>NC_000085.6:3752500-4352500 GCF_000001635.26 Mus musculus
CAGGGCTGAGGAATGCAGGGTTTGGAGTGGCAGGGTGATGGCATCAGGCACAGTCCTACCCCCTCTGTGATTACCTGGATCTAGGGTCGGTGGCTGCTCTTCAATCTTCTTTAGTGGCTCTCATCTTTCAGCTACTCTCCCGTCTGTACCTGCAATTATTTTTCTTCCCCAAATCTCATTCACACATCAGGAGGGGTTTGTGTTTCCCACAGCATTCTGGGCAGCAGACACACACTTAGTCATCTCACTGCCTTCCTGCCTGCGTGGACAGCTTGCTGAGACTTTGAACTCTGCATCTCCAGGGGACTGTTCCTCCTTGCAGTTCAGTCTCCGGTACCCACAGCCACACCCTGGTCCTTTCAGTCACCAGGAAGTGCTTGGCTTCTGAAATAGATCATAACTAAGAAGACAAACAAAATTATTTGAACCACTTTCTCTTCAATAAAGGTGATGTTACCGCCAACAGTGCAGCCTGCCCCCACCACGGAGACAAGGACTGCTTGCCACCATTGAGGATGTGGGGCTTAACTCATTGTGGAGTGTGGAGTGCTTGCCCAGCATGCAAAGCCATGCACAGGCTTGGTCCTTAGCACCTGTAATCCCAGCACTTGGGAGGTCGAGGCAGAGAGATCCGGAGTTTATGGTCATCCTTAGCTACACCGGGGAGCTGGAGTACATCATTGCCTTACTTAAAAGCTTTTCTACTCCTGTCTATCTATCTATCTATCTATCTATCTATCTATCTATCTATCTATCTATCTATCGTCTATCTGTTTACTTAGTGTGTATCTTCTGGGTATTCCCTTGCCCATTTTTGTTTGTTTGTTTGTTTGTTTTTATGGAAGATAGCCATAAACTGGTTAGTGCAGAGCCTTAGCCTGGTAGCCTTGATCTCCAAGGGCAGGGTCTGAGTCACACCACCAGGTAAGCCATTTACAGCAGCTCACTCAGCAGGAGTGCTGGCTGAGGAGGAGAGGTGCCCCAGCAGCAGTGGCCCTGCCTCCCACTTCCTTTCTCCTTCCCTATCACCCTCCCTCTCTTCCTTCCTTCCCTCCTCCTTCTCTTCCCTCACCCTCCTTTTTCTCTTTTTCCTCTTATTTTTTCTTTTTCCTTCCTTCTTTCCTCCCTTTGTTTCTTTTTTCTTTTTTAAATTTCACACAGGATTCCTATAGCCCAACTGACCTAATTCCTTCCACTTTCTCCATTAATTTACCCCTGGAAAGAGGAGTCCATGGGAATCCTGGAGGAGCCAGCCCTAGAACGTGCACACAGGAAGGGATTGCTGTTGGTCGTGAATGTCCCTTCCAAGCTTGTGGTACCAAGTGGGTAACACTGCTTTGAAATACGTGGAGCCTTTGAGAGGTGGAGCCTGGCTAAAGGAGGATATCTCAGTGGGTGATCTTATGTCTTATAGTCCAACCAGCTTCCTCTTTCTTCTCTGCTTCCTGATCCATCCAGACGTGAACAAGCAGCATCACACCCCAGCTGCCCCACGTGAGAGCCACCCCACTGCTATGCCTTCCACTAAGGTATATATATATAGACCCTCAAACGTTGAGTAAAAATAAATCCTTCTCCATGAATTGCTCTTTATCAGATATTTGACTCACGCATGGGCCTGGGTAGAAGGGACGTTATTCTCATGAACTGTCTGCATCCCTTCCTCCACTGGAAGTTCCTGCATTGGCAGCATCTGTGGCTGCCCTGCTCCAGGTCACACTCTGGGTGCCCTGTATCTAATGACAGACTGGACCAGGGTTGGGAGTGAAGGCTCAGTACCCTCCTTCCACCTCCACAACTTAAAGTGGAGACCTGCATTCCTGATGGCACCTATCCTGCCCTCCCCTGCGCCACCACACCCGGACTGTCTCCTCTTCCATCCTTTTATCAGTCATCTGCCTAGAATCCAGCTTAAAACACGAATGCCTGAGCAAGGCAAAGCAGCTGGCTGAACAGAGCATCCGTCCTGTGGGAAGTGGGAAAGTTATAAGCTTGACTACTATACAAGAATAGGGCTGAACATGAGACCAGAAGACCCAGAAGACCCATTTCCATGGGACAGCTCCACTCTTCTGGATCCACAAGCTGTTGATACTGTGGCCACCCCAGTCCCTGTGCCTTTGTGGGCTTAGAGAAATCTTGAGATCTGCAGCCAGGCAAGTGGAACTTGGTGGATATGATAGTTCATATATGCTTGGCTCAGGGAGTGGCACTGTTAGAATGTGTGGCTTTGGACTGGTGAGATGGCTCAGTGGGTAAGAGCACCTGACTGCTCTTCTGAAGGTCCTGAGTTCAAATCCCAGCAACCACATGGTGGCTCACAACCATCCATAAGGAGATCTGATGCCCTCTTCTGGAGTGTCTGAAGCTACAGTGTACTTACATATAATAAATAAATAAATCTTTTTAAAAAATGTGTGGCTTTATTGGAATAGGTGTGTCACTGTGAGTGTGGGCTTTAAGACCCTCATCCTAACTGCCTGAAGGCTAGTCTTATCCTAGCACTCTTCAGATGAAGATGTAGAACTCTCAGCTCCTCCTGCATCATGCCTGCCTGGATGCTGCCATGTTCCCACCTTGATGATGATAGACTGAACCTCTGAACCTGTAAGCCTGCCCCAATGAAATGTTGTCCTCATAAGAGTTGCCTTGGTCATGGTGTCTGCTCACAGCAGTAAAACCTTAGCTAAGACAGTGGGTGTCAGTAATAGATGGATCAGTGCACCAACTCTTTGCCTCTTAGCTGGGACAGCTCAACTCTGAGGTGTTTTCCCACTGACATCAGTAGCCCTGCACCACAGTTGGCCCCAGAGTTATACAAACCTTCATATCAGCCTCTTACTTCCTTTTCTGCTTCTCTGACTCCATTGTGGAGCTGCCTGGGGTGGTCTGGGCCTGCATCAGTCAGAGTTCTCTAGAGGAATAGAACCAACACAGTGGATATACACTGTGAAGGATTTTTTTATTTTTATTTTTAGATTGCCAACAGTGGTTGTCTGCACACTGGAGAGGATGAGAGCCTAGGCATTGTTGGGTCCATAAAGCAGACACCTCAGCAGCTCCAGGCCACTGAAGGCCTGGAAGATTCCTGGAGAGCCACTGATCTCTATTTCAGGATTCAGGCTGATGCAACTGGAGTCCAATGGTGCAGTGGTGGCAGTAACAGAGTAGATGCATTCATCAACAAGGGGCAGACATCGGCAGGCAAAAAACAATGGTTTGGGCTGGTGAGGTGGCTTAGCACACAAAGGCACTTGCTGCCAAGCCTGAGAACCTGAGTTTAATCCCTGGAACCTGCATGGTAGAAGGAAAAAACTGACTCCCACAAGTTGTCTTCTGGCCTCCATACTTGTACTATGATATGCTCATGTGTGTGTTTATACATGCATAAAGACATGCACACATATGTATATACACAAATATATAAAACAGCTTTTCTTTAAGACATCCTTATATCCGGGCCACTGGTGGAAGGTGCCACCCACTCTAGGGGCGGGTCATCCTCCCTCAATTAATTCATCTAGGAAGTACTCTTACAGAGCTGTCCGTAAGTGGTTCTGAAAGACCCACAACGTGACGACTCCCCCACGTTCTGACTCAGGAGAGGCGACACCCCGAAATCACCAACGAGAAACGGTCTTGCTGCAAATTGCAAGAGGATTTTTATTCAAGAGCGCTCTCGGGCTCACGGTCATACACCACGCAGGGGTAGAGGACTGTGGCACCCTGAGTAGCTGAGTAAGGGGGTATTTAAAGGAAGGAACCACAACTCAAGGAGGTGGGAAGGGCGTTGTTGGAAAATACCAAAAATACCAGTTAAGAGTCACAAGGAAGTACAAAGTCACAAGTGTCAGGTTATCTCTCAAGACAGTTTCTAAGAGCCCCAAACAATCTAAGAGCCCCTAGCAATAGCACCTTTGCATAGTGGGTTTCAGCAATGGTCAGGGTGGGTCAGGGTGACTTTCTTTGAATGAACACTCTTAGAACCCAGGAAGCGGGTGGGTGGAGGAAGGAATGTTGCTATCTGTTTTATGACTAGCATACTTTGGAGCACTGAGTTTACTACTCTTTCAGTTCCAGAGCCAATCACATTGGCAACTATAGTGGTTTAAGTGAGAAGGACCCCTGTGGACTCACATATTTGAATATTTGGTTAGAAGTAGATGGAACTGTTGGGGATTAGGAGGTGTGGGCTTGTTAGAAGGGGTGTGTTGCTCAGTGGTGGCTTAGAGGTTTTAAAAGCCCACCCAGTTCCCAGTTAGCTCTCTCTGCCTTGTGCTTACGGCTTAGCTGTAAGCTCTCAGCCACTGCTCCATTGTTGAACCTGTGCCTGCACTTGCACCTTGCAGCATACAAGGTTGCATCTCTCCCTTTAAATACATATATGTACATATAAACACATACAAAAAGAATGAAAGAAAGAAAGAATGAATGAATGAATGAATAAAAGAGGAGGGCATACTCAAACCAAGAGTAAAGATTCTTTCCCACTTGAGAGAAATCTGTTCCTCTCTTGTTAACAGAGGGTCTGTCCCAGGATCAGCAGTTCCTCCTTAATTAATAGAGGGTCTATCCTAGGACCAGCTGTTCTTCCCTGTTACATAGGGTCTAACTGAGGGCCTGAAGTGGATGCCTGAAACCTCTGCTAGTACGAAACCAACCTAGTACATGCTTTGATATTTTTTAGGTTTATTTTATTGTTATTGATGTGTATGTATATGTGTTTATGGTCATGTATTCTGGGCTCTGGGTGCCTCAGAGGCCCTGGAGCTGGAGTCACGGCAGTTGTGAGCACCTGACGTGGAACTGTACTCCAGTCCCTGGAAGCCCAGGAAGAACACAGCCATCCCTCGGCCCTAAAATGGAACACTTCAAATCTCAGACTGCCATGGACAGGACTTCATATACCATGTGCACCCTTCCTGGAGTGCATGACATCCTCCAGGGCGGGAAGGGTCGCTGCTGTTCTCTGCCCACAGATCTGATGTTTATCTCTTCTAGAAACATCTTCTTCCTGCCCCAGAAGACAGTATTTATCCAGCTCTCTGGGCACCTTGGTTCCAGCAAAGTTGACAGTGAGACTGACCGGAATGGATACAGGACAGTTCGAGCCTTTCCTCTCCATCCTACTGAGCAGGCTCCTGAATCGACCTGGGAAGTCGTCTCCACTGGGAGCTCAGTGCCAAGACGGCCAGGAGGTACTCTCCCACCTTTCAGAATATCATCTGAGAAACCATGTCAACTTTTGGCTGAAGAATCACCACTCTTTGTAATGTATTTTGAGACAAGCTGGCCACCCAAAGCACACCTAAGAGGTCAACATCAGAGAAGGACAATGCCACACTGGCTAGAGACTGCCAAGCTTAATTCAGGAAAGGTTTAACTCCCAGCAGTGGGAGACACCTTAGAAAAGTCTCATGTGTCCATAGAAAGGTTCTAGAACATTGCCCCCCCTTCCTAAATCTCCCTCCATGGAGGTTTCATTGTTGTTTCCTAAATCTCTTTGAAATTTTTGTAGTTGCTGTGTATTGTAATGTTAAATTCTATCAGGGAGGTGTAGGCCTATATGTGATTTGGCCTGTTTACAAGCTTTTGTTGTGCAAACCTTGTGCCTGTATTTAAAACTCTTGATTAAACAAAGTTGGCTACAGGCGATTACTGGAAGGATTAGCAGTAGGTAGGTTTAGAGTGACCTGGTTGGAGGAGGAGAGAGGAGAGGAGAAAGGTGGTAGAAGAGGAGGAGAGAGGAAGCTGCCATGAAGGAAGATGGATGAGGAACACATGGCCAGGAGAAATAGCAAGCATCCGGGGTACACCACTGGGGAGGTAGCCAGGCAGCAATTAGAAGAGTAGACTAGGGGTTACCCCCAGTAATTGTCAAAGCCAAACACAAAACAAAACAAAACCATAGTCCGCGTCTCATGTATGTATAAACTAGTAAGGGATAAATTTAAATGAGTTGTACTACAGGCACCAACAGTACCTTGGCAAAAGGAACTAGGATCTTTAGTTTTTCACCTTGAACCTGGAGTTGGCTTGGTCAGTTCTGGATGTAATGACAGGAAGCACTCAAGAGGAAACTATACTTCGGAGCTCTCCGGGTCAAAAACATGCTGTGGAAAGACTGGAGATGTTGTGATTGAGTGAGAGCCAAACTCAGGAAGGTTTTTTTTGTTTTTTTGTTTTTTTGTTTTTTGTTTTTCTCTATTTTGAGTACATAATTCTAATAGAACTTAGGTTTCAATTTTAGAATTTTCCAACATGCTCTCCTGCATAACTGTCCCCAGAGACACTTCCCTCTGAAGTCTAGCATTTACATAGGCAAGTACACTTAGTAGGTGCTCAAGGAATGGCCAGTGACAGTATGAGGGACCCAACGCATGCTCCTTCCCCACTTCCCACATGTTTCACATGGTCTTGAAGGGTGTTTCTGCTCCCAATGACTCCCATCCCCACAACAAAGAAAGTCGCCATTGTTGCCATCCCTGGCCGCCTTCCCTCGGTGTACCCAGGTACACACGACTCCTCAGGTTCTCCCACAGATTACGATTTTAGCTCTAGGACACTGTGTAGTTTAAATCAAACAATTTGTTTGTTTGTTTGTTTGTGTAATGTATATGAGTACGCTGTAGCTGGTTGTGAGCCTTCATGTGGTTGTTGGGAATTGAATTTAGGACTGAAAGGAAATAAAACTTGAGACATGTGATTCATGTAATTTATGTCAATGTGATAGCCAAGAAGATCCTAAAAAAAATCTTCCCGAAGTAATGGACCTGCCTTTGTTGCCCAGGTAAATCAGGGACTGGCCAAGATATTAGAGATTAATTAGAAGTTACATTGTACATACAAGCTCCAAAGCTCAGGACAGGTAGAAAAGATGAATAGAATTCTAAAAGAGACTGGTGCAGACTTGGTGCTCCTTCCCCTTGCCCTATTTAAAACTAGAAATACTCCCTTTTGATTTAGCCTTACTCTTTTTAAGATCCTTTATGGGGCTCCCATGTTCATCACTGTCTTAAATAATGTGTTTAAACCTACATGTTGTTGTAATAATAATCTGTATCCTAAGTTAAAAGGCTTACAGGTGGTGCAAAAAGAAGGCTGGTCACAATTGGCTACAGCAAACGAGCCAGGTACCACAAAAGACATCTCACCAGTTGCAACCAGAGATCTGATCCACGTACACCTACATCATGCCCAGACCCTCAAGCCTCACTAGAAGGGTCCCTGTCTAGTTCTGTTTACCATCCCTTCTTATTCTGTTGACTTCTGTTCTCCACATAGAGATACAGATTTCTAAAATTCTAAGATTAGAATTACTTAGTAGGAGAAGAGGGGAATGAAAGGAAATAAAACTTGAGACATGTGATTCATGTAATTTATGTCAAATAGCCCAAAGAGTTGTTTGTGAGCTTTGAAACCTGGGGCTGAGAACATAGCAGAACAGGCCAGGACATGCCCGGGCAGGTCCGTCGTTACATGTCCTGACTGGCCTAGTGCCTCCCTATCTCCTGCCCTTCTGACAGTCTGTTAATGTTTAAATGGACCAATCATGTGAAACTGCACCAATTCCTCCCCCAGCCCCATCCCTTTTCTATAAAAACCCCTAGCTTCCAAGTGTAGGGGTCGAAACCACTGTCTCCTGTGTGAGATATGTTTCGAACCGGAGCTCCGCCATTATGGCTCCACCATGTGGTCAACACCTCTGTCTCCTGCGGGAGATATGTGTCAGCCAGGAGCTCCGTCATTAAACTACCTCATGCTTTTACATCAAGATGGTCGTCTGTTCGTGATTCTTGGGTGCGCGCCAAATGGAAATTGAGTGGGGGTTTCCCCACTAGGCAAGTGGGGTTGACCAGAGGACCTCTGCTCGCTCTGGTCAACCCCACTTGCTCTGGTCGAAGTACACTGTAGCTGTTTTCAGATGTACTAGAAAAGGGCGTCAGATCTCATTATGGGTGCTTGTGAGCCACCATGTGCTTGCTGGGATTCGAACTCAGGACCTTTGGAAGAGCAGTCAGCGTTCTTACCCACTGAGCCATCTCGCCAGTGCCCCCCCCCCCTTTTAAATTTTTATTTTTTTGTGACTCCTGGTTTCTTTTTGTCAACATGGTGTTTTTCATATTGGCCCATGCTGTTTGTAGTAGCAGCTTTGTCCTTGTGTCCAAGTGGCATTCTATCCTCTAGGTAGACCACACATAGTTTATTTATCCTTTTGCTGATTGGCATCAGGGTTCTTTATTTCCAGCTAAAATAAATGCAACTACAAATAAATACAAAAATCAAAAAGTCCAGGCATGACGCTGCATGTCTGCAATCCCCAGCACTTAGGAGGCTGGGGTAAAAGTGCAAGCTTAAGGCTAGCTAGACTATATAGTAAGACACCAGAGAGAGGAGAGCCAGGAAGGGAAACCGAGGGGAAGGGTTGAAAAGAGAGGGGAGGGGAGAAAAGAAAAGAAAGGTGAGGAAGTAGAGAGTAATCTAAGATGAAAAGAAAGGAGAACAGAGTAGGAGAGAGAAGGATTATTCAGCTTTCTGTTGCTATAACAAAATACCTGAGACAATCCAAGAGAAAAGGTTTCTCTTGGCTCAGTTTCACAGGTTTCAGTCCACCTTTGGCAGCTCTGTTGCTTTTGGATCTAGTGAAGCAGCAACCAAGACCAGAAGTATTTGAGGGTTTTGTTGTTGTTGTTGTTGTTGTTGTTGTTGCTTTTTTTTTTTTTTTTTTTTGGTTTGGTTTGGTTTGGTTTGGTTTGGTTTGGTTTGGTTTGGTTTGTGAGATAGTGTTTTTCTGTGTAGCCCTGGCTGTCCTGGAACTTGCTCTGTAGACCAGGCTGGCCTCAAGCTTACAGAGAACCACCTGCCTCTGCCTCCCGAGTGCTGGGATTCTAGGAATGCACCACCTTATTTGGCTAAGGTCAAGAGTACTTGGTGGAGCAAAACCTTACTTACTGCATGGCCAGAAAGTAAAAAAAAGAGAGAGAGAGGAAAGGTTTTCTATCTCCTTCAAGGGAATAACATCAGTGCCCCATCTTTTAATATTTCTCCCACCTGCCAGCAGCACAGACCTGGAGCCCATGCTCTCACAGGATCACACACCAGAAGCATAGTAATAGAAAAACATTGCCTCTGGGTAGGGTGGCGCACACCTTTAGTTCTAGGGCTAGAGAGGCGGAAACAGGCAGGTCTCTGGGAGTTCTAGGCCAGGTTGGTCTACTACACAATGAGACCTTGTCTAAAAAACATAAAATAAGACATGATAGATAGATAAATAAATACATAGATAGGTAGAAAGATAGATAGATAGATAGATAGATAGAATAGATAGCACAGTGGGAATGGAACACTACACCTTCCCAAGTTCCAAGTTTTTTTTTTTTTTTTTTTTTTAAAGATTTATTTATTGATTATTTGTAAGTACACTGTAGCTGTCTTCAGACACTCTAGAAGAGGGAGTCAGATCTTGTTGGGGATGGTTGTGAGCCACCATGTGGTTGCTGGGATTTGAACTCTGGACCTTCGGAAGAGCAGTCGGGTGCTCTTACCCACTGAGCCATCTCGCCAGCCCCCAAGTTCCAAGTTTTTGAAACCTAAGAAAGAAAATAAATGACTTTCCAGGGGATGTTGCATCATGAAGAGACCTGAGGGAACCTCACCCAGAAAGATTAAGCTGAGGCTCTATGTCACCTGCCAAGATGTTGCCAGAAGACATCACTTCTGAGAGACCCCGACCTTGTTCTGATCACAAGGAAACACCAGAAACCTAAATTGAAGGGCTTGCTTCAAGATAACTTGTGATGTTGCTCAGATGGTAAAAGTAGTCTAAACTCCATCCCTGGGAGCCACGTGGTGGAAGGAGAAGTCCACCTCCATGTGTGCCGTGGCACGATCACATCCTCTGATGCTCATTGTATACACATGCACACGCACTGACACACATGGACAAATATAATAAAACACAAAAATCTGTTTATTTTGCATTTGGCTTGTTTGGTTCTTTTGAGACAATTTTTTTTTTTTGAGACAATTTTCACAATGCCGTGTGGACTAGGACTGAAGGCAACCCTCCTGCCTCAGCCTCTTAAGTGTTGGGATTACAAATGCGAGCCTCACATTTAGCTCTGCTGGTCTTCTGTTGTGTGATAAATCACTGAACAAGACAACTTGAATGAGATAGGATTTATTTGTCTTTGACTTTAAGGCAGGAATGTTGAAAACACAAAGAAGAGATGCTGCTTACTGGCTTGCTTCTAGGCTTGCTCAGCCAAGACAGGGTTTCTCTCTGTAGCTCTGGCTGTCCTGGTATGTGCTCTAAACCAGGCTGGCCTAGAATTCAGAGATTCACCTGCCTCTGCCTCCTGAGTGCTGGGATTAAAGGTATGAGCCGCCACTACCTCTACTTAGCCTTGCTTAGTTTTCTTATACAGCCCAAGTCTACCTGCCCAGGGGAGACACTAGTCACGGTGGGCTGGTCCTTCCTACATCAACTACATCAACTATTAATCAAGAAAATGTTCCACAGACATCTCCATAGGCCAAGGTATTTTTTTTTTTTTTTTGTATTTGTGTGTGTGTGTGTTTTCAAGACAGGATTTGTCCGGGAAGCCCTGGCTATCCTGGAATTCACTTTGTAAACCAGAATGGTCAGAACCGCAGAGATCTGCCTGCCTCTTTCTTCTGAGTGCTGGGATTAAAGGTGTGTGGCATTACTGCCCAGTGATTCTACAGGGCAGTGATAATGTAATGGGAACAATTCCTCAGTTGGGGTTCTTTTTCCCGGAGTGTCTAGGCTTGTGTTAATAAAACTAACAGTTGTATCTCCTGAGTCCATAAATTAGAATTTAATCTTCAGGGCTACACTTCCATTGTATTTGGAGGTGGGGATTTGGAAAGAGTTAGGGTAAGAAGAGGTCATGGGGGATAGGACTCTGATGACATGAGTGGTGTTGTTTTTGTCCATGTACATGTGTGTGCTTGTGCATGTAGAGGACATAGAACAACCTCAGGTGTCATTCATTCCTCAGAAATTTTCCACTTTTTTTTCTTTTTCTTTTGTAAAGATTCATTTATTTATTTTATATACACTGTTGCTGTCTTCAGACATACCAGAAGAAGAAATAGAATCCCATTACAGATGGTAGTGAGCTACCATGTGGTTGGTGGGAATTGAACTCAGGACCCTTGGAAGAGCAGTCAGTGCTCTTAGCCACTGAGCCATCTCTCCAGTCTCAATCTTGTTTTTAGAGTCGGGGTCTCTCACTGGCCTGATACTTGTTAAACAGTCTAGGCTGGGCAGTTAGCTCCACAATTCAACAGTTTCAGCCTCCCAAATGGTATGGTTACAAGTTGATTATCATTCCTGACCTTTCCCCATGGGTCCTGGAAGTTAAACTCAGGTCCTCACACTTGACAGACAGCATTTAACTGACAGAGCATCTCCCCAGCCCAGGAGGAGCTTTAGAAAAAAATGGAACAAGGGCTAGAGAGCTGGATGGGTGGTTAAGATCACATACATTCTTCCAGAGGACTCAAGTTCAGTCCCTATACCCATGTCAGGTGCTCACAGCTGCCTGTTAACACCAGCTCCAGGGAATCCGATGCCTTCCTTCCACCTCCAATGGCACATACCCACAGAAGTACACATAGGTAATAATAAATCTAAAAAAAAAAAAAAAAAGGGGAGCAAAGACTTAAGCTAGCAATGTTGTTCTGTCTCATTGTGTGAGGAGCCATCCAGAAGGCAGACAGCCGAGGTTAGCATCATGGTCTCAGATTTGCCAAACTCCAGAACTGTGAGTCTAATATTAAACTCCTATTCTTGTCAATGACCTAGTCACTTAGCCACAGGTATTTTGCTACAACCACAGAAGAAGAATGGAGTGTGTGTTTAAAAAGAAGTATCTTCTTGAGAATAAATTAGTACATAACGGAAAATTAGTGTTACAAATACAAAGAATTCATACAGCTTCAGAAGGCCTGGGGTTAATGAGGGAGGTAAAAGATGCTGTGCAGGAAGCCTAAGAGTGAAGACAGAGCACTTGACGTGGTGTCTGACCCTAACAGGAGAATACCCCAAACAAAACCCTCATGTTGTACATTTGTTCCAAGCTCATTGGTATCCAACAGAAACGTCATCAACTGAATAACCTTGAACCCCTGGATCTGGGAGATGGGCTTACCCTTGAAGGAACTCTGGAAAATTCAATAACCCCTCCTTCATCCCTTCCAGGAATCAGAATTGAACATGGCGCTCCAGGGACAGCCCTGAAGGCTTACAGGCAGCAACTTAACAATCCCTTCTTCCTCTGTGCAAAGGAGTAAGGGTTCAAAAAGAGTATCAGCTAATAGACAGGCTAGCAAGTCTGGTACTGTAAAGGTAGCGAGGTAAGGATGCTAGGTCACTGTAGGCATAAGGGAGGACAGAAAGAGTGCTGGAGCTGAGTTACAGAAGTGTCTGAGGGGCAGTCCAGGGGCCTGGTGGTGCCCTTATCCAAGACCAGGAAGCCAGCCAGCCACCCAGAGGTTCTCAGAATGCCCAAATCTATCTCCATTTCCCACCAGTTTCAGATACCTGCTTCAGATTCAAGACAGCAGAGCAGTCTTGAATTTGTTGGAGAAGAGGCTGGAGAGGTCCATCTGAGAGAGTCCAAGCACCCAAGCTGCTTTACAAGTAGAGGTTGAGAAATGACTCACCCAACTTGAGATCCCATGGTCAGCCCCATGTGCAAGAACTCCAAAGAAGTACAGGGTCCCAGGATGCTGATGCTATCCCCCGAGGCAAAAGGGGACTGGTGAAATGAACATTTGGAGAAGGGGTACCATGGAACACGGGACCAGGCTGGGTGACTAAAATGCTACTGGGCATACCAATGCCTGCCTGTTGACCACAGGAACTGACTCTGTGGGCTTAGTCAGTGCCCTGGCAATGGCACTGCTTGCTTAGGGGACCTGCCAGTGTTTGGCTGGGGCTCCCTTTGGTCAGCCTCAGGGTGTTTCTGCTAGGGCAGACTGAGACTCTCCCGCCAACTCAGCCTTTCTTTAGAGTTGTTAAGCCCTCAGAGTCCAGCCAGTTTGGGTGGGGGGCCCAAGCTCTGTGGCTGGTTCTCCTGCCATAGGGCACCCAGAGGCTTCACATTGTAAATGCCGAGCCTCCTGTCATGTGGGGACCCAGCAGGTGCCTGGCCTTCTATTTCCTGATCCCTACTCTGGGCCAGCTGGCAGGAGAATCCTCTAGCTGGCCTCCCACTATAGGAAAGTCTAATTTCCAGTTTCCCCCAGGAGGGCAACTCCCAGCTGTGGCAAGAGCCAACTCAGCCATGACCTCCGTAGATCAAGCCCTATAAAAGCCCCAAGCTTTCAGCATGGCTCAACAAAGGTCCTGAGCCCAGCCCAGTTTCATCAATCATGGTCTACCTAGGTCTCAGAGCTGCCGCTAGAAGAGCAGCAGTTGTTGAGGGATTGGAAGGACAGCACTGGACAGGCTGAAAGGCTGTGCTATGCTCACTTGGGTTCTTCTATGGCAGGCTAGAATCCCAGTCCATTTCCTTGGAAGGGAATGCCTACACTTGGCCTGGCATTCAGCAGGGAATAAATGGAAGCACTTAAGAGCTATACAGAGCTGGGAGCTTGGGTGAGCCTGAAGGGTCATGTGCTGTTGTTTTGAGGTGGAAGACAGGAGAATTTGGGGCCCAGGGTTGCTGAAGTTTGGGTGGACTTGGAACCTGAGCATTCTACCTCTGAAAGTCAGTCTAGGACCATTGGTGCCCACTGGAGGGACACCATCTGGTGTCCCGTGTATGTTCAGCTCTTTGGCATTTGGTATCAAACGTGGCAGAAGCAACTTTAGTGTCTCTGGCACATATTTGGAGCCAAGTCCTATAGAAGTCTTGTGGGGTAGCGGTATTAAGAAACTAGAAAAACACAACAAAACTAAGATCAAAGGAATTGTTAGCTGTGTCTACAAAAAGGGAATACAGCAGGATAGATCCGATGCAACAGGTGACTGGAAAGGGCAGGAAGTCGACCTGAAGTGTCAAGCCCTGTATCTCCTGTGACTGGTCTCCTATGCCCACTGCCCACTCCCAAGATGGTCTGTAGACTGAGGATACAGGTCACACAGCTGAGGTCAGCACAGGAATTCTGGTTTTGAAGAAATATACCTTCCCAGCTATGTGTCCTTAGCAGGTTTCTGTGCCTCTGTTTCCCATCTATGGAAGGGGATAACAAGCGTCGTCAAGTACTCAAGATCAAAGAGGCAAGGGCAATGGGAGCTAAGTTGGTATTTGCTTGACTCTGCTGAGCCATCCTCTAGAAAATGCCTACTATGCTAAGGTATGTGAGTGTTCAGTGTGGTAGTGGTGTTTGCAGGGAACCGAGGCAGGCTGGGGCCCTCCTGCAATGGCCTCAGCTGTTCTCCCTGTCTCATGTGTCGCTGGAGTTGCATTCTTTCTTTCCATTGCCTGGACATTTTCGTACCTTTCCATAACACCCTCCACCTCACTCAGGTGTTTGCTTCAATACGTGACAACCTCAAACACCTCCTTCAGGTCCCAACCACCTGCTTCACTTTAAAGCCTGCGTTTTTCATAGAATAGTGTATAAGAGGCTCTGGCTCCAGCCCTGAGTAGTTGAAAAGTCACCCAACTAGTCCATGCCTCAATTTCCCTGTGTGTAAACTGGAACCCACAATACTCTCGACCTCTGGGGATTACCCTGAGGGACAAATAAAGGGACACACCAGATCGTTGGGAACGACGTCTGGTTAGGGACAAGGATGTGACCCTCGTTATTGTTGTGAGGCACCCCTTATCCAACTGCAAGATCCAAGGGGTGGGGCTTCACCATACCCCAGGCGTGGGTGCAAGCCACTCCGGATCTTCCGCCCCAAGCTCCCGGAGGACCAAACCGCCTTTCTTGCGCCGGTTGAGCCCGAAGAGGGCGAGGAGTGGCTGCGTCGTGGAAAGGTTGTCACTCAGTAGGTGCTCAAGGAGCGGCCGGTGTCAGCACGGGGGACCCAAAGCACGCTCCCTCCCCGCCTCCCGCGTGGTACCGTTCAGGTGGCCCACATGGTCTTGAAGGGTGTTTCTGCTTCCAACGACACCCATCCCCACAACAAAGAAACTCGCCATTCCCGGCCGCCTCCCCTCAGTGCACCCCGGAGGCACAGCGGGCCCGGAGCGCCGTGCGCCTCGCAGTTGCCCCCTGAAATCGCAGCTCGGGAGCTGTCCCTGGTAGGTGCAGGTGCGCACGAGACGGGGGCGGGGGCCAACCCCGCGGGGCAGCAAGCGGCCGGGGTACTAGGTGGCGCCCACCGGGCGCGCGGCGACGCCGCCTCCACCGAGATTTAAAGGGCAGCCGGGCGGAGGGATCTTCGAACGACTCTCGCTGCGATCCCTCCGCCTCGAGGCTCAGCGACGGCAACGACGTGGTTTCTTTGGTGGTGGTGGTGGGGGGGATTTACTCTTGTGCCTCCGCTGTCGGGTGCCGCGGCAGGGAACTTCATTCTCTCTGGTGTCTCTCAGCCTCTTCCCGCAGAATTCCGTCGAAGCCATCGCGGCCACTAGCGCGGAGCAAAGGTGCGCGCACGCTCGGTGTCGGCGTGGTGTCCCTCCGCCGTCAGTCGTGGACTCCTTTTCGTGTCCTTCCACCGAGCCCGGGCGGTGTCCGGGTGGCTCACCGGGGGCGGCGACGCGTCTGCGGCGCGGCAGCGAGGCTCGGGGGCTATGAGGTGAGGACGCCCGGGGACCGGAGGCGGCACCCGGCGCTGCGCGAGAACGCAGGACGCGAAGCCCCGAAGTCGGCGGATGCCTCTCAGATCCCGCGACTGCGCGCGAGGTGGAGGTGAGGCCCGAGGACTGTGAGGCGGGGGTGGCCCGGCGCTGCGAGCCAGGGCTCGGGGACAGGGGCTTGGCGCGGGCCGCGGTGGTGGCCGTGGCGGCAGGGTTGGGGGGGCCCCTCGGCGGACGCGGACTCCTTTATTTCCCCCCCCCTTCCGTCAGCGGAGGCAGCGGGCGGTGCTACGTCCGTGCCGCCATATTGGATTTTACTCTCCAATTTTTTTTTCTGAGGAAATATTTTTTGGTGATTAATTTTTCTGGAGGGACCAAAAAGTGTAGCCGGGCGCTTCGGGAGCTCGGTGGCGGAGCTCTTGGACGGGCCCGGTGCTGGAAGACCGGCAGTGCTGGCGGTGAGCCGCGGAGGACGTACGTGCGTGCGTGCGTGCGTGCAGGAACCGGGCCGCGGGGCGGGGCTGCGGGGCCGGGGCGGCCGGGCGAGCGAGCACGGCCTGCAGTGTTGGCGGCGGCCGGAAGGGAGCGGTAGCGGTCGGCGAGGGCCGGGTCGCGGCCGCACGAGGGGAGCTGCTCGGCCGCTCGGGATTGGGGGACTGTGTTTTTCCTCTTCTCCAATGGGCGGCCGGCAAGCGTCTCGCCCAATCTGCTCGCGCCGGCTCGCCGAACTTTCGGTTGTTTTTGTTTTGGCCCGAGCCTCGTTTCCTGTTGCTCCAGGCTCAGACTGTCGCGCGCGGGGGTGGGGTGGGGGTGGGGGGCAGTCGCTCGGGCCCCACGCAGTGGCACTGGCGTCACTCGATCTGTCATCCGCTCGTTCAGCCAGAGTGCAAGAAGGAGAGGAGGAGACGTGAAGTTCATCTTGAACTTTCTGATGGCGCTCACTCTGAGACAGTCCTCTCAGAGGAGCAGACAAGATGGATTGCCTGACTTGATTTGTTTGTTTGTTTTTTAAACCTGCTTTCTAGACTTAAAACTGTCTGACACAGGCCTGAGGGGTTGGGAGGCTGCCGAGTGGATGGATTCCTTAGAGGAACTCGCTTCTCCTTGTAACTGTTCCCCGTTCTTATTTATTTATTTATTTATTTTGACAGAAACGCCAGCCAGTTTGGGTAATTAGTAGACAAAACATAAGCCCTTTCAGAGGCGATGAAGAAGTTATTGTTTTTCTTTTTGCCTGAAATGATCACAGACAACTTTTTTTAAAGATTTATTTATTTCTTATATGTAAGTACACTGTAGCAGCCTTCAGACACTCCAGAAGAGGGAGTCAGATCTCTATTCTGATGGTTTTGAGCCACCATGTGGTTGCTGGGATTTGAACTCCAGACCTTTGGAAGAGCAGTTGGGTGCTCTTACCCACTGAGCCATCTCACCAGCCCCCACAGACGACTTTTGAGTGAAGTCCATGCCTTAAGAGTGAATTGCCAAAGACACACGTTTGCAATGTAGACGTGGGTTTGACCAAGTCCCTCACTAAGAGCCCCTATGGTCCAGGGTTAAAGTGTGCAAATAAATGTCTAGGTGTCATACATGGGCAAACAGTAGACTCTGAGTCTATAGCCTCTCGACATCGGACACTGTACTCCCTCTTCCAAGCTCACTTATGCTAGTTGCCATACCTGGTGCCTTTTGGCCATCCGGTCTCTGGCTTTCTCCTGTCCCAGCATACATCCATCCTTAGAAAAGCCGCAAGAGAGTATAGCCTGCTGCTGGCATAGGCTTATGAAGAAGCATCCTGGTTGGCCTGCACAGAAGCCAGGATTCCTCTGTTCCCTGAAAGTCTTTGCATGCTTGGTGAGATTGGCTTTGCCATTGCACGTACGTTGGTTTTCTTGTGAGCCTGTTGAATCATAGTTGAATCATAGATTTAGCTGGTCTACCTCGGCACAGGTGCTCAGTAGTCACAGCATGAAAGAGATAATTTGTTAATTTCTATGTCAAGCCTCTTTGAGGCTTTTCAAATTGTATCTACTCAGTGCCACTGAAAGTGTTCTTTAAAATTGTTATAAAAGAGGAAAAGAAAAGAAACAAACCCCTTAACTTTGTATACTTCAAGAGGAGACTAGGCCTCCATCCTTTCTCTGTGATTGAAACCCAACTCTTTAAAAACCATTTCCAAGGACTTTCCTTCCTCTCCCAAGTGCTCTTTTGAATGTATTTTCACCCACTGTGGTGACACTGGGCTCTCTGTACTTGTAGAAGTTACCAGTGGACCATGCCCAGGAAGGCTGGGTTGCAGAAATGTATGCAGATGAGAGGGCTGTGTTCTGGGGTGTTTGTGCAGTCCAGCAGGTGTTTTATAGGTGGGTAGGGCAGTCTTTTTAAGTTTCCCTTTGGTCATCAGTGGATCTTACCTCATATGTAATCTCCTACATAGTTGTCAGCTTACAGGTTTATAATGCCCAGCTATGTGTCTGGTTGTACAGCAGATTTGTGGATAGTGTCTGAGAAGCTCCGTGTCCTCAGGAGTGCTTTTCCAGTGGCTTGCAGAACAGATGCTCTCAGAGAAATCATTATGATTCCATCCATTATTTTGCTTGTCACATGTGAACTTTACCTTCTCTCTATTCACCAAAATCCTTTTTTCTGGTCAAAAGGTCTGGGACTTTGTTAACTCTAGAGCATTTTTTACTTATAAAAACAAGGGACTACATGCCATCCCTCTGTGGGCTCACATTATTGGTTGCCGAGCACAAGTTGAGTGACTGTAGACACAGCACAGGGGACTTGTATCTCAGGTGGAGGTAGTTCTTGGCCTACACACCAGCTTTATATGTCCATGCAACCTTTGCTTTCTCTGTCTTTAATTACTTTGTTTTTGGAGTGGATAGAACATTGTTTTCCTGGCATGAAGACTGACTGACTGATGGACTTCAGTGCAGCAGTTTGCAAAAGCAGCGTCTTTCTTGGATAAGTTGTCAGTTTTTTTTTTTTTTAAAGATTTATTTATTGACTATATGTAAGTACACTGTAGCTGTCCTCAGACACTCCAGAAGAGGGAGTCAGATCTCGTTACGGATGGTTGTGAGCCACCATGTGGTTGCTGGGATTTGAACTCCTGACCTTCGGAAGAGCAGTCGGGTGCTCCTACCCACTGAGCCATCTCACCAGCCCCAAGTTGTCAGTTTTGAAATCTTAAAATATCGGGCTGCAGAGGCAGCTCAGTCAGTGAGTTCAGTTCCTAGTACCCACATCAGGTGGCTCACAAATACCTGTAACTTCAGTCCCAGGGAATCTGACACTTCTGGCCTCTAAGAGCACCTACACTCATGTGCACGTAACCACACACGTACACATAATTTAAAATAGTAAAATCATTTAAAAAAAGGCTCATATCTTGAAGTGTGAATTAAAATCCCTGCTGATTTTTAAA
Source organism: Mus musculus (assembly GCF_000001635.26). Taxonomy (NCBI): domain Eukaryota; kingdom Metazoa; phylum Chordata; class Mammalia; order Rodentia; family Muridae; genus Mus; species Mus musculus. The sequence goes on from NC_000085.6 coordinate 3,771,662, forward strand.
TATATTAGAAGTTATGTGTATGAGTTGTTGTGCCCGAATATGTGCATCTGGTGCCCCTAGAGATCAAAGAGGACATCCAGTCCCTTAGAACCTAAGTTACCAATGATTAGGAGCCACTGTGTTGGTTCCGAGAACTGAATTTGGGTCTTTTGCAAGAGTAACAAGTACTTATAACCATTGAGTTATCTCTCTACCTCCCAAACTTTGAAGTTAAATGGCCGAATTCCATAAGCTTACTGTACAGATAAGGGTTCTTATTGAGCAGGTCAGGAGTTTTAACTGGGAGATGGGGGGGGTGTCTTTTAAAATCCATTTTCCATATCTGCATTCTTCCTTCTACTCTAATAGGAAATTGTTAAAGACAGTTTTTTTTAAATAGTAGATCTCACTGTAATCTTCACCCACCCCCGAAGTAATTGGATGCTTCCTAAAGATTAGAAGTATCAGTGAGAGGAAAGGTGTCTGATCAATATCTAAATTATTTTTTGTTCAGTATAATCTGAAATCCACTTTTTCCTAGACACTTTTCAAAGTGAGCATAGTGGCTGGCTTGTACTTACAATCCTAGCCTTCTAGAGATATGAGGCTCTCAAGTTGGAAGTCAGTTTAGAATACATGGTAAGACCCTGTTTCAAAAAGCCAGAACAAAGTCTGGTAGTGGTAGCACATGCCTTTAATTCTAGCACTTGAGAGGCAGATCTCTTGAATTTGAGGCCGGCCTGGTCTACAGAGCAAATTCCAGGGCAGCCAGGTCTACACAGAGAAACACTGTCTCCAACCCCTCTTCCCCCCAGAAAAGAAGCCAAAACAAACAGTTTACAGTTACAAATATAACTTGTTGTAATCCCCAATTTTTAATTATATCCATATTATTTTAAATGCATTGTAGGGTTGTTGTTATTTTTTTTTAAAGATTTATTTTATTTATAGAGAACATTGTCGCTGTCTTCAGACACACCAGAAGAGGGCACGGGATCCCATTACAGATGGCTGTGAGCCACCATGTAGTTGCTGGGATTTGAACTCAGGACCTCTGGAAGAGCTGCCAGTGCTATCAACCACTGAGCCATTTCTCCAGTCTGCATTGTAGGGTTTTATTATAGAGACTCAGTCTATACAATAATCACTCTAGCCTATTTTTATAAGTTTGTGTTAATTTCTAGTGATTTTTTTCTTTTTAAAAAATTTTTTGAGAGCGATTTCCCATATTGTATTGTTTTTTTTTAATAATTTTTTTTAGATTTATTTATTATATGTAAGTACACTGTAACTGTCTTCAGACGCACCAGAAGAGGGCATCAGATCTCATTACGGGTGGTTGTGAGCCACCATGTGGTTGCTGGGATTTGAACTTCGGACCTTCGGAAGAGTAGTCAGGTGCTCTTACCCACTGAGCCATCTCACCAGCCCCCATATTGTATTGTTAAAGCCAGAAAGTTCGAGTAATTGAATTCTCATGTGCCTAAAACCATTTGCAACCTTCCTTGTATCAGTCTTTGTTGTCTTAAATAGTTTCACAAAGGAGGAAAAATAGCACCTACACTCAGTAAGCCTCTAAGTGACCTTTTATTTTGACATTCTCTTCCTATGGTGCACAGGGACAGCTAAACCAGTTAGCATCTGCTGCCTCTGGCCTCAGGCCCTGAGTTGAGGCTAGCTGGTGGGAGTGGCAAAAGCTCAGACACCTTTGAACTCTAGGGTTGTGTATACAACTGTAATGCTCCTTATAAATATAATTCAGCGGCTGGGCAGAGGACTGTTGGCGTAAGAGGCGGTACTGTGTTGAAGTCTCTGTCACTGTGTTTAAGGCATTGATGGGGCCAGGTAGACATTCTCTTCAAAGTTAATTCTACTCCTAAATTCTACTTTATCTTACCATTTCAATCATGCTTAACATATCCAGTTGGTTTACTCAGCTCATCTTCAGGCTTCATACAGTTTTATGTCTTTTGTAGTGTCATAAGAGATTTTACCGTCCAGGTGGTTTTTCAGATTGATATATCAGCATCAGTGGTCCAAAAATCTTGGTATTTAAGCCCCATATGGCTCCTCCTTGCCAGTTCCATCACTGCAGCTCGTCTTCATTTGAGTCTCTTGCTGGTGGCTCAGCCTGGACTGAATTTCAACAAGAGTTTGAGACCCAGCATTGCCACCTGTGATCAAAATTTATTTGAGCAGCGAAATTCACTCCTGAGTCTTCTTGTTTGTGGTGCTAATATCTGCATAATGGGATAGCTGAGCCATGAGTCCTCAGACACACATGCTAGTGTGTGAGGACTAGAGCACCTGGGATAGGTGGTAGGTCACCTGCACTCTGTGTTCCTCCTTAAAGGAGCACCAGGCCAGCATCTTTCCTAATCAGCATTTTAAAACTTTATTTTATTTGTGTCTGTGTGTATGTGAATGCAGGTGTTCATGAAGTCCAAAAGAAAGTATTGGATCTTCTGAAGCTGGAATTAACAGGAGATTGTGGTGGCTGATGTGGGTGCTAGGAACTGAACTCTGGTCCTCTGAAAGAACAGCAAGTGCTATTAACCACTGAGCTATATTTTCAACCTTTGGAGTTGTGGTGACCCTGCTTCTTTTCTGAAGGTGGAAGCTCGTGTGGGCCCTCTAGTGTTTCATGGCCACAACAGCTATTCCAGCACCATGAACAGTGCCTGAAGGCTCCCAGCAGACTTTTGCTGTGTTTGTGGAAATGAATGGATCGAGGCCTGCAGAATGAATCATTTCATTTGATTTATAGGACAAGATGTGTCTGAATGACTCAGTGATCTCTGAAGAATATTTTTATTTTCAAGGCAATGCCTACATTGCATCATGTAGAGTATATAGTTCTATCAAGCCCCCACACACTGAGAACAGAGGGTCCTTGACCCTTCAGCCAGTGAGCTAGTGTAGTCTGGGGCTAGAGAGGGCCTAGGACACCCTTCCCCTTCCAGAGAGAAGCAGATGCGTCCTCACTCAGGGTCTTAGAAAGTTCAAAGTTATTTGGTTCTTAAAAATGTGGCACACGCCTTTAATCCCAGCACTCGGAAGGCAGAGGCAGGTGAATTTCTGAGTTTGAGGCCAGCCTGGTCTACAGAGTGAGTTCCAGGACAGCCAGGGCTACACAGAGAAACCCTGTCTTAAAAAAAAAAAAACAAAAAAAAACAAAAAAATGTTTAGTGAATATAAGTAAATAGCTGGAGTGCTTTCCTCTCCACACAATGATCCTTTTTATGTTTTTTATTTTTCCTGATTAAAGTCTCAGTGAATCTTTAAATTTCCTCACATCTTTGTAGTTCTTACCAGATTGTGGTTGTTCTAGGTGATTACATTTGTAGTCATCTCTTCCCGCGCTGGACTCAGCCCCATTCCCTTTCTGCTCTACGATCTTCACAGATGGGGCAAATATAGCCAAAGATTTGTTTGCATTGAGACTTTATTACTTTTTTGTATGGTGCTAAGAGTGTACAGTTTTCCAGTCCAACCTTGGCTTAATCTTGCCTAATTCTTCTGGCCTTGTTCTCATTAATACATTGAGGAAGACAGTGGTAGCATTGTGCATGGAGACAGGGTTGTGTTTGACTCATGATGTGCTACTCAGTTTTTGGCTCCCTACCTCAGTCTCCCAAGTAGTTGGGGTTACAGCCATAGGCTAGTGTGCCCAACTCAGTTTCTTCCTTTGGTTTTTATTTTTGCTCATATTTGTATAAATTTATGCTGCATCTGAGGGCGTCTTCAGAGAGCATTGGGTCTCCTGGAGCTGGAGTTACAGTGAGCTACCCAATGTGGGTGCTGCTAACTAAACTCTGGTCCTCTGTAAGAACAGTATGCTCTTTTAACTGAACCATCTCCGTAGGCCCTGAGAGACATTTTGCAGTAGAGAGGATGAGATCTTTTTTAAAAGATTTATTTACTTATATATGTGAGTACACTGTCGCTCTCTTCATACACACTAGAATAGAGCATTGGATCCCATTACAGATGGTTGTGAGCCACCATGTGGTTACTGGGAATTGAACTCACACCTCTAATCACAGGGGAAATAACTTTGAAGATGTTTTCAATATATTGATTCTATAAGAACAGTCTTGATTGTGGTGGGGTTTTGTGTTCTTCTAGTCTGACAAGTTTCTACCTTGGTGTACTTTGTAACAGTTTTCCTTTGGCTGTTGGAACAAACTACCTGGTTCTTGATGGCTTAAAGCAAGAGTAGTATGTTGTGGTATCACCTGGCTTGAGCCAGAATGTGGTGAGGAACTAGCCTTAGCCCCTTTGTCTCTTGTTGAAGGAAATTTTTTTGTGGCATTAGGGGCTCACTTACGTGTTTCAGAGTTAATCTTGTTATAAAGCTCTTTTAAAAGATTTATTTATTTATTTATTTATTTTATGTATGTGAGTACTCTGTAGTGGTCTTCAGGCACAACAGAATTGGGCATTGGATCCCATTACAGATGGTTGTGAGCCACCATGTGGTTGCTGGGAATTGAACTCAGGACCTCTGGAAGAGCAGTCAGTGCTCTTAAATGCTGAGCCATCTCTCCAGCCCCAGTCACAAAGCTCTTAATTTAATAATAGCATCCTCATCCTTGTAAGATTCACAAGTTCCAGAGGACAGAACCTAACAAACATTGCTGCCATTTTCAACCTTCTACTTTCTTCTTTAGAGTAGATCACCCTAGCCAATTTACCACGATCAGTGGTTTTCAAAACTAGCCTTTAAAATATACTGAAAAGGTGGGAGATTGAGTCTCTTGGCCTTCACACCTGATTATCTTGGGTCCAGATAAAAGTATGACATCGAAGGGCACCTCAGAGAGCTGTTGATTGGCAGAGCAGGTGCATCTGAGCTTAGCTTTACAGAAACTAGAAAAGGGAATTGGAAAGGGCAGCCTGATGATGATGATGATGATGTGTGTATTATCTTTTTTTTTTTTTTTTTTTTTTGAGACAGGGTTTCTCTGTGTAGCCCTGGCTGTTCTGTAACTCACTCTGTAGACCAGGCTGGCCTCAAACTCAGAAATCCCCTGTCTCTGCCTCCCAAGTGCTGGGATTAAAGGCATGCGCCACCATTGCCCTGCTGTATTATCTTGTCTTAAACTATAGAGACCTGCTCTTTGATTCTTTGAGTCTACATGCTGATTAACACTTGTGATAGACAGCTTCACTGTAGATGGAGGCATCATGAGAGTTTAGAGAAACAAAAATCTCCTATGCTTCCTTCTTTTGTTTCCTAACAGTCTTATCAAGTCACCTGGCTTTTCAAATGAGATACTTTCCAACAATGTAGTTACAGAAGCAAGCACTAACCATAAATTTATGGTTGTGTGAGGTTCCAGTAGTGTAACTACTACCTTGTAGCTTCCACTGCAATATTGAGTGCCAGTGTTCCCAAGGACTGTGTGCAGCACACACAGCTGGTGAATTATCAGAATCAGCAGACAAGACATGGAGAGTGGGGAAGCTGAACCTGCAGGGGCTGCAGGCTGGCAACATCCCAGGTCAAAGGCCCTGTGGGAGGAAACATTTTCAGGTTTACTTTTTTGGTGTGTCTATAAATTTTACTCCAGAAGATGATGTACTTGTGTTACCAAGCTGACAGTGTTCCAGGTAAAGTGCTGTCGCTGACCCCAGAATAATCATAGTACTGTTGCTACCAAATGAAAGCTAGATCACTTAAATATATTTTATTTGCTTTTCTGAATAAAGATTTCCAGAATTCTTTTAACAAGATAAAGCTTGTTGTTGTTTTTTTTTTTTTTAATTAATGTTTCTTTGTGTGCATGCATGCCATGATGTTCATAAAAAATGTCAGTAGACAATTGTGTGGGTCCCAAGGATTGATCCCAGGAAACCAAGTGTGAAGGCAAGTACATCTTTACCCATTGAGCCATGTCACTGGTGCTACAATCTGCTTTTTAACTTCTAATTTCTTTTCAACCATTTGGGATTGTTCCTGCTACTGAATGCTTTCTCTAAGGTAAAACACACAGATAAGCCCAACGTGTTAAACTTGTTCAGAAGTTCTTAATAATGTCATAGAAATTATGTTAAAATTATTTTTTTTTTTTAAGGAGTGGTGTTAGCTGTCCCCCCCCCTTTTTTTAAGATTTATTTATTTTTTATATGTAAGTACACTGTAGCTTCAGACAAACCAGAAGAGAGAGTCAGATCTTGTTACGGATGGTTGTGAGCCACCATGTGATTGCTGGGATTTGAACTCAGGACCTTCAGAAGAGCAGTCGGGTGCTCTTACCTGCTGAGCCATCTCACCAGCCCCGTTAAAATTCTTTATAGTCACTCAGAATGAATGTTTTTATTTCTATGACATTATAAAAAATTTAAAAAATGATTTCCTGTTAATTTGTGTCTTACCTGCTTGTATGTCTGTACAGAATGTGTGTGCCTTGTGCCTGTGGAGGCCAGAGAGGGCATCAGATCCTCTGGAACTGGAGTTAAAAGTTACAGGTGGTTGTGAGTTGCCATATGGATGATAGGAATTAAACCTGGGTCCTCTGCAAAAGGAACCAATGCCCCTAACCTCTCAGGCCCTCTCTGCAAAATTTTAAAAAGTAGTTTTTGTACAACATTAAGCAGAAAACTCTCCCATCTTGAAGTTCTGTTTGGAAGCAGAGTCCTCCAAGTGGGTCAAGACTGTCAACTCAGGAGCTCCACCAGCGCTGGGCTTTCATCCAGAGGCTGGGCAGGAAGATGTCTGTTGTTGTTGGGCACAGGATACTTCCTGAGTCAAGTACATTTACTGAGACAACTTCATTTTCTTCTGAATTGGATGTTTTTCTGAATATAAGTAAATAGGAATTTAGGGAGAATAGTCCCCTCTCCCCTGAGTGCAGCTTTAGTGTTCTCCTGGGAGGGGAGGTGTGGTCGTGGATGAGTGATTTTTATCACAGAGATATCATAGCATGGTGTGATTATGAGTTCCCATTTCAACTTCAATTCTTTTGGAGGGGTGGGACTATTTTGTACTGTATTTGAAGTGGGGATCTTACTAAATAGTTGGTCTCGTTGTCTTTAAGCCTCCAGACTAGCCTTCTTAATTCCCTGTGTACTTTGTTAACGGTTTCCTGGTGTGCTTCATGCTGATCCTAATTTGTACCCCTCACCCCCAGTTTTGTGCGTGGTCCTGAGCCTGAGAAACATTGCCTCTTCTCCCGAGTGCGTGCCGATCCAGTGACGCTCTCCCTTAGCTTCGATGAACCAGCCTCTTGGGAATGATGCTGTCATCCCTAGTGCAGTTACTGTTACCTTGCCTCAGAGTCCAGTTGCATCATTTTCAGAGAGTGCAGGCTCATCCCTTGGGACTTAATCATCTTCTACTTAGAAAAGTATGTCACTACAGTCCGGAGAATTAACTCTAAATAGAGTATCCTGGATATGTTCTTTGACAATATCATACACAAAACAATGTATCTTGATCATACCCCCCAACCTTTCCCTCCACTCCTTCCAGCAACTCCCCAAAACATACTCTTTCCTCTGTGTGTGTCCCTATTGTGTAGCCCACTGAGTCCTGTTAGTATAGTATTGCTTGCTGGAATACTGACTGCTTCTGCTGTCTTGATCTTGTGCAGATAATCACAATGGAAGTGCATCCATGAGAGTTCCTGGTTCATAGCACTCCCTCCCCCCATCGTCCTATTCTTACATTCTTTCTACCTCTTCCTCCTTGATGTTCTCTGAACCGTGGAGTAGGGTTTGATGTAGATGTTCCATTTGGGGCTGAACACTCAATAGTCACTTATTCTCAGCACTTTGGTCGGCTTTGAGTCTCTGGATTAAGTTGTGACCATTACAAAGTGAGTTTCAGGACACCCAAGGCTATAAAGAGAAACCCTGTCTCAAAAAACCAAAAAACAAAAAAGTTGTGACCATTGAAGAGAAAAACTTATTTGCCCAAAGCTAAGTGCAACATTAACCTATGTGCATAAACATAAATATTTAGAAAGCAATTTGACATGTCCATCTAGCGGGTTCCCCACCACCGCTGCCCTTTCCCCCTTTTTCCTTTGAGACTGGTCTTATGTAGCTCAGACTGACATCAAATTTGTTGTGTACCTGAGGCTGCTGTTTTAACTGCTGAATTCTCCTGCCTCTGCTGGAATTGTGGGCATCCATTACCATGTCCACCAGTTGTTAAAAAGTTTTAACATGGGGGCTAGACAGGTAGCTCCCTCTTTGTGGCCTCCAAGGTTACTAGGCACACACATGGTGGACATACAGGCATATATGCAAAGTACTCATATTACTATAAAAGTAAGTGGGGCTGGAGAGATGGTTCAGTAGTTAATCACTTACTGCTGTTGTAAAGGATCGGGATTTGGTTCCAAGCACTTACATGGTAGCTTACAACTGCCTGTAACTCAGGTTCCAGGGGATCCATCTCTTTCTTCTTACCTTTAAGAGCTTCTACAGGCACATGGTACATGTACATACACCCAGGTACACAATAGACATGTAACAATGAATAAAAATAAAATTATTAGGGCTTGAGAGATAGCTCAGCAGTTAAGAGCACTGACTATTCTTCCAGAGGTCCTAAGTTTAGTTCCCAGCAACTTCATGGTGGCTTACAACCATCTGTAATGGGGTCTGATGCACTCTTCTGGTGTGTCTGAAGGATGTACTCACATACATTAAAAAAAAAAAATAGCCGAGCGTGGTGGCGCACGCCTTTAATCCCAACACTCGGGAGGCAGAGGCAGGCTGATTTCTGAGTTCGAAGCCAGCCTGGTCTACAGAGTGAGTTCCAGGACAGCCAAGGCTACACAGAGAAACCCTGTCTCGAAAAACAAAACAACAACAGTAACAACAACAACAACAATAATAGAGTAGTTGAATCATTTACATCTTCAGCCTCCCAAATAAGTTTTTAAAATTTAACTCAGACCCTAAAACATCTCTAATTAGACTGTTTCTAGCATTCCTCAGTTCCTAGATTTAATTTACATATATCTTTCCTGGCATTTAAGACTTCTTTCTTTTGCTAATCTTCCTCTTTGTCCTGCCATCTTTTTTTTTAAGCACAGACCATATGCCTCATGTCCGATATTCATTTCTTAGCAGGACTCACTCGGTCATCAACGGCCTGTCCTAACTTGCCTTCTGAATCTCTGCACCCTCTACCCAAGAGGACTTCTTGAAGTGCTGTTCCTGGGCTGCTATTTGCTCCTCCTTCCTTCTGCTTCGTTTTTGTCTTGACTTTTGATTATTAGTTAGTCTTCTTAGCTCTTGGACCTACTTTAGCCACACCCAGGCCTAGATAAATTTGGATCTGTGGCTTGAAATAGCATCAGTACCACAGTACCAGGTGGTATTCTCCAGCCTGTTCCTCAGCCCTGGGCATCTAGAAATGACCAAAGCCTGAGATTCCTATAGTTTTTGTCAGCTGCCTCAAAATTCTTATATAGAAATTATGAGTTCTCTTTGTCTAACCTCCACATTTAGTCTCTCAATGCTGTTCATGAAACCTTCAGAGAAGACCCTGAAGTTAGCCATTTCTTGTTACCTATGCAGGCCAGTTTTGCATCTCTCCTTTTAATCTGTGAGCTCTTCACAACTGTAACCTGCTAGTCCTTTAAAACTGAGGCCATGTTAACACCACTTTGCTTCCTGTGTTTCTGAAAGAATAAATTCTGTCTCCAAGTGCCTTCTAAAACCTACCTTCTGTTGCCTGTCTTTTCAGCCTCTTTGCCCTACCCTGCCCCTCTAACCTTTTCTCTACCCCTGCCACACTAGATTGTGAAGGTGTTTCTGCTCCAGGCTGGTATTTGCTTTCTATGTTCCTTTTGATTGCAGCTAGCTTCCTGTCTTCCCTCAGTTTTCTTAGAAAACAGTCATCATGCCGGGCGTGGTGGCGCACGCCTTTAATCCCAACGCTTGGGAGGCAGAGGCAGGTGGATTTCTGAGTTTGAGGCCAGCCTGGTCTACAGAGTGAGTTCTAGGACAGCCAGGGCTACACAGAGAAACCCTGTCTGGAAAAAAAAGAAAACATCACACCTGCTTGACCAGAAACACTCCTGCTTATATACTGCTTCTTTGTTCTCTAAGGTGTTTATTTTATTTTATTTTTTCGAGACAGGGTTTCTCTATGTAGCCCTGACTGTCCTATGAATACCAATATATAGGTATCTGAGTAGTTCCTGCTTTCAGTTAAAGATTTATTTATGTGTATGAGTGTTAAACCTGCATATATCTGTGTACCATATGCAAGCCTGTATGTTAGGAAGCTAGAAGACAGTGTTTTATTCTTTTGGGACTTGAGTGGCAGAGTTCTGAGTCCTGTGAGTGCTGAGAGCTGAACCTGGGACCTCTGCAAGAGCAGCAAGTGTTCTTAATTAATCAGCTATCTCTTCACCCCCTTAATTGAGTTTTTTGGGTTTTGTTTTTTAAAGTTATTGTATATGTGCCATGGTGCACCTGTGGAGGTCTGCTTCTGCCTTTATGAAATGGGACTCAAATTGCCAAGCTTATGAGGAAAGCCCTCTTACCCACTGAGCCATCTCAGTTTGCTTTGATTACTAATTTATCATTTCTTGGTATGTTTTTCCCACAGGTGGCCTGGGGAGTTGGATCAGTTGGTAAAGTGCCTGCCACACAAGCATGAGGAGCTGAGGTCAGGTCACAAGAACCTCTATAAAAGTTGGATTTAGCAATTTATTACAAAATTAGATAACAGGCCATCTACTCCTTTAATCAGGGGAGGCAGAGGCAGAAAAATATCTCTGAGTTTGAAAAGCAAGCTCCTATGCAAACTCCCATTCAGGAGCCTCTGCTGAGCAACACACACAGCATTGTGTCTTTTGAATTGTAGTTACTCTTGACTGATACACATACCTCCTACACTCTGGACCTGTTCAGACAGCAGCCTCAGTTGATCACATTGTAGGTAGCCCTGTTGTTCTTTGGTTATTAACCTACATTCAGTTATAGTGAGATCAGCTTGCAATGACTAAAGTGCTGATGCTGGGATGATTTGCTGGTGAGCTTTTCCTAAAATTTAGAAAGACTCCTTGGTAGAATTTTTTGTAGGTTAAATTTCTGTTCTGTGGATTTTCTTAGAAAATTGATCTATCTTCTTTATCCCCGCAGATAGTACAGTGAAGGAATGATTAGAGGAATTCTTCTCACATTAACTTATGCACCACACAGAGGTCTTGTCACAACTGGGGTTCCTGCTTCATATCTTGTGAGTGGGCATATGAGTTATAATTTCAAGATTCTGCATAGAGCAATTGCTACCCTATTGAAATTTAAGGTCTTTTTTTTTTTTTTAGATTTATTTATTATTATATCTAAGTACACTGTAGCTGTCTTCAGATGCATCAGAAGAGGGCGTCAGATCTCATTATGTATGGATGGTTGTGAGCCACCATGTGGTTGCTGGGATTTGAACTCATGACCTTCAGAAGAGCAGCCAGTGCTCTTAACCACTGAGCCATCTCTCCAGCCCTTAAAGTCTTTTTGTTGTTGTTGTTGTTTTTGGTTTTTGGTTTTTTTGTTTTTTTGTTTTTGTTTGTTTTTCGAGACAAGGTTTCTCTGTGTAGCCTTGGCTATCCTGGAACTCATTCTGTAGACCAGGCTGGCTTCAAACTCAGAAATCCGCCTGCCTCTGCCTCCCCAATGCTGGGATCAAAGGCGTGCGCCACCACACCTGACTGGAATCCAAGTTCTAACCCAGCACCTAAGTCATCCTAAGTTATGCATCTCACAAATCTAACTCGATCTCTAAGGGATCTGTCCCCTTCTCGAAGCTGCAAACACATTCCATTAAAGCCACGTCTGTCTGTTCTGTTCTACAGAGCCACACTTAGGGCTCCTAAAAACACATTCTTGAGTTATTATTTATAAATGGTCTGTCACATGGGACATTCTTGGGAGTTTCTAAAAGGATAAAAAGTACTCTAGGTTGTCTTTGTCCTTTTTCTAGAGGTAGAAAACTAAAATAAACAAACTGCTGAGCAGAGGGCTGGAAGGTTGCTCAGGAGTTAAAAGTACTGGCTGTTCTCCCAGAGGACCTGGATTGAATTCCCAGCACCTATATGTCAGCTCAACACTGTCGTAACTCCATTTCCAGGGGATCTGACACCCATACACAGAAAATAAAAATAAGTATGTTTTAATTGGTTCTTTAACTTAAAAAATTATTTAGGAGGGGAAAGTGGTCTTGTGGAACAGTGCTTTTTCTTTCAGGAGTTGGTTCTTTCCTTTTACTGTTTGGGTTCTGGGGATCAAACACAGGTCTTAGTGACAAACAATTTTGTCTACTGAACTATCTTGTTGCTTTTCTAGAGTACCTCAATTTGGTTCCTAGCACCCACAGCAACTGTTAACTCCAGCTCTAAAGAATATCCAACATTTCCCAAGGGAGATGCAATATGGCATACAGTAATGTAATTTTTTTAAAAGATGTATTTATTTATTTTATGTATGTGAGTACAATTATAGCTGTCTTCAGACACACCAGAAGAGGGTGTCAGATGCCATTACAGATGTTTGTGAGCCACCATGTGGGTGCTGGGAATTGTGCTCTTAACCTCTGAGCCATCTTTCTAGCTCTCTTTCTTCTCAAGTGTAAACATTGTACATGGTATTTGATCATCAGTAAAAGTTCTTTAGACAAAATTCAGGTCTGAAAAGATGGTTTAGTGGTTAAGAACATGTACTGCTCTTGGTAGACAAACTGAGTTTAATTCCCAACCTCCATATCAGGCAGTTCATAAACTCCATAACTCCATCGTCTGAGAATTGTACATTTCTGCTCTCCAAGGATCCACATAGACACACATACTTAAAAATAATAAATCTTGCCAGGCAGCGGTGATGGACACTTCTAATCCCCACACTTGGGAGGCAGAGGCAGGTGGATTTCTGAGTTTGAGGCCAGCCTGGTCTACAGAGTGAGTTTTAGGACAGCCAGGGCTACACAGAGAAACCCTGTCTCAAAAAACCAAAAACAAATAAATCTTTAAAAAGTGAAAAAAGGTCTTTAAGCAAAATGCACCATTTGGATAATATGTAGCTTATGTGTGCTGTAGTTTTACATACTTTAAGTAGTTTAAGTAGGACTTTATGAGTTTAATGATGATCCTACGAGAAATGAGTGTTCCATAAAAGTTAAACAGCAGCTGGACTTAACTAGAAAGAGACCCAGAGGGCTGGAGAAATGGCTCAGTGGTAATAGCACAGACTGCTCTTCCGAAGGTCTTGAGTTCAAATCCCACCAACCACATGGTGGCTCACAACCATTTGTAATGAGAGCAGACACCCTCTTCTGGAGTGTCTAAAGACAGCTACAGTGTACTTACATATAATAATAAATAAATCTTTGGGCTGGAGTGAGCGGGGCTGGAGCCTGCAGAAGTCCTGAGTTCAATTCTCAGCAACCACATGATGGCTCACAACCATCTGTACAGCTGCACTGTACTCATAGACATAAAATAAATAAATACATATTTAAAAAAAAAAAGAAAGAAACAGACCCAGAGGGAAGGAAGGACCTCCGTGACAGTCACCTCCACATCAGCCAGGCCTCTTTACTGTCAATTGAGCCCGCCTGCCTGCCGCCTTCTTTTTTTTAAACCCTCTGTGAAATTATACAAAGAACTCAGGGCACATAGAAATTGATGTTTGTGTTTGTAGCATTAAAGGTGTACATTCCTTGGAGTCCTTCAGAATTAATCATGAGGCTAGGGTTGTGGTTCAGTGATAGAATGCATGTTTAGCCTGTGTGAGACCCTGGCGTCAGTCCCCACTGCTCTCAGTGATGGTTATCATTTGTAGTTTTCTATGCCTGTGTGAAGACAGACCCAATATCTGCTGTCAGAATAGCCAGGCTAGAAGCACTGAGTTGCATTGTTTCTGTTGCAAACTCACTGCAGCAGTTATCTGTGCACTGACGGAGCTGTGCTAGTGCTCACAGGTTCCCTTCAATACTGAGGGTCTTCAGTTCTGCATGTTCTCATTTGCAAGCTTCAGTCTGACTCGGACTACAGTGTAACTCCCTGGTGAGGAGCATTAGCAGCAATAACTGTGACCTATCAGACCCTCAAATAAACCCCCATCCCCAAATCAAGCTCATTAATGTTCAGAGAGGGAAGAATGTCATTTCCTCAATTTTCTTGCCATTGTGAAGCACAGTAAGGCATGTGTTTCCAAATGGGTATGACTCTGATATTTGAATATGGGTCCTTAAATGTCTTCAAACAGCAGATAGATAGGAAATTCGTATTATGACTCTGGAGATCAGAAGACAGCTTGGGAGAGGTGGTTCTTTTCTTTCAGTCGACGGGGTGGGGCCTGGACTCAAACTCAGGCCATCAGGCTTGGTGCCTGTCAGTTTCTTACGCTGTACTAAAGAATTCCTGGGTTCGTAGTCCCTTTCGGGAGCGAACAGAACTTCACCTAGATGCCTTTTCTTAAGCTTTCCTATGGACAAAGGTAATGACCTTGTATTTTACTTGCAGTTCACAGAGTGTTACCAAAGTGTATCAGTGGGTTCTTGAGCTGTGTGCAGGTAGAGATGGTTCTCAGGTCTTGGTAACTGAAGAGGGAATGTTAGTGGAGCTAGAGGTCTGCTATAAGAAGTGTGGGGTACTCCATCCTGAGACTGACAAGTGGAAGGAAGACAAGAGTGCTCTGTGTGTCTTTCTTATAGTCTGTTGACATGGTCTTTCATATATTTACCTCCCGTTTTGTTTTGTTTCCATGTTTTGTTTCTGTTAGGAGAGAACATTGAAATTATTCTCTAAGCTATCTGAAGAGAGTGACTAAATGCTCCTGGGTCAGGCTGTCTGTGGGTATGAAGTGGTTGGGAGACTCCAAGAACATGGTGGTGAATGGCAGGAGAAATGGAGGCAAGTTGTCTAATGACCATCAGCAGAATCAATCAAAATTACAGCAGCACTCGGGCAAGGACACCCTGAAGACCGGCAGAAACGCCGTTGAGAGGCGGTCCAGCAGATGTATGTACTCCTTCATCTCACTGTTTGGGTTGCGTGCGCCCATGCGCCCTCAGCCTCCTCTTGTTACTACACTCCTCTGTTCTACAGGCAGCAGCAGAGCCTTTTCATTCTCACAAGTCCAGATTCTTTTTTTTTAACTTTTCCTTTTATTACTGGGGGGTGGGGTGTGCCCTATTATGTTGCCCAGGCTTGACTTGAACTCCTCCCGCTTCCCTCCCAAGGAGCTGGCGTTACAGACACACTAGCAGTTCTGATGCTTACCATGTAAAATGTAAAACTTAAAGTTCATGCTTTATGTACTTTTAAAAAATTAATTATTTACATCCCAAATGTTGCCCTCCTTCTTGGTCTCCCCTCCCGCCAGAGTTCTTCACCCCATCTCCCCTCCCTGCTTTATGTAATCTTTATGATGCTTTTTTTTTTTTTTTCTTGCCCATAACTTATAGAAAACTGATTTGTTCTATAGGGGTTTAAAAAAAATGCTACTGCTGAATTTCTTATGAGTATAAATACATGCCATGCTGTAACTTGCATAAGTGCTTCATGCAGCAAGCTGAACCATATAGTCACCTCTTTTCCATGAGGAGTGGGTGGAGCAGAGATGGTCCTTAGGAAACCCTCACAGTCCTTGCCATCTCCTCAAGATTGCATGGATTGCTGAGTGTCAGGGAAACCCTGTGATGAGAAGTTATTTCCAGCCCTCTGTGGGACTTGGTGGGGATGAGGGTTTTTTTTTTTTTCTTTAATCATTTTATTTGTTTATATTTCATATTTTGTCCCCCTTCCCAGTCTCTCCTCTATGAACCTCCCCCCTTCCCCCTCCCCTTTACCTCTAAGAGGGAGCTCCCCCCCCACTCCCTTACCTCCTTTACCTCTAAGAGGGTGCTCCCCCCCCCACTCCCACCTCCCATTTCTAACATCCCTCTTCTCTGGAGCTTCAAGCCTCTACAAAACCAAGCGACAAGGCTGTTTTTTGAGAATTGGGGAAATTGTAGGATTGTTTTCTCTTTCTTTTCCCCCCCTCCAAAATAAAATGCCCTAGAACAAGCATATGTCTGAGTGGACAGTTACAGGAATATTATCTAGAAGTGTCTACCCATGTTACAAATGACTTTCTCAATCTCTGCTTTTCCTAACGTTAGTCAGCCACTGTGGAAGTTCCGTAGTTGTGTTGAGTCTGCTTCAAGCTCTCTTTAGCTTTAGGTAGATGCTGTTTATTGGGTTCAGGTACCTTTATTCTTTCCAGATGAGCTCAGATCAGTGTCTTGTAGAAAGTTGGGCATAATTCCTTCTTGGAATTAAGAAAGTGGGGGAGCCCAAGACTAACTAGCTTTTCTCTGCATGGACCCTGTTCATGGCTGCTGTCAACATGGGTGAAACTATGTTCTCTCAGTGCTGTTGCTGTGGTCAGAAAACCAGACATTTCTGAAGCTTTTAAAATACTGGCTGCTTCTTGCACAATGTAAAAGGTTTTAGTTTAAGTTGTTTTTTTTTTTTTGTTTTTTGTTTTTTGGTTTTTCGAGACAGGGTTTCTCTGTATAGCCCTGGTTGTCCTCGAACTCACTTTGTAGACCAGGCTGGCCTCGAACTCAGAAATCTGCCTGCCTCTGCCTCCCAAGTGCTGGGATGAAAGGCGTGCTCCACCAAGCCCGGCTAAGGTTTTAGTTTAAGTTAAATTGTGGGAGATACAGATTGTGGAGGAGACAGCATCTTGCTGAATGTTGTTGGGCAGATTGAATGGTGCAGAGAGAACCAGTGACAGAAGGGTCACATAAAGTGCTCTGTATCAAAGGTGGTCAGCCCGACTTAAAACCAGGGCTCAGAACACACAAAACTAAATGCTGATAGCACTGGAGAGAAAGTAGGCAGTGCAGCAAGAAGTCAGGCACTTTCAGGAGTGGTGCAGCAGCAGCCAGAGGTGGACAGGAACAGGTGGATTTTTAAAGCCCTCTATATCAACTAAACCAGTCAGGTATCAGTAGAACAGTCCATTCACCAACAGCATTATACTTATTATTCTCAAGTTTGCATAGAACTTTCTCCAGGACACATCATATGGCAGGCCATGTAACAAATCTAAGCAAGCTTAAAGGGATTAAAGTCATATGAGCGTCTACCATAGAGTAAATATTATAATCAATACAAGTTTTACTAGTACATACTCATGAATGACTGTTGATTCAAAGAAGAAATCCAAAGGAAACCAAGTTGAACAGGGTGGCATATACCTTAATCCCAGCACTTGGAGGACAGAAGAATGAAGAGCCCTGTGAGTTCAAGGGCAACCTGGGAGAAATAAACCTAAACAAACTTGTAGCAAGTAGTCATTTAAAATCAGCAGGGCCCACCCACAAAGAAAGCCCCATGCCCAGAGGACTTCATTGGTGTATTCTCTGAGATGCTTCAAGAATTGACACCAGTGCTTGAGAAAGTCTTAGGAATATTTGTACCTTATTTTCTTACCCTGATACCAAAACTAGACATCACAAGAAAAGTATAGAGTGACACCACATCTGAATATGAACAAAACTGTTCTTCACAGAATGCTAGCATATCATTCTAAGGATGGAGACCATTCTCCTGGAATCCCATTTTCAGGGCCTTGAGAATGTTTTTTCCCTAGCACTGAAGATAGAGTGTGTGTGTCTGTATCTGTATCTGTGTCTGTCTGTCTGCCTGTCTATGCACGTGTGCATGTGCAATTTGAGGGGCTGGAGAGATGGCTCATCCAGAGGTCCTGAGTTCAATTCCCAGCAACCACATGGTGGCTCACAACCATCTGTAATGGGATCTGATGCCCTCTTTGGGCATGAAGATGTACATACAGATAGAGCACTCATATATCAAATAAATATATAACTAAATCTTTTAAAAGAAATTTTCATTTATTAATCCCAGCATTCTAAAGGCTGAGATAGGAGGATTACTAAGAGTTCAGAACCAGCCAAGAGTGCATGAAGAGAACCTTGCTCAAAAAAACCAAAAATCTGAAGATGTAGCCTGGTGATACGTGATTCAGCTAGGGTGTAGGAGGCTCCATGTTCAGCCTCAAGCACAACAAACAGGAGTATCTCATTTACAGTGCCATCCAAAACAGTAGCAATAATCTACCAAGTATTAATATGTTTCTAAAAAACGCTATTGAAAAAAAATTGAAGACCTGGGTTGGAGAGATAGTTCAGTGGTTAAGAGCAATGTCTGCTCTTTCAGGGGTCCTAAATTTGATTTACAGCAACCACATGGTGGCTCACAACCATCTGTAATGGGATCTGATGCCCTCTTTTGACATGTAGGTGAACATGCAGGTAGAGCACTCATATGTAAAATAAGCAAATCTTTTAAAAAGTTGAAGGCAAGCTGGGCATGGTGGCACACACCTTTAATCCCAGCACTCGGTAGGCAGAGGCAGGCGGATTTCTGAGTTTGAGGCCAGCTTGGTCTACAAAGTGAGTTCCAGGACAGCCAGGGCTATACAGAGAAACACTGTCTATAAATTAAATAAATAAATAAATAATAAAAAGTTGAAGGCCTAATAGATGGAAGAGCATGTTGCTTTTCCTTGATTAGACAACAGATGGCAGTACTCTTCAGGTGATCCTTTCACAGTCCCAACTGGCATATTTGAAAAATGACAATTCCTAAAATACAGGAGTCCAAGGAACCCAGAATAGCAACCAGTGTTTGGAGTTGTGGGGGGTTAAGTTAGGAAACCCCGTTTCCTCTATTTCACAATTTTCTTCACTGCTGTGGTAGTCAGCACAAGGATGATCCAGCATATCTGTGGTCCTGGAATATGTTTAAGAACAAGAATAAATCACACAGTGTAGATCTGTCAACAAGGATAAGAGGGTTTGCTAGGACTGAAGCTCATGGCTTCTAGATAAGTGCTTCCCCATTGAGCTGCGTCCCCAGCCCTGATTCCTTTTTTTTTTTTGTTTTGTTTTGTTTTGTTTTTTGCTTTTAAGAGTACCAGGAAAAATACAATGAATGAGAATTAGGTCTCTGTATCCAGAATGAAGTGAGCCTAGCACACCATGTGTGTGAAACATTCAAAGTCCCAGAAGCAAACAGAGGCTACATTTTCCTGACCTTGCATGAGGCGATGCTGTTTTTAAATAGGACTTAAAAAACCACAAGGAGCAGGAAAAAAACAAATCAAAATCACAAACCATGTGTTAAAGGAAATCACCAAAAAGTAAGAAAACAACGATAGAATGGAGTGGGGGAACTAGTTCTAATCATGTCTACAAAGGGCCCTCTCTACAGTATACAAAGATCTCTTGAAAGCCAAAGTAAAAGACAGAACCCAAATTCAGGATAGATTAAGGATCTGAGTAGACATATTGCTCCAGAGATACACAGTAGCCAGTAGCATATTTAATTAGCACAAAATGCAAATCAAAACTCCAAGGCTTCCAGAAGCTAGAGTCAGGATGACAAGCTGTTAGCAAGAAGTTTGGAATCTCCCAGTCTGATAGTGATGAGAACCCCGCTAAGGGAAATTTTATGGATACACGATATTTTTACAGAGGTTTGTAGCAGTGTTATCCATAATAGCCCCCAAATGGAAGCATCTCAGGTGTGTCTGCTAGTAAAGTAGAATATTTTTTAACCATAAAGACAAAAATACTGATACATAGTGTGCCAATTAGAAGAAACCAGTCACAAAGGATCATAAATATTATCATTCCAGCATGTAAAGTTTTCAGAACAGGCAAGTTGAAAAGAGACATAGTAGGTTAGGGGTTGCCTCAGTCTGAGCACTTGGTGGGGACAGTAAGGCTTCTTTTGGGTCCACATGTGGGTGGTGATGGGAGAAAAATTCTGTGAATCTGTTAGCTTGTCTGTTTCATCTGATTTAGTTTATATTTTAGCACAACTTAGAAAATGTAGCAGGTTAAGGATAAGTATAACTTAGTGCTTACCTTGCATGCAGGAGGTACCAGGTTTGATTCAGCCAACAATTTAGATAGTTGGTTTTTTTTTAGATTTTATTTTATTTATTATATGTAAGTACACTGTAGCTGTACTTCAGACACTCCAGAAGAGGGCATCAGATCTCCTTACGAATGGACCACCATGTGGTTGCTGGGATTTGAACTCAGGACCTTCAGAAGAGCAGTCGGGTGCTCTTACCCACTGAGCCATCTCACCAGCCCTAGATAGATAGTTTTTTTGTTGCTATTGTTTTAATTTTTATTTGTATGAATGTTTTGCCTGCATATATGTTTGTATACATGCCTGAAGTCAGATCTCATGCCAGGTGGTGCATGCCTTTAATGACAGGAGTTGGAGGTAGAGCCAAATGGATCTGAGTTCAAGGCCAGCCTAGACAATAGAATGAGTTCCAGGACAGTCAGGGATGCACATAAAAACTTTTTGTCTCAAAAATTGAAAAAACAAACAAACAAACAAACAAAAAAACCACAAAGAAAACAGATCTATTGGAACTGAAGTTATAGACCATTCTGAGCTATAACTATATGGGTGCTGGGAATTGAACCCAGGTCTGGAAGAGCAACCAGTGCTCTTAATAGCTGAGCTATCTCTCCAGCCTCTTAGATAACTTTTCCCAAGCTTATATACAAGTATTTTGATTGCAGAAATTATATACCTACTCCTTGGAAAGGACCCATTTGGTTTATTTTGTGAAAGAATAGGTGAAAAAGTTAAACCTCCCATTCTCCATGTGCTGATTTTTGAGAGCTTAAATATTGTCATGAGCACTTTGTAAATTATGTGCTAATTCTTGTAGCAGACTGAACATTACCCATGAGCCTTCACAGCACTGATGGAAGCTTTTTGTTTCTGCACATGCCTTCTCTACATTGCTTCTCAGTGAAACCCAGCCCCTTATGGTATCCATTCAGCTCACTGGCTGAGAAGTCTCTCAGACAGAAGTAGAGATAAACCTCTTTCTCTCATCCCCGTCTTTCCCCACTTCTGCATAACTAATCCCAGGCAAGTGGATTTTAACTTCTGGTCCTCAGTTATCCATAAAGAGGATATTGGTCATTTAGCTGCCCAAAAGCAGGAAGCCCAACTTAATTCCTTGAGACCCTTTGGTTCTTGGGATCCACATTATGACATTTCTTGATGACTGTCTGCATCCCCATTGTCTTCTTCTCCCCTAGCCCTGTCTGTACTGGCTCTGTGCTGTCTTCGCTGTCTATGGAATGGAGATCTGAGCAATCTCCCAACTCCCTGGACCCTGTTCTTAGGCAACCTGATCCTAGTGTCAGCTGCCTACGTTCTCCTAATGCTTGGGTGTACTGCATCTGGCTTGCTTTCTTTCTATCTAGCATAAGGAATGTTCATCTCTAACCACTCCTAGTGATTGATGTAACTCCAGCTAATGATGCCAGTTTGGATGCAGTGGGGATCTTTAAGGAGATTGAGTTGTTTCATCAAGTTATATTTCTTTCTTTTGCTTTTCACAGGTCATGGTAACTCGGGATTTGAAGGGCAGAGCCGCTATGTGCCGTCCTCTGGAATGTCCGCCAAGGAGCTCTGTGAGAACGATGACTTAGCAACCAGTTTGGTTCTTGATCCCTACTTAGGTTTTCAGACACACAAAATGAACACTAGGTAATTTTGATTCTCTCTCTCTGCATAGAACTAGTCATGATTTCCAACTGAAAACAGGTGATAAATCTGGATTATAAATGATAATAACCTTCTTTGATACAGAACAATTTTCTGTGAGGCAAGAGAAGCAGGCAGAATCTGGAAAGGAGGTCCACCTTTCCATCTTGCACTGGGGGTGGGGAGTCAGATCTTTCCCATGGCTTCATTATGGGGTCTTACTGTTTTAAATAATGGCCACTGGTATTTTTGCCTTCTTGTGTAACTTTTACAAGTCAGCAGTGAATACTTCATATTCCATATGCAAATAGGAACCTGTTTAGAGTCTAAATGCTCTCAGACTGTCTTGGAGGTGTGTGTGTGTGTGTGTGTGTGTGTGTGTGTGTGTGTGTGTGTGTCTGTGTAGGGGAGAGAGAATGTGAGAGAAAAGAGAAGGCAAGCCTCACTTTCTGAGTGCTGGGATTGAAGACATGTACACCATGCCTGCTCTGGTTCTTAGACTCAGGTCTGAGGTCTCTGACTCCTGTAGTCCTCTTAAGAACCATTGTTCTCTTAGGAAAGATACTAAGATCATCTTAGAATTCTTTCACTCTTTGGTTCTATGGTAAAGGGTTTTGGGTCTGGTGGAAACGGTTCCACCAGTGATATGGAGATAAGATGCACTCTGGGCCCATTCCTTCTCATCTCCATCATACATAGGCTTCTTGTAGCCCTATGTCCATGATCATCTAGGAAGAATTGGAACACCAGGTTTAATAAGCTCTGATTGTCAGGGAAGACAGGAACGGGAAGGAAGCCTTGCACACCCTTTCCCCTTCCAGATTTCCCCTTTCTAGAAGTCAAACAAACAGGTCATAGTTTTTCTCACCAGCTTTATTGTATACCTAAAAAGAATGGCAGTTAAAGAGGTATCTTTGGAATTCCATGATTCCTGTCTCTGTGAGTCATTCACTGAACTGAAGTTATACACACTGGAATTAAGCTGAGGCTCTCAGCAAGACTGTACCCTGTACCAGCCTACCATCTTTTTATACTGCTTTAATCCAGTTCCTCTTTTCCACTCGATGAGATTGATGCTCGTTCTCCTGGAAGATGATCCTGATAGGATTTCAGTCACCCTCTGTATTTTTTTTTAAATAAGTAGATTACTTAAGTTCTCTTATATTGGTTATATCTTATGTGTTAAGATCCAGAGGTAAATGAAACATTTTAGGAAGTTATTCCATTAGAGTCAGAACAAACGTTTTAGTTGCTTATGGAAGAATATTTATTTTGAACCCCAGGCTCTATTCCAGAGAATGAAGGGTTATACTCGTCACTGGCTCCGTAGTAGAAAGCACTGTGGTTTCTTCCCAGGAGATGGTGTTTCTATGGATGCCTGTGGATGCAGGCTGGGATTCTGTATGTCTAACAAGCTCCTGGTCTGTATTTACAGTAGGTTAGTCTAAACCCAAGTTTCCTGAGGCTCACTTAAAACCATGTGGTCACAAAGTCAAGTTCAGAGGGCTCAGGGTGTGCCTCGGTGAAGTGCTCACCTGTCATGAGGGAATTGGAGTGAGGAAGAGAGAATGGAAGCCACGAGAAAATCTCAGTGTTGTCAGTTATTGATGCTTGTGACCTTTGTGGGGGAGGGCTCCTGAGTTAACTGTTCTGTTCCCACAGCAGCCAGAACACTTAGATTAGTGTTTTTTAGCACAGCATTTAGTCCACTCAGCTGAGCCTGCCTGGGGCACTGGGCAGGACTAGTTTGCTCCCAATAGCATGGCCCCAGACTCTTTCTAGAGTCTGCGCCATGTGCAGTTGATGGCTTCCTCACACAGGGGTTTCTGCAGCTCCTGCAAGCTGTGATTAGAAGTACACAATCTCTTATCTCGTTGTCTTTCTCCCTCTGCATGCCTGTCATTCTGGGGATAGACCAGGGCCTCACACCTGTTAAGCAAGACTCTACCACTGACCTGCAGTTGTCTTCCGCCTTTTGCCTTCTCTCTCCATCTTTCCGTGTGCTTTCAGGACTGTGTTTAAAAACAGTAGGAGTTGTATGATTTGAGAATTTACAAAGGCAACTCTGTTTGAATGCTTATGCTTTGACTTTTATTTGTTGGTTTTGGTTTTGAGGCAGGGTCTTGCTGTGTAGCCACAGTTGACTTTATACTCATAGTTCTGCCTTGGTCTCCTGGATGCCATATTAAAGGTGTACAGCCCCACATTTGGCACAAATGCTGATATTTTGATCTTAGTTTCCCAGCATTTACCCACCAGTGAGGCAGAGCTAATCATGAGAGCTGAGTAAACAGAAAATACAAATTTACATTTGCTAGAATTTTTTAAATTGCTTCTTGGCAGTTGTGAAACTTAAATTTTTCTTTATAGCAGGAGATTAGAGTTGTGGACAGTACCTCTGATTTCTATATAATTTTTATTTATTTTTATTTTATGAACATTGGTGTTTTGACTGTATGTGTA
The DNA here is from genome assembly GCF_000001635.26 of Mus musculus. Taxonomy (NCBI): domain Eukaryota; kingdom Metazoa; phylum Chordata; class Mammalia; order Rodentia; family Muridae; genus Mus; species Mus musculus. Next base: position 3,795,676 of record NC_000085.6, read on the forward strand.
TGTTTGTGTGAGGGTGTTGGGTCCCTTGGAACAAGAGTTACAGACAGTTGTGGGCTATCTTGTGGGTGCTGGGAATTGAACCCAGGTCCTTTGGGAGAAAAGTTAATGCTCTTAACCACTGAGCCACCTTTCCAGCCCTGATTCCCTCCGATTTTGAAAAAAGGGAGTTATGGCCAGGCAGTGGCTTAATCCTTTAATCCCAGCATTTAGGAAGCAGAAGCAGGTAGATACACGAGTTCAAGGCTAGTTGGCTCTACCAAGCAAGTTCCAGGACAGTCTGGGTGGAAAGAATGGGAGAGGCGGGGCAAGTGTGTAAAGATGGGATGGACTATCCGACAGGCAGCAAGTGTGGTGGCCCATGCCAGTAATTCCAGCATTCAAGAGGCTGAGGCAGAGGCAAGTGGATCTCTTGAGTTTGAGTCTAGCCTGGTTACATATTGAATTTCAGGTCACCCAAGACTACATAGAGAAACCTTGTCTCCAAAACAAAAATGAAAACAACAAAAAAAGGCAGGTGTAGGTCAAAAGAAAGTGGTATTTATGAAGCAAGAATTATTGTCTGGGTACTTCTCCTTTAAAGCTTTGTTTGACTTCTCCAGACTAAAGTTGCCTTGACAGTCTTAGCCTTCCATTATTACAGCTGCATACGTTTTTGTTTTTGTTTTTTTTCCTGCTATGTATTTGCTTATGCATATCCTCTCCTGAATATGCATTTATAAATTACTTTATATCATTTCAAGATTTGATACTTGACTAGAACACATAAAGAAATTTTGGTAAATTCATTGTGGTAAATTTGTATTGTGGGAAGAAAAGATTTTTAACAACCTGACCTTGCTATCTGTAGAATTCATAATATTTTAAATATTAGTGTTTAAAGATTTGTGCTGCAGTGAATTTCTAGAAATGACAAATGCCAGCTGTACAAGTAGTCTTTACTATTGTTTGTTTTGTATTTGTATAGCGCCTTTCCTTCGAGGAGCTCGAGGCATATTTCAAAAGCTGACAGTTTTTCTCACAACAATCCTGTGAGGTAGGTAGTGTGCATTTTAAACAAGAATGGCATAAGCCTGTGGTTCTGTCCTGGGACCATATCATTGAAATAGGAGTTGTTTTTAAATTATTTATTTCATGTAATTTGTGTTTTGCCTGTATGTATGTTTCTGTGAGTGTGTTAGGTCACCCTGGAACTGGAGTTACAGACAGTTGTGAGCTGCCTTGTGGGTGCTGGGATTTGAACCCAGGTCCTCTGGAACAGCATCCACTGCTCATAACTATTGAGCCATCTCTTCAGCCCTCAAAATAGGACTTCTAAAGCATTTAGTAATCCTCTTAAATTGTATGGTCTTGCTGGAGGCAGAGTCAGGGAATTTGTGAGTTCGAGGCCAGCCTGGTCCAGGAGCCTTTTACAGCTATGGTTTGCAGCTGTTTGAACATTTTCTAGCTTTTCCTCTTTTCTGCCTTTCCTCCTTTCTCTTTCCCTGCAGCCTCCTTGTTACTCTTTGGTACATGCCAGTTGAGGGCATAGTAGCAGTTCGGCTCATACAAATTTGCATTGTTGCTGTTGCCACAGTGGTTTCTTGTGTTTGGAAGACAGAAAAGTGAAATATCAAGAATGCTGGGAGCTGGGCGTGGTGGGGCATGCCTTTAATCCCCACACTTGGGAGGCAGAAGCAGGCAGATTTCTGAGTTCAAGGCCAGCCTGGTCTACAGAGTGAGTTCCAGGACAAGGGCTACACAGAGAAACCCTGTCTCAAAAAAAAAAAAAAAACAACAACAAATAAGAATGTTGGGAAGTCTCACAGGGAACAGGCCTGTGAGAGTGTGAATATGTGTTTATTCTCTGTCCCTTTTAATAATAGCTGATTGTAAATTACATGTTTTATTTTGTATAGTAGCCACCAAAGCCTGGGACAGAAAGATCTATGTTTAAGCAGCAGATTTTGTAATCAGAAAAAATAAGCATATCCATTGGAGATGCCAGATACCTTTCTCTTGCTTCCTTGCTCTCGCCTAACATAAACTTCAACATCCAGTTTTGTATTCATCCCTTACACTGTATCAATTAACAGCATAAAAGCTGAAGAGCGCCGGGCGTGGTGGCGCCCACCTTTAATCCCAGCACTCGGGAGGCAGAGGCTGGCGGATTTCTGAGTTCGAGGACAGCCAGGGCTACACAGAGAAACCCTGTCTCGAAAACAAAAAAAAAAAAAAAGCTGAATAGCCTAGAGTCTCAGCAGGTTCTTGCCACCAAACCCTGTGAGCCTGGGTTTGATCCCTGGGACCACAAGATAAGGGAAGATAGCTAACTCCACAGATTGTCCTCTGGCCTCTGAGCCCGTGCCCTTCTTCCCCCACTAGATGAAGTAACTCGAGTGCAGCTTCCCAAGTGGCAAACAGAAGTCAAATCCTTTTCAGATCCGTACTGAATTGGCAGAGGCAGGTGTATCTCTGAGTTGAGGCTAGCCTGGGCTACATAGTAAGTTCCAGATCAGCCAAGAATACATAGTAGAGGGGGGGAAATGTAATAGGAAGTTATTTTCTTGCTTCTAAGGTCCACAGTGACTTTTGCTTTGTGCTTAATATTTAACAGTTTTGTGTCATTGCATAATTTTAATCTCCCACAGCATTGGCCAGGTAATATTAATATGTATCTGAAGGGTCACTGAAGTACTGTCTCCTTTGCCTTTTGTATTTTTCTTACCTTTCAATACAAGGTCTGTCTGTGTAGCCCAGGCTGTCCTGGAACTCACTATAAAGAAGGCTGTACTCAAACTCAGAGATTGGCCTGCCTCTGCCTCCAGAGTACTGGGACTAAAGGCATGTAAGAAGACCCCTTACTCTGTCTGTGATTCTTACGGCAGCTAGCTGTGACAGTAAGTTTCCACACTCTGGAAGTTGCATACATTTTAAGTGAGGTGTACAAAGGGTAATTTTGTGGCTTTATTTATGAGGCAGTCTAGTTAGAGAGTGAGAAACAGAGGTCATCTCAGGAGGGGCACACCCCAGGGAAAATAGGATAAGTAGAGTTATTTTATGTTGATTTTAGCTTTTAAGTAGTTTGACATGGTGAACAGTGAAAATTGGGGTACTTGGACGACATCTGAGATTGGAATGAACAAGTTTCAGAAAGTAAAGGACACACAAACCCTGTTAAAAATGCCTACATCAGTCAAGTGAGATGGCTTGATAGGCAGGCAATTGCTGCAAAACTTGATGGCCTGAATTTGATTCCTGAAAGCCACATGATGGAAGGAGAAAGTTGTCCTCTGACCTCTACACACACGCACGCACGCACACACACACACACACACACACACACACACACACACACACACACACACACACACACACACACATATGCTAACTCTCAGTCTGTGTGTGCACCTGCCTTCATTTTAGTGGTGTCTAGCTTATTTTTCTGTGTCTTTGAGTGAGTTTAACTTTTTCCATGATGCAGGTTAGGCATATATTCTGTGAGGACCTACATCCTCACTGCCACCATCCCACTGTATAAACAGTGAGTTCCAGGACAGTCAGGGCACAGAGAACCCTTGTCTCAAAATAATTAATTAATTAATTAATTAATTAAAATCAAACAAACCAAGACAACGATGCTGTCTTTCTCCTCTGGTATTGCCTACAATATAGCCTCTTGTATGCAGTTGTACGTAGAGAACTGAAGAACTAATTTGGTGAAATCTTACAGTCTAAATTCTTCCTGAAATGTTATTGGAAGCTATGCATGTTGTACACACAGTGCCAGCACTTGAGAGGTAGAAGAAGAAAGTTGACTTGGTGTTCAAGGCCGTCCTCATTTACATTGGGTGATCAAGGCCAGCAGCTTGCCTGGATTAGATGAGACCCTGTTGCCAAAAAAAAAAAAAAAGTTAATTGTGGTAGCTTATTTTGAAGAGTGTTCTGTTGCAGGCTGAGCTTGGTTGGAGTCTGTGCTAGGTCTTATCTCAGTGTTGTCAGACAGAAGTTCACCACTTAAGTTACTAAGTGCTGGGATTAAAGGCATGCTCCACCACTGCCTGGCTTTTTTCTTTCTTTTTTTTTTTTCCCATGGGTTTTATTTGAACAGAAATCCCTGATTTCTTTTTCTGTTGGGTGTTTGGTTGGTTTGTTGTCTGTTGGTTTTTTTTAAAACAGAAAACCCAGCCGGGTAGTGGTGGCGCAAGCCTTTAATCCCAGCACTCGGGAGGCAGAGGCAGGCAGATTTCTGACTTCAATGCCAGCCTGGTCTACAGAGTGAGTTCCAGGGCAGCCAGGGCTATACAGAGAAACCCTGTCTTGAAAAACAAAAACAAAAACAAAACCCCCAGAAAACCCCTATTTGAGAAAATTAACCAAATGAAATTGACATACAAAGAAATTTGTTTTGTTTTGTTTGCTTGCTTTTTTTGAAAGACAGGGTTTTTCTTTGTAGCCTTGGCTGTCCTGGAACTCACTCTGAGATCTGCGTGCCTCTGCCTCCCAGAGTGCTGTGATTAAAGGATGCATCACCACTGCCTGGCACAAAGAAATTCTTAAATCAAGACCCATATCTCTCCTAGCAGCTCAGGCTTTGCTAAGTATAGCTCCAGAGGAAAGGGCTCACAGAGCTTACTTGGAAGCTGGCTATGCCAGCGACATGTTAACATATTCTGCAGTCATATGGCTGGTTTTACAACTAAACCCTTTAAAATTTTACCCCAAATAAATTTCACCAATATAATAGTCTCATTTTCTGAATTAAGATACACACCTTTAATCCCAGCACTTGAGAGGCAGAGGCAGGTGAATCTCTGAGTTCCAGGCCAGCCTGGTTCATAGAGCAAGTTCCAGGACAGCCACAGCCACATAAAGAAACGCTGCCTCAAAAATAAATAAATAAATAAATAAGGAAGATTTTGGCATTTTTTCTGTTCTCTGGATAAAATTGTCCAACGTCAGTTAGGTGGTGGACTGTCAAGATGTGTTTGAAGATGGGGTTTTCTGCTGTGCACAAAGACATTTTGGTTACAGCTTTATTTTATGCCGATGCACCTCTGGACTCATTGCCCTGCACTTGACCTTAAGTCCATGTCAAGTGCTTGCCCTTTTTTTTTTTTTCTTTTGGTTTTTTTCGAGACAGGGTTTCTCTGTATTGATCTGGCTGTCCTGGAACTCACTCTGTAGACCAGGCTGGCCTCAAACTCAGAAATCTGTCTGCCTCTGCCTCCCGAGTGCTGGGATGAAAGGTGTGTGCCACCACGCCTGGCTATGCTTGCCCTTTTACCTCTACTTGGATTTTGTCTATTCTAAGTCATTCATTTTGAGCCTCTCAAAGTAGGTGATTAATGGATATGTGAGACAAAACAGGTTTTTGAGTCCTCTCATTTCACATTAATGAGATAACAGTCAAAAGCATTAAAGTGCTGTTTGAAGAAAAAAAGGAAACTGTGCCCAGGGGAGATGGCTCAGTGGATAAAGAATTTGTCATATGAGTATGAGGACTGGTGTTCTGGCTCCCAGAACCAACATTTTAAAAAAAATTTAAAAGCCAGATAGATATAGCAGCCTGAATGTAACCCCAACACTCAAGGGTGGAGGTAGCATGCTGCACTAGCCAAATTTGAATACATAAAGTGGAGAGCGATGGAGGAATGTGCCTAGTATCAACCTCTGTCCTTCACATGCATTCATGTGTGCATCTACACATGCTAACATGCATAGAATACCACATACCGAGGAAAAGGAAAAAAGGAAGTTTTTTCCAAGTAATTGTTGTAGTAATTGACAATTTAACTGTCAAGATTATTGTTTTTCTTCATTAAATCTTTGCTGTTATAACCACATTGTCTGTAGGATACCAGCTTTCTTAAGATCTGTTCAGTTGAATCAGTAGCTCAAGAATTGTGATAGATGGCCTAGAGAGATAGCTCAAAGGTTAAAAGCACTAACTAGCTACTCTTGTAGAGGACTCAGGTTCAGTTCTAGTACTCACACTTGTAGAGGACTCAGGTTCAGTTCTAGTACTCACACTTGTAGAGGACTCAGGTTCAGTTCTAGTACTCACACTTGTAGAGGACTCAGGTTCAGTTCTAGTACTCACACTTGTAGAGGACTCAGGTTCAGTTCTAGTACTCACTCTTGTAGAGGACTCAGGTTCAGTTCTAGTACTCACTCTTGTAGAGGACTCAGGTTCAGTTCTAGTACTCACAACTGCCTGTACCTCCTGTTCAGGTGATCTGACATTCTCTGTGACTCCAAGGGGGCGACAGGCACGCATGTGGTGCACATATACGCATGCAGGCCAAATATATTATATTATATTACATTATATTATATTATATATATATATATATTTAATCAGTTTAAAAAGTTGAAAGAATTGTGATAGATAACTAAACTGGCTATTTTGATTTCTTTCAGATTTCGGCCTATAAAAGGAAGGCAAGAAGAGCTAAAGGAAGTAATTGAACGCTTTAAGAAAGATGAACACTTAGAGAAAGCTTTCAAATGTTTGACTTCTGGGGAATGGGCACGGCATTATTTTCTCAACAAAAACAAAATGCAGGAGAAATTATTCAAGGAACATGTAAGTTAAGTGCATTAATGCTGCTAACCTATGTCCAGATACATTGCAACTGGCTGTGGTAGTTGAAGCTGGAAGATTGCTACAAGTTGAGGCCAGTGTGGGCTACATAATGAGTTTTAGCTAGCTAGACTACAGTGTGAGACCCTGTTTCAGAAAAACAAAGATTTATACGTAAACCGAAGCCTGAATGTTCGTGAGCAGTGGTGGCTATGGCTTACAGAGCTTGAGGTTGAATCCAGGGCACACGCTGGGCAAAGTGCTCTGCCACCTGATTAGTCCCAGCCTTGAAGTTAGTTTTTCATCAAAGCAGTAAATGTATCTTTAGATCTGTAATACAGAAGGTGACCTGGCTGTTCATCTGGAGTGAAGTTCGTTGTGTACCTCTTGAGCAGCAAAGCCAAGCCATTGAGTATTTACACTGAGATTTAACAGGAAAGGTTTTCACTTTGCTATTCAGTAGTTTACGTTGTTGTTGTTAATATACTTTTCTAATTTTGAGAAAGTCTAGCAGAATAAGTAATAGTCACATTTTTTTTTCCTGCTTTAGGTCTTTATTTACTTGCGGATGTTTGCAACTGACAGTGGATTTGAAATACTGCCTTGTAATAGATATTCTTCAGAACAAAATGGAGCCAAGATAGTTGCAACAAAAGAGTGGTAATTATTACACTAGTCAAAACTCAGTGTGTTTCTGTTTAAAGTTTTGAAATTGTCATTAAAGTACTTAAGAAACCATGGTTAGGGTGAGCCAGTGAGTTCCCTGAGAACCAGTGCAGTGCCAAGCTCAAACCTGTTGGTAGTGAAGTCAGAAGTCTGGGTAACTTGGTCCCATCTCTAAGCCACAGCATGTTGATTCTGAATAGCTGTTCCGTGATGAACTGCTGGAAGGCAGGGGGTGCCAAGGCTGATGACCTGCTTCCAGGTCAGTGGGACAGGTCCTAAGTATTACAGGTGAAAACATTGTGTACATGAACCTGCTTTAAAACATGCTTGCATACCAGCTTAAATAAAAGTAGTAATGACTGTTTTTAATCCCAGCACTCAGGAAACTAAACAGAGTTTTGTGAGTTCAAGGCCAGCTTGGTCTGCATAGTAAGTTCCAAGCTAGCCAAGCCACACAGTGAGATCCCATCTCAAAAGTAAAATCAAATCTTAGTTTGAGGCTTAAAAGCCATAGATGAGATCAAAGGTGTGACTCTCTTTCCTATTAATACCTGTTCCTTACCTTTCATCCCAGGAGAACTAGGCAGTCCCTCCTGTGGTTCTTCAGTATTTTGATAGCAAAAATGTCAGGGCTCAGGTACCTAAAAATAGAATGTGTAAAAGAGCATTATTCCCAAGTAGGCCCTGGGATGGGTGTCTGCAGAGGTACTGTGCCTCAGGTTTGGATTGAGCTGCTAATCAGCTGGTGTTGCAGAATTTTGAAAGGTAAAATATGAGACAGGCCCTCAAGATAAGATCTGAGTAAAAGAACTGTGATGTTGGCTCTGGTGTTGCACATGACCTAGGGCCCAAGGGCTGTACTTTGCAATAAAGCAGCCACCAGCTTATGGAGTCCTGGAAATACAGTCTGTCTCAATGAAGAGCTACCATATACATCCTCACCAGAGTTCACATTGTGTTCTTTTTCTCTTTCATACTTCCTATATTAATTGCCTGCTGAAGTATTACTTGGGATATGTGGACTTAAAATACACTACTAAGAGGAATTTCACCTCTTCTTCCTTGGTGTGGCTACTAGGAAACTTAAGCTTGTAGTTTGGGCTTACAGAACACTTTTAGTGAGTGGTGTACCCTACTGGATGATGACAACGTTCTGGACCCTCACGACCCTACTACTGTGGGACCCATTTGCAAATTTAATGCAGAACAGAAGTAGTTGAGCCCCTGCCTCCCATGAGATGCTGATTCAGGCTCTGCAGGGTGTTGAGAGTTACAAGCAGCACCTTGCCTTACCTGGAGGAGCTTCCTTTGTCTGTGAGAGTAAGGCAGATAAGAAATCAGGAAGAGCATGCTCAGGTGGGCTCCAGGTCAGTCAGCAAAGTATGTGGAGCCAGCGCTGCTCAGCTCTGATATGTAGTGGGAAGGCTTTTTTTTTTTTTTAAAGAAGCCTTATTATAATTACTAGTAATTTTTATCACATATTTTAAATAGGAAACGAAATGACAAAATAGAATTACTGGTGGGTTGTATTGCCGAACTTTCAGAAATTGAGGAGAACATGCTACTTAGACACGGAGAAAACGACTTCAGTGTCATGTATTCCACAAGGAAAAATTGTGCTCAACTCTGGCTCGGTCCTGCTGCATTTATAAATCATGGTAAGCTGCCTTCTGAGGCATCTACACTGTGTGAGGCGTCTACACTGTGTGGGCTGGCTGCCCACAGCTAGTGTGGCCTGGCTGTACTCAGGGGAGTTTGGAATGGCCATTATCTTCAGATTTATTAAATATGCCCAGTGTGACTTGAGACGTAAACTGTGAAGTTGTCTGGAAAGCCTTTTCAGATTCTGTAACTTCGTGTTTCAGATCTTATCAGCAGTTAATTGACTTTCTCTTTTGGACATTTTTCAGATTGCAGACCTAACTGTAAGGTAAGCATAAAAGAAACCAAATACCTCAAAGATTCTTTGTTTGCCTTGGGTGTGAGAGTCTTAACACATTACTTCTATTTCAGTTTGTGTCAACTGGTCGAGATACAGCATGCGTTAAGGCTCTGAGAGATATTGAACCTGGAGAAGAAATTTCTTGTTACTATGGAGATGGCTTTTTTGGAGAAAATAATGAGTTCTGCGAATGTTATACTTGTGAAAGGTAAAGAATCAGACTCTCTGCCTATTCAGCATGTAACTGTCATGATGGTGTGGTATTGACCCTGCCCAACCACCCACATCATATGTGTAGAGCTAGCATGTGCTCTGTAGCTCAGCCCCAAGTGTTGTGTGAAAAACAGAATCAGATGTCATACAGCTGCTACTGATGGGTCACAGTACAGAAGTGCTTAGGAGAAAACAACAATAAATGTAGTCTATGAGGGTGTGCAAATGAAAAACACAGTGAGGGTAATAAGTTTCTACATAAATTGTACTAGTTTTACTAGCAGAATTTTGAAAGGTAAAATATGAGACAGTCCCTCAAGATAAGATCTGAGTAAAAAGAACTGTGATGTTGGCTGTGAACACATAGATGCCACTCTTTCCATAATAATAAACTGCTTGAAACTTTATTTTTAGAATTGACCAAAACTATATTAAAGCTTATAAAGTATTGTATGCTTGATGAAAACCAAGAAAGACAAAATCAAAAGAACATTGGGGCAGCCAGGCAGGGTGGTTTATGCTGATAATCCCAGTGTTTGGGAGGCTGAATCACATGCACTTGGAAAAGTTTAAGGTAAACCCAGGCCACACAGTACGCTCTCTCTCAAAACAGTCATAGAAGAAGCCGGGTCCTCAGCACTGAACAACAGCGACCACAACAAAGGTTAAAGGAGGGTTGGGGAGGAAGCGGCTGCAGAGCTACTTAAAGAACAGGGTAGATCCTGGCGATTGAGCGGCTGCTATAGTGTTACTTGTCTATGATTCCAGCACTCAGAGAGTGAGGCAGGAGGATTAGAAGTTCTGGTCATTCTTGGTAAGTAGAGCATTTGAGACCAGCCCGAGAAATAAGAGACCTTGCCTCTTTTTTTTTTTAAAGGAGAGTTACCTTAACAGATATTAAAGATTATTGTATTATAATGGTTATGATCAAACTTGATGCATTGGTTAGGAATGAACAATAGTGAACAGAGAATTCTAAAACAAGCAGAGTGCACGTGGGAAGTGAGTGCTACCTCTGCTTCTGGGGAAAAATAGGCTAGGCTTCCAAATACAGTTTAAATAAACAATCTAAAATGATTAGGAAAAGATCTGCCTAGGGCCGTGAGAGTTAAGAGCATGTGCTGCTCTTAACAGGACCCGAGTTTAGTTCCCGACACCCATGCTGTGCTGTTTCCGGCACTACAGGGAGACTGACACCCTCTTGTCCTCTGAGGGTTTGTGTGTTCATGTGTATACATGTAATTAAAAAGAAAATAAAACTTGACCAAAAAAGTGTCAGAGCCAAATGTGGTGGTGTACTCCTTTAATCCCAACACCCAGAAAGTAGAGGCCAGCAGATCTCATGTGACTTAGAGGCCATCTTGGTCTACATAGAAAGATCCAGGACAGCTAGAACTAGAGACCCTTGTCAGAAATCGAGGGGGGTAGGGGAGGGAGAGAGATAGGAGAGAGAGAGAGAGAGAATATATCTTCCTTCCTAACTAGAGTTTTAAAGGTCTTGTTGGTGACATAAGTAATGACAAAAAATGCTCAAATGACCCAGTCAAGTCAGAGTCAGATGAAGACATAGCTCAGCAGCTGAGAGTTCATACTGCTCTTGCACAGGACCCAAGTTCTAGTCTTAACACCTGTGTCAGGCTCTTAACAGCTTCCAGTTACTTCAGCTCCAAAGGATCTGATGCCGTTTCTGGCTTTTGTAGGCTCATGTGTGAGTGTCCTCACGCATACTTAAACACACACACGTCACAAAACATTGAATACATTCACAGATGTTCTCTGGAAATATGAGCTTTCAAAGCATGTGTTCAGTGTACGCTTACTTTTAGACGTGCTAGGTAAAATGGTTATAATGTAGGATTTTAGTTTTGCTTCCTTAAAAATAAATAACCTAAATTGAAGAATCCTCTATATAGTATATCTACAGATCAGGTCCACAGACAGAAATGAGTAATTAAGGCACACATTGTAAGTATAGTTTCAAAAGAGTTTTGGTAGATGCATGCTGCCTCTCCCTGAGAGCTCTAAAGCGGGTGGTTCTCTAACTGTAGTGGAGACCTCATCAGTTCATCTCAGCCCTTGACCTAACGTGGCTGCACACCGTCGGCAGCCAAGCTTATTGTAAGTCGTCTGCTCCATTTGTTTGACCTTTGCTGTTTTCTCTTTCAGACGGGGAACTGGTGCTTTTAAATCACGAGTAGGACTGCCTGCGCCTGCTCCTGTTATCAATAGCAAATACGGACTTAGAGAAACAGATAAACGCTTAAATAGGCTTAAAAAGTTAGGTGACAGCAGCAAAAACTCAGACAGTCAGTCTGTCAGCTCTAACACAGATGCAGACACCACTCAGGAAAAAGACAATGCAAGTAAGTAAGGGAGCTGCTGTGAGGTGCCAGTTATGCTCCTCAGGAGGGTCTGTAGCATGCCCTAGGAGGGTCTGTAGCATGCCCTAGGAGGGTCTGTAGCATGCCCTAGGAGGGTCTGTAGCATGCCCTAGGAGGGTCTGTAGCATGTCCTAGGAGGGTTTTTTGGTTTTTGTTCCTTGTTTTTGTGTTTTTTGTTTTTAAGATTTATTTATGTTTGTTAGTACACTGTCGCTGTCTTCAGATACACCAGAAGAGGAGAATAATCAGATCCCATTACAGATGGTTGTGAGCCACCATGTGGTTGCTGGGATTTGAACTCAGAACCTCTGGAAGAGCAGTCAGTGCTCTTAACCACTGAGCCATCTCTCCAGCCCAGCCTCAGTGGTTTTGAAACTCCAAATTGATAGAAACTGAGACTTGAGGCATTTCAGCTAGAAATGCACTTGGTAGTACACAACATACTTTTCGTCCATAGCAGTTTATATCAATTCCAAATTTAGAGCCAACATCTCTATGTATTTCTGAATACTTGGTAATTGGACATTGAAATATTCAGCATATGTACCTATCATGCTCAAGGAAGACATTTTCAAGTCATTAGTGATGGGTAATGGTGTTAGAGGCCCCGTAAGAGCTTGGCTGGTTCATCAGGCTACCCAGGTCTATCTCCAGCCAGTCTAGGAACAGGATGGACCCAGAGTTCATTATAGCTTCAAGACTTCCATTCATTTAACTATTTGATTAGCATTTTTTGAGGTGAATCAACCTAGTTCACTAGGCTCCGAAGTGTGCCAAGAGTGTTTGGATGTGGCTATTATAGGGTGTGTGATTGCTACTACAGAAAGTAGCAATCCAGGAAGCTTGGGGCCAGTTTTATGTTGGTGGAGTGCCTAATGGAAACTGGGGTTGGTGGTGAACAAAGAGAAAAGGAAGAGAAGAAATGTTACAGAGGCCAAAGACAGCACAGTGGAGTTTGAGTGCTGGGACCTCTGTGGAGGCTGTGATGCCGCACATCAGCAGGTTCTCCTGTCTGACTCGTCTCTACTAGAGTCGTCTGTGAGAAAAGTTGGCCTTGGTTACCCACAGAGTATATCTTCTAGCACTCTAGTGACTGAGCACTTGGGAGCCCCCTCAGGCACTGGCTGTTCCAGGATCTTCTCCATGCCTTCAGCTGTTTTCAGCCCACTCTTGGGTATTCCTTTCCCTTACAAAAAATTTTGAAGAAAAGGGAAAGTGTCTCCATGATGGTAAATGCCACCCACTGTGTGGATATCTGAATCTACTTGAAGTTCAAGGCCAGACATAACCTCTAGTATAAAAGCAATAGTGTAGTTCAAGTTCACAAATTAGCTGAGGTGTCAGTCACTCATTCACTGTTGACTGTTGGTTCTCTTAATAAAGGCAGTGCAATGAACTTTGTTTTCTTGAGTCTGGTTCCTTGAAGACACTGGAGCTTGTGAAGCCCATTTCATAAATACTTACTGGCAACACTGAGGTGTGGACTGCAATCCAGATGGCCACAGTGCTATCCTCAGAAACTGGCTCTGATGAATGAGAGTCCCTGTGTTTGTAGATGGACTTGATCACTAGCATCCACTATAAACTCAGTACACTTCTTAGCTTAAGTACTTAATACAAATCGTTTGTGAAAGTGTTGTGTATGCTAGTGTGTTACAACACGGGAAATACTAATTACAAAGTCCGGTGGTTTTTTGAGAAATACCAAGATGTGGTGGTTCTGGCCCTTCCTGGGAAACTTATGCCTCACCTTCAAGACAAGTGCAAAGTTACTGCAGCGCTGTTTTTTCTCAAGGGCAGAGAGCATGAGCAGCACCTTTGGGCTGTAGCCTCGGCATCTTAGAATAGGAAGTTCAGCCTTGGTATTGGCTGCTTGTGTTAGGTGCTGGGTTTATTAATCAGGATGCCTTTTAGCAACATGTATGTTAAAGTAAGCCAAAGCTTACTGTCAGTGACTTGGAGGCATGGCCCACAGCTCAGGAAGAGCCAAGGCTTGGGTGTCATTTTGCCACTCTTGCCTGGCAGGAGATGACATCTAGAAGTGTATAGGACAGGCACCTGTTGTGTCCTTTGCCCTTTTTCTTACCTATGCTTTAGCTATCTTGTGAGGTTTTTTTTTTTCTTTTTTGACCCTGGAGAGTGTGTCCATGGCACATGTGTGGAAGTTAGACGACAAGTCAGTGCTGTCCTTCCATTGTGCTAAACTCAGGCGCCTGCCAGTGTGGTTACCTAGTCAGTGTTGTGTTTAGAAGTTAAGGTTTTACCAGAATATCCTGACCATAATTCAACAAGCATCGGAACTTTCTCCCAGGGCTTCAGGCATGCCTCGTGTATGGACAGGGCCTGCTGTTGGCCTGCTCGCTTCTCTTTCCCCTGCCTTTTCTTGCAGTTTGGCAGCTGGTAGAAGTCCTGCTTTGACAGGTGTACACGGCAACATTGCTACCTAGGCCCAAGGAAGACATTCTTTCTCTAAGCAAGGCCTGAGAGATGGGGTCTCAGGAGGGCCACGGTGACTTTCTGCTTTAGCACCCAGGAGTGAAGACAACAAGACATCCCATGTCCAAAATGAGTCCTCCAGTCTAAGTTCCAGTGCCCTTTGGAGGGTCATGGTTTTCTAGGCCTTGGTACCTTACTGGCTTGTCTGTCTCCTATAGTTAGTGATAAGGTGTCTGAAATGTGAAAACTCAAGTAGCACCCAAAACTGGACAGGCACTGCCCTCAACACAAGCCAATACAGTGCCCAACAGACATGCCAGTAGAGAGAGTTTATGCGGTCTAAAGGAGCTCCTGCCTGGGCATGGAGGTCTCACTGGCTCGTTCTCCTGCTCAGGCGGCCTGCCTTTCTATGCCATCACTCTTTTCAGGTGGCCTTTGCCAGTCGGTCAGGCAAAAATCCTTGTGCCTGATAAATGGGAGACTTTCACGTGCTGCTTAGGGTTTTCTGGATTCTAAACTACAAATGGCCCTTGTACAGACTTGATTCACATGCTTTGCCAGCATAGTCTAAGAGCTCAAGGCAACACTAGTGTTCTTTTGTTGTGCTTCTTTATGGTGCACACAGAGCGGCATGCTACTGTGTTAAGTGACATCCCGGAGCAGCCGCAGTCGGTGGCCATACGTACGGTGTGCCCTTTGTGAGTTGGAACTGAAGCTGTAATGTAGGTAGCATAACAGTGGTCAGGAACTCAGTGTCTGGAGCCACAGCCAAGCTCAAGTACCAGCTCTCAGCAGCTGGCATGTGGAGATAGATCACCTGCCTAAGGAAGCTTGGTTCCTTCATAGGTATGTTAAGAGTCACTCTAGGTCATCATGTGACTTGTGTGCAGTATCCAGCAGGTAGCTGTCAGGAGAATTGTATGCCCCGCCTCCCCCAAAGTTACCATCCAGCTTATGCATTTGGGATTTATTGACCGTTACAAAAGAGAGAAAGTGCCCTCAGCAAGGGCAGCTAGGGCACTCCTGCCTCCGTGGACATCAGGGCCCTGACTGAATCTCAATACACTTTGAAATGGTTGACTCACAGTTCGTCGTGTCCACCAGCTTTCCTCCTCTAGACTTAGCATCATGGAAGCCCCATCTCTCACAAGTATTCTTAAGTGTCTGCATAGTGACTCACCCCTGGCACTCTTGGAGAGTCTTAATCACATTTTCCTGCTTCCTGCTTTCAGTGAGCTCACCTTTTCGCTGGACTTTTAGTGAGATGATACTTTTCAAATAAACTCTGAATACTTTGACAGAAATACAAGGGCAATCTTTTCTGAAACAGTGTGCCAAGTGTAGTCTGTGCTCAGATCACAAACATAAGTTTGCTCAGATCACAAACATAAGTTTGGTCAGTGCTTGGCACTGCTACCTACAGGGAGTCTAAGAAAGGGAGGGTCTGGGAGAAATTGGACTTAGAGTCAACTTAAAATGGAATTCAGCTAACGGACTAAATTAAGAACTAAGTAAAGAGAGCCTTTGACGCCAAGAGTCCAATTAGAAGAGGCTCTCTAAAGGAGGAAACTAGCCAGGTGAAGCGTGTCCATAGCAGAGGGACTCACGAGCCCAAGCTCACAAGTCGGAAGGCCTAATCTGGAAAGCTGCTGCTTCACGGATGGAGAAAAGAAAGAATGTGACTTAGTTGAAGGTTTCAGCCTTTATTCTCAGGACATCAGGGTGTTGCAAGGGTTGCCTTCCAGGGGGACATGAGACAATGAGACAAGTCATTCTGCCTCTGGGGAGATAAGAGTGGGCCAGTGCCCTGCGTGGGCCAGGCAGGAGGTAGTGCCATGTGGGACGGTGACTTAACTGCAGGCAGTTAGGGAAGGAAGAATCAGGGATGATCAGCTTGGGCAGTGGATAGATGGAATATACTACTGACAGGGTAGAGAACTGAGGGAGAAGCTGCCAGAGCTCTGGGCGACAGTGCAGGCCTATCAGCCCTGGAGCAGCTTCAATCAGTGTTCAGGAGGGCTAGAGGCATAGGAACTGCTAGCATCTGATGGCAAGTGGCCAGGTAGGTACTTGTCACCTGGAAAATTATATTCAAAGGGCTTGGGCCGGCAGATGCCTAATGGCTTGCCAGGGCCGAAGGAAGAGAAGATCATAGACTTAACCAGGAGGAGATGAAAATAGTTACCAGACTGTAGTTGATAGAAATGAAAACAGAAAGGGGCTGGAGAATATATACACTGTCTTACATGGTGGTCCTCCTAGCAAAGGCTACCCCACTAGAGGGGCAGGGCTCAGGCTGCAGAGGGATGCTGAGCATGCTGTAGATCCAGTCATTGTGTGGATGGGCTCAAAGCAAGAGTGGGATGGAAATGGAAAAGTGAAAGGCTAGAGACTGCAAAGCCTGGTTATAGATAGTTCTGGAAGAAGCCATGTCTGAGGAAGCATGACAAATGAGAAACGTAATCCCTTGGGTTGCGCCTGGAAGCAGCCAAAACATAGAACATTAATGTGTGTGTGTATAATTTGTTAGAGCCATCTGTTTGCTAAAGTATTCCCTAAACATCCTACCTTTTAACATGAGAGAGAGCGTGCACAAGCAGGAGTGCAAGTGTGCACAGTTGTAGGCCATGTCAATCTGTAAGTCACTCAGCCTCAAGACTACTGCACTGCTCTAGAAATAAGTCCTATCCTAGGCAGCAACCCACACAAATACGTGGATTCTTGGGACACTCGGCTCTCATCACTGGGCTCTGATGGTTTGGCTACTGGCAAGCCCGTCTCTGAAGTAGAAAACCTTCTACTCTTGGTGGTTTATTTTAGAATGTTTGTTAAACGTTCTTAATCACAGCACTTGGGAGGCAGAAACAGGCGGATTTCTGAGTTCGAGGCCAGCCTGGTCTACAAAGTGAGTTCCAGGACAGCCACGACTATACAGAGAAACCCTGTCTCGAAAAACCAAAAAAAAAAAAAAAAAAAAAAAAAAAAAAAAAAAGTATTGCTAGATCCTTGCTTTGCTATGTGGAAAGAAGGAACGGGGCTGCCCAACCAACTGTTGTGTAGGCCCTGTGTTGAGCTGTACCTGGTCTTTTGTGAGGGTACTAGTCACCACAGCTTTTCTGCTGACTAGTTTTAATAAAGGAGCTTTTTGCTGGTTTGTGGTTTTGTTTTGTTTTTGTTATTTTTAACTGCAGAATTCAGAGAATTAAGTAGTTAAAAATTGACTAATGAATTGGGGAAGGGGGTGGCAGTGCATGCCTTTAATTCCAGCACTCAGGAGGTAGAGGCAAGCAGATTTCTGAGTTCAAGGCTAGCCTGGTCTATAGAGCTAGTTCTAGGACAGCCAAGACTATACAAAGAAACCCTGTCTCAAAGACAACAAAAACTTTGACTAATGTAAGATTTTGTGATCATGTAAATGTAAAGAGAAAAGTTAAGACAGTAGGGCAAGGGCAACATGTCTTTGAGTCTCAGTCTCCTGACAGGTACTTAGCTGTCACCTGAGTCCTGCAGCCTTTCTGTGTGCTTAGATCTGTTGTCCTGATTACATCAAGAGTACACCGTGGGACTCTGTAGCTCTTGAGCTAATAGCTACCTACAGTCCCAGTGACGCCTCCCATCCTGTGAAGCAAACAACATATGTTACTGATGCATGAGTGTTGGAGAGCACAGCATATAGTTCTTTAGAGTCTCCTCTGCTTAAAACCATTGGAGATAATGTGTCTCCCAGAGTCCAGTAGTCAGTGCATCTTAGCTCTCTGTTGCTATACTGGCTAAGTAATAATACACTTTGGGAAAATGTAAAACAGTGACTAAGGGTTCAGGAGAAAAGCTGGGCATTACAGTGCACACCAATGATCCCAGCATTTGAGAGACAGTCAGGAGGGTTGCCAAGGGTTCATGACCACCCTGGTCTTACCAAGTTCCAGGCCAGCCAGGATATATGTACATAAGACATGCACACGCACACGGTGGGGGAGGAGGCAGGAGAGGGAGAAGACATGAAGGTAGAAACTAACTCATTTACTTTCCCTTTACATTTTTTTAATGTAAGAAAATACTTAGTAGTGGGGGCAATATAGGGGAGCTGTTCTGGTGAGACTGTTCCTGGAGGGCTGCCTTCCTTGCACATGCGTGTATCAGCAGTTTGTGGCTGGTGGTCTACTTTGGGGATTGATTAATCATGTCGTGTTGCAATACCCAGCTGGTTTCATCTTTGTTTTTTCCTTGTGAACTTCACAGCTTCTAATCGAAAATCTTCAGTTGGTGTGAAAAAGAGCAGCAAGAGTCGAGCTCTGACAAGGCCGTCCATGCCGAGAGTCCCGGCTGCTTCCAACTCTACCTCACCCAAGCTAGTGCACACCAACAATCCCCGGGTACCAAAGAAACTGAGAAAGCCGGCAAAGCCTTTACTCTCCAAGATCAGACTGCGGAATCACTGCAAGCGGCTGGACCAGAAGAGCGCATCCCGCAAGCTCGAGATGGGGAGCTTAGTGCTTAAGGAGCCCAAAGTCGTGCTATATAAAAATTTGCCAATTAAGAAAGAAAGGGAGCCAGAGGGACCAGCCCATGCTGCAGTGGGGAGTGGGTGCTTGACTAGACATGCTGCGAGAGAACACAGGCAGAATCATGGGAGAGGTGCTCATTCGCAGGGCGACAGTTTGCCCTGCACCTACACAACCCGGCGCTCTTTGAGGACAAGGACAGGTCTGAAGGAGACCACTGACATCAAGCTTGAACCAAGTCCCTTGGATGGCTATAAAAATGGTATACTGGAACCTTGCCCAGACAGTGGCCAGCAGCCAACCCCAGAGGTGCTGGAAGAACTGGCTCCTGAGACTGCACACAGGGAGGAAGCATCCCAGGAGTGTCCCAAGAACGACTCCTGCCTGTCACGAAAGAAATTTCGACAAGTGAAACCTGTGAAACACTTAGCAAAGACCGAGGACTGCAGTCCAGAGCACAGCTTCCCTGGGAAAGACGGGCTGCCAGATTTGCCAGGGTCTCATCCTGATCAAGGTGAGCCCAGTGGCACAGTCAGGGTGCCCGTGAGCCACACGGACTCTGCTCCCTCACCGGTTGGCTGCTCTGTTGTCGCACCCGACAGCTTCACAAAAGACAGCTTCAGAACTGCACAAAGTAAAAAGAAGCGGCGGGTCACCAGGTACGATGCACAGCTGATCCTGGAGAACAGCTCTGGAATCCCCAAGCTGACGCTTCGCAGGCGGCACGACAGCAGCAGCAAGACAAACGACCATGAGAGTGACGGCGTGAACTCCTCCAAGATCAGCATCAAACTCAGCAAGGACCACGACAGTGACAGCAACCTCTATGTTGCCAAGCTCAGTAACGGGGTCAGCGCAGGGCCGGGCAGCAGCTCCACCAAGCTCAAGATCCAGCTCAAGCGGGATGAGGAGAGCAGGGGGCCATGTGCAGAGGGCCTGCACGAGAACGGGGTGTGCTGCAGCGACCCCCTCTCCCTGCTCGAGTCCCAGATGGAGGTGGACGACTACAGTCAATATGAGGAGGACAGCACAGATGAATCCTCATCTTCTGAGGGGGAGGAGGAGGAGGAGGACTGCGAGGATGACTTCGATGATGACTTCATTCCTCTTCCTCCGGCAAAGCGGCTGAGGCTAATTGTTGGTAAAGACTCCATAGATATTGACATTTCTTCAAGGAGAAGAGAAGATCAGTCTCTAAGACTGAACGCATGAGCGCTCACTCATTGTTCTGGAGAACTAAAAAGTAAAAATCCCGCCACAGCTTCTTGGCACAGCACTTCTGTGGTCTCTTCACCTGTAGGCATAATACTGTAGAAAGTGTACAGCATCCTGACTCTTAAGTCTGATTTGTGCAAATTTTTATTGTACTTTTTAAATAGCCTTCTTATGTGCAATTCCGAGGGAAAGCCCTGTTGTAAAATATCCAGTGACAGCAGCTCTCCACATAGGGCCTTCAGACACTCATGTGGTTAGACCATGTTGTCACCTATAAGAGCAAACGCCAGCCCTCCTCTCCTCCATAGATGACTAAACCGTAGTTAGGGCGGAGCAGAGCAGAGCAGCCTTGTGGGAAGGGTTTCCAGCATCTGCGCCTATCACCAGCATTGACCTCTGGCTTTTGGTTTATTTGCTAGATGTTTCCCCCTTGGAGTTGTGTCGGTTTCACACTGTTTACTGGCCCAGGTGTCCTGTCCGTGGCCTTCGTTACCATAGCAGACCATTGGCTGGAAGTCAGATTGATTTCTTTGAAGAAAAAAAAGTGAACTTGAATCTTGTGCGTGACAGCTCGTTCTCAGTACATTCTCTATCGAGGCTGGCGGTGTGCAGGGTGGGTTTTCAGAGCGGCTTATTTATTGCTTTTTGTGTAAATTAAAGACCGTGTATTTAACACTTTCCAATCCTTTTAGATAAAATTGTTCTTTGCAAGAATGATTGGTGCTTATTTTTTCAAACCTTTGCTGTGAACAGCGTGGCGACAGCGAGCAGCGTTTGTCCAATGAACTCCAGCTATCTTAATTTGGGTCTTCAAGTTTCTGTTGCACTTGTAAAATGCTACAAGGAATATTAAAAGAAATCTATTCACTTTAACTTATAATAGTTTATGAAATAAGAACATGAGTCACAGCTTTTGTTCTGTGGTAACCTATACAAACATTTGTCTTTGGGATTCAATGTAAAGAGCTGAAAACGATGTATATGTTGTAAATATTTGTGTGTTGTGAGAAATTTTTGTCATAAGAAATTAAAAGAACTTACCAGGAAGGTTTTTAAGTTTAGAAATATTCATGCCAATAAAATAGGAGATTATAAATAATAGTGTAAGCACTGCATCAGTGGACGTCTTGGCTTATGTTAGTTTATTATGAAGATATCAGATTGTTTTGATTATATTATCAGTCAAACAAAAAGAGGAGTCAGATTTAATTTGTTTTTGAAGCACTTTGAGAAGAGAAATTAATTTTAAGTAACTTAATGAGCAATTTTTGATTACTGCTTTATGTTCAATACCAGGCTTGTTTGTTTCTCTGGATTATTTTACAAATCAAAGAATTTGAGAATATCAGTCTATAGCAGGTGTATGACACCAGTGGGTCTGTTTATTTACTGGGAAATGTATAGCTGCCCATTCAGATAGATAGTGTTACTAAATGACACAAGCTAATGGACTCAGTGTTCCAGTGTGTCAGAAGGGACCTGCAGGGAGTGAAAGGTCCACCAGAGAGCATCTCCATGCTTTCCTTTTGCTGATGACACCTACCAGTATTCAGCTTGGGGATGCTTTGGTTCTCAAAGCTGTTGCTTGTAGGTCCCAGTGCAAGTTAGCAAGATTTATGAATGTTTCTAGGCCATGATGTCTTTGCTCCTGTGCATGGTAGGATTCCCTGCTGTGGTCCTATACAGTCTTGTCTTTGCCATGCAGTCTCACCCTGTTGGGTATCTATGTCATTTGGAAGCAGAAGGAGAGACTGCAGTGTGCCTACACACACACACACACACACACACACAAACCATTTGCTATAGCCGTGAAGAAAGGTAGCCCTGTGTCTCAAGACTTCCTGTCTCAAAGCACCCAGAGCACCTCCATGATGTTCCCAGTCTTCATGGGTTCCCAAGTGTAAGTGTGAGCCATGTGCCACCTCCAGGAAGCTGACGGTGAGCTCAGGAGCCTGCACAGGGTAACTGGTCACCTTCATTCTCATGTTCTCTTGGGCTGTTGAGACTTAAATCCTCGAATTTCTTTGAATACCAACAATAGCCATTTCAGGAATTTCAATCTTAAGGAAAAAGTAACAAAATAACAATTTCCCATTTTCTCCATTTTAAGCTTAATTTTAGTAACTTATTTATGATGTTTATTTTAGTTTTGTTGTGGCCTCATCTTTGGAGGCCGACCTTCCCATGGGTCTAAGAGCAGTGACATTGTGAGGAGTTGCTGCCTCTCAGGAGTTGTATGCACAAGCATTCAGCAGTGCTGCTGATGCCTTCTAGGGAACCTTATTTCCGTTTCTCAAGGCAGGGGCCTCGGACTGTTCTCGATCTGCTGTAGAACTTCACTGTGGGGGTGCCAGAACCCCACACTCTTGACCAGTCTGGAAGAGGATACACTCAATAAAACTCTCAGCTTGAGCTTATGCAATGATTGGTAAAGTTTTTGGAAATTGTAAGAATTAGGAAATGATCCTAGAAATATATGTAAAGTATTCAATTTTCAATCATTTTTCAAATTACTGTTTTAAATTGTTTTGCTGAGTTGTAATACTTTTGAGATACAATGTATTCCTTGTACTGAAAGAATGAAAAGGACTTTTTCAGCATTTGAGGTAAGTTCTTTAACGTTTCATTAAAAAACATTTTTTACAAATATTTTGTACATGCACTTGCAGTATTGAGGTTAATCATTTTAATAAATTCGGAAATTAAAATGATCTGGTCAGTGTTCACTGTATCTTGAGAAGTCTTCCAGCAGATGCTTACAGGAAGCAGCTTGTGAGTTGGAGTGAGCCATTGTACCTGGCGGCCGTGAGTGAGAGTAGCTTGACTCACTCCCTCAGAGTGGGAGACCCTGTCTTTCACCCCAGAAAGGTTGCTTTCAGCATCCCAGACACATGAGGGCTTTCTTCTCGGTGTGACTGACCTTCCACAGTTCACCATGTTCCAACAAGTTGCCTGGAAACCTTGAGACTCCCTCCTCAAATACCAGCTATGTGTATCCAGTATACATCCTGCTGTATAAGTTGCCAGTTAGATTCAGGTGGGCCCAGTACTTTTGTATCCCCTAATAGAGGGCAAATGAGCTCTTGGCATGCATGAAAAGGCTCCAGCCTCCTTCCCCAGTATCCCAGATCCTGTGGGTATTGGACAGCAATAGATCCCAAAAAGTAGAGCAGCAGAGGACCAGGTAGGTGAATGACTGCCCCCCCCCCACCTGTGCCACACTCTCTCCCAGATCACTAAGCTGCCAAACTGTCACCCAAACTGCCAGTTGAGGACAGATTAGGAGATGGGTTTTAATACTCTATGAGGGTCTTCATCAGACCCTCTAATTCTCTGTGTGGGTCTTCATCAGAGTTTCCTGCCCAGGCTTAGCCATGGTAGATTTGGGGTGGCCCACCATAGTCTGCTCTACTGAAAGAAAGTCCTGCTTTGCTGGGCCACATAGGTTCAATCTGAGACATGAACAGGCATACCCTTTTTAGCACAAGTGATGGCATTTTTTTTTTCAAATGTGTTGAGCACCTTTGAGGTATCTGAAGTTAGGTAGTATCTGAGTTAAAGATGAGAGTTGCTTAGGACAGACAGTCTAGGCCTCCCACACAGGGAGTGCTGAACTCAAAGCCATTTGTCCTCTGTGACTTTAGATAACAGAAGGGAGTCACTTTAGGAGGATCAGGCTTGGGGGGTTGGGGGAGTGGAGAAAGCTAGCTTGGGAAGTTACTACTTTTATTAGACAGCAAGCTTAACCAAGGACACTGGAAGTTTCCACGGAGCTATGAAAGAAGGGGAGTTATTCAGAGCTAAGAATAATGGAGGAATTAGGAACTGTCTTCCTGGCTTGCAGCTTCAAGAGGAGTCCACGGGACTGGAAAGATAGCTGCTCAGTTGTTAAGAGCACTTGTCCGCACACCTTTAATCCCAGCACTAGGGAGGCAGAGGCAGGCAAATTTCTGAGTTCGAGGCCAGCCTGGTCTACAAAGTGAGTTCCAGGACAGCCAGGGCTATACAGAGAAACCCTGCCTCCAAAAACAAAACAAAAAAAGAGCACTTGTCCTTAACAGAGGACCCAGGTTGATTTCCAGCACCCACATTGTGATTCACAACCTTCAGTAACTCTATCTCCAGAGGACCCAATGCCCTCTTTGGCCTCCATGGGCACCAGGCATACATGTGGTGCACATACATCATACATACATACATGTAAGGAAACATCAACATACATCTTTGTATAAAAAAAGAGTAGGTATGATGGCATATTCCTTTAATCCCAGCACTTGGGAGTAGAAGTGGGGCACAGATCTGAGTTGAATTCCAACCTGGTCTATGTAGGGAAATCTGGGCTAGCCAGGTATACATTGAGACCCTGTCTCAAAAATAAATATGTAAATGAAGCAGGTGCAAGTAGGAGGTCCACACCTTTCCAGGGTAGCACAGGCCTCCCATGAGACTACCAAGAGGAAAAAGGGTAAGGAGGAGAGACAGGCCACCTCAGAGCTCTGCCCTGCCTATAAGCAGTAGGCAAGGTCATCTGAGGGCAAAGTGGGGTCTGAGGTTTGGGGAGATGTGAAATGGACAATAGGAATGTAAGCTAGCTATAGATTCCCAGTATAATTGGTTAAACATTTACCCATAACCTTGTACAGTCAGCATCCAGCCATCCGTGGAATTCCAACTGATAACAGCACTGATCAGTGAATCTAAGACCAGCAGGAGCCTCAGGAGAGAGTGGGGTCAGAAGTTTAGGGTGTCAAAAAAGTTGAGCCAGGCATAAAAGTCCACATCTGTGGGGGCAAGTGGACCATGCTACCAAACAGAAGAACTGGTAAGTTCGAAGCAGGTTCAAAACCCCAGGAAATCTCACAATTGAAAATGGCAGGTGTTAGAACCAGCTGCCAGCCAGTCTTTCTCTGTCCTGGGACACATAACCATGACATCCCGAGAGAACCATGATAACCAGTCATGTAGCATAAAAACCTAGAGTTTTCCATACTAACAAGTTATCTAGATAGGCCTCGAGTGTCTGGCCAATGAGCGTCCCTTCCTGGGCATCCAGCCCTTCCTGCAACAAGTATTTAATCCCTGATTCAACCTTAGTAAGACGGACACACTCACATCCACCATAGAAATAAAGCATTTTGGACAAGCAAGGACCGTTTTCTTCATCAAGGATTGCAGCCACTGGAGGCATTTGCCTAAATTTCCCAGAGAAGGCCTTCTCTCTTTCAGCCCCTCAGTACTTGGCACCAAACTGAATTCCCACCCCATCCATGGCTTAGTCCTCGGATCACTGTTCTCAACTCCTCAAGGTTCCCAACAGTGTCTGGGTAACAGGAGATTGAGAGCCATAACATCTGTCCCAGATCTCACTGTTTCTACCCTGGGAAAACATAGCCTGGGACCCCTACCTTGAACTTTGTTCTGCCTTGCCTGAGTGGCATGCTGATGGCACTCGCAGTCCCAACGGCAAGGCAGACACACACCTATAATCCCAGTACTTGGGAGGTGGCGGCAGAAGGATCAGGAGTTCTAGGCCAACTAGATAGACTACATCCTGTCCTGCCTTGCGTCACAGAGGCAGAATGATAGACAGAGTTGTTGAACATAGAATGCAAGAATGATAAGAAGCCGGGTGTGGTGGCGCACGCCTTTAATCCCCGCACTCGGGAGGCAGAGGCAGGTGGATTTCAGAGTTCGAGGCCAGCCTGGTCTACAGAGTGAGTTCCAGGACAGCCAGGGCTATACAGAGAAACCCTGTCTCGAAGAAAAAAAAAAGAAGGATAAGAAAGAGAAGATGAAGGTCAGGAGCTGAGTGGGCCACTTGCAAAAATAGGCACCTGGCCTAGAAGCACTCAGGCCACCAAGATCTCTCTGAACAAGCAACTGGTAAAGACAGGCAAAGGGCAGGTCAGGAGCTTTGGAGGGTGGGGATACACTTTCTTTTTTTTTTTTTTTCAAACTGATAAATGACAATTTTATTTTTTGTGCATAAAGGTTGATGAAAAACCATCACTAGTTCTAGTAAAACTGAACATTTTAATCAAAAAGCAAAGCATACGTATGAAACACCACTTTCTAAAGTACAGCTTTAAAACATCTAACATGCTTTTTAACTTGTAGTACAATGGATCCAAGTCCAAGAACACAGGTTACATGCATCGAGGCTAGACTACATATTATCATAGTCATCATCATCGTCGTCATCATCGTCATCATCATCGTCTTCACGTTTTCATTTCAGTGCATTTGCTGACTCGGCTGTATTTTGTGATACCATATTAGTAGTAATAAGAATGTTTTTGGACCCAATTAACGATGGATTAATAAGAACATTCTGAACTGTTGATGTTGCAGGTATAGAAGCTTTTACAGCAGGGGACTGAGACGCAGCCATCTGTACTGTAAACCTCTGTCCTGTGAGGGACATTGGGGTGCCTACTTTAGTTGAAACAGACATGGTTTGTGGAGTCGGTGTACCTAGGGTGGGAGTACTTGGTCTACTAGAAACTGAACCAACACTTAACCTTGGAACTGTTATTCTTCCTGCAGGAGCAGGTGCCTTTTTCTGTAAAGACTTAAGCCTATAGTTTGGGGCAGTTAAGCAATACCTATCAGGTGGCAATCTAGGACCTGAATATGGCTTGATCAGTGGCAAAGGGATTTGATTTCTTTGTCGTGCAATATCTAACAAGAAATCTCTCGGGGGCGGAGAAGTGAAAGACTGGTCAGCACGGCACTGACCAGTCGTACATCATCTGCATCAACAGTAGCTTTCTTAGCATGGCTGGAATAAATTATTATATGTAAGTACACTGTAGCTGTCTTCAGACACACCAGAAGAGGGCATCAGATCTCATCACGGATGGCTGTGAGCCACCATGTGGGATTTGAACTCAGGACCTTCGGAAGAGCAGTCAGTTCTCTTACCCACTGAGCCATCTCTCCAGCCCGGGGATACATTTTCTGATAGTGTTAAAGTTCCAATAAAGTCTGAGAGGAGAGAAGATTGTGGCAATGAAGTGGTTGCAGTTCTGAGGAGCCAGACATTGCTCTGTTGCACAAGTGGCCTTCATTGAGGAGCCCCTGGGCACATCCAGTTTGTGTCAGGTGAGGGTGAAGGCCCAGGAATGGAGCCAAGCAGTTAGACTGGGATGATGGGTTGTCAATCAAAGCCAATGATCCAAAGCCCAGGCTCTGGACCACACCTGGAGAACCCATGTCTCTCTCCACCAGGGTACTTCTGCAAGTCTCTCTGCTAAAAACTTCCTGGTTAGCGTAGGGACTACTGCTAAGCACAAAGTGACAGACAGTGCTCAAAAAATACAAACATGACTAACAATCCCGGGAAATGCCAATTAGAACAGCCTTGAGGGTTTGCAAAGGTGGCTCAGTAGTTAGAGCAGTTGGTGCCCTTGCAGAGCACTGAGGTTCAGTTCTCAGAACCCACCTGGCAGCTCACAACTGTAACTCCAGTTTAGAAGAGCCAGCACTCTCTTCTGACCTGATGACATGCACATGGTAATGGCTATTTCTGGTTGTCAACTTGATTATATCTGGAATGAACTACAATCCAGAATTGGAAGGCTCACCTGTGATCGAAGTCTTGTGGCTAGAAGACAAGTTTCTCACCTGGATCTTGGCATGGAGATCTTGAGGCATAGTGGCCATGAAAAGCTTAGGCCCAGGCAAGGTAGTACACGCCTTTAATCCCAGGAGACCAAGGCAAGGAGATCTCTTGAGCTCAAAGTCAGTTCGGGGACAGCCAAGATTAAGCAGTGAAGTAGTTGAAAAACCGAAAGCTGGTGATAATGTAATAGAACAAGGGAGCCATGTTCTAGCCCTAGCAAGCAGCAAAACTTGGCAGCTTTGGCAATGTAGCTCTGACTTTAGAGTCCAGAATAGAAGGGAGTACTGGGACAATTGTGGGACAATTGATGTTGGTTAGCTGGAGATAAGAAATTAGTGGTGATTAAGAAGAGACCAGCATCACTGAGGTGAAATCTTCTGGGAAGTGTTTTCTTTTTTCTTTTTCCTTTTTTTTTTTTTTTTTGGTTTTTTGAGACAGGGTTTCTCTGTGTAGCCCTGGCTGTCCTGGAACTCACTCTGTAGACCAGGCTGGCCTCGGACTCAGAAATCAGCCTGCCTCTGCCTCTGCCTCCCGAGTGCTGGGATTAAAGGTGTGTACCACCACGCCCAGTGTTCTGTTTTCTGAGAGCACAAAAAAGCTGTGTCCCAGAGACAGCCAAGGTTGTGCCTTGTACAGCAGCTGTACCTCACAATGTGTAAGAGTCACAGGTGGAGCTGATCTGAAGGCGTGAAGCTGTCATGAAGGACAGCTGAGCTTTGGCCGTTGGTGAAGGTGTCATGAAGGACAGCTGAGCTGACCTTTGGCCGTTGGTGAAGGTGACATGAAGGACAGCTGAGCTTTGGCCGTTGGTGAAGGTGACATGAAGGACAGCTGAGCTTTGGCCGTTGGTGAAGGTGACATGAAGGACAGCTGAGCTTTGGCCGTTGGTGAAGGTGACATGAAGGACAGCTGAGGTTTGGCCGTTGGTGAAGGTGACATGAAGGACAGCTGAGCTTTGGCATTTGGTGAAGGTGACATGAAGGACAGCTGAGCTTTGGCCGTTGGTGAAGGTGACATGAAGAGCAGCTGAGCTTTGGCCGTTGGTGAAGGTGACATGAAGGACAGCTGAGCTTTGGCCATTGGTGAAGGTGACATGAAGGACAGCTGAGGTTTGGCCGTTGGTGAAGGTGACATGAAGGACAGCTGAGGTTTGGCCGTTGGTGAAGGTGACATGAAGGACAGCTGAGCTTTGGCCGTTGGTGAAGGTGACATGAAGGACAGCTGAGCTTTGGCCGTTGGTGAAGGTGACATGAAGGACAGCTGAGCTTTGGCCGTTGGTGAAGGTGACATGAAGGACAGCTGAGCTTTGGCCGTTGGTGAAGGTGACATGAAGGACAGCTGAGCTTTGGCCGTTGGTGAAGGTGACATGAAGGACAGCTGAGCTTTGGCCGTTGGTGAAGGTGACATGAAGGACAGCTGAGCTTTGGCCGTTGGTAAAGGTGACATGAAGGACAGCTGAGCTGAGCTTTGGCCGTTGGTGAAGGTGTAGCCTTAGTTGTATTTGGTGGCCCAGGACTGAAGAGGTCATGCAAAGGAGCTGAGGCTTGGCACCCTGAAGAGAGCCTATGAGAAGCTATTGGTGAAGCCTAGTTGCAGCAGAAGACCCTAGTGTATTGGAGATGCCAGTACCATGGGATGATCACCAAAAACAGCAGTGGCAATGGAGTAGATCAACCTGAGCTTAGAGTGCTACAGAGGGCAGAGCTGAAGGAGCACAGATCATGTGTGGATCCCAGAAATTTTAGATGCCAGAATCGTGGGCTATCTGCTGAGGAAAGCTACTAACAGGCAGTGGTACCAGCCCAGGAAAAGAAGTTTGTTACAGTCAACAAAGATGAAAAGGGAGTTGAAAATCTGAAAACTGCTTTGATATCAGCCATGGAGATGCAGAGTCTAGAGTTTGCCCAGCTGGCTTCCTGTCTTGGTTGGGGATTACAGTTATTGGATGGATCTCAGAAGAAATTTTGAACTTTGAACTTTTAACATTGTTGATACTACTCTAGACTATGGGGACTTTGGAAGTTGGACTAAATGTACATTTTATTATGCTATGGCTAGATATGTCACCCCTCCCCATAGACTCATGTGTTTGAACAAGCCTCTGGGAGCCAGGGAGTGGAATGCCCTGGTTTGAATATGCTTGGCACTATTTGGAGATGTAGGCTTATTGTAGGTGTGTCACTGTGGGCATGGGCTTGAAGACCTTCATCCTAGCTGCCTGGAAGTCAGTCTTCCACTAGCAGCCTTCAGATAAAGATGTAGAACTCTCAGTTCCTCCTGCACCGTGCCTGCCTGGATGCTGCCATGATCCTTATTACTTTGATGATACTGGACTGAATCTCTGAACCTGATCCAGACCCAATTAAAGGTTGTCCTTTGTAAGACTCCACTTGGTCATGGTGTCTTTCACAGCAGTAAAACCCTAAGACACTTTTCTTTTTTGGGTTTTTTTGTTTGTTTGTTTGGTTTTTGGTTTTTCGAGACAGGGTTTCTCTGTATAGCCCTGGCTGTCCTGGAACTCACTTTGTAGACCAGGCTGGCCTCGAACTCAGAAATCAGCCTGCCTCTGCCTCCCGAGTGCTGGGATTAAAGGTGTGTGCCACCACGCCAGGCCCTAAGACACTTTTATAGCCCAAAGTTCCAAACTTCTTCCATAAACCTTCCCCCCCAAAAAAATGTTTAGGTCCATTACAGTAATATTTCATTCTCTGCTCTTAATTTCTGTATTAGTTTGTCTCTCTGTTGCTTTGATAAAACACTGACCCAAAGAAAGGGGAGAGTGGGCTGGCAAGATGGCTCAGTTAAGAGTGCCAACTGCTCTTCTGAAGGTCCTGAGTTCAAATCCCAGCAACCACATGGTGGCTCACAACCATCCGTAAGGAAATCAGATGCCCTCTTCTGAAGTATCTGAGGATAGCTACAGTGTACTTACATATAATAAATAAATAAATCTTAAAAAAGGGGGGGGAGAGCTAGGCACTGGTGGCACACACCTTTACACTTGGGAGGCAGAGGTAGGCAGATTTCTGAGATGGAGGCCAACCTGGTCTACAGAGTGAGTTCCAGGACAGCCAGGGCTACACAGAGAAATCTTGTCTCAAACAAACAACAACAAAAAGAGAGAGAGAGAAAGAAAAAAGAAAGAAAGGGAAGAAAGAAAAGGATTTGTTTGACTTAGAGGTTACAGAACATCATCTGGAGCTGGAGAACTCAGAGACCATACTGAAGAAGACACCATTGAGGAAATGCTTACTGGCTTGCTTTCCATGGTTTGCTCAGTGTATTAGGGTTCTCTCAAGTCACAGAACTTATGGAATTTCTCTCTATATTGAGGGAATTTATTCTGATGATTTACCGTCTGTAGTCCAACTACCCCAATAACAGTCAGCTGTGAATGGGAAGTCCAAGAATCTAGTAGTTTCTCAGTCCCACGGGGCTAGTTGTTTCATCTGGTCTTCTGTAGAAATAGATCCCAACAGATGTGCTGCCAGGTAAATGCAAGCGGCGACGAAGAGCAAATCTTCCTTCTTCCAATGTCCTTATGTAGGTCTCCAGCAGAAGGTGTGGCCCAGATTAGAGAAGTCAATCACCACGCCTGGATCTGGGACTTGCTTTGTCCCAGGATGACCTTGAATTTAGAGAGCTCCTTGCCTTAGTTTCCTGGGATTAAATTTGTGAACTACCTTGCCTGGGCCTAAGCTTTTCATGGCCACTATGCCTCAAAATCTCCATGACAAGATCCAGGTCAAAAACTTGTGTCTTCCAGCCTCAAGATCTGGGTCACACTCTGGGCAGTGGTGGCGCATGCCTTTAATCCTAGCACTTGGGAGGTAGAGGCAGGCAGATTTCTGAGTTCGAGGCTAGTCCGGTCTACAGAGTGAGTTCCAGGACAGCCAGGCTACACAGAGAACAGGTTTGTAGACACAGGGTTTCTCTGTGTAGCCCTGGCTGTCCTGGAACTCACTCTGTAGACCAGGCTGGCCTGGAACTCAGAAATCCACTTGCCTCTGCCTCCCAAATGCCGGGATTAAAGGCGTGCGCCATCAACTGCCCAGCAAGCCCTCCAATTCTGGATTGTAGTTCATGCCAGATATAGTCAAGTTGACATCCAGGAATTATCATTACCCACATGTTGTGCAT
Organism: Mus musculus; assembly: GCF_000001635.26. NCBI lineage: Eukaryota > Metazoa > Chordata > Mammalia > Rodentia > Muridae > Mus > Mus musculus. The sequence continues at coordinate 3,827,357 of NC_000085.6, forward strand.
ATATACATGCAAACAAAGAACTCATACACATAAAATTATTTTTTCTTTTAAGATTTATTTATTTTGCCGGGCAGTGGTGGCGCACACCTTTAATCCCAGCACTCGGGAGGCAGAGGCAGGCGGATTTCTGAGTTCGAGGCCAGCCTGGTCTACAAAGTGAGTTCCAGGACAGCCAGGGCTATACAGAGAAACCCTGTCTCAAAAAACCAAAAAAAAAAAAAAAAAAAAAAAAAAAAAAAAAAAAAAAAAAAAAAAGATTTATTTATTTTATATATATAAGTACACTGTTGCTCTCTTCAGATACATCAGAAGAGGGCATTGGATCCCATTACAGATGTTTATAAGCTACTTTGTGGCTGCTGGGAACTGAACACAGGACCTCTGGAAGATTAGCCAGTGCTCTTAATTACTGGCCCATCTCTCCAGCCCTACATAAAAATCTTTTTAAAAAAATTTTTTAACACTTAGAAATCCTCTCTCTCCCCAGTGAGAAAACAAACCCTGGGAGTCTGGGGAGAGTAGGCATGTCCTCATTGTCAGTGGGAGTGTAAATGGGCGGCCGTTATAGACGTCAGTGCAGAGGCTTCTATAGAAAGTGAGAGGCAGGCAGATTGAGATGTCTCAGCAGGTGAAGATGCTTGACACTAGCCCCGGATCCTCAGGATTCACAGAGTTAAGGGAGAGAACCAACTCTCAAAACTTGTCCCCTGACCACCACACCATGAGCTCATCCACCGTCCCACACATCACACACACAATGAATACACAGAATGTAAAAGGTGGCAATGCACGCCTTTAATCCCAGCACTTGGGAGGCAGAGGCAGGTGGATTTCTGAGTTTGAGGCCAGCCTGGTCTACAAAGTGAGTTCCAGGATAGCCAGGCCTATACAGAGAAACCCTGTCTCAAAACACCAAAAAAAAAAAAAAAAAAAAAAAAAAAAAAAAAAAAGAAGAAGGTGACATTTTCAGGAAGATAGGTAACTAGAAAATATCAGAGTAAGCAAGGTAATCAAGGTTCAGAAAGACAAATGCCTAAATTCTCTTTCACATGCAGATTCGAACATGTTACATATGAGTGTCTAGGTGGGAATAAATGCAGGGAAAAGGCCTGGAAACTAGAAGGGGCCCTTGAATTGGGTAAGACAGTCAAAGTGGAACCGTAGCAGACAAGTATTAGAAGCAGATTAGCAACCTGGGACTCCCCTTGGTATGGGCTGTGCACACACCAACCTTCTAGCAATGCACTTGGCAACCTGAGTCTTACCTGCACATATAGGACACCATCTCACTCCAGACAACATGCCAAGCAACCTGTCATCCACACTGGAACCCTTTAATGTAGTGGATCTCAGCCTTCGTCATGCTGTGACCCTTCAATATAGTTCCTCATGGTGTGGTGACCCCCAACCAGTCACCACATACATGCTTTACAGCTGTATTTTTGCTACTGTTAAACTGAATCATAATATGGGGCTCCAAAGGGGTCATGACCCACAGGTTGAGAACCACTGTCTTCATGACACTTGAGCTTAGACTGTTTCTATTCAGACACACTCCATATATATCAGGTAGAATGAAAAGGCCAGTCCGGCCTAAACTGGTTTGGATGTGTATTCAAATGGCACAAACTGTGTCTAAGTGGACTTTTAAGAAGAATCCCGGGGCTGGCGAGATGGTTCAGTGGTTAAGAGTGCCGACTGCTCTTCTGAAGGTCCCAAGTTCAAATCCCAGCAACCACATGGTGGCTCACAAACATCCGTAATGAGATCTGATGCCCTCTTCTGGAGTATCTGAAGACAACTACAGTGTACTTACATATAATAAATAAATAAATATTTAAAAAAAAAAAAGAAGAATCCCTTATCTACCAGGTTATGCCTATGCACAATTACATGTGCATATGATCAAAATCAGATGCATTGTGGGAAGGGGCGAGTACAATGAGCAAAGATCTATGTGGTGGAAGCCTGTCAATCAAAATAAAGAGCCACCCAAGGAGTGTCTCTAGTTACTAAACTCCTCCTACTCTTGGACCCCATAAAAGGGACTCCCTAAGTGAAAATGGGGTCCTTGAGTCTTCACTCACCCGGCCACTGCTGCTTCCCAGGACATTTGGATATCTCCATTGCCTTGCTTAAATCAAACTTCCTCATGACTTTGTAAACAGTACAGGGTTTTTTTTTTTGTTTTGTTTTATGTTTTGATTTTGGGAGATTATTGCTGTTGTTTTTCGTTTGTGTTGTTGTTGTTTGGAGACAGGGTTTCTCTGTGTAGCTATGGCTGTCCTGAAACTCACATTGTGGACCAGGCTGGCCTCGAACTCAGATCTCCCTGTCCCTCCCTTCTGAGTACTGGGATTAAAGGCTAGAGCCACCCCCTTCCCCCCACCTAGCCAGTGCAGGCTTTTATTTCCTCCTTTTTCCGAGGTTGATGTGAGGAATCCTTCTCCATTGCTTCTGCCTTAAGCACTTAGTCAGGGTCTCGCAATCAAATCCAGAGCTCATATAGCTAGCTAGTCTCTCTAGCCAGCTTACTCTGATGTAAGACTGCATTCCTGAAAAGATGTGAACAAAATGGTTACTCACCCCAAATAGGGAACAGACAACAGAGCAAAGGAAGAATACAACCAGAGTCCGCCTTAGCCAACCAGTGACTTTATTGTGCTTACTCACAGAAGTATAGGTGAGGGGTTACCCACAGGAGCAGATATGACTCAAGGACAGCCATATCACCAGAGTCCACTCCAGCATAGGTGACAGCTCACGAAGGCTAGAAACCTTCAGCTCACTGAACAGCCTGCAGGCAGCTCAGCAGGATGGAGAATGTCCACTGGAGGTAGTGCGGTAGTCAGCATCTCTCCCAGGTGTCTTAGTGAGTCTCAGCAGTCCCCACTATTTGGGAAGTACCAAGGGGATCTAGTCAGTTTTAGGGACTTCCTAAAGTTGGTTGTGTTGTGTTGTTATTGTTGCTTTGAGATTGGGTTTCACTACGAAGCCTTGGCTGGTCTGGAACTTTCTATGTGGAGCAGGCTAACCTTGAACTTACAGAGATCTCGCTGCCTCTGCCTCTGCCTCTTCTGCCTCCTCTACCTCTGCCTCTTCTGCCTCTGCCTCTGCCTCTGCTTCTGCCTCTGCCTCTGCCTCTGCCTCTGCCTCTGCCTCTGCCTCTGCTGTGATGAGATTAAAGTTGGGCACCTCCATGCCAGGCTTCCTTGAGAAGTTCACTTCCTGAGATTATAGGGCTTTGCTGAAGGATGCAAAACTCCACCTCCCTCGGGAAGAAACTGTCTTCAGGAACTTCTCTCCCAGAAGGGGGTTCTATCTCTAAAGAAACTGCTATACAACATCTGGTGGTCCCATGTCTCCACTTTCTGAGTGGAATTACAGAAGAGACACCACATTCACCTGGCATTATATGCATGTTGGGTTCCTCGATTGGCAAGCGTTTTAAACAAAAAGCCAACTCCCCTTGTTTCATTCTTGGATAGGAGGTCAAGAACGTAGAGTCACCAGGTGGTGGTTGCACTTGCTTTATTCCCAGCACTCAGGAGGCAAAGGCAAGAGGATCTCTGTGTTCAAGGCCAGCCAGGTCTACAGAGAGAGCTCCAAGACAGCCAGAGATACACAGAGAAACCCTGTCTTGAAAAAAAGAAAGAGGGCTGGCGAGATGGCTAAGCAGGTAAGAGCACTGACTGCTCTTCTGAAGGTCCTGAGTTCAAATCCCAGCAACCACATGGTGGCTCACAACCACTAGTAATGAGATCTGACGCCCTCTTCTGGTGTGTCTGAAGATGACTACAGTGTACTTACATATAATAATAAATAATTATTTGGGCCAGAGTGAGTGGGGCTGACGGAGCAAGCAGGGTTGACTGGAGAGAGCAGAGGTCCTAAGTTCAATTCCCAACAACCACATGAAGGCTCATAACCATCTGTACAGCTACTCATATACATTTAATAAATAAATAAATAAATAAATCTTTTTTTTTAAATGGAAAGAAAAAAAGAAAGAAAAATAAAAAGAACCTAGGGTCATCCTGTCCAGACCCCGACCACCCATAATAAAGGTGAAACTGGGAGAAGTGTAAGGTAGGGAAAGAAGGCAAGGGTCTGTGAGGTAACATTCTTGATACCAGGGATTCAATAAAAAGGTGACAGAGACACATGGGAATGAGCTATTTTGTAAGTGAATTTCAAAATAAAAACAACTTTTTTTTTTTTTTAAGATTTATTTATTTATTATATGTAAGTACACTGTAGCTGTCCTCAGACACTCCAGAAGAGGGCGTCAGATCTTGTTACAGATGGTTGTGAGCCACCATGTGGTTGCTGGGATTTGAACTCTGGACCTTTGGAAGAGCAGTCGGGTGCTCTTACCCACTGAGCCATCTCACCAGCCCATAAAAACAACTTTTAAGAAACACTCATTGTTTTCTACTTGTCTTGCACGGGCTCAATGGGGCCACGGGCAGCTTGTCCAAAGGTCAGCGAACAGATAAAGCAGGGTGAGTGACCCAGCCGTCAATCAAATACAACTGAGAAAGAAGCCTGAAAAGTGGGGGAGCCACACTGGGTGCCCTTGGCATCTCCTGGGAGGGTACGGCTGCTGCGGCCCTTAGAGGTGGGACTCTTCTTTATCTGCTAACCCCTGGAACACCAGCTGCCCAGGGCAGGGATGCAGGGGATGTGTGCAAAGTCCTGGAGATAAGGATAGACAGGCTATCTAGGAGAGAAAGTCAGCAGGCAGAGCCCAGCTCGGGGCCCTCAGGAGACTGTGAAGGGAAAGGCGAGGACCAGAGTTCAAGTCCCAGCACCAACATGGGCATCATCAACCACCTATTACTTCAGCTCCAGCAGATCCAATGCTCTCCCTTGGCCTTTCAGTCACTGCACGCATGTAGTGTGCATACATACTTACATGCAGGCAAAACATCCATTCACATAAAATAAAAACAAAGAAAACTTTAATGAATAAGTAAACAATATTTAAAAATACACTTGGGGGGGCTGTTGAGATGGCTCAGTGGGTAAGAGCACCCGACTGCTCTTCTGAAGGTCCGAAGTTCAACCATCCGTAATGAGATCTGATGTCCTCTTCTGGTGCGTCTGAAGACAGCTACAGTGTACTTATGTATAATAAATAAATAAATAAATAAATAAATAAATAAATAAGGGCTGGTGAGATGGCTCAGTGGGTAAGAGCACCCGACTGCTCTTCCGAAGGTCAGGAGTTCAAATCCCAGCAACCACATGGTGGCTCACAACCATCCGATCACGAGATCTGACTCCCTCTTCTGGAGTGTCTGAAGACAACTACATAGTGTACTTACATATAATAAATAAATAAATCTTTAAAAAATAAATAAATAAATAAATAAATAAATAAATAAATAAATAAAATACACTTGGTCTTAGCCAAAAGGCCAAGAAGTGATAATATTTAGAAAATAAATAAGCCCAGTACACCAAACAAAGAAAAAAAAAAGAGTGTACACAGCAGAAAGATGTGTGGCTTTTTGTGGCCAGATAAGCTGGGAGGTCACAGAGCCTCCTGTGACCTAATTCCTAAATCTATTCTCTGGTTTCACACAATCTGTCCCAGCCCCAGCCCCAGGGCCACCAGCCATGGGAGCCTGGTCCTGCCCCTGCCTGACCCAGGGAGGAAGTGACTCAGGAGGCCTCTTTAGAGCTGAATGCAGAAGCCCGTCCAGCCCATAGATTCTATCTGCCCACAGTCATTAGAGTGCTGAGGCTGAGTGGGCCAGGCAGGTGGCTTGGATCCAGGCGGTCCTTTCCCCTTCCTATCTGGCAGCCTGAGCCACCCACTCTATGCCAGCGTGGCAGACAGTGCCAGGCAAGTGGCCAGGTCAGCAGGAGGAAGCCGCTGTTGACATGTGACAGCTATGTTTGCTTACCTGGGGCCACCCACCAGAAGAGTTAATATTCAACTCCCTCTAGACCCTGGAGCTGCAGCTGGGTCTAAGTGTGGTAACAGAGACCTGAGTCAGTTCTTGCCTTATAGAACATGTGCCTCAAAGCCCACACAAGTCTCTCGTGGGTTCCTCATCTCTGTTTCTAGAAGAAACCTGACCAGTGTCACTCAGACCACAGGGTCTACTTCACAGGCCTTGGGAAGACCTGAGGTCCAAGGAGCTATGAGGGGCCCTGGTGGGTTGGGGTCTGAAGTGGTGCAGGTGCAGGTAGGTGTAGCTCACAGCGCTGAGGTGTGATCAAAACCCGCTTCTTACCTGCTTTTCTCTGACTTGGACCCTCTCACAGTATCATTTCTGAGCCATCCCCGCTCCCACACTTCATGTCTCTCAAATGCACTCACCTCCTTCCACTCAGTTGTGATATCACAAGATACCCAGAGTCCTTTGGACCTGGCTAGGACTTGGCCCTGGGAAGCCTATGTGGGTTGGTATACATACGTTCAGGTACCTTCACTAGAGATAGAAACCTCCAGCCAGCCCAGCTACCCCAGTGTCTCAGCATCATATCCTGGCAGGGCTCAGAAAGACCTGAAGTTAAAGTCTTAGAGCTACACAGTTAAGAGCCCTGCACTTGTCATTGTCCCTCTGTCCTAGGGAGGCAGTCGCCCAGAAAGCCATACTGAGGAAAGGACTGTACCCAGGACCCGTTCTAAACCACTGAATCCCAGAAGAGGAGAGGCTGAAAGGAGAGACCAGCAGTTTGCTCCGTGTTGGGCCCTGGGTATAATAACCGTCTTGATTCACCCTGCCACTGTCACAGCCCTGGGGCCTGAGAAAGCGCTGCCGGAGGATGTGGGATGCAGTGTCCTCTGCTGGGCCACCTCTCAACACAAAGATGCCCTGCTCCTGGGAATTTCACAGCCTCCAACCCAGCATCATCCAAACGCAAGCAGCCTTCTGGGCCTGCCTCTGTTTACAGCCAAGAAACACAGACAGGGAAGCTAAGCTGAGCTAAGGGAGGGCGTGCAGCAAGCAGGGGCTGAGCTGCAGCAAGCAGGGGCTGAGCTGGTTGAGAACCTGCTCTCTATCCTCACTCCGAATCCTTTCCCTGAAGTGGGAAGCAGGGAGTAGGGTTCTGCATTGGCAAAGCCGAAACCAGTGTGGCAAGCACCCGGTCAAGGCCCTCCGGTCCTCAGTCACTAGGTCAGGTAACTAGGAGGCAAGAGAGGTGCAGGATGTGATTGCCACATGACTTCTGAACACCTCTATGTCTGCGGGACTGGCTGACTTTGGACTTGGTCTGAGGAACTACAAAGGTCTGTCATCCCTCACACACCCTGCTTCTGACGATAAAGCCACAATGGCCCAAGGCTGTCAGCAGGTGTATGTAGATACTTCTGGGCATGTTTCTGTGTGGATCTGAACATACCTGATGACACCTGGTATCTTCTTCTGTCACTCTCTACCTTTTTAGATTTTTCTAAGATTTATTTATTTTTCTATTTTATGTGTATGGGCATTTTATCTACATGTGTATCTGTGCACCATGTGTGTATAGTGCCAGGAAGTCAGAGAGGATGTAAGTGCTCTCGGGATTAGAGTAATATGGGGTTGTGAGCCTCCATGTGGGTGCTGGGAACCAAACTCAGGTCCTCTGCAAGAACAAGTGCTCTCAACCACTGGTCCGTTTCTCCAGTCCCCCCACCTTACATTTTGAGTCATGATCTCTCACTGCACCTGGAGTTCCTGCTTTTGGCTGAGCCAGATGTCCAGTGAGCTTCAGGGATCAACCTATCTCTACAATCTCCCACCCCCAGTGGGTATTACAAGCATGCATCGTACCATGACACAACCAGCTTTTTATGGGGTTCTAGAGATCTAAACTCAAGTCCTTGTACTTGTTTGATAGCCACATTATCTACTGAGCCATCGGCCCAGGCTCCTGCCTATAAAATGTATTATCTTACTCCATATCAGTGCTGTGGGCTGAGTCTAAGCCCTGTTACACTATGGGGCCACATCCAGTCCTTGGCTGTTGGTCTTGCTTTGGGACATCCCAGGGGCTTCAGATGTGAAACAGGTGTTTTTGCTTCTAGGTGGGGTTGAAATGAGATGATTCTCAGCACAATGTCTGGCATCTGATTTCCTGGTCGAGGTAGGAGAGACAGGTGGCCAGGGAGGTTTCTCACTCACAGGGAAGGAGATTAACTGTCCCTTCGTCAGGAGGTAAAGAACAGGCTAGCCACAGTTTGCAGGGCTGAGAAACAGTGAGTGGTCTCCATCTTGCCTTCCCTCTGGGGTTCTGACTCCTGGGCTCCTCTCTTCCTTCTCTGGTCACACCATCATGCTCATCATGTGGTTTGACAGACAGGCTTCCCACCTACTTGGCCAGTTGGAGGGTTAGGAAACATTATTGAACAGATAACAAAGATGGGCTAGACAAATACAATCTTGGGACTTTAACCAGGGGCTTGGGAAAGCAGAGCCCTCTCCTACTGGGGCCATCAGCTTCTTAACACTGAGCCTCGAGCACCACCACAGGAGAAACCCTTCAGCTGGATTCCACGACCAGCCCTGGCGCTGGGATTCAGAAACTTAAGTGAGCCATAGGCCAGTCTGGATATTGGTTGTCTGTGTGGTTCAGAGCCAGGCATTGTCCAGTCTCAAAGCTCTGTCAACCGTGGCCTATGACCCTGTCCTATGGCATACACATGGTTGCAAGACATGGGTGAGGGACATGGGCTGAGGCCTGCTGATGTTCCCGCATAGAAAGAGGGGATAGGGAGAGTCAATAGACCCCTTCCTAAAGCCAGGAGCTAAGGTGGTAGCCAGGGTGACAACATGTACAAAGCTCCTTTGCTTGAACTATGGTAAGACACTTTGCATTGACAATAAGCCAGTCTTGACTTGACTTTAGCACAACTGTACAAGTTTTTCTCTATACTTGCGTTCCTGGCTCATGAATCCCTGGTGTAAGCCATCATATGACATTCTTCAACTGAATGCCCCCTGGATACCCTAACAACAACCGTGCCCCCCCAAATCTTTTCAAATTCCTTCCCTTTCCCTATTTCTCTGGAACCCTAAAGAAGGGACCCACATGGTCTGCCATGTGGCCCTGATCGCTCTAAACCTCCCTTGCCATGCTGCTGTCTGCCTGTGGATGATGTTAGTATTTATTACTAATTATAATAAATCTCTAATAAAAAAGACAATTCGGGGCTGGAGAGATGACTCAGTGACTAAGAATACTGGCTGCTCTTGCAGAAAACCCAGGTTCAACCCCCGGCTCACAACTGTGTCTTCAGTTCCAAGGGTCTAACACCTCCCTCTGGTGTTGCAGACATCAGACATGACTGTGGCACATAAATATATACATGCAGGCAAAACATCCATACACAATAAAATAAAAATTAAAAAAAAAAGAAAAAAGAAATAGATGAACTTCCCTTAATGTTTTTTAAAGGACAATCCTTCTCAGTGTCACCTGTGAGCCCTAAACCTGGAATATTTCAGAAGGATGCTGATGATTTAGGGTAATGACCCACAGGAAGATCCACCTTGCCGGAGGTCACAGACGTAGGGTCACATCTGGAAAGGCCCAAACTTGTGTCCACCATTACCTGTCCCCAGCCTTCCAGAGATTAGACAAGAACCTGTGGTTAGCAGGGTATAACCAGAAAACTACCGCAGGGGGTGCTGGGAAATGTGGTTCATTGGCTTCCCGTCCCGACAACAGCAGACTGTCACAGAGACAGCTACTAGCAGATCCTCTGACTCTAAAACGTCTATAAAGAAGTTGGGTGTGGTGGCACACGCCTTTAATCCCAGCACTCGGGAGGCAGAGGCAGGCGGATTTCTGAGTTTGAGGCCAGCCTGGTCTAGAAAGTGAGTTCCAGGACAGCCAGGGCTATACAGAGAAACCCTGTCTCGAAAAACCAAAAAAAAAAAAAAAAAAAAAAAAGGTCTATAAAGGTCTTCTATCAACCTGGCAAGTGAGTGTATGGTAGTGGCATGCTATACGCAACCCTTGGTGTCCTGGACAGGTGGCTAAGCCTATGAGTACTTCGCAGACACTTGCTGCTCTGATGGTCAAATGACCACAATGCTGGCTAGGAACCTCAACCACTTTGTTTAGCTCCCCCATTTCTAATGCCCTTCCTGTGACGTGGAACTCTCCACCATGCTGGCCTGGGGGAGTGAGGACCTGTGGCGTCAGAGTTTGGCTGGTGCAACTAAATGGTAGCAAAGAACAGGCAGGGGAAGCGAGGCTTATCTGGCTTATGATCTGAGAGATTTCTGTTCCCTTCAGCCCTGTTGTTTCTGAAGGCAGAAGAGTGTCAGGGACACTGTTTCTCACTTTCTGGTAGCCAGGAATCGGAGAGGGGACAGAGTCAGAACAAGATAAAGCCCCTGAGGACCGTGTCCCTGTGACCTACAGCCTCCAGATAGTTCCAACATTGTGTCAGAGGTTCAGACAAAAGTCTCAACCTGTAACCTCTGGGGGACATATCACAAGGAAACTCCAACAGGCACAGATACTTGTTCCTCCATTCCTCCTGGAACCAGGACCCAGAGGAAAAGCAGCTCTCTCTTGTGCCACAGGTGCAGTGGTCTACACTCCTGCTGCTGTGGTTTGGGTAGGGGACATCCCGAATATGGGGCTGAGAGACAGTGTCTCTGCGAAGGACCTGGGTCTTTACCTGATTAGCTTTGCTATGGTTTTTGAGGCAGGATATCCCAGAGCTGGAGCTGACCTGGGGCTCACTGAGTCCCACCTGCTTCTGTCTCCTAAGTGCCAGGATGAAAGGCGTGTGCCGCCATGCCAAACCAAGCCCTGTGTTTCCCTTTTAACTTGAAGAAGAACAGTTTTTTGTTTGTTTTTGTTTTTGTTTTTCAAGTTAGGGTTTCTCTGTATAGCCCTGGCTGTCCTGGAACTCACTCTGTAGACCAGGCTGGCCTCAAACTCAGAAATTCGTCTGCCTCCCAAGTGCTGGGATTAAAGGCGAGCACCACCACGCCTGGCTTCTGCCAAGATCTAAATAACTTTAAAAGTCCCACAGTCTTTACATATTCTTAAATTTTCAATCTCTTTAAAATATCCATCTCTTTTAAAATCCAAAGTCTTTTTACAATTAAAAGTCTCTTAACTGTGGGCTCCACTAAAACAGTTTCTTCCTTCAAGAGGGAAAATATCAGGGCACAGTCACAATCAAAAGCAAAAGTCAATCTCCAACCGTCCAATGTCTGGGATCCAACTTACGATCTTCTGGGCTCCTCCAAGGGCTTGGGTCACTTCTCCAGCCATGCCCTTTGTAGCACAAGCATCATCCTCTAGGCTCCAGATGCCTGTACTCCACTGCTGCTGCTGCTCTTGGTGGTCATCTCATGGTACTGGCATCTCCAAAACACTGCATGACCCCTTCAGTCCTGGGCCATCAATTGCAACTGAGGCTGCACTTTCACCAATGGCCTTCCATGGCCTCTCACAGTGCCAAGCCTCAGCTGTTCTGCTCAACTCCTTCATGCCTTCAAAACCAGTACCACCTGGGTGACCCTTACACATTACCAAGAACAGTTTTTATTTTCCTCATGGTTTCAAAGGGTTCAGTTCTTTGGGGCTGGGAGAATAGAGCCGTTGGCACCATGGCAACTGAGAAGCAGAGGAAAGGCTAGGGTAAATGGCAGCATCTGTGGATATGGTCCCTCTCCCTCGGGGCCTTCTGCTCCTCTCTGTAAGTTTTAGATCTCTGGTATTTTGTCCCATGACAGCAAGCTGACTAATGCATAGTATGTAGCAACAAAGGGAGTGTAGGGACACATGTAGTTTCCCATTATAAAAACTAGTTAATACTAGCACCAGGCATGTGGCACACGTGGGCCTCTGTGAGTCACAGGCCAGCTAAAATTACATGGTGAGACCCTATCTCGAAGACAAGACAAAGCAAAAGAAAGCCATAAAATAAAACTAGTTTTAACTGGTTATAACACATTCTCTAGAATTCTCACTCAGTCTTGTTAATAAAAGAATTTAGAGGGGTTGGAGAGATGGCTCGGCAGTTAAGAGCACTGATTGCTCATCTAGAGGTCCTGAGTTCAATTCCCAGAAACCATATGGTGGCTCACAATCTACTGTAATGGGATCCGATGCTCTCTTCTGTCATGCAGACAAAGCATTCACATACGTTAAAAAAATAAATCATTAAAAAAAAAACCCAAAAACCAAAAACCAAACCAAAACAAACAAACTGGGGACAAGTTTACTAGTGTTTGAGAGAAAAACGCCAGAGTAGGCGAGCTATGAATCTTGGCAGCTGCATGGAGGAAGAAGATGGAGAAGTGGAAGAGAGAAAGCCATGTTGTTCATAAGCAATCACATGAATGGGGTGGGGTGGGGTGGTAGCTTCAGAGAAAGTGTGAGGAAGACCAGAGCATTAGGGAAAGCTTGTTAGACTTTGAGAAAAGACCAGAAGGAAGAAAAAGGAGGGAGACTTCTGGGAAGGGGGTGGGGTGGGGGCCATGATCTTACTCAGGGGATAATTATTTCTGCCATTTCCTTAGCTTTGCTTCAGGGAGTTGGCCTTCCCGAGGAGCGGTTTCCCAGCTAGGTGACTGACAGACCCAGCTGGATTAACTCCTAAGAGATGAAGCAACAACATGTAATGTTCTTTTTGGAACAGAATGCCAGGTTTTCACCCTGAGGCCAGAGGTAGATTCCATTCTTTTGACCTGGGGGAAATAACTTTCCCTTAACAACCTCTATAAAGCCCTGCTATTCATTCAAAGTATTGTAACACACACTCCCTGAGAGGAGAGACCTAAGGAGATGGGCTGAAATTGGGGAAAATATATAACCTGTTGTCTATACTCAATTCCAAAGCTGTACACCAGAAGGGACCAGTTTCTGGAGTAGTTTCAACCACACCTTTGTTTAAATCTCCAGCAAGTGCTCACTTAGGAGGAGATTAGAAACCCGGGGCTCCCTTTTAGCATTCTTGGCCAGAGAAATAAGGACATTTTCTGCTTCTCCCTCCTGTCCTCATCAGTTGAAGACAGGAAAGGAGCAGAGGAGAAGGGGGAGACAGTCACAGTCTGTTCATCACGTGTCACACTTGCCAGGTGGGTGTGACAGAGAAAAGAACCCTGTGTGACAGCTGCTGTTAACAAGGAGCCCCATTGCTGGTGACTGAATGTCACAGACTTCTGCTATGGTTCATGCGGAATCCCTGCCTGCAGGTGCTCCTGCCTCGGTACCTCTCCTCTGAGCTCATTCCCTTCCTTGTGTGGCTACCTGGGTGGTCTAGGAAAGGAAAGGTTAAGGGGAAGTACAATAGCTCTTGGTCCTGAAGAGGCACGTGTCACCTCTCTCAATTAGCCCGTTCTGATGACTGGCAGGCACCCCGCTCTGGGGTAAGCACCTGGGTTCTTAGAACTGGAAACTCTTTGGGCCCTTCCTTTACCACCTTCATTGGTACCTGACATCAAACTCAGGATCTCATGCAGGCATTCGAGCCCAGGACTCTACCACCCAGCTGTACCTTCCCTCGCTGTCTGTTGACACTAGTTAGATTCAAGAGGGCATTGCTGATCTGCCAGGAGAGAGAGAAGTGACCCACATAGCAAGCCAAAGACTAGCAAGTCACATGGAAAGAGCAAGCCTAGCTCACTGCAGACCAAGAGGGGGACAGTCTCCTGGCAGGCTCAGAAAGGAGAAACACACCTAGAGAGCAAAAGTCCCCACAGCATCTCATCCAGGAAGGACGAGAATGTTTTTCAGAACGAAATAAGGATGTGAGGAGAATAAATGGAGCTGGTGTGGGGTGCACACCTGTGACCCAAAATACTCAGTAGTCATAAGCAGGAGAAGTGAGGGAGGGTCAGTCAGTCTCACCCCCAATGCACCCCCAACTCCCAACCCCCCAAAAGAAAAAAAATGGCCTGGCAGTGGTGGTGCACGCACTCGGGAGGCAGAGGCAGGCGGATTTCTGAGTTCGAGGCCAGCCTGGTCTACAGAGTGAGTTCCAAGACAGCCAGGGCTACACAGAGAAACCCTAACTTGAAAAACCAAAAAATAAAAAGTGGAAAGTTGAAAAGAGGCAGAGAATCCTAGCCAAGGAGCAACCCAAGGTCAAAGAGCAGGTTTGATGGACCAAAGCGGAGGGCTTGAAACATCAGGCCTGGAGTTACCTTTGGTGGATGAACACTGCCAGACACAGTGGTGGGGCTCAGTGGAAGAGAGTATAATGTAGGGTATCAAGTCAACAGGCTGGGTGCTGCCTGAACGATGACCTTGAATTCCTGATCCTCCAGTCTCCCAAGTGCAAGGATCCTTGGGTAATATGCACCATGCCACCTAGCTCATTCTATTCTTTGAAGCACTTACAATGCTTAGGTACTGAGAAAGAAAGAGGGACTGAGGGTCAGCACGGAAGTGATTTGGGTCACTGTAAGAAAGTTAGGGCTTGGGGAAGAGGCCTGACAGGTGTTCTTGGTCTGGGGGTGGGGGTGGGGGCTGAGGGGGAGGGGGGTTTCTTCCAGCCTCTGGAGATGAATAAAGGGCAGCCCGCAGCACATTTCAGGAACCTTTGTCACAATAAAACAAGCCGTTTTTTATGGTAGCTGGAGAGATGGCTCAGTGGTTAAGAGCACTGACTACTCTTCCAGAGGTCCTAAATTCAATTTCCAGCAACCACATGGTGGCTCATAACCATCTGTAATGCCCTCTTCTGGTGTGTCTGAAGAGAGACAGTGTACTTACATACATTATATAAATAGTACTTAAAAACAAACAAACACAGCTTCTTTGTGCTCTTAGAAAACACTTCCGCCAGGTGTGGTGGCACACGCCTTTAATCCCAGCACTTGGGAGGCAGAGGCAGGCGGATTTCTGAGTTGGAGGCCAGCCTGGTCTACAAAGTGAGTTCCAGGACAGCCAAGGCTACACAGAGAAACCCTGTCTCGAAAAACCAAAACAAAAAACAAACAAAAAACCCCAACCAAACAAACAAAACCGAAGCTGCTTAAGAACAGACTCTTTTCCATCCAGGACAGTTAGACCTCACCAGCATCATCAATGTATGTAAAGGCCATGTGGTTAGTCCCACTCCTGGGTCCGGAAACCAATGGACTTGACTCTCAGAGAGCACGCCCACAGCTAGAGCCACTCCCACAGGACCCCCAGCTCTCAGGTGTCCTCTCTACAAGGTTTCAACAGGATGGTTGGCAGGGAGTCTGGAATCCGGTTAGACCGGATTCTCCCTGCCATCCTGCTGGCTTTGGAATTCAGCCACTTCAGTGAAACTGGGGGAGAAAGGGTCAGTCCTGTCTGAACCAGTAGGTCTTTCAAAGTAGCCTCCTCTTCCCTTACCCCATTTCCAAGACGATGGGGCCTGGCCAAGGTCACACCGAGTGGGCAATGGCACTGTTAACTCTTTTACCTGCTTCCTTTTATGACTCTAAGAGGTTTTGAGTACAGGACTTGGGTCGGTCGGATAGAAGTCTCCCCACCTCCTAAGCAACGATGATAAGTGTCCTTGAGATGTTACTTGGGAGTTTACCAGAGATGACAACTCAAACACAGTTTATTGAAAGTCTTTATTCCAGCTGGCTGGGGCTACACCCAAGTATCCAGGGACCCAACTGTAGCCAGCTGTGTCCAGAGCACAGGAGGCTTGAAGGTAAAAACCACTTCCTGGAGTCTTGGCTGTTTGAAGGGGTTCTGCACACACAAGCAGTTCTAACAGACGCAAATGCAAGTTAGCTAGGACATTCTGACCTTGGGTTCCTAGAATAGACTTGGGTAATTTTCCATGGGATTCTCCATGAAGATTAGATTCTAGTTAAACCCGAAATGATCGAAGCAAGAATATAAGGTGGAGGGACCTCTGCACTGTGGCGCCGGGTCAAAGAGAAAGGAGATGTGCCCAGGGTGGGCCATAGCATCCTGGGTAAGCAATCACTGCCTCCTCCTTACCCTAAGCCTCAGCTTGCCTATCTGTACAGAGGGTCCTCTGCAGTGGAAGGGCCATCTCAAGGGCACCAGGTTGAAGTTGGACTTCTAATGGCCATGGCTGACTGAAGAGGGAAGAGTCCAGAGCCTGAACTCAGTTTTTTTCCGTTCCCAGTCTGGAACTCTCATCTTTCATTTTGACCTCACACTATCTGGAGCCTTTTTCTTTTTAAATTATATCTATTTAATGTGATTGTGTGTACGTACCATGGTATGTGTGGCGAAAGTCAAAAGACAATTGTAGGGATTGGTTCTCTCCCTCCACCATGTGGGTTCTGGGGAAGAACTCAGGTCGGCTGGTTTGGTGACACTGTTACCCAGGGAGTCATCTCACTAGCACCGGAGTCTTCTTAAACATTTCACTTGCTCTGCACCCCAAGGTACACACAGAGGTGGGGTGAGCCAACAGTCGTTAAACAGACTTTCATCTGATTTGGCCACAGGCACTCACTCCAGAGGACTCACCTCTACAGGGATCCCTTTACTGCTCAGGGTTTGAAGCAGGAGCCTTCTGTGCTGTTGCATTTAGCTTTGCAATGTCATTTCTCAACACAGGGAATTGAAGTGTCACCAAGATGCAGTGTTTGAAGGACTTCTTAGCTATAAGTCTCAGGTGGGTTGAGGGCCTTTGAGCAGGAGAGTTAATGTGAATGACAGACCCATGGAAGCCTCTCTGAGATCTGTATACCTAAGCCACTGGCTTCTATCCTTGCAGGCTGGGGTGGGAGGGCCTGACTCCTTGATGGACTCTCACACACCCAAGATTCTCCCTTTCCCATCCTGTAAAACTTCAAGACCCCCCACATCATGCTGTGGTCTCTGACTCTGCAGATAAACTGTGGCCCTTCTGTTGTTCTGTTCTGTTTTGGTTTTTCAAGACAGGATTTCTCTGTGTAGCCCTGGCTGTCCTGGAACTCTCTGCCACCAGGCTGGCCTCGAACTCAGAGATCTGCCTGCCTCTGCCTCTGGAGAGTGCTGGGTTTACAGGTATGTACTACCACTACCTGGCTTCAGTTCTGATTTAGCGAGCAATTCTGCTTCTGGAAATACTTGTCTCTTTTTTTTTTTTTTTTTTTGGGGGGGGGGGTTTCGAGACAGGGTTTCTCTGTATAGCCCTGGCTATCCTGGAACTCACTCTGTAGACCAGGCTGGCCTCGAACTCAGAAATCCGCCTCCCGAGTGCTGGGATTAAAGGCGTGCGCCACCACGCCCGGCTGAAATACTTGTCTTTTTTGTTTCCAAGTTGCTGCCCTCAATCCCAATTAACAAGCTAAGCACGAAAGTTGTTCTCTGAGCCATATACTGAAGGTGCACAGATCTGTTACTATCTTAAACTGATGCGAGTAAGACCACTATTGTCCATGAAGCCTTTCTATATGTGAAACCTATTTGCCCATGTTAAGGGTTTAGTGGTTCACACCTACAGGATGAAGGAGCCAGGAGGACCAGGGGTCAAAGGTCAGCCTTAGAGGCATAATGAGTATATGACAAGTCCAATCTACATGACACACTGTAACAAAAGAAAATGAGACAAAAGATGTTTGATTTGTTTAGTTTAAGCTGCTCTAGTAAGCATGCCCTAGTTATAACCCTGCTCACCCACCTGCATTTGAAGGTGCCAGGAACCCCAAAGATTGGAAAAGTGTCCTGGCTCAGCCTCATCTCTGAGAAGGCCACATGGCCAGGGTTTCTACAGGTTTTGCTCTTGGCTGACACTTGGAATGACACTGTAGGACCTCTTAACAGACCACAGCCAGCCCCTACCAGCCTCCGGGAATCTTGCAGAAAATAGGCAGTTGGTGATAGCTATGGCTTCTGAAGCTATGGCTCTGCATCCAGTCCTTTAGGGCATGTTTCCAATAACAGCCTATGGAGTAGGAACAGTTTTTCCACCTGATGCTGAGAAGCATGTGACTTAGAGAGTCACACCTGTGACCCTAACGCTCAGTGGGCAAGAGCTGGAGAACTGCTACAAGGTCAGTCAAGGCTACGAACACTGTCTCACCTCGTTTCCACCCACCCACCCTTAAAAGAAAAAAAAATGGAGAGCTCAAAAGGAGATGCCTGGAGGAGAGATCTCCTCATCAGAAGTCACACAGCTCTAGGGAGCATAGCCTCCAAAGACAGGTTTATCTATGTAATGCTAGGCCTGGGATCCATGCAAATGAGGTGTTAGAGGAGTGCCTGCCCTGCCACTACACTTCTGGGCATGTATTCTTGGAGTTCTTTAGCCCTTGGCCCCAGCTGTGGGTGCTGCGATTGTACGTATGGCAGAAGGACGTCAGATAAAATCATAAAAGCCGCCGGGCGTGGTGGCGTACGCCTTTAATCCCAGCACTCGGGAGGCAGAGGCAGGCGGATTTCTGAGTTCGAGGCCAGCCTGGTCTACAGAGTGAGTTCCAGGATAGCCAGAGGTATACAGAGAAACCCTGTCTCAAAAAACCAAAAAAAAAACAAAAACAAAAAACAAAAAACAAACAAACAAAACAAAACAAAACAAAAAATCATAAAGCCTTAGAAGCTGCTGGTGTGCAACCTGAATCCTCAGCAAAGGATCCTGCTCCCTGCCATTCTGCTGGCTGGCACTGTCATCTGATCCTGAGCATATGGTATTCCAGCCTGGTGGCCTCTCTGTGTACTCATCAATATTTGAAGGCTCGGAACTGGAGCAGTGCCTGGTTCTGTGTGAACCTGGTAGCCTGGCCAGAGCTCTGTTCTTCTGGCCTTCTGGGGAACCCTCTGTGCCAAGTGTCTATGACTTGCTGGACCAGAAATGCAGGAAGGAAAGATAAGGGTCCTTGAAGGAGTCCTGGTGGGGCACTAGGATCTGCTGGCCTTGGGCAAGTTTCACTCCCCAGTGAGATGCCCTTGTGGTCTGGGAGACAAGTGCTAAATAGACTCAACTTTTGTTTGTTGGAGTAAAAGCTCTCCTACAGGCAGATTCACAGAGCCCTTTCCTGTTTTCCTTTTTACTTTGTGTGTGTGTGTGTGTGTGTGTGTGTGTTGAACATAAGCTGTCATTCTCAGCCAATTTCTACTTTGTTTGTTTGTTTGTTTGTTTGTTTTATGAGATATGGTCTGCCTCTGAACCTGGAAGCTTATCCACTCACCTAGGCTAGCTCCAGGCATCTTCCAGTCTTCTCCATCTCTGTAGCACTGGCTGGAACTGTCTACTGGCATGCCTTGGACCTAATCTTTTAAATGGGTGCTATGGATCTGGGCTCAAGTTCTCACCACAAGTAGCAAGCACTTTGCTGACTGGGCCATTACCTCAGCTCAGTCTCCACCTTTATTTATTTATTTATTTGTTTGTTTGTTTGTTTGTTTGTTTATATTGTTGTGTTGGCGCTCAGGGTGGGGCAGGATGATTCTCTGTGCTACAACCACAAGGCCTATGACTGCTAGACTGGGCAAACACTCTTAACTCTGAGACATATTCCCATCCCCCAGAAATCCCACTGCTGGTAGAGGAAAAGCCCTTGTTTAGGTGGACTGTGTATTCTACAGTCCCGGTCTTCCTGAAGACAGTGGGAACACCTGTCTGGCTCGTAGTTTGGCCAGAAGTAGCAGCCACAGAGCTGTGAGACATGGCACAGACTCAGTTCCCCTCCCTGTCTCCCAAGGCCCATCAAGCACTTAATGCAGAGTCTTCATAACTCAGCACCATCACAACTCTGAAAACACTTCTTTGGTCTGTTTGTTCCAAAAGAAAAGGCTGTGTAGCTTGACTAACCTCGTCCCAGAGCCAGAGCCTGTGTAGCAAAGCTTCTGCCAAGCCCTGGTCACTTGTGCGCAGGCCCTGACACTTTGGTAAGCAGATGACACACTGCACTGCATACTGTCTACTTCTCTTCTTACACAACATTGTCTGCCTTGGCCAGGGGATGCTACAACTGTATTCATTATTCATCTCGGAACACTGGCCTTAGAGAGAGGCTGCACAAGCTGCATGTTGCAGGCAACAGTACACGTGTTTCCTGTGCACCAGGAGCTAGCAGGTGTCTCTCTGTTCAGTGCTCTGCACCACCGGGCATTAGGAAAAACTTTAGGGCTCCTTTGCTTTCTCAGTGGCTCCAGTCTGGTGGGAGGACAAGAAAATACACGACAACCAGGGGTGAGGAAAGAGGGTCGGGTGGGCACTTTGCCCATCTAAGATGAGAGCAAGAAGATCTGCTTCCTGTCCCTATGCTGCCAAGCCCTATGGTAGGCGCACAGAAGCTCCAGAGACACATGGAAAATGGACCTTTCCTTGTACCTAGAGAGTGACTTTCACCCAGCTTAGAGCCCTTAAATGGTCTACTTCCTGCAGGTGCTGGGCACTTAGGTTCTTTCCACTTTTTGTCAATAATAGATGTGGCAATGGGATATTTTATGCATGGGAAATTTTGCTTCTGAGAACTTCTCCTTTTTAACCCTAAAAAATGTTTGTTTGTTTATTCACATCCTTGTTTATTGTTGCAGAGGCCTGTGAGTGCTATAGTGTGCATACGTGGATCAGGGGACAGACAGACTGAGGGAGCTGATTCTCTCCTTCCACCATGCATGTTCTCGGGTGGAACTCCAGCTTTTAGGCTGAGAGGCATGCGCCTTTGCTGGCTGCCCAGCTACCTTGTTCATTCCTGTCTTTGTGTTGTTGAAATGGGGCCTTACGTAGTCCAGGATGACCTCATACTTGGTATTAGCACGATGGCCTTGAATTCCTGATCCTTCTGCCTCCACCTTCCTAGTGCTGGGGATTACAGCTGTGTGGTACTATTCCTGGCTTCTGGAAACTGTTTTTTTATTTTTATTTATTTTTGTTTGTTCATTTGGTTTTGTTTGTTTGTTTGTTTGTTTTTGTTTTTTGTTTTTTCGAGACAGGGTTTCTCTGTATAGCCCTGGCTGTCCTGGAGCTCACTTTGTAGACCAGGCTGGCCTGGAACTCAGAAATCCACTTGCCTCTGCCTCCCGAGTGCTGGGATTAAAGGCGTGCACCACCACGCCTGGCTGTTTTTGTTTTTTTTTGAGACAAAGCCTCTCTATGTAACCTTGGCTATTCTGGAACTCACTCTGCAGACTAGGCTGGTCTGCGTGCGCCACCACCGCCCGGCTGGCTGCATTAGGGTGTTTATTACAGCAATAAACACTGTGACCACAAGCAACTTGGAGAGGAAAGGGGTTTTTCATCTTACAACTCTCAGGTCTCTATCACTGAGAAAGCCAGGACAGAACTCAGGGCAGAAACTAAATCAGAGACCATGGAGAAGTGCTGGTTACTGGCTTGCTCCCATGGCTTGCTCAGTGTGCTTTATGTACAACCCAGGAACACCTGCCCAGGGGTGGCACTGCCTAGAGCTGGCTGAACTCTACCATGTCACTCATTAATCAAGAAAATGCTCAAGATATGCCTACAGGCCAGTTTTATAAAGGCATTTTATTAAAGTTTCCTCTTCTCAAATGACTTGCTCATTTAACAAGGAAAATTATTGCAACCCTTTATCCCCACCATGATTATAGTCATTTGACAGACAGGGACAGGCTTGGGCAACAGTAAGTAGTCTGCTTGAAGGCAGATGCCAAGGAAGTAAAATGGGCAAGGTTTGTACCCAGGCTGCCAGGCTCCAAGGCTGTACCTCTTGCTTGCTGTGATATGCAGACGTTAGAAGGGAAGGCAGTGCCTTTAGGGCAAGCTTGTGACAAGAGTGAAGAACTTGATTCACCCTGACCTTCTTCAAAGTAGGGACCTGTGAGTGGCACAGGCCCATCATAGGAGCGCCACCTAACTTCAGAATTGCCATAGATGCTGGTAACAGGTACATATCCTATAGCCAGCTCTTGCTGTTCAGGTGAGTAAAGCTGGTTCCGGCCACATGGTTCTAGTTGATTGGACTAAACCTGGGCGCCTGACTCAAGGGCACTGAGTCTTGCTCTGGCCACACATATGACAGGACATACAGAGAGGAGTTGGACAAATCAGCCCCTCAGCGCTTCTTGTGGAAAGCTTGGAATGACAGAGGGTAGAAACTGCTTCAAGTGGCCCTGAATCAACCCCATAGCCACATTACCTACGTTTAGATCCAGGCTATCATTTCCTAGCTGTGTGGTCTTGGGTGAGTTCTGCTCTGTGTTTGTGTGTGCAGGGATGGGGGTGGGGCTGGGTGCATGTGCACATGTGGGTGTGTCCTCATATGGGTCCATATGTGTAGAGAGACCAGCAAGCATCCTCAGGTGATAGTCTTCAAGTGTTGTCTATCTTGTTCTTTGAGACAGGGTCTCTTCCTACCCTGGAACTTGCCAGATTGGCTAGGTTGGCTGCAGGTAAGCCCAGGAATGTGCCTGACTCTGCCTCCCCAACTGTAGGATAGTAAGCACATGCCACTACACCTGGCTTTTTTGTTTTGTTTTGTTTTGTTTTTGTTTTTTGAGACAGGGTTTTCTCTGTGTAGCACTATCATCCTGGAACTTGCTCTGTAGACCAGTCAGGCCTTAAACTCAGAGATTCACTTTCCACTGCTCTTTGAGTACTGGGATTAAAGGAGTGTACTAAAGTGCACTCCTTCTTTGCTTAAAGCTAGTATCAAAGTGACAGATTCATTAAGGCAATTTCATATATGCCATTAAGGTTGCCCCCCCTCCCCCGTGTGTGTGTGTGTGTGTGTGTGTGTGTGTGTGTATTCCAGGCAGAGTTTTACTCTGGCTAGAATTTCTATGTGGGTCATATATGTTCATGTCCTTTCCAAGCCTTTCACTGGGGTGACCTTTTACTGCCACTGGAAGCTGTGCTCCCAGCAAGGCGCCTTGTGGGTTCTCATAGTCTAAACCAGAAGAGGTCAGAGAAAAAGTTAACTGCAAATTATAGAGCTCTCCTCTCACTTCTGGAGCAGCTTCCCCCTCAGCCAGCTTTCCAACATTCCTCTGAGATTATGGGGACTAGTATGAGGACAAAGGGCCAGTCCCCTGTGAAGGCCAGTGACACAGCCCCACCTCCACGTGGGCTGGTGTTTTCAAAGTCCTCCGTTCCCTTATCTAAATGCCTTCCTGAATGGAGACGTTGATTTCTTACTGTTCTAGCAACCAGTGGTATTCCTAGGCCAGGCCTCTTTTTTTTTTTTTTTTTTTCCCCTACTTGTCTGGAGTTCAACTCCAGGCCTAGCTCCACGGGATCGTCCAAAGTCTCTTTTCATTTGCACTCCTTCCCCCGCCCCCCCCCCCCCACTCCCCAGACAGTCTCACTATGGAACTTGGGCTGTCCTGAAACTTACTGTGTAGACTAGGCTGGTCTTCAGCCCATAGAGATCTGGCCTCTGCCTCTGTGCCTCTCAAGTGCTGGGATTAAAAGCATGTGCCATTATGCACAGATTATTTGCACTCTTTTGTTCAGTAAGATCACTTTTGGGGGAGTAAGTCCAGATAAGTACCTACCTACTCTTTTTGAAGAGTTTTTGGCTTCCAGCAGACTGTGAAAACCCACAAAGAAGCCATTTTCTGCATGCTGGGGTATAGCTAGAAAGAAATCTCTCTTTCTAGCTATACCCCACAACACAGACCTGTAGTTTTATATTCTTTGTAGCCTCAATTACTTCCTGGAAGGACTGAATGATGAGACCAAAGAATGAGGCAATGTGTGGGCATACAGCATAGGGGCCTTGGCCCCCTTCCATGCCCTAGGGCAAAGGTACATTAGTCATGGTCACGCGACTGGACAGCCCGGAAGAGGGGGGGGGCAGATGACAGCATCCACAAAGCCAGGAATCGCGAACCAAGCACCTTTGGCCGGCAATTCTGGAGGCCGTTGAGGCCAGTCTGTTAGGAAGATGTCCTGAGAATCTAGCTGACATCCTCAGCACCACGGACAGGGAAACTGAGGCTGCAGGCACGTAGAGGGGGAGGCTTCTCTCTGAGCGGAGAGCGCAGCCAGCTGGCAAGTGGGTGTGTGGCCTTGACCCAATCTCTTTTTGATATTAGACCTGCAGATGGATAACGCCTCCGGCCAGGAGTTGTATTGGGCATGGAAGCATCTCGAACAGGGCCTCGGAAATGTTGTAAAAACACACCCACAGAGCTCCTTTGGGAGCTGCCTTGCCCTAAGGTCACGCGGAAAGAGCAGCCAGCCTCCAGACACCATTTTCCTGCAAAGTCCCCGGGGCCTTTCAAATCATCACTTTCAGACCTGGGGGCGTCTAAGGAAAGTTTCCCTTTCAACATCCACTCTAGGGTCTGCCAAAGCTGCAGAAGCCTCGCCTCTCCTGCCCTAAGAGGCTCGAGTCCGCAAAGGCGCCACCTTGTGAGTGCAGGCAATTGAGATAGCCTTTACAGGACCCTCGCGACCCCTAGACAAGGCCCCGCCCCCGGTGCGCCGACCCCTCCCTCATCGTGGACTCACCGCCTGAGCCTAGGAGGGGCTGTGCCGCAGCCAATGGGAAAGCGGCGTGGCGAGGGTGGCGGCGGTTGTGATGCGCCAAAGCGTCCAATCAGCGGCGAGCGCGGGGGCGGGCGGTGACGCTGGGCTCTCCGCGTGCAGCGCTGTAAAGGAGCGAGCGCCGCGGCCCCCTATAGCAGTCGCCTGCCGTCAGCCTCCCGCGCTCGTCTCTCGTTACTGCTGCCTGACGTCCATTGCTGCCTCTCCCCGCCGTCGCCGACGTCGCCTCCCCGCGCGCTCCCACAACCGCCGCCCGGCCGGTCAGTGAAGCCGGCGAGCCATTCCCCGCGCCGGCCCCCAGAGGCGGGCATCCAGCCGGACCCTGAGTGTGGCCCTCTCGTGCTGTGGCCGCCCGCGCCTTCTCGGCCGCTTGTCCAGCATGAAAACCAAGTTCTGCACCGGGGGCGAGGCCGAGCCGTCGCCTCTCGGGCTGCTGCTGAGCTGCGGTGGCAACGCTGCCCCGACGCCCGGCGTAGGGCAGCAGCGGGACGCCGCAGGCGAGCTGGAGTCCAAGCAGCTTGGTGGCCGAACCCAACCTCTCGCGCTGCCGCCGCCGCCGCCGCCGCCCCTGCCGCTGCCCCCGCCGCCATCACCGCCGCTAGCGGACGAACAACCCGAGCCCCGGACCAGGCGCAGGGCCTACCTGTGGTGTAAGGAATTCCTGCCCGGAGCCTGGCGAGGCCTTCGCGAGGACCAGTTCCACATCAGTGTCATCAGGTCAGTGGCTGCGGCACCGCGCGGTGGTGGTGGGGGCGGTGGGGGGTGAGGCTGGAGGGCGGGGCGGGGCGGCGGCTTGGGTAGAGGTGATCGCCGCGCCGGTGTCCGGAGCACAAACCCCGCAGCGCGGAAGGCCGCCTGCGGGCGAGCTTTGAGAAAATGTGTGCTGGGTTGCCGTCCCTTGCGGAAGAACAATACTATGTAGTTATACAAGCACATTCTGTACCAAAGCTCAAAATAGATGTGTCTAGGAAGCCGTTTCTCTGCGAGGGCCTTGAATGAAAAAAGGGATGTTGTTCCCAGCACTCGGGAAGCAGAAGCAGGCGGATTTCTGAGTTCGAGGCCAGCCTGGTCTACAAAGTGAGTTCCAAAACAGCCAGCTCTACAGAGAGAAACCCTGTCTCGAAAAACGAAAAAAAAAAAAAAAAAAAAAGGAAAGAAAAGAAAAGAAAGAAAAGAAAAAGGGATGTTGTGGCTGGGCTTTAGAAAAAGAGGGAGGAGCCGGGCGTGGTGGCGCAAGCCTTTAATCCCAGCACTCCGCAGGCAGAGGCAGGCGGATTTCTGAGTTCAAGGCCAGCCTGGTCTACAGAGTGAGTTCCAGGACAGCCAGGGCTACACAGAGAAACCCTGTCTCGAAAAAACAAACAAACAAAAAAAAAAAAAAAAAAAAAAAGAAAAGAAAAAGAAAAAGAGGGAGGAAAAATCCCCGGGGAACTTTTCCTTGTAGTACTTCTAGTCTGTAGTTTGATCACAACCCCCTCCCGCTCCAGAAATTCACCTTTGGCACTCAGTGAGCAGAAGCAGGCGGATCTCTTTATTATTGAGGCCAGTTTGGCCTACATAGTAAGTTTCAGACCAGCCAGAGCTACATAGCAAGACACTGTCTCCAAAAGAGGTAGAAGGAAATTGATGTGTGTTATTGGAAGGTAGCAATCACTCCTGTCTTTCTGAGGCTCGTGTCGTGTACCCGTGTTACTGGCCAGCGTCTGGAGGTGTGGCTCCACAAATCATTGTGAAGTAAAATGAATTCCTCCTCCTCAATCTCAAGCCGGGCATGGTGGCGCACACCTTTAATCCAGCACTTGGGAGGCAGAGGCAGGCGAATTTCTGAGTTCAAGGCCAGCCTGGTCTACAAAGTGAGCTCCAGGACAGCCAGGGCTATACAGAGAAACCCTGTCTCGAAAAACCAAAAAAAAAAAAAAAAAAGAATCTCCTGTGGGCAGAGTGATCATGAACATCCTTAGGTATTGGAGCCTGGCCTTGAACCAATGAGGATCCTATAAGCAAGCATATTCACACACACACACACCATGCAGGTCGGGTTGTCTTGGAACTCACTATGTAGACAAGCTAGCTGGTCTCAGACTCACAGAAATCCACTGCCTCCCCTAGTGCTGGGATTAAAAGCATCTGCTGCCATGCCTGGCGTTCCCCACTTCTTTTACGTTTAAATATATTTCACCTTAGATTAGAAAATAGTTTTTTATGTATTTAGACTTACTAGAGAAATGTAACTGTACCCTTGCCATTTTTGCACAAGTGCTTAGCATTCAGTATTGAATACGGGTTGGGTTTTTTTGACCTTTAAAAACCCATTTGGTCATTTTCTACCAGTTTCTGTTTGATTGGTTGACCCAGTTGAGTGCCAAGTGTCTAGAAACTGGCTGGCTGGCTGCCACAAATAATCCTCAAATCCAGTTGTAGTCATTTGACTCCTTTTCTGTGCCCAGTCTCTCACCAGAGTCATGAATGCAGCAAAGTTAACTCTTAGATGGACTGCACTTCCTCTTTGCCTTTCAATGTTCAGGTGCCTCATGGATCTGAGACTATGTCAGAGGTTTATGAGCAGGTATTTAAAATATAGTTGGTAGGAAGTGGAAAAAGAAGACCACAGATACTCAAATCATTGTTGAGCGTCCTAGAAAAATTTGTCCCCAAACTTGTCCCCTGACAGGCTTAGCAGTTCTTACCAGGAGAATGGTAACGATTACTGTGGCACGGTCTTCCTTCTCCCTATGGAAGTAAAGCGAGGCCTGAGGGGATGTGCTTGTCCCACACTTGGGAGGGGAGGTAGAAGTATCAGGAGTTAAAGGCTAGCCTGGGCTATAGCAGCTTTGAAGTTGGAGACGAGCCTGGATTACATGAGACCTTTTTTCTTTTTTCTTTTTTTTTTTAAAGATTTATTTATTTATTATATGTATAATACACTGTAGCTGTCTTCAGACACACCAGAAGAGGGAGTCAGATCTTGTTACGGATGGTTGTGAGCCACCATGTGGTTGCTGGGATTTGAACTCTGGACCTTCGGAAGAGCAGTCGGGTGCTCTTACCCACTGAGCCATCTCACCAGCCCGAGACCTTTTTTCATCAGTCCAAACCAATGCTCTAGAGGAGTGACTTGCCCGAAGTCCATTGATAGCTCTCTGGTGTTCCCCTCTTCTACATTGGCCCTGGGGTCTGTTTGGACAGCCCTGTACCCAGCCTTAGAAAGACGAATCTTAAGCCCGGCATGGTGGCGCACACCTTTAATCCCAGCACTTGGGAGGCAGAGGCAGGCGAATTTCTGAGTTCAAGGCCAGCCTGGTCTACAAAGTGAGCTTGTGGTTGTCTCTATGGACTGTGTCACTCATAAGTTAAATCTGTTTTGCTCAAACCAGTCATTGCAAAAGTATGGAGAATATTTTGGGGTTTTCTTTTTTTCCTCTAAGAGTCTTGAAGGCAGGCCTTTCCTTTTGGATTGCAGTATCTTTTAAAATGTGGCGTGCTGTAAACAGGGTAGTCCGTGGTTACAGACGCTGTTGAATAAGGAGAGAAGGTGATTTAGGATGTGGGGAAGTGGGTGGTAGCTACCTAAGTTAGTGGCTTAGCTGGCTCCGTTCCATCTTCCTGGTTTATACACCTCAGTTCATTCAGCGTGTCCCAGGGTTAAGCTTTTGGCTCCTTCCCACCTCAGAATGTACTTTCTGTCCTAGCCTTAATAGTAGCAGGCTCCAATCCCTTCAGCCTGTTTATTCCCCAGAAGTGTCTCTATTGTGGTCTCTAAGACCGGGGACACTCAGAAATACCTTTTGCTTAGTCACATGGTAACAGGAGGTCCCAGGGCATTTAATTTAAGCAATTTATGTGTACTACCTTCTATCTAGTTCATTCTCCATCCTGTTGCCAGGGGATTCTCAGGGGCTATCCGTTGCTTCCATGGCTTTTGTAGCTAGGAAATAAAACCTAAAATTATTTGCATGCTCTAAGCTTGGGCTCCAGTCTACCTGGAACTTTTTGTTACTCTTTTAAGACCGCCCCTCCCCCAGCCCCAGCGCCTGAGCTCCTTGCATTGGCCCTGCTTCTGAATGAGTGCTGTGTCTCAGCACCCGGCTTTTCCTTGCTCCTGCCCTCTGCTTGGCAGTCCTTTCCCTGTTGACTGCTTTTAGAATTCCTGCTTCAAGGCCTTTCTTAGGGAGAACCAGAAAGAGGGAACTCCTCCCCCATCTACATTTCCTCTCCAGCTACTGGCCTTGACATCAGTATTTAACATGCTTGGCTGTAGGCTTGTTTCTACGTTGTGGTAGGACTGAGTCCTAGAGAGCATTTCACATCCATCACTTTTTGGTATAGGGTCTTCTGTACTGAAAACTGACCTCTCTAACTTCTACTTGGTTTGGCTTTCTTTTTAGTCTGTTTGTTTGTTTTTTGTTGGTGGGGATTGTTGGGTCTCACTCTGTAGGCTGGCCTCCAATTCTCAGTAGTCTCACCCTCCAAAGTTGTGGGATTGATTACAGGTAATAATCTCAGAGCCTGGCTTTTCTTTTTTGTCTTTATTTTTTTCAGTATTAGGAATTGAACTCAAGCCAGAGTGTGCACTCAACACCTGACCTTGGGTCTTGCCTTCATTGTGTTAACTAAAAAATTATGATCAGACTTAGCATCATCTGGATTTTATGTTGGTGTGCAGAAATTTTACTGTTTTGCATTTTACATTTAGGTGTTTGATTCATTTGAGGTTTATTTTCTTAAAAGTGTTTGTTTCTGGATTCTTTTATGTGTGTATGCATGTGGATATCCGGTTGTTTCAAGACTAGTTGTCAGAAGTCCTTCCTATTTTTCTCTATGGTGTGGCTCTTGCTCTCGTCAAGATTGCTTCTGTTTGTGGGCTCTCTGTTTTGTGTGTGCCAAGTCTTTAGTCAAGAAATTTTGCACTTGTATTGATTATTGTGGTCTTTTTCCAGGTTTATTTTTATCAACATGTTTTGTTTAATTTTTTGAGACATATTCTCACTATATAACTTTGATTGGCCTAGAACTCACTACTATAGACTAGACTGGCCTTGAACTCAAAGAGATCTTGGTCTCAAGTGCTGAGATTGAAAGTATGTGCCAATAAACCTGGCTATTTTTTTATTTATTTTTATTTTATGTGTATGAGTCTGCCTGCACTGTAAGTGTGCGCACTGTCCATGGAGACCAGCCGAGGAGGGTATCGAGGATGGTACCTGATCCCTTGTAACTGGACTTATGGGTGTTTATGAGCTGCTATTATGATACTGGGAACAGAGCCTGGGTGTTCTGTAAGACAAGCAAGTGCTCTTAACTGTTGAGCCTCCCTCCTAATTAGTGTAGTTCTAAAGGGTGATAGTGTTAGCTCTGATTCTTTTCTTCATTTCCAAAACTGTTTTGGCAAATTGTATTTTTTGCCTTTTTATAAATTTTATAATTCATTTGTTGATTATCAGAACTTTTTTTTCTATATCCTATTTTATTTTGCTATAGACTCCTCAACGTATAAAAGAGGAGCTTACATTTCTAGTAGTAAATAGGATTCCTTTTTTTAATTAAAAAATAATTTGTAGTTTATGAGTGTTTTGCTTGCATGTATGTGTATGCACTACATGCCTGTGATTTTTTTTTTTTTAAATAAATACTTAACTCAGGTCCTACAGATGCTTGGACTCCAGGTCCTTGGCAGAGCTGCCTTGCCCGTGGGCTTCCAGGTCCTTGGCAGAGCTGCCTTGCCTGTGGGCTTCCAGGTCCTTGGCAGAGGTGCCTTGCCCATGGGCTTCCAGGTGCTTCTTCTCCCATGGAATTCAGACGTGGCGGTTGAGAGGCCACTGATTGGACAGGATCACAATAAGCCCATTTTCTTTCTTCCCCCTCTCTGTTAAAGGTTTATTTATTGATTTATATTTATTTTCAAGACAGGGTTTCTCTGTGTAGCCCTGGTGGTCCTGGACCTCACTCTGTAGACCAAGCTGGCTATAGACTCAGAGATCCAACTGCCTCTGCCTCCTGAGTGGTGGGATCACATCACAGTCCAGCAAAGGTTTATTTTAGTGGGTGGGTGTGTGTGTGTGTGTGTGTGTGTGTGTGTGTGTGTGTGAGAGAGAGAGAGAGAGAGAGAGAGAGAGAGAGAGAGAGAGAGAAAGAGAGAGAGAGAGAGAGAAAATGCTTGCTTACAGGAAAGTCCAGAAGGTGGGTATTGGATCCTCTGGAGCTGAAATTACAGGCAGTTGTGAGCTGCCTAATTGGAGGTGTGGGTGCTGGGAAGTGAATTGACATCTTTTGCAAGAACAGCAAAGTGCTCTTAACTGGACACATCACTCTCTGTAGATCCCATCTTTAAAAATAGTTTGAATGTACTGTTAAGAGGACTGCAGGCTGAGCACTAACTGGAGTACTGCCTGAAGTAAGTCCCCCTCCCCAACTCTCACTCTTTCCCTTCCTTTCTTTGCTTGCTTGCTTGGTTCTGTGTAGCCCTGGGACCCAAGTACTGGGATTTTAGGTACACACTTGCATACCCTTTCATCCCTGAAGTTGTGAGTTGTTCACACAGAGCTTCCAACAGTTTGTCAATTATGAGGGTTTTCTGACCTGTAGGTGCTGTATGGGTTTCTGCTTTGCTTCTGCCAGCTTGTCTACTTTTTGGGGATCAGTCTGCTTGCAACCTCACCTCATTGATAAATCTAAGAAAAGCTTTTTCTTGTTTGGATTGAGTGGTTCTTTCTGTTTGTTTGTTTGTTTGTTTGTTTGTTTGTTTGTTTGTTTTTCCAGACAGGGTTTCTCTGTATAGCCCTGGCTGTCCTGGAACTCACTTTGTAGACCAGGCTGGCCTCGAACTCCGCCTGCCTCTGCCTCCTGAGTGCTTGGAATTAAAGGCGTGCGCCACCATGCCCGGCTGAGTGGCTCTTTCTGTATGACATACTGGAAACTGGAAATCTGAATGTAGCATCATTTTTCACTTTGGTGGGAGTTCTGAGCATATGGCTACCCCTAAGCTGAGCTGTACTTAGGTACTTTTGGTTGGAATAGTGTAGGTGTTTTTCCTCTCCTTGTTCCTTCGATGCCCTTGCACCTTGTCTCTTGGCTTGTCCAGTTTCTGCACTGACACTTTTGTTCTGTTGTTGATCTTAAATTAATTAATTATTAGTATTAGTATTATTGTTGGTTTTTCGAGACAGGGTTTCTCTGTATTGTCCTGAAACTGCCCTGGAACTTGTTGTATATACCAGACTGGCCTCAAGCTCACAGAGATCCACCTGTCTCTGTTTCTTGAGTATTGGGATTAAAGGCATTTGCCACCACTGCTTGGCTATTTTTGCAACAGGGTCTCACTATATAGTCATGTCTGGCCTTAGACTTGCTGTGGAGACCAGGCTGGCCTCCAACTGAGAACTCTCCCTGCCTTTGCTTGAGTGCAGAGGTAATGCATGCACCACCGGACCTCATTTTTGCTGGCCTTCCCTTCCACTGGAGCCTTGTCGGCCAGCTTCTTTCTAGGTCTCCTGTCTTTTAAGTTAGGGAGGCCCTTATTTTTAGTTTTTCATACAGAGTCTTTCCCAATGCACTTTTTAATCCTTCTCATTGTATTTATTAGTATTGCAGTAGCCTCCATCCTGATGGCAGAACACTTAGAAAGTAAGGTCTGCGGGGTGGGTGGGGACTAGAGAGATGAGACTCAGTCCTTAGTGGTACTGGTTGCTGACCATTTATTTGTAACACTAGTGGGAGAGAACCAACACCCTCTTCTGACCTCGTTGGATACCAGCCACATACTCTGTGCATACATACAGACAACACCTGTACACATAGAATAAAAGATAGATTTTTCTTTTTCTTTCTTTCTTCCTTTCTTTCATTCTTTCATAAGGACTAGGAGGTTAGCTCTGTGATTGGGCTAGGAGGAATACATGTGAAATGGGGAGAGTACACCTGAACTCTGAAAGGTGGAAAAGTAGTCAAAGGCAGGCTACTTTATTTTCACATATTTGACCATAATCACTATCCCTTTTGGTTTACTTTTTTTTTAATGGTTTATTTACTTCTATGAGTACACTGTAGCTGTCATCAGATAGATACACCAGAAGAGAGCATCAGATCCCATTGCAGATGGTTGTGAGCCAACATGTGGTTGCTGGGAATTGAACTCAGGACCTCTAGAAGAGCAGTCTGTGCTCTTAACCACTGAGCCATCTCTCCAGCCCTTGGTTTACTTTTAAAAATTATATGTGTATGCATCTGTGTAGAGTCAATATCTAGCATTGTCTTTAATCACTTTCCAACTTTGTTTTTAATGATATATTTCTATTTTATGTGCATTGGTGTTTTGCCTGCTTATATGTCTGTGTGAGGGTGTTGGGTTCCCTGGAACTGGAGTTACAGACAGTTGTGAGCTCCCATATGGGTGTTGGGAAGTGAATCCAGGTCCTTTGAAAGAGCAGTCAGTGTTCTTAACCATTATTAAGCCATCTCTCTAGCCCTGCACCCTATATTTTAGATAGCATCTTTTACTAAATGTAGAACTCACCAATCTGCCAAGGCTGGCTAGTCAGCAAGCCCAGAGGGTCCTGTGTCCTGTGCTGCCCAGTGCTGAATGGATACACACACACACACACACACACTGAATTTTTTTTAGACAGGGTCTCTCTGTGTAGCCTTGATTGACCAAGAACTTACTATATAGATCAGGCTGGCCTCAAACCTATAGAGATCAACCTTCCTCTGTCTCTAACTATAATTTTTAAAAGTAAACCAAGGGCTGGAGAGATGGCTCGGCAGTTGTTAAGAGCACTGACTGCTCTTCCAGAGGTCCTGAGTTCAAATCCCAGCAACCACATGGTGGCTCACAACCACCTGCAGTGGGATCTGATGCCCTCTTCTGGTGTATCTATCTGATAACAGCTATAGCACTAAGGTTAAACAGATGTGCCACTACACTTAGTTAGCAAATTTTGATTTTGAGACTTATATAAATCAGGCTGGACTCAAATTTGCTGGCTTTAGACTGATTTGAGACTTTTGAGGGGTTTTTTTTTGTTTTGTTTTGTTTAGTTTAGTTTTGTTAGGGTTGTTTTTGTTTTTTATTTTCTTTTTGTAAAGGTCTCACTATGAAGCCCTTGCTGGCCTTGAATTCACAAGAGATCTTCCTGCCTCTGCTTCCTGGTGTCCAGTGATTGGTACAAAGGGTAAATAGGCTGCCAAGGTTTGAGAAACTGCCTGTGTTTGACTTCCCTGTACTTTGACAGCAAGGCTCCCTGTGGCTGCAGAAAGAACAGTCTCTCCTCCTGAAGGGCTTTGAAGCTGGTGAGACAGAGGGACATTATTTGTTTACACCTGCCAAGGGCATGGCCATCCTGTTATCTTCTGGAACTCCAGCTGGGGTTTTGTTGCTGTGTGAGGGAATCAGTGCCCACTCTTAAGTCTCCTGGATGACTGGTATTTGCTGCCCTTGAGCTGACACTGCCTTTGAAGTCAGAAGACAGGTCTCTTTACCTCCCACGGGGAACACTGTTTTCTTTCTTCCTCTGAAGGAATCTTGAGGAGGACAAGTTGAGAGAAGGAAGCAAGCCAGCCAATTCTTGGTTCCTTGTTTTATTTTTTGGCTTTCTGTTTTGTTTTTGTTTTGTTTTGTTTTGTTTTGTTTTGTTTTGTTTTGTTTTTTGAGACAGGGTTTCCTAGCTGTCCTGGAACTCGCTCAGTAGATCAGACTAGTCTCAAACACAGAGATCCACCTGCCTCTGCTTTCCAAGTACTGAGATTTAAGGCATGTGCTACTTGGTTGAAACTCTAGTAGTTCTCCTCCTCCTCCTCCTCCTCCTTCCTCTCCCTCTCTACACACACACACACATTAGAGGACAACCTCAGGTTGGACCTCAACATTTGCCTTTGTTTGAGGCAGGTTTTCTTCACTGTATATATATATATATAATTAGGCAGCTGGCCCATGAGCTTTTGGGGATTCTCCTGTCTCTACCCTTCATCTTGACAGACACACTGGGATTATATGCAAGTATTACTTTTCTGGCTTTTACATGGCTTCTGCCAGAGGTAAGGGAAATTATTCCTTTTGGGTGACACAGACAGGAACCAATTTTACAAGTTCTGAAGGAATGCTGGCTTTTATCTAACTACAGAAATGCTTCAGCAGTCCAGCATGTGTTGATTTCTGGATATATGAACCACCTGAAACCTAACACTGGGGTTAAAGGCCAGTGCCACCAACCCTATATTTTTAAAGAGAAGTATGAGGTAAGAAAAAGCAAGATTATAAGAATCAAAAGCATTTCATAATTTAATAAACATTTTTCTCTATGTAACTTCTTGCCCTTCCTGCAGCTACAGTGATATGTGCACAATGATGACTCTAGTCCAGTAAAGTCTGTGAATCTTCTGTATGCATACTTTCAAATCTATTCACTTACTTATTTATTTAATTTTTGTGGGATTGAACACCCAAGAAAATAAAACAAACCCAGTAGTTACAAACGTAACTCAAGAATTATTTTTTCTTTATTATGTATTCTTGGCTGGCTTTAGAACTCACAGAGATCTACCTGGCTCTGCTGTTCTTTGGTATTTCCTACTGGTTATGCTGGTGTTTTTGATTTTGGCTTCAGTATCTTGTGCTTGCTATGCTGTATTGGGACTCATGTTCATTGTAAAATGCTATACAAGATGCTGAAAAATTTGTGGGTTCAAAGTCTTTGATCTCCTTGAGAAATCGTATCTAGATTTTTACCTATGATGTTTTTGATAATTTTATATGGCAGTTGCATTTTAACAGTCATTTCTATGGCCTTTGTTGGGAGCAGATCTTGTTGCCAGTTATAGGATTTGACTCGTTGGTCACTGGTTTTTTCCTTGGTTAGTTTCTCATAGTTCTTCGGCTACTGGTGTAATGACCCTATTTCAGTCATTTTGACTAACATCAAACTGTAACAGACAGCTTATTCATTGCAGTGTGTTGCCTAACCAGGACGTCAGGTAACACCATAGACCAAGGGTGCCTGAATTGTGAGCTTGTTTTTGGCTCTGCTAGCATGCCTGCCTTTTGTGACTGTGAAGACAAACTTGGAGTCAAGTCACACAGTTTAGAACAGTAGTTCATCTGCGCTGGCATTTATTTGACTAAGCTTTGGAGAGTGTGTGACAGGAAAAAAAAAGAGGGCTTACCCTGTTGCTTGGTAGTCAGAAGCTCCTGTTGGCTGTAGCTGCATATGGTGGGGAATTGTGATAAGCCCAGCAGAGGGAGGCGTCCCCCAGCTTAGTTTAGGAAGAGGAAAGCTGCTTATTCTTCTCCCTGGTGACTTCTTTCTGGGCTTTTAAACTAAAGTGACAATTGCCTAGTCTTCTGGGAATAAACCTATATACACTCTTGCTGTCATTCCTAGACATTGAGGATGTTTTTATCAGCTTACTGAAAAACTTCAACTAGGTGTGCTCCAACTGCCTGGGGCTTTGGGAGGTGAGAGTTATCTTAGTAGGAGAATGAGGAGTTCAAAGCCAGCCATCACTACATAGTGAAGTGAGCTTGAGACCAGCCTGGCATACATGGTCTTCAAAAGCCTAAACAAAACAAACAAAAGCTTAAGTACAGTTGTATAGGAGTATTTAGAAGCTTTTAACTGATTAAGGGGGAAAAAATCAAACTGGGTACGGTGGTATATATATACCTGGAGATAGTTCTAGCCCAGCTTGAGGTTCTTAGATCCTTTTTTTTCCCTTAAAAAAGTTATTTATTTATTTTTATGTATATAAGTACACTGTCACTGTCTTCAGACACACCAGAAGAGGGCGTTGGATTCCCACTACATACAGATGGTTGTGATCCACCATGTGGTTGCTGGGAATTGAACTCTGGGAGAGCAGTCAGTGCGCTCTTAACCGCTGAGCCACATCTCCAGGTCCCCCCTCCCCTTGGGGTTCTCAGATCTTGAATGGGAATCAGAATAGGAATTAGGGAACTACAATTGAAGTCCCTTTTATCTGTAGTTCATAATTGTACAGAATTTTGTGTCATCTGTTCATTTTAAGAACTGTCTTCGGTCCCTGGTCTTCTCCAGCCACGGCAGCTGATTTGCCTCCTGCTTACTGTTTAAAGAGCCTGGAATTTGCTTTTGGGTTTAGGGGTGGGAGCTGAATATGACTGACTGTAGGTCATTATTATCTCCTGAAATCCCCTAATGTAGATTGTTTTTTCTTTTAAAGACTTACTTAAAAATGATTGGTGTTTTTACTAACCTTAGCATAAAATAGTTAAGTCTTAGATTCACACACCAAATTGAAAAGCCTAGGAGAAGTCTTAAGATTGTCCCACCTGGGCAAGGAACATTTACTAGACAAGGTCACCACCTCCAAACCTAACATGACTGACCCCTGAGACCCACATAATAGAAGGACAGTACTAGGTTTTGTCAGGTTGTCCTCTGATCTCCACATCTACTCAGTGGAAAACACCCTACCAATGAAAAAAAATTGTCCAAAGATTTTTTTTTGTTTTTTGAGACAGGGTTTCTCTGTGTAGCCCTGGCTGTCCTGGAACCCACTTTGTAGACCAGGCTGGCCTCGAACTCAGAAATCCACCTGCCTCTGCCTCCCGAGTGCTGGGATTAAAGGCGTTCGCCACCACCACCTGGCATGTCCAAAGATTTTGATAGTGATCACAATAATATAATGGAAATGGTAGGCTATATTGATTTGCAGAGAAGCATCTGAGCATCCCATTAGTGCTAAGGGGCTTCTTCCTTGGTCCTTCTCACATGAGTTACATGAGGGTGATTCAATGGGTCCAACTCTAGAAAAAACAGATTGAGGATTTATCTGTTTAATAGAATTCATTTGTTTGAAAATGGGAGTTCACATTTCAAATATCCTGAGAGAATACACCAAGATTCAGATGAGTATCCGTCAGCTTGTCTGTATTCACCGAAGAAGAATGTCTGAGCTTCCCTTCTGTGTATTCTCTTGCAGGGGTGGTCTCAGTAACATGCTGTTCCAGTGCTCCCTGCCAGACTCCATAGCCAGCGTTGGCGATGAGCCTCGGAAAGTGCTCTTGCGGCTCTATGGGGCAATCTTAAAGATGGTGAGTCCAGGGTTCACCTGGGAGGGGTTGGTCCACTGACATGCCACTCTTTCCTAAGATACCTGCAAAGAGATCCTAAGTACTATAGACATGTACTAAAGATACTTAACTGCTTTTATTTTAATTGGGCTGCACACTTGGCTTATTGTATACAGTCTAATATTAATTAGTAAACTAGGACCTAGAGAAATCAAGGTTGACCTTTGATAGTGATTTCTTCATTGAACTTTTCAGCTTATTTTTAGCTGATAAATTTTAACGTGGGGAAGGTATTTTAGACCTAATCAGCAATATTTTATCCTGTTTATACAATTTTTATTTAAAATATTTTGATTTTATGCATATGGTTGTTTGCCTGTGTGTGTTTGGCTATCATATGCATGCAGTACCTGTGGAGGCCAGAAGAGGGCATCAGAAACCCCAGGACTGGCGTTAAAATGGTTGTGAGCTACTATGTAGGTGCTGGGAATTTTACTTAGCCTCTCTGCAAGAGCAACTGCTCTTAAAGTATGTACAAGTATTAGCATCCTGTTTGAATTGTTTGAGTTTTAAAGAATGTTACAGTTAAAGTATGACTTCAGTGCAGGTGAATGGTTGAATTATTAACATTTCTCTGAGAGTTCTTTAAAGCTTTGAATTTGTTAGATTAATAATAATTGTTATCTATCTATCTATCTATCTATCTATCTATCTATCTATCTATCTATTTATTTATGAGGCAGGATTTCACTGTAGCCCATGATGCCTGGGACTCACTATATTAATCCAGACTGGTCTTAGACTTGAGATCCTCCTGTTTTGGTCTCCTGCATTCTGTGATTACAGCCACGTACCACTAAGCTTGCTGCCAAACTGTAGTTTTGCTTTGTTTTTTAAAAATCTATTTAGTGTGTGTGAATGCTTTGCATGCATGTCTGTCTGTATGTCACTTGCATGCCTGGTTCCTTTGAAGGCCAGAAGAAGGCACCAGATCCCCTAGGTCTGCAGTTAGAGAACTTTGTGAACTGCTGTGTAGGTGCTGGGAATCGAACTCTGAACCTCTAGAAGATCACTCGTGCGTTCAACCACTGTGTCATCTCTAGCCCAAAAGTAACATTTTAAAGCATAGTTTTTGAAAAAAAAAAAATGGTGTCCTTTAGGCACATTTAATGAAACAATCTTATTCTTTTTCCTTTGAGAATCGCTGTCTGATGTGCTCCAGTCTTATCTTTTAAAGCATTTCCTATCTCAGCAGCACTTTTAGATAGCTGCTGAAGTCACTTCTGTTAAATCTAATCTATCGAATCTGCCACTTCTATGCACAAATTAAGTAGAAGCATTTTCTTTTTTCTTTTTTAAAAAAAGTATTATTTTATGTGTATGGGTGTATGTGCACTGGGTTTGTGCCCAAGGAGATGAAAGAAGGTAGCAGGTCCCCGGAAACTGGAGTTTTCGGCATGTTGTGAGCTGTCGTGTGGATGCTAGAATTTGAACCCAGGTTCTCTGGAACAGCAGTGTCCTTAACCACGGAGCCATCTCTAGCCCTAGTAGAAGCATTTTAAATGCTCACAGTATGTTCTTCCATGTGTTACACTAAAACTTTCATTTTGTTTTTTTGAGACAGGATCTCTCCACACTGTAGCCCAAGCAGGCTACACTCAAACTCAACAGCAGTGCCCTTGTCTTGGCCTCCAAGTTATAAATACTGGGATTATAGGCCTGAGCCGCCATGTCTAGACCTTGCTGCACTAATGAGAGCTTTGACATGCTCTGCAACTGTGCTTGACAGTTGGTCTAGTAAGGTTGTCACCACTTGAAATGCGACAAATGTGTGTGGCTGATGAACTGAATTTACATTCTATTCAAATTGACACTGTCACATGGACTTGGACGTTAGTCTACTGGATAGCTGAACTCTGTGTAGGTGTCATAGAAAGTCTTACATAGTTAAGATAATGCAAGTGTCTGCAAACAGGTTTTTTCAAACAGAATTCTATACCTCAGTTTATTTTTTGAGAAAAACACATATACTGTTAGGTAGCTCAAAAATAAATAGCAGAATGTGGACTAGCAAGATGGCTTAGTGGGTAAAGGGCCTGCTGCCAGGTGGCTCAAGTTTAGTCTCTGAGACCCATGGCAGAAGGAGAACCACGTCCTGAGACTCCTGACCCCACACGTGCACTGAAGTTGAGTGCATGAGCAACAACAGTGAGAGCACTAAATTAGATGTAAAGACGAGATTTAAGTAGCAAGTGGTTAAGTCTATCTAAGGTAGAATTCATTAGCTCTTACCCTCTGATAGAAGAGAATGTACTTTACAAACAGACCGTTTGAATTAGGGAGAGGTACATCTCTCCAGATTCTTTTTTTTGTAGTTAGGAAAATGTTAAATCTTCCATTTCTGAAGTGAGATCCCACTGTAATAGTTGGAGGCCATGTTTGCCAGCCTCTGAGTAGAAAGGTGCATGCCGTATCTTAGCACATAAGAACCACATACCAAGCCAGGCGTGGTGGCGCACGCCTTTAATCCCAGCACTCGGGAGGCAGAGGCAGGTGGATTTCTGAGTTCGAGGCCAGCCTGGTCTACAGAGTGAGTTCCAGGACAGCCAGGGCTACACAGAGAAATCCTGTCTCGAAAAAACAAACAAACAAAACAAAACAAAACAAAACAAAAGAATCACACACCAGACTGGGCAGTGGTAGCAAAAACCTTTAATCCCAGCTCTCAGGAGGCAGAGGCAGGCTGATCTCTGAGTTCGAAGCCAGCCTGGTCTACACAGTGGGTCCAGGACAGCCAGGAATTCCTGTCTGGAAAAACCAAAGAAAAGAAAAGAAGAAAAGAAAAAAGAGAAGGGAAAGGAAGGGAAGGAAGGAAGAAAGATAGAAAGAAAAAGATAGAAAGAAAAGGAAAGAAAGAGAAAGAAAGAAAGGGAAAGAAAGAAAGAAAGAAAGAAAGAGAAAGAAAAGAAAAGAGGGAGGGAAAAGCATATACCAAGCAGTCTCACTTTGATGTAATAGAAAGTAAAAAAAATTTTTTTTTTTTAATTAATTTATTTATTATATGTAAGTACACTGTTGCCGTCTTCAGACACTCCAGAAGAGGGAGTCAGATTTTGTTACGGATGGTTGTGAGCCACCATGTGGTTGCTGGGATTTGAACTCTTTTTTTGCTGGGATTTGAACTTGACCTTCGGAAGAGCAGTCGGGTGCTCTTACCCACTGAGCCATCTCACCAGCCCAAAAGTAAAAATTTTTGACGGAAAAAGGTTTTTCATTTGTTTCATAGCTGAGAATTCATATTTTCATATAATTAATATAGTTAGCTTAAGTGCAGTTTTCCTACCAAAGTTTAAATAGTTAAGTCATGAATTTCAGCTTCAAGTTGCATTTTTAAAGAAGATTAATTATTATATATATACATTCTAGCTGCCTTTAGATACACCAGAAGAGGGTATCAGATCCCAGTATAGATGGTTGTGAGCCACCATGTGGTTGCTGGGAATTGAACCCGGGACCTCTGGAAGCACAGTCAGTGTTCTTAACCACTGATCTATCTCCCAGCCCCCCAAATTGCATTTTTTTGAGGGAGGGGAGTTCTCAAACTCTGCAGGGTCTAGCAGGGATATTTGCTGCCAGCTTGGAGTTTTGGATATTAATAGCTGCTGGCCATTGGGGATATTGTGAGAACACAGTGAGAGGAATCAAATTCAGGAATGCTGAAAATGGCTGTGTAGCAGAGAGTAGAAAGGAGGAACACATGTGAGAGCCAAGCCAGAAATGTATGTTGGGCTTCCGTGGCACCATGCCAGGACTATACCATGGATTTTAATTCTTTGCAGACAGTTTTTTCAAAACAGTCTTAAATTTTATTTTATTTTTCTCTTTTAGAACTTTCAAATTAAGCTAATGAATTGAGCTATCATGGAAGGAAATATTTAAGGTCTATGGTGAGGGGTTTATTATCATAATAACAACCTTGCCAACAGTCATAGTAAACTGTCATTTTCACATGTAGCTGAGAAAAACAGGAGTGTCATTACCCTAGTAAACAATAAATCCCATTGCTTTAGTAAACCTCTGCACTAAAGGAGAGTTTAGTTAAATTCTGTTTTTCTTCTTTTTTATCTCTATTACATGTGGAAGCCCCCATCTTTCGTGTGTTTATCCAGACACAAGTGTCTCCCTAGCCAGCTGTGTCAGTGCCATAAGTAACTTCTGAGGGCCACACCTTCCTCTCTCTCGAAGAGGATTAGTTGAGGACTACTACACATAATGGCAGACTTAGTTATTTTTCAGAATTTTTTGACGATTGCGTAATTTTAGGATGGATTTAATTTAGTATGTCCTTCCATTCCCTTTTCCCGTTCTTTTTTTTCTCTCCCTTTTCCGTTCTTGCTTTAAGCATTTTGAACTTCTTCTGAGAATCAGATACTAAATGGAAATATTTCTTAAGCTTATTCTTTGATCCATAACTGTTTGGTTTAGAATAACTAACTGCTTCTTAGCCTTTTCACTTCTCATCCTGGTATTTTGA
Organism: Mus musculus; assembly: GCF_000001635.26. NCBI lineage: Eukaryota > Metazoa > Chordata > Mammalia > Rodentia > Muridae > Mus > Mus musculus. The sequence goes on from NC_000085.6 coordinate 3,869,273, forward strand.
GATTCTAATGTCCTTTATTCCTATAGTCACAGTGAAATGACTGCTCTTTGGTGCAGTTCTAAGGGTACAAGAAAACCAAGAGGTAACTCTGGGTTACCTGGGTTAACCCTCTGGGTTAAGGCCCACAGTTTGTGTCCCCCCAAACAAACATCTGTCTCTTCCTATTCCCCTTATTCTCTTTTATATAAAACATAAGCAAACTTCCCAATTGTGTCTTCAGGTTCTGTTTAGGATTTCTGTGAGTTTTATGGGCATATGCAAAAGTCCTTGGTTTAAAAAGGGTAAGAGTTTCTTTTGAAAATATGAGCACAAGATGAGACAAGGGCCACACACTGTGCAATATTTATAGGAAATTTTGAAACAGGAACATACTAGGTTGTTTTTAACATGGCAGCACAATTTAGTGGCTTTACATAACCTAGCTTCAATTTTAATGAAGAGGATGTTTTTATTAGATAGGTAATGAAAACAAAGCTCAAGTATAAAATTACTGTGAACTAAAATAGTTGAGTAGAAAATTTGAAAAGAAAATAGTGGAACCTTTTCCACTTTGGATGGCAATATAATTATTAGAAGAGCGCGTAGACATCTTGAGCCAGATGTCAGTGTAACTTGAATTTTTTCTTTGATACTGGAAAGGAACATGAGCTCTGCAGCATCCTTTAGCAAAGAAGTAAGTTTAGTTGATTACAGATAAGTAGTTTATTTATCATGAATTGTGGGAGACACAAATGTCAGTATGTATTGTCCGTGTGGTGTCAGCTATTGCAGTTGGCAGAAGGCTCAGAGGTGCCTCATTTTCCCTGTGTCAGAACCGTGACTGTTAGGCCAGATCCTCTGCACGAATAGCGGGACTGGCCTCACCACTGTAGACAGCCTGGGCATGAATGTCTAACACATCAAAGAGCTCCTTCCAGTACTGTCTGCAAAACAATAACAGAAGGCTAATATTACTGCTTGTTTGAATACTAACTATAATATAATTAAAGGTATCAAGGCACAAAGCAGATATGTATCACTGATCCAAAGATTATAATTTAGAACATTGTCCCTTTTGAGTTCAGAAGAAAACACAATGTATTCTTATTTTCTCTTAATTACAGTTTAAAAATTAAACCACAGTAAGAGTAGCTTATACATAATCAGTACAGAACTATTGGGTACTGAGAAATTAGTTGTCCATGAATATTTCTGTGAAGAATTCAGGTCATACTTTGTGCAGTGACTGGTGGAGAGCGAGGCCCTGGCATTGAGGTCTGGGAACTGCCATCTTTTCCTTGTTACATTAATGTCATTATGAGTTCAAGTTGTTTGGTTAACAAAGATCCCCTGTGCTTCAAGAACAGTGTAATTACATCTGTCTCTGGCAGCTGGAACCTCATTCTCAGAACTGAAACACTCCCATCATGGGCACCCACTAGCATTTCTCAGCTAATGCTCTCCAGACGTGGTTGCCAAATCACTACCTATTGTCCTTCAATACCTGCTTTGGTGCCTTTAGGTAACTAAATAAACCACAGACTGACTGTCTAATTTTGGCGTATTCAAAGTGTTTTTGTCTTGCTGGTCGTAAGTGTTGGGGATTTTAGCACAAAACCAATGCAGATCTTGTCTCTGGAATGATGGCTTGACCACAGCCCACCCCTCTCTGGGAAGGAATGTATTGGGGGAATGAAGGGTGTGGGGGGTAATGTACCACTTTAGCTGTGTGCATGTGTTCTCTGCTGCAGGCTTGTCCATGCGATCGTGCCTGGAGCACTCTGGTTTCCAGGTGACAGACACGATTCACGGTATAGTATGAGATCTCTGAAGTTGGAGCATTCTCTACAGCTTTCATTTCTTTATTTAGTTTTTGGATTCAAGAAATGCTTTTTAAAAAGAAAATTGTAATGCTTGTTAAGTAGCAGCAGCTACAGTTCTGTGCTTAAAGAGGAGCAGTGATTAAGATTTCAGAATGTTATATATTGAAATACCTTTTCCTTTTGCTTTTTTTCCCCTTTCTTCTTTTTTTTGTCCAGGGCAAACTAGAAACCCTATCTTCTGTTTCCTCAGTAGAAAATGACAAACATTTAATAATACTCAAAATTCATGGCTTCAATTTCCGGGTGCAGTTGCAGTGCTCAGGTTCTCCCTCCAGCACACCATGCACGTATATCTATTGGTGGTGGGGTAAAGATAGACACCCTTCTTCACCCTCAGCACTGGGTGCCATTTCCTGTGTGAAGCCTAGCAGTATTGACCTACCCTGGAAGTATGCCAGACCAGAGAGGTGAGACACTCTTGGAAAAAGACACTTACAACCCTTGGAAATGCAGGAAGCCTCAGGTCAGTCACCAGATTGACTGGAAAAGACCTGAACCCTGAGAATGTGCTGAAAGGAGCCTCCAGTTTCTGGCTTCCACTTGCCAATGTTGGCATATGTCCCCAAGGCCTCTTAGAGGCTCTGATCTGTCACCCATATTCATGAAGTCAGCTATGTTAAAGACAACTCATGCCCAGGAAGGTGGACTAGAATAGTCATAGAAATGACTTGTTTAGATCCCATGAGCTAGCTATATAAGCTGCATTTTAAACCATTGCATTGCATTGAGATCTTGTAACCTGTTCTGTAATGTATTTTGACATTGCTGGGGAAAAAAACAAACAAAAAAAAAACATTTTTCTTTTATTTTACTATTGAAACCAAGGAGGAGGAAGGCCTATAATAATACTGAGGAGCACACATGCTACAAAGTGTTGAGGGCCAGCAAGTGAGTCAGTGAGCAAAAGCTCTCCCAGCAGGCTTAAACCCAAGATGGAGGAAGAGAACTGACTCCTGAAAATTGTCTTCTGACTGCCACAGGGACATCACAGATTGTGAACATCTACATTCATACACATATATGTGCACATACATAGCAATAACAAATAAAAAGTAAAAGCATGTTATTTGAGTCCATGGCTTTGTGAAAGCCCCAACTCTGGTTTGTTTAGTTTTTTTGTTTTTGTTTTTGTACCCTCACCTGAGATGGAACAATAACATTAATTAGTAGCAGGGACTGTTCAGAATTTTGGCAATACTTCCATGTTAGGATGTCTCTTGGCAGACATGATAGTTCAGGCCTTTAATCTCAGCATTCAGAAGGCAGGAGGCAGGAAGATCCCTAAGTTCCAGGCCATTGAGGAACATACTGAGATCTTTTTTCTAAAACATTAAAAAACTAAGCAAGAACAACAAAAGCTGTGGTTGTTGAGCTGGAGTGAAGACTTCAGGTCTTCACAGCCAGGCCTGGGCTGCACAGCAAGGGCTTCTGGCACTCAGCCAGAGGTCGCTCGCTCCTTCTTTCCTGGGATCCTAGTAGACTGCAGACGAGAAGCTGCTCAGGTTCTGCTTAGTCCTGCTTGGGCGTTGGCTTATTCCAGAAGAAACAGACTATTTAGTTAGGCTCTCCTCTCCTCTCCTTTCCTTTCTTTCCTACCTTCTGTCCTTTCCACTGCCTGGCCCAGAATTTATATTTTAATACATTTTTATTTTAAATTTAAGAATAGATCAATAAAAAGAATCTTTACAGGGACAGGGGAGCCAGCTTAGTAGTTAAGACATCTTAAAGTACACGCAGAGGACCCAGGCTCAGTTCCTAGCACCTACGTGATGGCTCACAGTCAAGTATAACTCCAGTTCTGGGAACCACTTCAGGGAAACACCTTCTAGCTTCAACAGTCATCAGACACACATGTTCATATCTTCATTCAAACACACACATACACACATGATTAAAAATAAAAGCATAGAATAAAAAATTTTAAGACTACACATAAATAGATATTACATAGGGCCATGGAGAGGCTTAGGGAATAAAAGCGTTTGCCACACTAACCTGATAGCCTGAGCTGAATCTCCGGAACCACAGTGGAAGGAGAGAGCAAGTTGCTCTCTGACCTCCAGCACACACACAGATAATAAAGTAACTGATATTCAAATTTGGGTAACTTTCAAGTTAGTTGGAGGAAAATATAAAGTTGTACTCAATGTTTAAACAAAGTATTTTAATACCTGTCTTAAATAAAATTCTGTCAGTAAAATAAATTAATTAGTACACATTCTAAATTCCTAATTTGCTTTCTGTCTGGACAGTCTTTGGGACTCCCACACAAAGTAGGTGGCTGCTTGGTGCACCCTAGAAGGTGTCTGCCTTTACACAAGTTCATGGCCCATCTCTCTTCCTGCTTTGAGATTTCCTGTCCTTTCTTCCCAGTTCCAGCTCATTCTGTACTGAGGAAATAGAACATGGGAATACAGAAGTCCGTCTTGTCTTTGTGATGGTGCTCTTATGGTATAGATCATAGGTTCCACTTGGAACAGGATGGGGTGAGTGGGTGTGGGAAAGGAGCAATGGAATTGATGTCCTGGTATTGTTAACACTATTTTTAAAAGGAGCGGTTTTGGGACTAAGCTAGTTCGTATTTTTAGGTAAAGTGACTTGTTTGGAGAGCACCATTAGACAGGGAAAGGACTTCTGTTAGCTAACAACCTGTTAACTGTTTCCCTAAGATACGGTTAGAGCAGGAACAGCCTAGGAATAACCATAGTCACTTAGGGTTTTGTACAGGTCAAATCCCGTTACAGCAGTCAGAGGATGTGAAAATTCTTCATTTGTCCTGACTTTCTACAGTGTATTAGTATGTAACTATCAGACCATAGAACTTGTTTTGTTTATAACTTTCCTTGAAGAAAAAAAAGCACAGAGACATTTAGCCCCATTGGGTCTCCTGATTGACATGCAGTCAGTTCCCCCATCCTGAGTCAGCTCTGAGGCACTTGGTGACTCCTTGAGCATGTTTACCATGTGCAGCACAGTATAGTGCTTGCTTGCCTACACCAGCCACAGCAAAGAAGCATCAGGATTGTTTGTGTGTGCTTTGAGGGAGCACTAACAGTAAAAAAGCAGAGCCTGTCATTCATGAGGAACCCATAGATCCCTTGAGATAAACTGCTGGGTGATACCAAAACGATGGGGCCAGTGCCAGAGTGCTCTGTATAAGAAGCGGTAAAGCTTTCTAATCCTGAGTCTCCTCACACTGTCAGCAAAGGGCAAGGGCTCTTGGTATAGTTTGGTTTTTGTACCTTTCATTGTAACGGGATTTAACCTATAACATCTAGATTTTCATCAGAGAAATGCAGATTACACAGATGAAAGTAGCACCCATGTATGTTCTTAATGCTCTGTTAGAGATGTACTCACCCGCATGGTATGTTCCTATGTGTAAGCACCAGTGTTAGGAGCCTCTTGCAGATAGCTTTATGAACATGGATGTTTACACTGTCTGCTTTTATAAAGAAGTAAGATAAATGTACGTTTTATACCAAACACATTAAGATATCTGTTGGAATGTTATTGGCATATGATGGTGAGAGCGGTTGCTTTATCACAGGGTGTTTTGAATGCTGCTAGAGTAGCCGGTGTTGCTTAACGTGGCATTTTTTTTTCCTGTCCACACTTTCCACCCTTGGTACAGGTGTTTTTGATAAAGCTGTGGAATGGCAAGGTATGTTTTTTATGGGCTGTTCAAGAATCTGTTAGCTTAAAATTCTTCTATGGAGGTTTCCTTTACAGGACACCTTTTGGGTTTGGCTCAAGTAAACCTGATGTAATTGTAAGACAACAGTTTTGAAGGCAGCTGACTGTACAATTTTGACAAAACTCTTATATTCTGATTTTATTTTTTCCCTTCCCATTATTACTAAGACAGTGTTTCCATTTAAAGCACTTGGGGTGGGGGAGCTTTAAGAAATAGCCCAAGCTCTTAACCCCAGTCGATGATCCAGTCTGTTCTTATTGTTAGAAGCCTGGTTGCCAGTAATTTGCAATTTCATTAAGGAAATTAATGTGGCAGTTATCAGCTAATCCTAGGGCTTTGTTAAATGCACTGTCCTCTGTTTGTAAGAGGAACAGTTGAGATTGAACTTCGACTGGTTGGAGCAAAGGGCTAGTCTGGGCAAGTGGCAGGTGCGTAGAGCTCACCCGCTTTATCACCTGCTTCGTGCTGTCCTTTCTGTCCATGCTGTCTGCTGCCTGCAGCCCTCCACAGGTGTGTTCACATTCCTGTTTTGCAGGTTCGCTTGAGAGAACCACATAGCTAATTCAGGCAGAGCTTTAGAAGGCCCGATTGGAAGAGAGCACTCTCTAGTGACTTTCCTCTAACAGTGAAATTGTGAAAGGTACATGGGGACAGCCATGAGAGGCACAGCTATTTGGTCTCAGCAGTACATCCCTTTCCTTGTAAAAAGATGAAGCATTTGAAGGTTTTGGCACAAGTGCTGGAGACTGCTGGTGCCTTTAGACTATGCTGGTCACCTGGGGGGCCAAGAGCCCTTGTTAAATATCTGAGGTGTTTTGTGAACACCCATTCTGTGGTTGCAAAGTTAGTGTCTGCTCAGAGTGCTCCATCTCACCGGAAGTGTTTGCTTTTTCTCATTCATAGAGGTCCTGTAATAAAGAGGGATCCGAACAAGCTCAGAATGAAAATGAATTTCAAGTAAGTAATCGAAGTCCCTTCTCATTTGCATGAGCTGTAAACTGGTGGTGTTCAGCCCTACCAAACTGTGGTTTGGCAGACCTGGTTTCTGTACTCTATATTTATCTTTTTCAAAAGAAGGGCTCTGGACCAGTTGAAACCAGCTCACTAAGGCTGAGCCGCAAGGGGCTTCCTAACTCCTTAGGGTAGGGAGTCCGAGTTGTCTGTAGTGACAGTTTCTAAGCAGTGTTTGAGATTCTGAGAGATGCAGACTTAGGTAATAATGTCTGATACTCTGCTGTAGAGGCATCTGTCTCTCCTGGCAGTGTCTCGCCATCATTAGGAAGCAGATCATTGCCTGGTCGTCTGACTGGTACTCTTGCCCCTAGGAAGTGGCAGTGCTTGTCCTGGGTTTGGTAGCCAGGTTGGAAAGGCTTCTTCCCAGATTCTGAAATGGAGCCAATGACACCGAGACACATGCATTCGAGGGACCTTGAGACTCCAGATGTGAAATGAGCTGTGGAGTGTGGGCACCTAGTGACGATTCTCCTGTGTCTTTAGACTTACAGGGAAGGGACACTTGTGTGCACAAGATGGTCAATGTCGCATGGCCAGCTGGCCACCCCTGGAAGGTTCTGGACTGTAAGCTGGTGCTTCCCCCTTTCCCTGTCAGGTTGCAGCTGCAGTAGCAGAGCCCCCCTGTCCCAGAAATTTGCTGCTTTGCCTGCTGGCACCCACATTCTTGTTCATTCCTCCCTTGGGTTTCAGCTGCCATGCTCAAAGACAGACAATCAAAGCTGTCCCTCCCCTTCTCAAGACCTGCTCCACAGGGATCTGACTTTTCCTGTGATTTGGGGTTGGCATGTACAAAGTTACAGAGTGTGGGAGAGTTGGTTTCCATTCCTCATTGAATTCCTCAACATCTCACACCCTTGGTGAGATGGTTGAGCAAGTAAAGGTGCTTGTTGCCACCTGTTTTATCCCCAAACCCACATAGTGGAAGGAAAGAACTCAAAATTTATCTTCTACATGTGCATGCACACACATACAAACACGTGCATACATAAATGCCAAAATTATAATTGTCCTCCTCTTCTCACTATTGCTCCAGAGCCCACAGGTCATCCCTTCATGCCCTCTGCAGAGGACATTTTCTATCTAGCTGTTCACAAGTGCTGCTGTCTCCTGCTTCTTCCATCTTGCATCCAAACATTTAACAAGAGAAACCCCAACCTTCATCCTGGTCTGTGGGCTGTCAGCTTCTTGCCTCATTATGCCAAGATTCTGTAACATGTTACATGTAACATGAGTCCCTTCTGACCCCTGTCATTGTTCTGTGGCCAAGATATTCTGTTCTCCACTGAATCTCTCCTGAGCGTTCCCAATTATTCCTTCTGATGACCTCTCCCATAAGTGTGTCCTGGCTGTCTCCAAGAGGTGGTAGGAACCCTCTTTGTCATGTGGGGCTTAAGCAGTTACTTTGATTTCTTGGAGGTCTGTAGTGCAGACATTGTCTGTCCCATGAATATTCTCCACTGGCCATCCTTCTAATGGACCAGCTATGCCTGCAGGCATTCCTCCATACATACAGCCCCAGTGCTTCCTTCTGATGTCAGTCCTGTGCTTACCTGTAACCCTGCCATGCTGAACCTGTTGGACCTCCATGCTTGCCTTTATTGCACTGCACTGCAGAGAATCTCACATTTGCGAGAGAGAGCTGGTGTTCCACCTCAGCAGTGCTTACCGTGGCAGCCTGCTAAGCCTCACGCTCAGGTTTGCCTTGGGTTCTAAGGTCTGCTTCAGGTATCTGTTTTCTCTTCAGGCTTTCCTGTCCCACCCTAGGCATGCAGTGTGAAACTCATTCTTTGGCTGCTCACCCCTTACCTGACATCTTCTACTCCAAACCCTGCTCTTTTGTGCTACCTTCCACTGGCAACCCCTATGGAGGGAATCTTTGCCTTGCATTCAGCATGCCCACTCTTTCTTCTTTGGGTTTAACGTCTCAGCTTATTGTCCCCCATTCCTTCTCCAAGGAGCCAGATGCTCTTGCTAATGTCCTTCCCAACCCAGGTGATCTCTGCTGCCTTTCCTGACAGCATTTCTATTTCTCTTTTATTTTAGTCTTTCCTAAGTCTTCCTTAAGTTTTGTTTGTTTTAAAGCCATGATTCATTCCTGTGATCTCAGTACTTGGGGAGGCTGATGAAGAAAGATTGAGATGGGGCTAGAGAGCTGACTAAGAGGGTTAAGAGCACTGGCTGATCTTCCAAAGGTCCTGAGTTCAATTCCCACCAACTACATGGCTACCCACGACCATCTGAAATAGGATCTAATCATTCATATATATATGTGTGTGTGTGTATATTTTTTTTAAAGGAAAGTTTGCACTGAGTTTGAGGTCAACCTGGGCTGTGTAGTAAAACCTTAACTAAAAAATCCTAACACTTCTCTCACCTCAGTTTGGTTGTGTTGGGGGTTGAATTCAGGACCTCCAAACCACCAGCACTTTAGAGGCAGGAGGACCATGAGATCAAGGCCAAGATCCCCCATTTCAATCAAACAAAAGATGGTAGCATAGGCCCATAGTCTCAGCTACTTGAAAGGCTGAAGCAGGAAACTCACTAGTTTGAATACAGAGAGAGTTTAAAGCCAGCCTGGGCAGTTTAGTCCAATCATGCTTCAAAATAAAGAGTGAAAAGCAGGAGGTTGGAAAGGTGGCTCAGACACTCCATAGATCACTGGCTCCTCTACAGAGAACCTAAGTTTGATTCCCAGCACCCACAGGGCTGCTCATAAACAGCTGTAACTCCATTTCCAGAGCATCTGTCGCACTTTTCTGGCTACCCTGTACAGAAAAATTAAAGGCTTCTAACTTCACTCAATGCAGTATTACACATGCTCCTTTCTGATCCTTGGCATCTTCCATCTAAGTCTTTTTCCCTTTCTGATATCTGCTGAAGATTAGTATATGTAGCTTCTAACTGACACTGGCAATCTGGGATCATCATCCAGGACTCTTACAGCATCTCTACCAGTTTCTTCTTTCTATGTTAACTCTTACAGCATCTCTACCTGTAACTAACTTCTGTATCGCAGTTTCCCCTTCCTCCTGTCCTCCAAGTCTCTCTTTCTCCTAAGAATAAAGAAGACCTATGAATATCAGCCTACACTGGTACATTAAGTTGCAGAAGTTGCTTGTTTCTTTCTTTTAAAATATATTTGAGTACTTCTGCATGTACACTTGCATGCCAAAAGAGGTCATCAAATCCCATTATAGATAGTTGTGAGCCTCTTTGTGGTTACAGGGAATTGAACTATGGACCTTTAAAAGATCAGCCAGTGCCCCTAACTGCTGAGCCAGCTCTCTAGCCCTCCTGTCTCCTGTCTGCTTCTTCTTCTTTTTTTTTTTCGAGACAGGGTTTCTCTGTGTAGCCCTGGCTGACCTGGAACTCACTCTGTAGACCAGGCTGGCCTCAAACTCAGAAATCCACCTGCCTCTGCCTCCCAAGTGCTGGGATTAAGGGCGTGCGCCATCACTGCCCAGCTTGAAGCTCTAGTTTTTATCACTAGCAACTTGTACATTGCCAAATCAGCAGGCATTTTGCTTTCCTCCAGTTGGACCCTCAGTAGCATCTGTAGCTCCTTTTCCTATAAAGGCAGCCATCTTGCCTCCTCTTCTCCCTTGTCTGCTTCCTCCCACTGCCCATATTTGAGTCAGTTGTTTGCAAGTGGTGTGAAAGTTATGTGAAATGTTAGCATTTTTGGTTTGGGGATGGGGGTGGGTGGGTTTAGAAACCAAAGTTGCCTAAACATAGTAGTCTTATCAGGGACTAGGATGTGTATGTTGCACCCAGCTTGTTTTCTAAATGAAATAGAGTAGGAAAAAAAACAGGAAACATTATGTTGTTGTGAGGGTGAGCGTTGATTGATGTGTATACTGTTTGGTTGTGTTTGTTAATGGGTAAATGCTAATTTTAGGAACTTTTTCTTTCCGTTAATATTGTATACATGAATATTGTATATCTATGTATTTATTTGTATTTGTATTTTTTGTATTTATTTTTGTGGGTGATTTGCTTGCAAGTGCCCCATGTGCGTGCCTAGTGCCCTCAGAGGTCAGAAGAGACTATTAAATCTGAAACGAGTTAGATTGTGAGTGATGTGGGTCCTGGGAATCAAACCGATGTCTTATGCAAGAACAAGTGCTGTTAACCTTGGAGTCATCTTCACTCCTTATATAATGTATCTCAATCACATAATCTCACTATATAATGTATCTCAATCCCCTTATTCCTCTTCCACTCCTCCAGACCCCACCTAACATGTGTCCTCTTTAAGAAAAACAACTCCTAGAGTCCAGTCCAGTTAGTACTGCCAGCATGCACATAGATGTGGGCCATCTATTAGAACATGGCAACCAGCCAGGGCCACATACTTAGAAAATTGACTCTCCCTTCCACAGAAACCATTAACTGCCAATAACTGCTAAAACAACCCCTCAGGTAGAAGTGGTACCATGTAACAACCACTGCCCTCCGCTCTGGAATGTTGACTGGCTTGATTTTGTGCAGGTCTTAATGTAGAAAACCATAGGTGCCGTGAGCTCTCAAGTGTAACAGCCAGGCCACGTCATGAAGACAGCTTGTTGGAGTGTTCCTGCTCATCTCCTGGCTAGTACACTCTTTCCACTTCCCCTTCCTTGATATTACCTGGGCCCTCAGGGCTCTTACTGTTGTGATTGCTTCAAGACCATTGCTGTAGAGAGGGAGTTCTCAGAATAAGTCAGTTTCTCTTTTGCTCTGATAGTTTGCTCGGTGTATAAGGTTTCAGTGTATATTGCTTCACGTGTTCCTGTCTGTCCCATAGACTGCTCCTGACTGTCCTGGTTGCCCAATTGAGCAACCACTCTCTTACTTCCTTGACTGCTCCAGACTTCCTCCATCAGAACTCAGCTCATTTGCACCCTGCACTTTTGGGTCTCAGTCAGTTCAGTGTTGTCCGGAAATCACTGCCCTTTCATAACCTGTCTCTCACAACCCACCTTCTGTCCCTTCATGGCCTTGACTCCTTCTGTAGTTCTGTTTAGTCATTTTGTGTTTTGAATGAATGAATGAATGAATGATTAAGTTTTATATCTGAAACTAAAGTAAGGTATTGATTTCTCCAAAAAGGTAGCACTAGCCTGTGACTGGCCCAGTGGATGATATGGAGTTTTGGGCTGGGGGCCACGCCCTGTTTGTTCTGATTACTGTTCTCTTGCTTCACATAGCCACCACAGAGAGCATCAGGGGCTTGAAATTGCTTATATCTCTGTCTGGGCCCCACATGTGTGTGCAGGTTAATGGGCTCTGCAAGAGTCTAGGTAGGATATTAATCCAGGTACCAGTGCCAGTCCTGCCATGCACATAGGCAGGAACTGATAGACTTACAGAACTTTAAAATCTAACATGTGAGGTCAAGTATTGTGTTGCCTGCCTGCAATATGTAACTAGAGAAACTGATGCAGGAGGTGCAGGGAGATTGGAAATTTAAGAGTAGCTTGGACAATAATGCAAAGGCTTTGTCTCAAAAACCAACCAGAAAAGGCTGGCAAGATGGCTCAGCGAGTAAAGTCAACTCACCACTAAGCCCAACCCTCTGAGTTCAATCCCCAGTGCCCCAGATGGGAAGAGAATACCAACTCCTGAAAGTTGTCCTCTGACCCCCATATTGTGGCATGTAGGCAGCCACAAACATGCACATTCTCTTTCTCTTCTCTCGTGTCTCTTCTTCTCTCTCTAATTTTTTTCTTTTTATGTGGATAGTGCTTGCATATTGTGTACAAACCCTGGATTCTATCAGCAAGCATGGTGGTTCACACTTTAATCCCAGCAGGAAGGAAGATCAGAAGTTCAGGGCTAGCTATAACAAGTTCAAGGTCAACAAGTGCTACATAAGACTGCCACAAGGAAAAGAAAAGTACAAAATTTAACATTTCCGACAAAGTTGAACCCTCATGGTCATTGTAATAACTCTGCAGTGTGGGAAGCTGGAAAAGAGATTTTAATCATAACAAAAGTCTGGATTTTTAAACAAAAGAAGCTTAGAAATGATTATACTGAAAGTTAGAATGTGGGTGTGGGGGAGGGGGAGTTCTGCAGATGACATAGAGCTACAGGGAGCCATACCTGGGAGATTGCCTACTCCAGGATCCTCTTGTTCAGTTATGGTCAGGCTCTGCTTGCTTTTGCAGTTTCCACTGTAGGAGGCGCCGAGGAGACTGCTCCCAGCCTACAGGGGAGAGGACTACAGCAGAGGACACCTTGAGGGCCTTCGCTTGAGCTCCCCTGAGAGTCTCTGCAGTATCGGGCTTCAGGTCAGACAGGGCTGCAGTAACTGTCCCTCCTAAACCAATGTGTTACGAGGGTTAGTTGAGCAATAAGAACATTTCATCTGCTGAACCTCTAGGTGTTGTCAAAAAGATACAAGTCCATGCGATACCCAATTCCTTATAGTCTGAACAAATTAATAATATCTATTGTCAAATATACACACTTGCAATACAGATTGAGCCTCACAGGGTATAATTAGACTAATATGGGGATTATACAAGATTACAGTTAGGCTGTAATTGTAGGGATTAGGAACAAGCACTTGTCCACACAGAAGGGGAAGTGACTGACTTATGATTTTGTGTGCTTTGACGGCTTTGTCTTGTCAGCTGTGGCATTCTGCCATTGCATAATGAGCTCGTCTTCAGTTTCTGAATTCAGTTTTTGTCCGTTTGTTTGTTTTTTAAGCCTTCAGAGCTGAGGACCCAACACAGGAACCTCAGCTTCTTAGGCAAATGCTCTAACAATGAGCTAAATTCCCAAACCCCGAGTTTTGTAATGTGGATGCTTTAAGCATGATTACCTGGGATTGTTTTCACCCATAGCATATTTTATAACAAAAGGTGATCAAATCTCTGAGTTTGAGGCCAGCCTGGTCTACAGAGCAAGTTCCAGGGCTACATAAAGAAACCCTGCCTCTTAAAAACAAACAAAAACAAATACAAACAAAAACAAACTAAAGAGCGATCAGAATCACCTGAAAGCTGGGAAGAAGGGGGAAAGTTGTGATTTTAGGAGGGACACGCACGCGCATGTGCACACACACATCCTTGTTGGTGTGGGATTGGGGCCAAGTGAGACACTTGACAGGTCTGGCTCCCTGAGTCTGAGAGAGCCTGTAAGGTAATAGGAGAGAACTGACGCCCAAGAGTTACCCACTGACTTCCACATGGGCTCTGTGGCATAGAACTGCCTGCCTGTAGAAAATAAAGTTGTGAAATTTAAGATGGTGTCTGAGCTAGGACCTAAGACAATAAATGAACAAGGCTCTGTGAGAGAGCCAAAGGCCCTTCCACCCACTACGCTTAACAGATGACAACTCACACGCATACCCTACCTAATTTGCTGTTTTCAGGGTGACAGGAATGAATATAAATTGGGGGGAAAAGGTGGTTTTTGAAGTCATAGTTCTATGAGTTATTAGGATTAAAGCTAGAAGATGGAGGGAGGAGGCTAGAGAGACAGACATTCAGTGGCTAAGTGGCACTTGTTCTTACAGGACCCAGGTTCAGTTCCTAGTGTCCACACAGTAACTTGAACCACCCTGAACTCCACTCCCAAAGAATCCAGTGCCTTCTGACTTCCTCAAGCCCCAGGCACACACACTGCACATATACTTATGCAGGCAAACACTCATACACATAAAATAAATCTAAAGAAGAGCATAATGGCTTTAATTTAACAGAGACAAGATTTGAAATTCAAAACTAGAATCCACAGGCAGGCAGGCAGCCTTTGGAGCATTCAAGCTTACTGGGTATTCAGTGGAGAGGCACTTAAGTCATCCTCGTCAGAATGGATGTTGTTGTCTTTGGTGAGAGGCCAAGGGTGAGACTCAGTTATGTTGTAAAATGAATAGACACAGTAAAATAATGTTGTAAAATGAATAGACACAATAAAAAGCAGTGGCCCTTAATAAGCCAGTTTATAAAGTGACTTGCTTTGGAGAGTACCATTTGACATGAGAAAGGGCTTCTGTTAGTGGATAGCCCAGTAACTGTCTCCCTAAGATACAGTGAGCATAGTAACATAGGATAACCACAGGCACTTAGGACTACACGGTTTGGGGCTGGGGATAGAGTTCCAATTGGTAGAGTTCTTGCATAGGATGTCTGTAATCCCAGAAGAGGCAGGAGAAACCATCTGCTACATAGTTCATGGCCAGCCTGGGCTACCCGAGACTTTCTCAAAACAAATAGCATGAGCAGAACTTTTTTAGTAAGAAACCAATTTTTTAATTAGTCTTAAAGTATTTTCTACAGAGTATTAGTATGTAATGTATTGGGTTAGAGAACTTTTTATTCTTAACATTACTTGGAGGAAAAATTGTGTTTTTGGAACTAGTGACTTAAATTTAATTTTAAACATCATCTATATAGTATAATGCTGTGAGCTAGATCCTGTATAAGCCCTGTGTGTGTGTGTGTGTGTGTGTGTGTGTGTGTGTGTGTGTGTGTGTGTGAGTAAAGGGGGGCTACTGGGTGATGGAGGGAGGGATGAAGGAGAATCATTGCCCATGCCAAAGAAGGCCTAGCAGCCTGGAGGACCCTGCTCCTGAGCTAGCACTTCCTGTCTAGGAAAACACTAATATCGGCTCTGTTGCCATCTGTTTTAGGGGGCTGAGGCGATGGTTCTGGAGAGTGTTATGTTTGCCATTCTTGCAGAGAGGTCACTTGGGCCAAAACTCTTTGGCATCTTTCCCCAAGGCCGACTGGAGCAGTTTATCCCGGTAAGATTATGGAAATCACAACAGGGTGGACTCGCTTCTTGTGTGCAAAATAAGAATATTAAATGTTATTTGAAACACTAAATGTGGGATTTATAAACTGCCTAGCTTTGCTCAGGACACATGTCTCTGGGAGCACATTCCTTTTGATAAGTGTTAAGTATCTGAAGTAGCATTTTTTAAAGCCTCTTGAACTGTCCTCAGAAGTGCACAGTATCTGGTGAGTGGCAGTCAATTCCTTGTGTGTGGTTTGTTGAAAATGCTTTGGAAAGGATTCCAGAATTGAGAACTAAGTTCCATGCATGGATCTTGGGTTTATGTGTGAGACCCCTCCAATTGTTGAGATTTACCCTGGATTAGGTAGGCCATCGCCTTCATTCTGGAAGCAGCTCTTGAGAGAGCTGAATATCATTCCTATTCTATATAACAGGAAACAAGGCACTGAGGAATGTAGTCACATGCCTGCCTCAATATCTTTGAAGTTGAAGCAAGATTTTGAGCAGGATCTCTGACTGGCAGCGCTTCATCCTACCCTGTACCTTCTGCTTTGTATACCTTTAGGGAGACCACACCTTGAGACCTGCAGCTTGTGGGGAGAAGCCAAGAGGATTTTCTAGACCACAGGATTCCTTGAACACCCTGTGGAAGGGCTGTCAGGAATAGCCAGGCCTCAGGCCTCAGACCATATCAGGGGTCAGCACAATGACTACAGACTAGGATTTGACCTCCATGCCCACCTTTCTACCTAGTTGTCACACTGACACCTGTTCCATAGCAACCCACACAGCAGGTGCAGTTGGTGGCCCTATTGAACCTAGGGCCTCCCTGATAGGAAGATGTTCAGCTACCAGTTTTGACAAGTGAGCTGTAGCTGTAGAAATCTATCACATGTCACATGAATGGTGTTTCTTGTTCATTAAAGAAGAAACTTCCTTAGGTTCTTAATGAAATCGACGTGCTCCTCTCTGTACACAGTGCTCCTCTCTATACAAGTACATGGCACTTATTGGGCCATCACCTGTGGAGATGCTGTCTTTCTTTTTTTGGAAGGCAGGATCTCATTATGTAAAACCAGACTGGCCTTGAACTCACAGACCTGCCTGCTGTCGGCTCTTGAGTTCTTGGGATTAAAGGCATGCACCCAAAAAAGAACATTTTGTGTGCTGGGTGAGACTTTAATAACTTATTCTAACTGGTTCCTGGTTCTAAGGTGGTGCGGTCTTAGTACAGTTGTTAGGTTGCTTGCATAAATGGCAGTTCCTGATTCCTGTTTCCAGAGCCGGCGATTGGACACTGAAGAGTTACGTTTACCAGATATTTCTGCAGAAATAGCTGAGAAAATGGCCACATTTCATGGTATGAAAATGCCATTCAATAAGGAACCAAAATGGCTTTTTGGAACAATGGAAAAGTAAGTGTGGAGATTACTTGATCCTCATCACTCTCACCCCGGTGTGCGTCCCTTCATCTGCCAGGGTGCTCAGAGACCCCTTTGGTTCATGGGTGTGCATGCCATTACTTGTGGTGTGTGTCTCATGAATAAGTCTTTTTTGCATGTATCAATTCCTGGACCAAGAATGAAGACTTGTTTGCAAAATTGCTATCAGGTGGGTGGGTGGAAAGCTAGCTTCCCTGAGTACTGAGGGCCACCATCCCCCTCCTCTTTCCTAGAGAAACTGGGCTTCCTTGGCACTGGAACTGGCTAGAGTTGGGTGCTTGAGTGAGGCCTAAGAATATGCCTGCTCAGCTTAGCACTGGTCTTTGTCCTTCCTATGGCAGATACCTGAATCAAGTACTAAGACTCAAATTCAGCAGGGAGGCCAGAGTTCAGCAACTGCACAAGATCCTCTCTTACAACCTGCCTCTTGAGCTCGAGAACCTGAGGTGAGTATAGCCTTCTGTCCCCACCCTGCTATGGTAGCTCCTCATCTACAGAATCCATAAATGTTCTCTCACAAGTAAGTCCTGCTAAACAGGGTGGATTAAAAACCTGCGCGTCTGTCTTTTTCTTTTTTTCTTTTCCTGACACTTGGATGTCCTAGAACTCACTTTGTTGACCATGCTAGCCTCAAACTCTAGAGATCAGACTGCCTCTGTCTCTGTGTGGGGATCAAAGGTATATGTGTGTGACTACAACTGGCTTTTGTGGGTGGGCAGGGTGAATTTGTCTTTGAAAGATGTGATTTTTATTTTCAAATCTGAACTCATGAACTCAATATCCTCTACAAGTAAGTAAGTGAGTGAGCTTAATCATTGAGCCATATCTCCAACCCTGAATGTCCAAGGTCAAGTGAGGTGTTTGTACCTAGAACAGGAGTGATGGGTAGAGGTAGTAGGCCAGGGAGATGGAAGGCTAAACTTAAGCATTGGGAAACACTGAAACTCTTGAGATTGGTTTCTGAGTAGAAACCCCTGTTGTGCCCTCCTGGTGAGGCTAGGTGCAGGCCTGTGCGCTATGCCAGGTGGAAATGGTGCCAAGACCTTTAAGGAACTCCTGCTTTATTAGGATAAAAGCAATTGTCTAGTTCTGGTACATGCTGTGAAGGAAACCGTTCTAGAAGCATCTAGAAGGCTCACGAGGCGGCTGTGTTCCAGGAGACTATGAGCAGAGTGCACAGTAGTCCAATGGGAAAAGCTTGCAGTGCAGCGACCTGAGTGGGTTCTCTGCTGAGACATATAACGACACAATGTTTCCTGGATGTGAATGGGTGTGCTGGGTTGGAATGCAGACTCTGTGCTGGCCACATGAGAGTATGCATTCCCCTTACTGAATTACATGGGTAACAGTGAGGCTTTCTTTTTCCAGGTCATTGCTGCAGTATACTAGATCTCCAGTTGTATTTTGTCATAATGACTGTCAAGAAGGTAAGAATTGCCATTGCATGCTAAAGATGAAGTTTGTATTATATTTAAAAGACCGTTGATGTATATGTGTGAAGCATGGAAGACAACAGCACAGGTGTACTAAGTTCATTGAAATAAGATGCAGCGAGCAAGTGAAGTTTAGCACAAAAACGAGCTAGAACTTTGTACCAAAGAAAACCTTCTGAGTAATAGTTAGAAAAGCAAGTTCTTAAATAAGTAGCTGTTCCGAAAAACCAAAAAAAAAAAAAAAAAACTTAAAACCCTAAATAAAAACCTGAAACCCTAAAAAGAGTCCTGATCCCCTAAAAAACCCTAAAATTCTTTTAAAAAAATTTAGAACTCTAAAAAGACCCAGAACACCTGAAAACCATTAAAAAAATGAATAAGTATTGCTTGCATTTACAATATTAAAAATATATATATTAGAAAAATCTGGAAAAAAATTGTCTTTAAACTAGGAGTTGGGATGCAACCACATGTGTCTGTTTGTATATAACGCCTGTGGTAGATAGTCCTACTTTAGGCTGCAAAGCAGAAGACCCAGATTGTATAGGCTCTTCAGATCCTTTAATCCTTTGCCCAACTCTTTCTGAAGACTCCCTAGTTCCATTTAATGTTTGGTCTCTACCTCTGTTTCCGTTGGCTCCTGGGTGAATCCTTGAGCTCAAGACCTGGAAAAGCAATCAGTGCTCTTAACCCACTGAGCCACCTCTCCGGCCCCTAGATTAGTTTCTTATGAAGATTCCTCATAAATAAGCCATTAATTTGAGCTAAAGTACTTAGCTGATCCTGTCTTGCCCACTAATGGGGTAGAGCAGGGTATAGAAATCTCAGTAACAGCTTTGCCTGTTAGCCACAGCCACACCAGGTCCCCATAGTGATGAAGTGTGCAGCTCATCATCACCAGAGAGGAGTCTGGACCAAGTCACCTGTCTGAGTGATGGCCAAGTGTAGAAAAGATAGGAAGGACAGGTTGCATTCATCTTATACAATTTTGGGTGCCTTCCTCCTGTTCTCGATTTCATTGTCATGGAAGCATCAGGAATATGCTGCCAAATCTAGAAACTACTTCTGTCAGAAACCTTGGGGGAGAGTAGCCAGAACTAGCAAGGTGTGTGGTTCCAGGCCCCCTCACCGCCTGCTGGAGGAAAAGTCAGAGGGCCATTCATTGTCTCTGGTCTTCTTGGGTTGGATAGCATGCAGGGACAATCAGTTGGGCCCCAGTTGGGCAGTTGATGACAGCAACCCAATTCCAAGGCTCTGGGAGATTGACATAAGGAAACCAGATGCACTCTAACACACGCTCTGTGAAGCTTTTGGAAAGTACTGCTCCAGATAGTAGCTGAGGAGGTCTGGCTCTATTCTATAATTTGCAGAGGGCCCGAAGGACAGGGAGTAGGAACTGGAGCCCTCCTGCTTAGAGCTAGGCCGCTACCATGAGAAAACTTGTATTCTGTATGTCCATGATGTCTTCAGGACCAAAGCTGAAATTATTTGGGGTGAAAATCACACTCAGCTGCCCAAGGGTGGAGCCTTGTGTTACAATAAAATGTCTGTCACCCAAATCTCTTGTAGGTAATATCTTATTGTTGGAAGGCCAGGAGAACTCTGAAAGGCGGAAGCTGATGCTTATTGACTTTGAGTACAGCAGTTACAATTACAGGTAATGTGTTATAGTCAAATGCCAGCGTCAGTATCACTTCATTCTTGTCATACAGAGCAAGTCTAGGCTCACACAGCACACTAAGAGAAAAGCCTCCACACTAAAAGGCAGCTGTTTGTCCCTGAGGCGAGTCAGCACAGCCTTCCCATGCAGTTAGAGCAGGCGCTCACAAGCAGTTGAAGCTTGCCACTTCCTCTGGGCTGCCAAGATGGTTCTCCTGACACGAGTACTGATTGCCACAGAAGCACTGTGCTCAGGTGCCCAAGTAGCATTCAGGTAGCACCTTTGGTTCTCCGTCTGCTGTGGTTCTGTTGCTTACCAAATCAGCTGTCTGTGTAATTAACACTACCATACTCCTGTGTTGGGGCAATTTATTACCCCAGGAAGCCCATATAAAAAACATAACCATTTAGTATATTTATAAGCTATATGCCTAGATTGGGGAGATCTACTCTGGAAACCTACCTTGGGGATCAGAGATCCCATTTAAGGCTAATTCAGCCATTCAGCTTTTAATATACTTTGTGTGTGTATGTATGTATTTGTGCGCACTACATGTGTGCCTATGCCTAGTACTGAGGGCCCTTAGAGGCCAGAAGAGACCATCAGGTCCCCTGGAACTGAAATTAGCAGGCAGTTGCAACAGCAGCAGCAAGCGCTTTCTTCACCATGGAGCCGGTCCCCAGCCCTCATTTAGCTTTTCCCTTTCTGCTCAGGGAGCCTGCAGGGCCTGTAGCACGCCTCATTCCTTGCCTGTCCTCTCTTTCAGGGGATTTGACATTGGAAATCATTTCTGTGAATGGATGTATGATTATACCTATGAGAAGTATCCTTTCTTCAGAGCGAACATTCAGAAGTATCCTTCCCGAAAACAACAGGTAGGAGAAGCATTTGTATTTATAAGTTAGCTTTACGTAAGCTGGCTTCACACGGTTAGAATTACATCTTTCTTTCTTATTTATTTATTTAGTTCTGTTTTCCAAGACGAATGTTTTTGGTTTTTCTGTATAGCCTTAGCTCTTCTGGAACTCAATCTGTGGACTAGGCTGGTCTCGAACTCAGATAGCCACTTGCCTCTGATTCCTGAGTGCCAGGACTAAAGGCGTGCTCCACCAACCCTGGCACATGCTTGTTTTTAAAAGATATTCTCTTTACTCATTACAGAAAAAAACAAAAACGCGTCCATGTGGGTCTTTTTCTTGCATGCTAGAATGAGTACTGTGCTGTGCTACTCAGCCGCACTCCGGCCACATGATGGCGCTGCTTAAATTATGGCAAGGTTAGAAAAACCATTTTGTTTATATTTAAAAACACTATTTGAGCTGGGCAGTGGTGGCGCACGCCTTTAATCTTAGCACTTGGGAGGCAGAGGCAGGCCTGGTCTACTGGGTGAGTTCTAGGACAGCCAGGGCTACATAGAGAAAGCCTATTGAAGCCCTGGGTTCAATCCCTAATAATAAATATAGTAATAATTGAGTTGTGTTTTGTTAACATGTGGATGCACACTGGACGTCTGAGTCCGTCTTTTGTTAACTCCCTGAGCTGTGGACACCTGCTTCTGTCAAAGGAAGGTTAGACCTCCTGTGGTTCCTCCAGGATTTGCCAAAAGCTCCATTTCCTAGGCATGTGGGATAGGCTGAGCACCCTGCTTTATTGCGTGAGCCTGTGTGTTGCTGCAGGAGCTTTGCTGTGAATGGTTCCTTTCCAATCCTGATTTCAAGGAGCTGACTGGTTATGTGGAGAACCATTTCTTGTGGGAATTTCTTCCTGGAGTTTTTTCCTCATTTCTCAGCCCATCTCTGAAGCCTGGAAGGAAACCTGACGGGCTTTGGTCCTGAAAGTGGGCAGGGCAGGGAGTGAGCAGGGAAAGTCAACTGAAGTGTCACAGCTGCAGCATGGTGGCTCAGATGATTCCCGTGAGGACAGGTGTGAACAAGCTCCATGTCAGTCACGCAGGCAGCATCCAGCCAGGAGCCCATGAAGAAGCTTCAGGAAGCAGCCTCTATTCCAGGGCTAGCCCTTCCAATGGGACCTTGCTAAGACGTCAGATAGTGTCATCACTCTCTTCTGGTCACCATTTAAGGCTGTTGGGGATGAACTTGAATATGTCCAAAGCCAGGCAGCCAAGCTTCTGTGAGGATCAGGAGGAACAGGGGATGACAGGTCTGCTTGGGGCATTGCGTCTAGGCTTGGTGTAAGAGAAGTTAGACCCATAGAGTGGATGGCACCAGAGTTCAGAGCTGTCGGAATAGCTGGAGGGATTCTCAGCCAGAGGCAGGTGGTGGTGGGAACAGACAGTGCTCAGACTGTAGAACAGTGTGCAGGTTTAAGGCAGCTGCTTTCTAGCTACATCTTTTCTGAGCCATTGAGACGATGGTGGGGTTGGCTCTCTCAGTAGGAGAGAGCTTGACCCACACGTGCAGAGCCCTGGATTTGATCCCCCAAATAAATAAATACATAAGCAAACAGTAAAGGAAAGCTTGTGAGTGTGTCTGTCAAATATTAGCTCTGTGTATGTTGAGTAATGGAGTACTTGTTTTGTTTTCTTTAATCCACTGTAGATACTTTCAAGTGTATAGCCTTCTGGACTTCTTGTTTTGAGTGTTTATGTGTGAGAGTGTTTTGTCTGCGTGAATGTCAGTTCACTCTGTGTATACAATGCCTGTAGAGATCAGAAGAGGGTATTGGCTCCCCTGGGACTAGAGCTTCAGAAGGTTGTAAACCACCTTGTGGAACCAAATCTAGGTCCTTTTAAAGAGTAGCCAGTGGTCCTCTCCAGCCCCCCTTGAGTAGTGTTATTTTGTGATGCTCATGTTGACCCTTTTGTATACCCTACCTAATGAAAGCTAATGGATAAATGCCATGGGCCTTAGGATCAGAAGCCATCTTGGCCTTGCTGTTCTCACTCTGGCCGCACAAAGGCTGTGTATGTGCAGCTACTATTGGCAGTGTTTTTTAACAGTCATCCATCCTAACATAGTTAATTCTTTTTTAAGCTCCATTTTATTTCCAGTTACTTGACTACATTCCAAAATGATTTTGAAAGCCTCAGTAGTGAAGAGCAGTTTGCTACAAAAGAAGACATGTTGCTTGAAGTCAACAGGTAAGCCTTTCCTTGCTGTGTGTTGGCAAGTATAGCCAGTTGTCAGTCAGTGGTGTTTGGTGTGTGCCTTTGCAAAGAGAGGCTGGAAACGTGGTTATGGCTCCACTCATCTGCTATTATTTCAACTTTAGCAGGAGCTCTGGAAAGGTGTGGGTGACTGTGGGCTAGAGAATCCTGCTCAGGGAACAGCTTCCTGCTGAGTGCATGGGTTTTCAGGAGCTACTGTCAGCTGGTGGTTCTTGTAGCAGAGCATGGCCACCCCAATGTCCTGTGTGCCCTGCCAGGCAGCTCGGTATATTCACACCAGTAAATATTCCCGTAGCTGGCCAGAGGTGGAAAGACTCCAGTCCTTTCACATACAGTCCCACAAAAGGGCTAAGACAGCACTTATAGCATAAGAAAGATGTCTGATAGCATGGCTGGGGTTTAAGATGACCTCTTTGATTCCCTGACTGACCTCAAATGGCTTATGTGCTTCTCACGTTTGTGATTGCAGATTTGCTCTTGCCTCTCATTTCCTCTGGGGACTTTGGTCCATTGTACAGGCCAAGATCTCATCCATTGAATTTGGGTACATGGTAAGTTTCAGGGGTAATTCTCCCAACTGCAATGAAGAGCTGTGGTGTGTGAGCTTGATTTGGGCATTTGGTGACCTAGTGGCACCAGGGCAGTGTAGCCTCACTCCAGGGCCATAGGAGCTGTCCTTGACATGAGACTCTTTCTTGGGGCAGGTCCTTCTCATACTAGGATGATTCTCCTTTAGGTGGGAGGTTTGGTAATGATGCCATGAGGCAAAGACAAGAAACATTTGGATATTTAAAGCAGGTTTTCAAGTCAGCACGTTGGCTCAGCAGGTGAAGGCTTCTGCCACCAAGCTTTTGATGAGTAATCTAGTACCCACATGGTGGAAGGAGAACTGTCCCTTGCAAGTTGTCCCTTGACCTCTACACATGCTATGTGGCATGAGTATGCCCTGACAAATGAAATGAAATTTTAAAAATCTGACATGACCGGATGATCAAAGATGGCATCAGAGACACAGGTGTGGGTTTTGCTGCCATGGTGGTCCACAGCAGCACAGACGGTCCGGTCAGCCTGGCTACATAGTGAAGTACTTTGTTCGGTCTCTTCCAGGAATATGCCCAAGCCAGATTCGAGGCCTACTTTGACCAGAAGAGGAAGCTTGGGGTGTGAATGGGGTGGCTCCATTCTTCACCACTGGACTGCGGGAGGCGGCTGCACCAGGCCCTCAGTGGAGCGCTGCTGTGACCACTGCCCTGGGCAGAAGGCCTGGATGTCTCACTACTGAGCACCGATGTGTATGATACTACAGACTATATTAAAGTGGAGTAACATTTCTTTCATCTTTGTTTACACTCTCACTAGGACTCTGAACCATGATTGGAAGCAGAAATATAGTACGATAGTGCAATAGCTCAGAACCCGCCTAAACTGAAGGCCTTTTGGCTGCATGGCTACAGCTTTCAGCCACTTACGGCCCCAGCTGGACAGAGCAGTGCTGTGTGGGTACTCCAAGTGCTGACTTAGGATATTAATGTGCTGCAACACATTTGTCACCAGGCTTTGAAGGTGACAGCCTGACAATGTGTTGGAGACACTTCTGAAGGGCAAGTGAACAGACATACTGTGAAGTGGCTCAACAGGAGGAGCCTGAGTTGTGGGGTCTATGGATGGCAACCAGCTGATTCTGTACAGGGTACACTTGACTGTGGGTATGCAGGTGGCAGCTGCAGCCCTCCTGTGCTTGTGTACGCATGACTGCATGGACCAGCACCACTGCCTGGCCATAACTTCAGTGTCTCCTAACTGGGTGTGCTTTATAGCTCCAGCTTCCTGGGAGGAGCAGTGGAGCCAGCTCCCTCACCCCTTCTTGCCTTCCCTCTGCCTGGCCTGGAACTCGGGCTTCTGCCCATTGCCCTCTGAAGCTGCTTCCCATCTGATGTCACTGGGAGACAGCAGCTGTCTGTGGGGTATTGGGGTGCAGGTAGATTAGAGCTGTGAAATCCATGTACATTAATACCCAATGGGATAAACTTAGATTTTTTTTTTACTCTGAACTCTGAATTGTTTGTGCACATATTTCTGCTACCACCAAGACTGTATTATACAGATAAATAAACAACTTGAAACCTGTTCTCAGACTGTTACCCTTCATATGTCAGTGCCCTGCTCTCTCCATCAGCACACACAAGCCATGTGACTAGTGCCAGGCTGGACATCCTCTTCACCACACCACACCACACCTCATTCAGAGCAACATCAAATTTTGTGCCCCGCTGATGTCCATGGCCCCAGGTTTGCCACCCTTCCTGACAGACCCTCACTCTGCTGCTCTGCCAAGGAGTCAGGCCCAGACAGCAGCTGCAGCTCTTCCTGTTGCTCTGACCAACCAAGCTTCAAGAATGCTGCACGCCAGCACAGTCTTACATGGCCTTTCTTCAAACTCCACTGACAGATAGGATGGAAGTGGTGGCCGTGGCTTGCTTGTTCTTGCCCTGTGCTTCACTCCAGCTGACTCTCAGCTGCCTAATGAAATAACAGGCATGATGAGCCCTCAGGCTTTTCTTATTTATTATTTTTATTTTTTTGAGACAGGGATTCTCTGTGTAGCCCTGGCTGTCCTGGAACTTACTCTGTATGACCCAGGCTGGCTTCGAACTCAGAAATCCACCTGCCTCTGCCTCGAGTGCTGGGATCAAAGGCTATTTTTATTATTTTTAATTATGTGGTAGGAAGAGGTACATACACATGAGTCCCAGAAGTCCAGGAGTAGGATGCCCTGGAACTGGAGTCGCAGGCAGCTGAGAACTGCCCAGTGAGTACTAGGAAGCAAACACAGGTCCTCTGCAAGAGCAAGCCAGGCTCTTACCTTCACTGAGCCATCTCTCCAGCCCAACTCCTGCTTCTCTACAACTACCCATTTGTGACAGTGCTTTTCCCAAATGACCTTTGTAGCCCTTACTCTACCTGCCTGCTCAAATGAGCAGAGGTCAGATCAATCACACCGGTTAAGTGGTGATAACTGCCAGGACAGTGCTTGCTGCTGTTAAGGCATGCTGTTCCCATGGCAACTGGAATAGCCAGCCTAGGAAGGCAAACTTCAGAGCTAGGGCTGGCCTGCTAATGTCCTGGGGATCCTCTACATTCGTCTGCCCAGCTATGTTATGTTCCTCTTAGCTTAGTCTGCCAAGCATGTGTAAGTGCCTTAAAGAGACTAGCATTCCCAGCCCTGTATTCAGAGAGCTTCAGCAGGACAGTCTACAACCCCCACCCCCAACCACCCCAGTAGCTTGGCCGGGGCCATTGTGGCTCACTATGCACAGAGCAGCTCTGGCCTCAAAGCAGCCTTTGTTGCTGGGGCCTTCAGCTGCAAGAACTACTTTGTAACTTGGAAAACTTGAGTCTCTGGCCTCTGACATGCACTGGCTATGTATGTGCCTCCCAGCCGGAGGGAATGAAAGAGGCAACTCCTACCTCAGCTAAACATGGAGGACCTTAAGGACTTCAGGGAATACAGGGCCAGTTTGCACACCTCGAAAAGTGGGAAGCTCACTCCTCCCACCTGGTTGGAATCCACTCCCACAAAACTAAACTGGTCCTTCTTGGCCTAGAGCTAACCCTCTGGTTCCCAAGAGTCTGGAGATGTGCTCATGGGGTATCCCAGCAGCATCTAAAGGCTTAGATGCTAAACCAGTGCCTCCTATCCTCTAACTCTGCTGAAGAATGGTCCAAATAGATGTCATATTCAGAGTCTAGAGCTCTGGCCACTGTAGTGTCAGCCTAACCCTGGTACCCCAGAGAGGACAGAGACAAAGTTCCTGGGCCAGCCAGCTCTTTATTCCTGTCCCACTTCGGAGAAGCAGGGATTGCAGTGGGTAGCTAGTCACTGTCCACAGTGAAGGTGAAGGGGCTGAGCTTGTAGCCGGTGCCTGAATAGAACTTGTTCTGGAACTCCACCCTGGGTGTGAGAAAGGGGAAGGTAAGAGGAAATCCACCCATTCCCTCCATGCCCAGGCCCACTACAGGGGTGCTCACCAGTGCAACCGCAGGGCATGCAGGAAGGCTGAGAGCCCCTCCATCACTAACAGGATGGCCACAGTCAACACAGCAAAGGCAGCAAACACAGGGACCAGCACCACAGCTGCCACGCCGATCTCTCGGCCCATGCCCAGGCCTATGCGCATCACCATGGCCCACAGGACCTCAGACAGCTCTGCACACAAATAAGGGAATTTGTGAATGCCTGTCACACCCCCGCCCCAATAGCAACCGTGAATCCTTCTTGCCCCTAGAGCTGGCGAGGCACCTCTGTGGGTCAGCCCCATTTGACCAGGTAGGATACTGAGACCCCGAGAGAAAGGTCACTCACGGGCATGGGCCAGGCTCAGGGCCCAGAGACGCAAGTAGGAGGCTGTGTTGGAGATGCAGCCCAGGCAGAACTCAATGGTGTGGATTGCTTGGTGCATGAAGATCTCAGAAGGGACAAACTGCACGGTAAGAGGTCATGAGACAATAGCCGGAGCTGGCAGCCCTCCCTCAACAAAGTACTGTTCTGCCCACCTCAGTTTCTTCATCCCCTGGGCTCCCAGCCTTCTCCTCATCAGGGCTCCAGCTGTTCTCCAAGGTGGATGCATCAGGGGAGGCCAGAAGCTTGTCCGTGTCCTCATCCTGAGAAGAGATAGCATCAACAGCTCCAGCCCCTGAAATAGCCCGTGCCACCCACCCTGCAGCACAGCCTGCAGGGAAGCAGAGGTCACCCCTCATGCAGCCTGCCTTCCCTGTAATCCTTTCTGCTGCGTCTACCTGCTGGCCTGCTGGCCTTCTCTGAGTGTTTCTTCTGTGGCGGTGCTGGCGCAGCAGGTACAAGGGTGTGCCCAGCAACAGGATAGGAACGGTAGCCAAAGCCAGGACCACCAGCACGTACTGTACCACTTCCTGTGGGCAAGAAAACAAGGCAACCATGCACAGTGCATGGAACCAGTCACTTGGTGTGGTCATTGATCGTTGGGAACTGTAGTTCCTCCCAGGGACACTAACAAGGACCTCTTAAGGAAGGACTTCAGGTTCTCAACACCTGAGACCCAAACTTTAGTCCATTGGCTCTGACATCACTGTCTGGTGGTAGTCCAGCCCACAACCCATGTCTCAGATGGCTCTGCAGCTCCTGGTGACCCAGTGACTGAACTAGAGCATCCCCAGTGAAAAGGTCAGCCATTCTCTGTAACTGGCCTACCTGCCCATGGAAGAGCAGATGATTGGTGGGGTTTTGAGAGAAGAGGAACATATTGATGAAGTGAATGAGGATACTGGGGGCCGAGGAGGCGCTAGCAGCTGAGACATTCACCCACTTGTAGACAATGAGGAACACAAGGTAGCCAAAGAGACCCAGCAGGAAGATGAGCTCAGGCAAGGTCTCCAGCAGTAGCCGGTGGGCCTGGCCAAAGTGCCTGTGGGAACAGACAGGTCAGAGCACCCTAGACCCACAAAGACACTGCCCACACCCACTGGCAACCCTTAGCTCACACGTGGTTGAAGATGCTGAGGAACACCCCAAAGGCCATGTGCGTGACCCCAAGGATGACAGACATCTTCATCTTGAAGGAGTTGAGAAAGCTCAGGTGGTTCGTGGCCAGGCTCCAGATCTGGGGTAGTGGGAGAGTTGAGCACTCAGGGACACTATGGACCCCACCCCCTCCTATGTTTCTCTCATTCCCTGGCTCCCTGACAAACCCAGTCCCAGCAACTAAGTCACTAGTTCTAAGGAGCTCAGATAGAGCTCAGCTGCGTAGCTCAGGCACCCAGGCCTCGGCTTCACTCATCTGTTCAATAGGGTGATGCTAACATGGACCAGTTCTTTCAAACACAGGGCTGTCATTCTGTTCTAGGTGTTTGTTGGCTGGTTTTGAGACAGTTTTATGTAATGCAGGCAGGCCTTGAACTCTTCTATGCAGCCAAGGACGCACTTGAACTCTGATCCTCCTGTCTCCCATCACCCAAGGGTTTGAATTATACTTGTGTCCCACTCCACTATTTTTTTTTTTTTTTTTTGAGGCAGGGTTTCTCTGTGTAGCCCTGGCTGTCTTGGAACTCACTCTGTAGACCAGGCTGGCCTCGAACTCAGAAATCCGCCTGCCTCTGCCTCCCAAGTGCTGGGATTAAAGGCATGTGCCACCATGCCCAGCCCCCACTCCACTATTTTTACAGGAAGTGCACAGTACCAACTGTCAAAGGGGAACAGTAAACAGATGGATCTGTGGAGCGCTGACCAGCCTTCCCAACTGCCTCCTTCCCATGCACCAGTATGCCCACTTACCGGGTCAATGCCAAAGGGATATGGTCCAAGGAAGACACCAGTGATGTTAGGGTTCAGGGTGAGCATGGAGTGCTGGGACAGATACTCGTCACTGCAGTAAAAATAGATAATGTCAGAGCTGCACAGTGGGCCAGGGGCCCTGGCTGCGTAGGGAGGGTTATAGGTCATACCTCCAGCCTGACTGGTTGGCCATGGCAGCCACACTCCAACCTGAGGGGAAAATAGTGGTGGCTCGGCTGAAGCACTCATTGTAGATGAAGCCAGTGTAGACGGAGAACAGACCCATGAGCAGGAGTAGGTATCGACCCCCAAAGAAGGTCTGCCAGATCTGGGGGTCCAGGGGGAGATGGTGTGCTGTTTAGCTCAGCTCAAGAGGCTGTTCCACTCTTGTGCCCTATCCCTTTTCCCTTGTCAGGTATGGATGGTTCGTACCTCGTTTTGTGCAGCCTTCACAGCTGGACGGTTTTCAGTGAGGACCATGGCCAGGGCAAAGAGAAACATGAGCAGTCCGTGCCCCACATCGCCAAACATCACAGCGAAGAGAAAGGGGAATGTGATGATGGTGTAGGGAGCTGCAGGCAGACAGTATACAGTCAGGAGGTCCCCATGGGAGACTGAGTATCACTTCCCTGTCTGAGTTGCCACAGAGGCCTCTCAGGACCAGCCAAGAGCGAGTTTATGAGGCAGGGACCACTTGGCACATTTCAGAGCCTACAACTATCAATCTATGCCACCCAAGGCTTGTTATTTAAATTTCCTGAGCCTATTTCTCCACTTGTAAAATGGAGATCTCAGTGCCACCCCATAGGGTTATTATAAATGAGTGCCACAGGCAGGCCTGGCAGGTGCCAGGCTGTGGACATAGGTTTAGCAGTTCTAGCTGTCAGGTTTGTTTGTTTGTTTTGTTTGTTTTTCTAGACAGTTTCTCTGTGAAGCCCTGGCTGTCCTGGAACTCACTTTGTAGACCAGGCTGGCCTCGAACTTAGAAATCTGCCTGCCTCTGCCTCCCAAGTACTCGGATTAAAGGTGTGCGCCACCACTGCCCAGCTAGCTGTCAGTTATTTAAAGATAGGGCAGCTGCAGAGTGGTCCAGAATGGTCTTGAACTCCTGAAATGATCCTCCCGACTGTTTTTGTTTTATTTGTGTGTGCGCGCATGTGCATGTAGATCAGAAACAACAGTGGGTCACTCCTCCATTTAGAGACAGTGCTTATAGTTAGCCTGGAACCTCACTAGAAAGGAGCTGCCTGGCTCCAGCCCACATCTCACCTCCACTGTAATTACAACCACGCACTGCTGAACCTACATGGGCTCTGGAGCTCCCCACTCTTCTTCAGGCTCTACTGGCCTAGCCAGCTCCTAACTGGCTCTGTTGCTCAGTGGGTGTTTGTTGTTATTGTTGTTTGTCTGAATAACATTTACTTGCTAATTTACTGAGAGGAAGGTATGCATGTATGCAGCTCAAAGGATAACTTGTAGGCGTTGGTGCTACTCCTATAGAAGGCCCTGGAAATTGAGCTCAGGCTGTCAGAATTATTCACATGCCTTTACTCAATAACCATTTCTCTGTCCCTGAGTGTTATGTTTAAGATCTATAAGCCTGGCATTATGGTTCATACCTGTAATTCTAGAACTCAGGAAGCCGAGGCAGGATGATTACCATGAACTCAAGACCAACCTGGGCTCCAGTGTAACACCCTGTCTCAATCCAGAGGCAACTGCACACACCTTTAATCCCAGCACTCAAGATGTAGAGGCTGTGGATAACCGTGTTCAAGGCCAGCCTAGGTTCCAGGACTGACAAGACTACACATAGAGATCTCAAAAGACCAAGAGCGGAAGGAAGGAAGGAAGGAAGGAAGGAAGGAAGGAAGGAAGGAAGGAAGGAAGGGAGGGAGGGAGGGAGGAAGGAAGGAAGGAAGAAAGACAGCCAGAAAGAAAGAAAGAAAGAAAGAAAGAAAGAAAGAAAGAAAGAAAGAAAGAAAGAAAGCAAGCCAGTCAGCCAGCCAGGTGTGGTGGTGCACGCCTTTAATCCCAGCAATTGGGAGGCAGAGGCAGGAGGATTTCTGAGTTCGAGGCCAGCGTAGTCTACAAAGTGAGTTCCAGGACAGCCAGGGCTATACAGAGAAACCCTGTCTCGAAACCCCCACCCCACCCCCCAAAAGAAAGAAAGAAAGAAAGAAAGAAAGAGAGAGAGAGAGAGAGAGAGAGAGAGAGAGAGAAAGAAAGAAAGAAAGAAAGAAAGGAAAAAAGACAGTCTCAAAACTACAAAACAAACTACACATACACACAGAAAAGGGGCTGGAGAGTACATGGACTCAGACTGGTCTTGCCTATCACAAAGGCCTCCTGACTTTACTGTAAGCACTTTACCCACTGAACCTTGAACTTTCTTTTTTTTTTTTTTTTTTTTTTTTTTAAGATTTATTTATTTATTATATGTAAGTACACTGTAGCTGTCTTCAGACACTCCAGAAGAGGGAGTCAGATCTCGTGATCGGATGGTTGTGAGCCACCATGTGGTTGCTGGGATTTGAACTCCTGACCTTCGGAAGAGCAGTCGGGTGCTCTTACCCACTGAGCCATCTCACCAGCCCAACCTTGAACTTTCTACGTAGCTGAAGATGCCTGAATTCTTGATCCCCTTGCCTCCATCTCTCAAGTGCTAGGATTATAGACTTAACCACCATGCTTAGTTTCTGCTGAAGACTGAGCTCAGGGCTTCATGAATCCATGAGGCAGGTGGATTCATCTATCAACTGAGCCACATCCTCAACCCTTTTCATTCCAACTTCATAAAACAACAACAACAACAACAACAACCCCTCAACAAACAACATTGCAGTGTGGCCAAGTAAGTCACAATTATAGGTTGGTTTGGGGCCCTATAACAACTACTAGCCATCCTAACACTTCTCTGAGGTTTGTACTATTATTCCCATTTTGCAGACCAGAAAAAATATGACCTACAGAAACTAAGAAACTCATCAAAACAAGTGAGCTGGACTTTAAGCCATTCCCACATCTGTTTTCTGAACTGTTCCAAGTTGGTTCCCTGTGGATTTAATGCTGAGACAAGTGTAAAGTCCCAACTGGGACTAGGGTACCCAATAACCTCCCTGGAGATTGAACTGGGGACTATGTCTCTGTTAAAGGATGGGGTGGACCCAGCTCCTACCCCTCTCAAGGTTTGCACTCCAAAGGCAAGGGCCTAACTTCTACCCACCCCTCTCAAGGTTTGTACCCCAAAGGCAAGGGCCTAACTTCTACCCACCCCTCTCAAGGTTTGCACCCAAACAGAGGATGGAGGGATGACCTCCACTGAGGGAGCAATGGATCTTACCAGGGTTAACTTCCCTGTAGCGGCCCACACCATAGGCATCCACAATGCCCTGGAAGCTGGAGGTGAAGCGGTTGGTCCTGATGAGGGTTGGAGGCATGTCCTGGCAGGGGATGCGGTGAGCGACAGCACTCACTCCTTCCTCACTCTGGGGTACCCAGGCAGAGAGACAGAAGCCGATGCCCGGAGCCTGTAGAAACCCTGCCCCCACCCCAATCCCACCCCCGTTCCCAGGCCCAGCTGAGATGTGGACTGTAATTTCTGGGTTGAGGGTGGGGTGGGATGGCATGGGGGAAGTTGGTCAGCCCCATCCTACCCAAAATGCCCTGGAGGAGTAGGCTCCTCGGAAATGGTACCCACCCTTCAATCCCAGAGCAAAGGAAGCTTAAGGAGAGACTGGAAGTAGAAGGAGGAAAGGCAGGGAGGGAGCAGGCCTCTGGCAGCCTGGATGCTCACTGAGCCGCTCTGCAGCGCCTGCTGCACAGTGGGCAGGTCCCTCGCGGCACACCAGACCTCCGCGATGAGGCACTTGTGTGTGGTGTTCACACTGCACTGGTTGAGGGTCAGGTACACTGCCTTCATCTTGTGGATCTGCACCTGCCATGGGGGCAGCAGCTGCTGCACCCGGCCCAACACCTGGCTCAGGAACCGGTCTGTCTCCCCCAGGACCTGGGGACAAAAAAAAAAAGTAATCAAGGGAGCCTTGAGGGAGCTATCAGGGGTCAGGTCACATGGGCACTCACTTCCTGAAGCTCCTGGCTTTGCTGCTGCAGCTGCTGCAAGGTCCTGAACCGGGCTTCCTCCTGCTCCAGGTATGGGAAGACATGACAGTGGAAGCTGAGGAAGACATGGGGTAATGGGGGTCAGTGGGAGTCACCAGGTAGAGCTGGGGGCAGGACAAACTCGGCTGAAGGTGTTATCAGGGGCCTGGGCCACACAGGACCAGTCGACTGGACACCTCCCGCGGCCGAGTGACCATGCACTCGTGGCTCACCAGTCTGTGATCTTTCGGATCTTCTGTCCGATCTGCTCACCCCAGTAGGAGATGACAAAGGTCATCCAAGTTGCAGGCTCACCCTGTGAAAGCCAGGTTCGGTTAGTCTCTGGAGCCCTGGCTCCTCCCTGACGGCCCCCACCCTGGCCCCCCTGCAAACTCACCGTCACTGGGTCCTCCAGCTGCCCCTCAGTCTCCCGAAAGCTGGCAATGAGGAAGCCGCGGCAAGCTCTCCACAGCAGGCGCTCCAGGGCCGCAGCCTTGTAGGGCTCCACAGCACCTGCCACAAAACTGCCAACAGGGCTGGAGGCGGGCTGCAGCCTCCTCCCAACTCACCTCACAGGAAGCACTCGTGGGGAACCCCCAAACACAACATACAGAGACTCAGGGGCCATCGGGTCCCCTTCTTTGGCCAGTGCCTTAAGGCTGTCCAGAAAAGACAAACTGCCCCGACTCACTTGACCTTCAGGTCTGAATGTGGCCCCCGGGTGCCTGGAAGCAGGGGTGTTGTCTCAGAGAAGGGTCCTTCAGTATGGTCAGCTGCCACCTAGGCACCAAGAGACATTGTGAGCCCCAGCCGTGGCATATATATCTCCAGGCCCCATCCCTGCCCTGGCTGGGGCTGACCGGCGGGCTGTGGCTCTGGCCCAGCACAGCCGAGTGAAGCCGCAGCTGGTGCAGCTGGGCCCGCAGTGCCTGCTGATTGCCACGAACATCCCGAAGCTCCTGGGCCAAGCGATCCGTTTCCTCCTGGATGCGCAGCAGGTCTCGGGGAGGTGGTGCTGGCAGTGTCCCCTCAGGTGGGGCCAGCGTCAGACCTGCCCGCTGCACTTCTTCCCGCAAGAAGGCTAGACACAGAAAGGGGCGGTGGGGTTAGGGGAAGTCACACAGGGTTATGCCAGCTCATGTCTATTGTTAGCCAGGGGCTGCAGACATGTAGGGAGATCCCTAATGCGCACCAAAGGCCATGACTAATCTGCTGAGTCAGATCTCCAGAAAAATCCCGGGCTAAACTGTTTAGAAGCAGCCGCTCTGTTCCCCCTGTTTTGCCCTCATCTCTGACCTAAGAAAGGCCTTTCTAGCCCTCCACCCCAGCGTCTGCCCACCCCAGTCCATCTAGGCAGAAAGCTTAATAGAGTTGTGGCTCATACTCCAAGGCAGTCCTACCTATCGTCCTTGGCTCCACCCACCCAGAGCCAAGGATGTCCTGCGGATGCCAGCAGCCCCGCCCACACCTCCCTTCTCTGCCTTTCACCTGGGTAACGGGGGCACTTCCCTTCAGACCAAGCTTGCCTAGCGCTCATTCCATGGGATGTGAATCTGGGTCCAACTTACTAAACGTCTTCTCCAGTTCCTCGCAGCGCCGGACGTCTACCACGAAGCGTCTCTGGAAGGCGCTCACGGATTCGTTGAGCTGTGATGGATACATATACGGGTCAGAATCTCTGGGAGGGGATCAGGAGGTCACTGCTCTGGGATCCAGGTCTGAAGCACCTCCTCCAAAAAGTTGCTTGGTGCCCAATTAGCCTGAACGGACTAGTTGGAGCAGACTCAACCGCGTGCCAGAAAAGGCACGAGTAAGCATGGGAAGGGCGCCGGTGCTGGAAGGGAGGGCTGGGATGCTCCTGTGGCAGGCCAGGGGTAATCACACGGCCTTTCCTGATGTGGGTTACCCGCCCAGGCCTCTGTCCCACCCCACTTACGTCTCTGAACTCCACGAGGCCCAGCTCACCAAGCTGGCTCACACAGTTGTAAGCAGACCCTGTGGGCAACAGGAGCTGGACCAAGGCCACCTCTTCACTCCGGAACATAGAGCCCATGATCCTTAGGGCAGGCAAAAAAAAAAAAAAAAAAGGTGGTTAGGAGCTAGTTCCAGGCAGGCATCCATACACCTGTTCCCATTCATCGGACAGATGGAAAAACTGAGGCCAGGAAAGAAGTAATGGGTACCGAGGTTAACAGAAAGTCAGTAGCAAGAGAAAGCATGGGCCGGGCAGTGGTAGCGCACGCCTTTGATTCCAGCACTTGAGAGCCAGAGGCAGGCGGATTTCTAAATTCAAGGCCAGCCTGGTCTACAGAGTGAGTTCCAGGACAGCCAGGACTGCACAGAGAAACCCTGTCTCGAACTCCCCCCCCCCCAAAAAAAAAGAAAAAAAAAAAAGCATGGAGCAGCCCAGTGACCCCAAAGCCTACCACCGTAGGCTGTCTTTAAGCTGGCCTTCCTTCTGCTGCCTTCTTGCTTCTAGCCCAGCAGCTCCCAGACACCCTGGCTCCAGCAGTGTTTTCAGCACTGGATCACCTCTCTGTCTGCCCCCCACTTGAGACCCAGCTTAGCCCTGAGACCCTAGGCTGTGACAACTGACACCAAATGCCTCTGAGCTGTCTAGCCTGCTTCCTTATACATGCAGAGGGTGGGGGTGGAACTCCCTCTAAGTTCCCTGGAGCTGAAATCCTGAAGGGGAGGATTGGCTGGGGGTTGCCTTTGGCTGCCCGCAACATTGCCTGTGGGGCTGGGAAAAGTCTTGGTGTTGAAACTGGGAAAGTGAAACCATGAAACAATGGGCGGGAAGCTCTGGTGGCCTCCCTCTAACCCCAGCAGGCACACACTTCCTGGCTGGAAAGCAAACGGACTCTTCAACTGCCCTGCAGATGCCCAGCCAAAAGCCAACACTCTCCCTGGGGCCACTGCCTGCTCCTTGGTAGCTACTGCTCTTCAGGTTCAGGATCTTGGGGACACCGTTTCCTCAGCTCTTAAACTGGCGTTGAGGGCTGGAGGTCACAAGTGGGGACACACATCGAGAGGAACTTCAGATACTAATGGGCCCAGCTTACTGCCTGGGTCTGCCCAGCAGACCACTTCCTCCCTAGGTCTGGTTTACTTAAGGGGAAACCACAGTCCTGTCCCCAGCTTGGGAAAGGAAAGAATTCAGATGGTAGTCAAGGGCTTCAGAAGAGCCAGGCCCTGCACAGGCAGGGGTGAGCAGGGAGGGCTGGGTGCACAGAGCCAGGGACTAAGTCTCTAGGGTCCTCCCCAAATTGTAAGCAGCTATGTGACACTGGGTAAGTCACTTGCCCTCTCTGGGCCTGTTTCCTCTTTGATTGAATTGGCCACCCCTGGCAGGAAAGATGTGAGTGAGGAGATAAACGAAAAATCAGACTCCCCACATCTTACTTCTTTCTATAAACACCCCTTCCCCCCAATTCCTAGTGGACAACCCAGCCTTACGATTTTTTTGTTTGTCCGTTTTTCAAGAAAGGATTTCTCTGTGTAGCCTTGACTGTCCTGGAACTGGCTCTGGGGATCAGACTGGCCTTGAACTCAGAGATCAGCCCACCTCTGCCTCCTGAGTGCTGGGATTAAAGGCTTGTGCTACCACCACTCCTCCTATCCTGGCCTTAATTTATAAATGGGCCAACCCAGGTGGAGTAAGGTGAAGTCTAAGGTCACATGGCCAACTAGAACCACACCACAGAGGGGTCTGTCCCAGACAGAGGGACGCTGCTCTGACTTGGCACATCCTGCCTAGTCCCAGCGCCATAACCACCAGCACTCGGGTGCTCCAGCCAAGGGATGCTAGACATGTACATGCAAGACAAACGGAAGTTCCCCCATGCTCCCTGCAGACAGTCCACATTACATACCTTGATTTTGTTACTAGGTCCTGTCCTGTAATCTGCGAGCTAGACCCACACACACCACTCGCGATCTGGCCTTCCCCTGAGGCCCCGGTGTTCTGCCTTACTCCTGCACCCCCTTTCCTAGTCTTCCTTCAACCCCTGCCTTTTCTCCCAGACCCTGCTCTTCGGAGGATGAGGAGAGGGGCTGGAGTCTGCCTTGAGCCCGGCCACTTCCTAGTAGGATGGCTTCCGTTTCCTCATCTGTAGAATGGGTCCCTCGTTCAGAGCCAGACGCAGCAGGGG
Source organism: Mus musculus (assembly GCF_000001635.26). Taxonomy (NCBI): domain Eukaryota; kingdom Metazoa; phylum Chordata; class Mammalia; order Rodentia; family Muridae; genus Mus; species Mus musculus. The sequence goes on from NC_000085.6 coordinate 3,906,803, forward strand.
CCTCCATGAGCTCAGGCTCTGAAGTTTCCCGGAGCTAGCAACCTATCCTCTGCTTCTCCTTGCGGCCTGCCTGCATCCCAGACTGCCTGACACGGTCGCGTGGCCTCTGAGTTGCCTCCACCCGGAGTCGGGCAGGGCGCCTGGACCCTTGTCCAGGCGGAGGAAGAAGCAGTTGGTAGGCAGGGCTGGGGTTCCTCAGTTTAGCAGGACACTCACCCAGGTGGACTCTTCGCTCAACTTCGGCTTAGGATCTGAGCCCGCCCTCCGGCCAGTGCAGCTCACTCCAGCTTCGAAATACCGGAGTGGGTGTGGCCTGTGACGGCCTGCCCACTGCCCGCCCTGTCCCGCCCCCCACTGAGTTCGGGCGCGGGGTGGGGGTGGGGGTGAGGGCGGTGTCTGGACGCCCCGGAATCGTTTAATCCCGGGAATCGGGAGATAACCGACAAAAAAATCCCGATAATCGGGAGATGACAGGTAGGACCTTAAGGATAGGCCACCTTCACCTTCCTAGTACGTACAATCTGCTTCAAGCTACTTCGCTATTGTGCAAGATCGGCTGCTACCCAACCTCACCCAGCTCAGACTATGCTGGGTAAGGGTGGGCCCACGCTATGGGCCCCTCTCCACTGGCAGCAGGGTGTTGGTTGGGCCAGTCTCTGCGGAGGAACTTGACCCAGGAGCCTGGAGACTCCAGAAGTGCCTCAACCTCCTTCCTAGCCCTTGAGGTATGGAAACTGGGATTCAGGACCATTCAGCTGCCTGTACTTTGGACAGGCTGGACTGTACCCAATGGGGACCAGAGGGACAAGGGGCCCCTCAGCTGTGCTGACCCTTGAGCCCCATTCAATAAACAAGGGCTCTAATGTGTGGGGGGAGTATAGAATGGAAGCCTAAGGCAACCTGAAAACTGAGTCGAAGTGGGTAGGTATCCCCAGAAAACAGGTATGACATGGGTCTGAGGTGACTTGGTGAGGACCCTCACACAAGTGTACCAGGGGGCACAAGCCAGTGCTCTTCACTGTGGGGGAACAGACAACAGACGGGCCATAAAGCTGTAGTTGTGAATACAGTAGAAGTGTACATAAGAATAGGAGAACCAAGCTAGCAGCAGTCCCGTCCCCCCCCCCACACACACAATGTGTGTGTGCCCACACAGGGTCGGGGTAGAGGTGAGGGCGGTGTCTGAAACGGTAACAAGTATAACACCCACACTTGGGAGGAGTCAGAGAACTTAGTGGGCAAAGGGGATGTAGTAGCCAGAGGCAAGGCCAGCTCAGAGGCAGCAGGACCTATGTCATTCCCTTGTGACTGTCACCCCCTAGCAAGCTTCCTGTTCCCCAAAGGACACCCTGACCTTAGGGATGTTGGGTGCAAGTGTGCGGCTACACTCCCCGTGCAGGCACCCATGGAGGCCTGAGGTGAGCAGCAGGAATTTTCCTCAGTTGGCCACCTGTTGCACTCAGTTTTTGAGCCAGTCTCTCTCACTGAACCTGAAACTTGCCATTTTGATTAAGTTTGGCTAGCCAGGGACTCTGGGATCCACTTGACTCCATCCTCCAGCAGAGGGTCACAGACATGTGGCCACACTAAGCTTTTCTGTGCAATCTCAGGATAAGAATAACTCATTTACTCAGCCTCCTTCCTACTCAGCCTCCTCCTGAGGCTCTTGATGGACTCAAGCAGAGCCTGGAAAGGATCCAAGTCCAAACTGTAGCGATGGACAGCCAAGAAAACAGAAGACCTGGACCTCACCTCTCAGACACCCAACACCAATGGGGACAACAGGCCCCTGGTGACCTGCACTGCCAGGCTGTGGGAAAAAGCCCAGATGTGTGATACGGTTCTGGGTAGTATTGCCGATCACAAAGAGGCCTGGTAGGCCTGTGCACCATAGAGGATGGCTGGGTTCTGCATTTGCTAGACTTTGGGGCAGGTGAGTGGCTGGAACCCACTGAGAGAGCGATGCAGCAGGCCATGCACACCTGGTCTGGCTGGAGCAAACCAGATGCCCCTGGCTGCGTGGGGTAGATTCTGCCCTAGAAATGGAACAACACAACAGGTAGCTGTGGGATCATAGTTTCTTTATGGGCTAAAGGGGCCACAAGGCTGAGCCAGGTGGCCAAGGTCACCAGTGGTCTGGTCACCGGTACAGGTAGTCAGCCTGGATGTTGGCAGCGATCTCGGCCTCCCACTTGTCTCCATTGTTGAGTAGCTTCTCCTTGTTGTACAGCAACTCCTCGTGTGTCTCGGTGGAGAACTCGAAGTTGGGGCCCTGTGGGAAGGTGGACAGTGAGCAGGGCGAACCCTTCTCAGGAGCCTCAGTGCGAGCCACTTCACCCAGCCCGCTCACCTCCACAATGGCATCAACAGGGCAGGCTTCCTGGCAGAAACCACAGTAGATACACTTGGTCATGTCGATGTCATAGCGTGTCGTTCGGCGGCTGCCATCGGCTCTTGGCTCAGCCTCAATGGTGATGGCCTGAAGGAGTGGCCACAGGTCACTGTCATAATGGCAGACCCCTCCTGAATCTGCCCATCACAGTTCAAACTGACCCCTGGAAGTCTGCATGGATGCCTGGTTTCCTCAGCCCTCCAAAGGAGCCACCGCTCACGTGGCCCCATTAGTCTCTGCCAGGTGACCCTCCTGTCCCACAAGGAAAAGATTATGATCTGCTCTGCTCCCTGAAAAGGTGTGGCCCTAAGAGGGCCCCTGGATAGTAAGTACCCAATTACTGTCATGTTGAACAACTTTGCTAACGATCCCCATTTGTTGGAGAAACTTAAGAGAGATTGAAAGATTTCCTGAATTCACATAGCAATGAGGGACACAGACCGAATTTTAAGGTATATTCTTAACTATCAGTTTCTGAGGGGACAGCTATATGCCAGCTAAGGGTAAGAAGGGATGGCCTGGAAACTACAGGCCAGGAGGACCTTTAAGGAACTTGATACTCCCTAGTGGCAAGTTTGCTACTCACAGTAGAGCCTCAGGAGGCATACATCTTTCTTTCTTTCGAGACAGAGTTTCTCTGTGTAGCTTGAACTCTGCAGTTCTGGTTGGCCTGGATTAAAGGTATGCACCACCATGTCCAGCAAAGGCACACAGCCTTTTGTGTTTATAACAGTGGGAAGAAAATCTCTCCTGGCTACTCTTACCGTTATAGGGAGAATATGGGGAAGGAGCCTAGCCTGTCTGTGCAGAGTGCACACCACCTAGGAGCCATGCCAGACATCACTGAGCTGCTGAGGCACAGCTAGGAGCTGGAGTTACGCATGGCGGGCTAGGTAGTGTCCCTGGGCAGGTCTCACGGCTGCAGCTGCTGGAGCTCATGTTAGACACAACAAAGCCATCACTGCATTTTCCTGTTTCCAAATAGTCCCAGCCTCCGGCATTCTGTGCAGCACCCACCAGCATAACTGAAAGCCAGGCTCTGGGGAGCAGCTAAGCTCTGGGGAGCAGCCACTCCTGTTGCACATCCTCAGCTTGAACACAGAATGGCCACACAGACAGGGCTCCTGAAACCACGCCATGGCCTCTAGGCTCAAATGTCACATGATTATTGACTCCCAGGGTAGGATATGAGTACTCCACGTGGCCTGCTTGGGATGGAGCCGCCCCCCAGCCGGCTTCCTGACTCAGCACTTGACATTAAGGACTCACTGTCCCCCACACAGGGTCAGGGTTAGGCCAAGCGAGAAAAGGACAATGTCAGGTGTCTGTGGCAGTGCATACTTTTATCTTAGTACTCCAGAGGCAGAGGTAGACAGATCTGTGAGCTCAAGACCAGCTTAGTCTACACAATGAGTTTCAGCTGGTGCTACATAGTGAGACTCTGTCTCAAAAGAAAAAAGAGCCAGGAGTGGTGGTAGTATATACCTTTAATCCCAGCACTTGGGTGGCAGAGGCAGTCGGATTTCTGAGTTTGAGGCCAGCCTGGTCTACAGAGTGAGTGCCAGGACAGCCAAGGCTACACAGAGAAACCCTGTCTCGAAAAACCAAAAAAAAAAAGAAAAAAGAAGGGTCTTTCCCGGGGGAGTGTATCAAGGTAGGGGTCAGATCAGATTTAGGGCCTAGTAGTTAGAAGGCAGACTCACCTGTGCAGGACAGATGGCCTCACAGAGTTTGCAGGCAATGCAACGCTCCTCTCCAGATGGGTAGCGGCGCAGTGCATGCTCCCCACGGAAGCGCGGACTCAGTGGGCCCTTCTCAAAGGGGTAGTTGATGGTGGCAGGCTCTCGAAAGAGGTAACTTAGGGTCATGCCCAGTCCTGGGAGTAGTACAGAGCTGGTAAGAGGATGCTCTCCTCTCCGGCCGTCCACGCCTGACTCTCCCCTCTCCCCTCTTCACTGGTACCCACCTCGGATGAGTTCTGTCCACATCAGAATCCGAGCTGCATTGTCAGTTGCGGACTTCATGTCCACCTCAGACTCCTGTTCCTTCTTATTCACATACTCTGCAGGAGGTCAGGGAGGGAGGTTAATGGAAGCTGGCTTTGGAAGCGCACCCAGGCAAAGCTTTTCAAGTTCAGGGAGTGAGGGACCTAGGTCCTCCTAGTGGGTCCTGATAACCTAGCAGCTCTTTCCTGTCACATGCCTCCCGCCTTTGATGGTACTACAGTGACTGAGTCACAGTCTCTCTTGATCGCTACCTTCATTTTCAGAGTGGAAACTAGAGCTCACAGAGGGTCCCTAGCAAAGCAATTTCCCGGGCCTTGGGTGTGACGACGGTCAGAAAAGCTCAAGTCAGAATATTGGCTACTCACTGTACGTTGCCGCCACTGCGCTGCTATGAAGGCTTTGTCCATTAAGATGTCCTGCAAGGAGAGAGGTGATTTCACACCAGGAAGCTCTGCTCCCCCACCCCCAGGAAAGGCCTCTAGCCCTACCTGTGCGCATGGCCTGGGCCAAGGCCCGTGGCAGCATTGATGAGCTCAGGCGATACATCTGGAACATGGAGAAGGGAAGAGAAGGGTCTAAAACTGCCCTCCTCTGAACCTCTACCTTACGCCCCATTCACTCACAATCCCACTCAAGACCAGCACCCCTAACCCTCAATCTGACCTCACTCTGCTGACTCACAGTTCCTGGGCACCCCAAGTTCCTTCTATTTCTGCAGTTCCTAAGCAACCTATTTAATCCATTTCCCCATGTCCACTCCTCATCCTCCGCTCACACCAAGGCTCCCTGACCACCACCAGTGTATTCAGGAGCCTGGATGGTTCTTCTGGTGGGTCCTCCTAGTGGGTCCTGATAACTCTGAGCCAGGCTTCATGTCAAATGTCATAGACCCTGTCATCCTGTCATGTTAAGTGATTGCTCCCAAATTACCCAATGTCATTGGAACCAGGACAGGAATCCAGGAGATACCTGCAGAAAACCCTTAAAGATTTAAATAATTACCAGGGTCAAGTTCCTCTCCTCAACCCAAGGGGCTCCTGGAACTCTCCCCAACCTGCAGAGTGACCTTGGGCAAATGATGTCCCCTGGCCTCAGTTTCTGGATTACAATGTAGGAAGAGGGGTCCCGAAAATTAGGGATGTATGCAAACAAGGGGATTTTGACCAAGAGTCTGGCAGATCACCAACGCTCTAGCGCCCTCTTGTGACCTTTGACCTGTAGGGGTCGGCCAATTCTTGACCCCAAGCAATCCTGGATCCAACCTACCACTTTCTCTCAGACCTTCCCCTTGACCTCTGACCCTATGAACGCAGAAGGCAGCCGGCGAGGCAGCGCATGCGCCTGAGGGTGCAGGCTTTCCGGTCCGCAGCTCGGGAAGGACGCACAAGCCGCGGGTCCCGAGCCGAAGCGCTAGATCCCAGACTTCATAAGGTCAGCGGTGACACCCCGTTCAACCCTGTCGTTGCGTCACCCAGACCCTGTCTTCGCCGCCTTGCCCTGGCCACCCACCTTGAAGTGCTGCGGCTCCTTCCCTGGCCCAGATGCGGTTCAACCGGAAGGCGGAGCCTAAGCTCAGGATGCTGCCATTGGGCGAGCTTCTCACGCCTTTTTCCATAGTGCCCTTTCCTTCTTTGGTCTGATTGGCCTAGGGTCCTGTAGGAGGCGGGCCCAGGACTATATTTTTCTCTAATTGGCTGATGGGAGCAGATGCTTGAAGTTTTGTAGGGAGCTGCCATGTTGTATCAGAGAGGTTAATGCGCCTGACTTCCGAGATCCTGAAGGCGGGACTTCCTGACCTCGGTTTGGGACGCTGCTACAGTCCGGGGAGGCGGGAGGGGTAGGGCTCATTTGAATACTGCAAAGATGGCGACAGCGTACAAGCGCTTTAACCACTGGTCCTTGTAACGGCCGCGGGTAGCAGGACTTTTGTCAAGTCTGCCCCTAGGACTAGAGAACCATGAGGCAATCTGCATGCCTTGTATGGAGTGATCAGAAATGCTTCCTTCAGGAAGTAGTGTCTAAGCTGGCGGTGTAGAATCTGGAAGGCCAGGAAGGACATGTTGACTTAGTCAAAAACCAGGCCATGTGTAGAGACAGGATGTCAAAAATTTTGAGTTTTAGCAGGTGAGTGGCTGGAAGCGCCATCCCTTGGAGCATGGAGCTCAGACTGGTGGAATGTTTTACGGCTGAGTAAACTTGTGAGGTGAGGGGTGAGTTGTAGCTGGGGAAAGGTCTTGGACTTATCACGGAGGCAGCACCTCCACTCCAAAAAAGACAAGACACCTGTAGCTTGGAGTCAGCCCTCCTAGTTTAATACTTCCACGACGATAGGCTGTTTTGTTAAGGCTGTTTTATTTCCATTGTGCAGATAGAAAACTGAGAGTGAGAAGACCCAGACAGGCCTGGTCACAGAGTATGACCTGTGCCGATTATCACTGCTCCCTTGCAACACTATCCACGAGAGGGTGGGTAGTTCAGAAGTGCTCTGTTTTCTCGAAGATTCTATGGTCACTGCATCCCTTCCTGCCTTCCTACCCTCAGCCTATCTTATTCAAAGGTCCAAAAAGGGGAGCCCCAGGAGGCAGAGGGCTCCACCAAGAAGGGCTGAGCAGACTGCTCTGTGGCCTTGGCCCTGGCAGGCCACTTCTCTGAAGCTGTGCCCCAGGCAGGCTCCTGTACCCCAAAACCCCTGCTTACAGCAGGGTGCAGCTGCAGCACCTCTCCTCCATGGCCACCAACAACACCCTGAGGTTGCGACTGGAGTAGGGTGGGTAGCGCAAGTCATTGATTTTCTCCATTCCCGGGCTGCGCAGCAGACAGGCACGCTGGTTGGAGAAGGTGTCAAAGGAGAACTTGCCGTGGTACCTGCCCATCCCGCTGGTTCCTGTGGGCAGCACAGAACATGGGTCTTTAGGTCTTTAAGGGCCAACTGAGGGGACATCACATAGACTTGGCTTTGACAGGTAGGCTATCTTAGCCTGTTTCTCTGTGTGTTCAGTGGACTAATCACAAGGCGTTATGGATGAGTACTGAACTTGCCCCAGCCACTTTACCAGGTGCCCTTAGGGACAGGCAAACTGAGGTCATGGGTATGAATTCTGGAGCTAGGCTTCCCAACGTTGAATCCCAGCCCCATACTGAACACTCTAGGCAAGTGACTGCCTCAGGCTCTCTGTGAGAGTGGCATCTTTTTTCTAGGTTTGTGGCAGACATCTTCAAATCTGTGTAGCTCTTACTGTCTAGGAAGGAACAAGGACTCAACCCAGAATGTCCAGGGGACATGGCCTGGGTGGAGTTGGTAGTAATGAAGCTGGCTTGTTAAAGTGAGGGACGCCAGAGGATCATGGAGTCAGCCAGATAGTGTGTAAGTGGGGAAGGTGGGGGGAACATGTAAGGGTTCAAGTTCAGTAGCCATCACAAGAGACTAAGGGGGAACAAGAGCAGGACTTCTAGGCCAGACCAGGACTAGCCGGACAATGCTGTCATTTGCTCTGATATTGAGTCTGACCGGGTGGAAGGACCAGGGCACTTTCAGTGAGGAAGTCGACCTAAAGGAGAAGTAGCTGTCCCGGTCACATGCCTGTGGGCTTGCTGGAATATAGCTGTGAGGTTTGAAGTTGGGGGCGGGGGGTGGCAGGGGGGTGGAATGGGGCATCTCCACATGCCTGGCCTCCTGGAAACAGAGACACCCAGAGCTGGGTGTGCAGGGACTTGGGAAGGCTAAAGGAGGCATCATTTGGCCCTGCCATGGAGTTGAAGGCCAGAACTATGTGGGGATGGGTGGCCAAAGTCTGGGGGAGAGACAAAGAACTCAGTGGCTGGAGGCAACTGGTGTGTTTTTATAAACCCACCAACGTGATCTCTCTGTAGCTTCTCACCCACATGTTTAGTGCAAGCATATCTGCAAAGTTCCACCACAGACTGTAGGGAGGTGGGAGAGAGGCAGGCTAGTTGGACAGTCAGTGGGGAGGGGCTTATGCTGCACTGGGCACTGAGAAGGGGGCACATCTTCTGCAGTTAATGTGGTCAGGTAGCAGGATGGGGATGCAGGTAGGGGGTCAGCCCAGGAGGGCAGAGCTCTGCTGCTACCTACCCACTCCTCCAAAAGGAAGGCTGGACAGGGTCATGTGCATGAAGCCATCATTCCCACAGAATCCCCCGCTGCTGGTCCGGGCCAACACCTGTTTGATAACCTGGGAGAGAAAAGATGCAAAGCACTCCTGGACGGACCTTGTTTCAGTGAGGGCCAAGGGGGCCCTAATGGGGCAGACTCACAAACTCCACCCTGGGGCATATTCTCTATGGATCCACCTGTATGTGTCCCTGACAGGGTGTTGAGGGGACCTGGCACATCTACTCAGACGGGCAGAGTAGGGACACAGTGAGATGTCAAGTCATGGAGGTTTCCCAGGGAGGGAGAAGGGGAGGGGGATAACTACTGAATTTTAGTATAAATGAGACAGCTATTCCAGAGAGAAGGGGAAGAGAAATAAAGGGAGCTGGGGGGGGGGGGTGAGTTTGGGTCCCTAAGGTCAGGTGGGCATAGCAGCCTGAGCTTAGCCTTGCCTGAATTTCTGGAGGGTTTTCTCCAGTCTGCAGGTTCCTCAAACGCTGAAGGGAAAGGAGATAGGTTTGCCCTACTTACTCTGATGACACCTCTGAGTTGGGCCCTGTCTGGTGAAGTGGATCCTACCAGGTATCAGCATTGCCTCAGCCTGAGGCTTCCCAGAGCAACAGCCACATCAGAGGGAGAGCAGGCTGGAAACCAGCCTGGTCTCAGACCAGTGCTGGGCTTAGGAGACTCTGAGGGGCAGTTGGCCCTCTCTGCCAAAAGTGCTGTGTTGTGTTTTCTAACGGTCCCACAGAGGAATGGCTAAGTTTGAAGGTGAGTCTGAGATGGTCCCAGCAGAGACTTTCATGTAGAATGAGGGAGGAAATGGCCACAGGGCAGAGCCAGGACAGACTGGAGGCTTGCATAGTCAGACAGTGTTGGATATGGTAGCATGTGACTGTAATTACACCAGTGGAGGTGCGAGGGCCAAGAGTTCAAGGTAATCCTTAGCTACATAGTGAGTTGAAGGCCTGAGCTATTTGAAACCCCATTAAAAGGGCTGCTGAGATGGCTCAGTGTGTAAAGACTCTTGCTGCCAAGCTTGACAGTCTGACTCGATCCCCAACATACACATGGTGGAAGGAGAAGGCTGACTCCTCAAGTTGTCCTCTGACAACCACACAATAAATAAATGTAAAAGGAAAAAAATGTTTTTTAAAGTGGGGCTAGTGACGTGTTTCAGCGGCCACTAAGCCTGATGACCTAAGACCCCAGGATCCACAAGGTAGAAGGAGAGAACTGACTCCTGCAAGTTGACTTCCAGCTTCTGCATGTACACACAGATATAGACAAGCATGATTAAAAAACAGACAAACTGCTAAGCCGAGAGCACACACAAGAGGCTGTGCTAACTGACTAAATGAGGTCTAGAACACGTCTGCAGCGACATGGCAGTTGTCCCCTCCATAGAGAGAGCTCCAGCACATGGCCTCTCCCTTCCTTCAAGGCCAGCACGGAGGCTTGCTCGGACACTCCAGACAGGACAAAACAGCTCTCAGCAGAGCCTTCTAGCAGACACGGCCTTGCTCAGGCGCCCTTTAGCTTCCAGTGGCTCTGATGCTCCAGAGGCATTCTCTCTAGAAATCCCATTCCCTGGCGTGGAGTTGTGAGAAGCCAGGACACTGGGGACATTGCAGAGACCTTGGCTGAGGCCATGCAGCACAAGATCCGGAGCACCCGTGGCACAGATGCAGGAGGGCAGTGGTGGCGATGCTGCAATACTCTCCTGGCTCGACTATGGGGAGCTGCTTGTGGGGTGCCGGGAAGTCTACTGCCTTTATGGCGTTTTGTATACTTAAAGTTTTGTATAGATAAAGTCTATTTCATTTTAAGAATGGTGACAGCTGGGTATGTAACTGATTTGGTAGGGTTTTTTTTTTTTTTAATTTTATTACATTCTATTGTCACAGCCCATGAGACGATCTTTTGGGAGAAAAATTTGTGGGAGTCTGTTGTTCTCCCACAGGATTCTTGGAGATTGAGCTCAGGTCACCATGTTTTGTGACATTTTTACTGGCTCAGCTATCACTCATCCCCTTATTTGGTAGACTTGTTTGTTTGTTTGTTTGTTTGTTTGTTTGTTTTTGGTTTTTCGAGACAGGGTTTCTCTGTGTAGCTCTGGCTGTCCTGGAACTCACTTTGTAGACCAGGCTGGCCTCGAACTCAGAAATCCGCCTGCCTCTGCCTCCCAAGTGCTGGGATTAAAGGCGTGCGCCACCACGCCCGGCTCGACTTGTTTGTTTTTAATCTTTAAGATGTATTTATTTTATGTTTATATTTTGTCTGTCTATATGTATGTGTAACATGTGTGTGCTTGGGCTACATGAGACCTCATCTCAAAAAATTGTTTGGCAGGGCTGGAGAGATGGCTCAGTGGTTAAGAGCACTGACTGCTCTTCCAGAAGTCCAGAGTTCAATTCCCAGCAACCACAAGGTGGCTCACAACCATCTGTAATGGGATGCGATGCCCTCTTCTGGTGTGTCTGAAGACAAGGACAGTGTACTCACATACATTAAATAAATAAATAAACAAACAAATCTTTTTTTAAAAAATTTTGTCAGGGGTAATGGCATCCAGGAGAGTTTGCCTTGGGGAAGGTTTGACTTTTGGGAGGGAGGGCAGGGACAAAGCCAGGAGGCCACCATGCCTAAGGCCCTGTAACTACCCATAGGGGCTGTGCCCCCTTGTTAACACCCCTCCCACAGCCCACCTCTGGTACTTGACCCCACCTGGCTTCTCTTGGAGAAGGCATACAGCGCCAGTGGCTTCTCCCGCCGGTTCATGAACTCGATGGCTTCATCCAGGCTTCTCACAGTCACCAGGGGCAGGATGGGCCCAAAGATCTCCTCCTGCATCACAGGCTCTGTCTCCTGCACGTCCACTAACACTGTGGGGGCTGCAATACAAGAGGCAACCCAGCCTTACCCCTAGGCGAGACCATGTCTAGAAAGAGGGGCTCCGATAAGGACATAGCTGGCGCACAGGTGAGTCCAGGGTCTGACTTCTTAGGACCTCAGGCTTGGGGTCTGCAGTCTCACAGAACAACAAAAGCTAGAACAGAGGTGTAAACCACACTCTGAACTTCTACAGTGAGGTCACAGCTCATTGGGTCCTGAGCTTTTCTGAGGACCCACATTGATAGGGGCACTGTGGCATTGGATACCTAAAGCTGTGTGCTCAGGCCAACTTCCAGAGGTATGGAGAGGATTCAGACATAGGCTGAGACCCGCAGTCCAGCATGGGCTCCTGTGACTTAGGAAGGTCTTAGCCTAGGTTAGAGGGAAACTCACCAATGTAGCGCTCTCCCTCATCACTCTGGCCACCGATGGCCACACGGCCACAGCCCAGCAATCCCTGGAGTCGCTTGAAATGCTTCTGGTTGATGATTCTGCCCAGGTTGGGGGAGGTCTGTGGGTTGTCTCCATAGAAACGTGTGATGGCATTCTGTAGGGCAGGCACCAACCGCTCCTGCATCTCCTGGCTACACAGGATATAATCGGGGGCCACACAGGTCTGGCCGGCATTAAAGTAGCGGAACCAGGCCACACGGTTGGCCACTATCTGGGGGTCGCAGTTGTCATCCACATAGCAGGGGTTCTTACCCCCCAGCTCCAGGGTGATGGGTGTCAGGTGTTTGGCAGCAGCAGCCATGACGATCTTGCCTACATAAGCATTCCCTGGGTACATGGAAAGGCCATGAGTGGCTCACAAGTCAATTGGCTAGGTGTACATCCTCACCTGGGTCCCTGCACAGAGGCTCTAAAGGAGTTTATTCTGCACTCCCAGCGGTAAGTTGGACTCCCTGAGTCCCTCCTAGGTGAAGCCTCTTTGCTTCTATCTGTATCTGCTTCTATCCCTGGCCCACCCTGAAGTTTACTCTCCAGCCTACCACAGGACTGACCACCTTTCCATCTTCTGAAACCTTTGATGTCTTTCACCTTGTCCTCTAAGGCCAGAGCCAGTTTCGCTGACTGATGGTCAGGAATCTCTTCTCCGTGTCATGCACTCCGTCTTCCCTGACTTTCTGCTCCACAGGCCACTCCCCGAGTCCTCCTCTCCTTCCCTCATCCGCTCATCCTCCAGCCTGTCCCAGCCCTTCCCTGCCAGACCATAATTCCTCCGTTCCTTCTTTAATCTCTGCTCTCCTCAGTTCACGCCCCACAGAGGCACTCTGGGGACAGGGACACTTGCCTGTGATCTCAGTGCTCAGGAAGCTGAGGTAGAAGATTACTTCAATGCCAGTCTGGGCTACAGTGTGAGATCCTATCTCAAACAGTGGCTGGGCCAGCCATGGAGTGTGCTCCTGTAACTCCTGCACTCCAAGGTAAGAGTATCCGGGGTACAAGGTCACCCTCAGCTATGTAGTGATTTGAGGCCACCCAGGGATACATGAGACCTTGTTTGGAAAAAAAAAAAAAGCCAAACCCAAACAAGAGCAGCAGTCCCACCTTGGGCGGAGAGCTGAGCTCAGTGCAGAGCACTTGCTTGGCATGTCTGAAGCTTTGAGTTTGAGTCCCAGCACCTCAAACACAGACAAGACCCCAGAACAGACAGCCTTAGACATGACCTGCAGTCTCAGACGTACTCAACGGAGACTCCCTGCCTGAGGGAGGAGGGGGCTCAATGAACACTTCCTAAGGACTGTATGCTGGATAAAACCCCCCCTTTTATTTTTCTGGGCAGACCTTGGCTTTGGATAGTCTTAGCTTTTACAGATGAGCAAACTGACCAGGTTAGTCATGGGACCTTGCATCAAGATTGAAGTCTGGTTTGTTAGGCCTTGGCTTGGAAACAGGCCTTGGGTTTTGCCTAGCCTCTACACCTGACCCTGGGGACCCAAACCTAAGGGCCACTAGGCCTGAGGGTGTGGAGGTGACTTTGATGGCACTCCCTGCCTCCTGCCTTGCCTACTTATGAGACTGTACCAGTGGCTTCCCCATAGGGAACACCAATCTGCCTTTGCTCCAGCATCCTTCCCTGTTCTCAGCTGGGCTTTTCCTAAGCTTGAGGCAAAGTCTAGAGAAAATTCCAAAGCCCACTTCTCCCCCTTGCACAGGCAAGTCAGAAGCCGGCCAGCTCAGGTCCTGGCAGCTCACTACCCACCTCACCTTTTAAATCCTCTAGAAGCTTCATCTTGGTCCCTTGAAGCAGACATCCAGGACCTGGGACAAGCTAGCACAATGGCAGGTGACCTCTGGGAGCTAGTCTCCCTAAGAGCTTGGGTGCAAATCCTATTATGGCTAACTGGGCAACCCTGGGTTGGATAGCGCTACCCTTCAGCAGCCTGAGCCAGCCTCTCGCTCACCTGTGAAGGCGGAAGGGGACCATGGGTGTCTGCTGTCAGGGCCTGATGCGGTAGAAGCTTGTCATGGGCAGACTTTTGACTAGTGAGGTTGAGGTTAGGGAGGTAGCTGCTGTATGTGGACATGGAATTCTGCCCTTCTCTCTTAGGCTGTGGAGGCTGGAGCCACCCCAGAGCCTTACCTGTGAAGAAGATGTAGTCGAACTTGTGTTCCAGCAGCTGCCCGGTCTCCTGACGCCCACCCAGTACCACAGTAAAGCAGCTCTGTGGGGGCGGGGGCAGGCAAAGGTCCTCAGACCCAGCTTCTGAGTCCACCCTGCCTGGAGCCCACCCACTTTGCCTCTTCACCCAGGCATAGACAATCCTTCCTGAGAACTTCCTGGGGCAGGGAATGGCTGAACACTAGACCAAGAGATAAAATGATGCTGGGACCAGCTATGGGAGGGATATCAGGGGACAGACTACACAGGCTAGATCCTAGAAGGGGAGCTGGGGGTGAGAGAAGGTGATGGAGCTGATGCAGAAGAGCCCCGCTAGCCAAGTATAGAACTCGACTATTTCTGCTTACCTGGTCCAGATAGCGGGGCAGGACCTCAGCCAGTATCTTTTCAGTGGCCTTGCTGATCTCTGAGGGCTTGAGCACCACACAATTCCCTGCGGTCAGCACAGGGAATGTAGGAGAAGGCAGCCATGCAGGGTGTGTGTCCACACCCACCCTCAGATGAAGAATCATAAGTGGTGGACAAGGCCACCTAGGAGCAGGGTGCCAGTCCCCCTTCCCGTCTTCCCTTTCTGGGTTCCTAGGTAGCCCTGAGCTCTCCAGTGTGTAGGGCTGTGGGAAGGTGAAGGTCTCCTCACCTGCAGCTATGGCCCCCACCAGCGGCACGAGTGTCAGGTTAATGGGATAATTCCAGGGCACGATGATAAGCACCAGACCGAAGGGCTCCTTCCGGATGAAGGCTGAGTCCAGCTGTGTAGCCTGGGTCAGGGGTGAGCAGTGAGGCTCTGTGGAGCCTCACTATGGGAACAAGGAGTTCCCAAAGCCCACCTACCACCCTGCCACGCCCCCTCCTCCAATTCACCAGATTCTTGGACACTTTCTCATCCTTCATCCAAGACCGCAGGTTCCTGAGGGCCAGGTCCACCTCGGCCTGACTGATGGCAATCTCAGACACCTCGGCCTCGAAGGCTGACTACAGAAAGGAATGAGAGTCAGGGCCGAATTGGGCCGGTATCACTTCCTTCCTGTAGGTCCTGCATCTCTTTATCCTTTCATTCATTCACTCATTCATTTATTCATTCACCCACTCCTGGGAGCCATGGGCACCTGGAGGCAGACTATATAGTGGGAAGAGATCCTAGCAGGCACAGAGGCCCTGGTGGCTGGTGAGGGCTTTCTCTGCTTCTGCATAGCCCGGGATACAGAGCATGGGGCACAAGGCACGATTATCCTCGTCTTATTCCCTACAGCCCAGGGGGTACCAAGTGCCCTGGTAGCAGAAGATCAAGGTCTGGAGTGCCAGGCAAGACTGTACAAGGGAACACTCAGCCGGGCAATGGTGGCGCACGCCTTTAATCCCAGCACTTGGGAGGCAGAGGCAGGCAGACTTCTGAGTTCAAGGCCAGCCTGGTCAACAGAGTGAGTTCCAGGACAGCCAGAGCTATATAGCCCAGAGAAACCCTGTTTCGTAAAACAAAAACAACAACAACAACAAAAAGGGAATACTCCACGCAAAGCCTGGTGGGTGTCTTGTGCAACCTAATACCACCATGAGTCCTAGTAGCTGAGCCTAGTTTCAGCCATACACAGCTCATAGCAAGCCTGGCAGCTCCTGAGGACCCTAGGGAGGTTTGGATGGGCTTAGAAATCAGTCTACACCTAGGGGGCATAGGGACCTCAAGAGAGTAGGGTACTATGAATGAGGCTCTTCCTTGGGCCCTGCTTTTCCTGGCTGTGTGTCTTTGGGCAAGAAACTGAGTTCTCTGATCCCTCCTCTAGGGTTAACTGTCTGTGACTGCCCAGCAGGAGGAGTGCTAGGGGGAGGATGAGGGGATGGCCACAGCACTGGACAAATGCTGTCTGGCCTGCCAAGGGTGGAGACAGTGAGTCGTCTGACTGGATCAGGGGGAGGTACCCAGGTGAATTTTCTGGGCTGCTGCATCCTTTGTAAGGTCCAGGTTGCTGGAGTCGGATGAGAAAGCAGAGGTGGAACCTGAGCTAAAGGGGGAAAGGTCGGGTCCTCTGAGTGCTGGGCGGGGCTGGTGAGAAGCAGCCGGAGTCAGTCCCAGGAGTCCAGGACTGGGGTTGAGGAGTGTCTCCAAGGTAACCTCAGGGGATATAGGGAAGTGGAACTCCCTGGGGCAACCCCTTGGACAGCCAACTTAGGACTGGAGGGACCGTGTATGGCTGCTGCTGGGACTGGGAGGGAGCCACAGGGCCTGCAGATTACAGAGGCTGTGATGGCTACAGTGCCAAGTGACAGCCAAATCCTCCAGGGCGTGGCCCACTTCCTCAGGCCTTGTTTCTGTCTCTCTCTGTCTTTCTTACTCTCCCCCAGCCACTCTGGCTTCTGTAGCTCCTCAGTTACAGACACACCAAGCTCTCCTGCCTCGGGACCTTTGCATATGCTGCTGGGCCACTTCCTCCAATGTCCATGCAGCTCATTCTTTCTCCCACTTCCTGTCTGTTCCGAGCCACTCCTCCCTTCTTAGAAAAGCCTTCTTTGACCTCCACGTACAAACCAGTTTCTTAGGCTGTCCCCCCCCCCAACACTGGAGTGTGTACACCTTGCATGTTACCAGGCAGCACGCATGCACAGCATCCCCTGTAAAGGTCAGCTCTGTAGACACAGGGGCTTTGCTTTGCCTTTTCTCTCCAGACCCTAGACTGACCAGGACCAAGCACATGCCAAGTTTTCCATAAGCAGCTACAGAGTAGACGACAGAGGACAGCTGGAGGGGTCAAACAGTCCGCGGTGTCTTACAAAAGGAGCTGCGGTCCCCTGGGCTTTCAGCTCCTCTTCCTGGAGGATGTGCCTAAACCGTGCTCCTTATCCCAGTTGTACCACCCTTGCTGACCTCGGGGCACACACACCCCTACCCCACTGTCCCTGTTCCATGCCACCTTGTGCAGGTCTTGGGCCAACGCCTCCTGCAGCTGTTGTTTGTTGTCTCGGAGGAAGTGGCTCAGGCCTTGCAGCTGTGCCGCTCGGAACTCAGCTGACCTCGTCCGCCCCTCCTTGAAGGCCTCCCGCAGCTGCTGAAGCTTGTCTTCAAACGAGTCCATCCTGCAGGACAGTGCAGGGTGAATCAGGTGGCTGGGGCTGCCCTCACTTTTGTGACAGTGTTCACCCCCTGCCCCTTCCCAGTGGCTCAGAGCCTTCCCAGGGTCTCTCTTGGATAACTCCAGTGGTGACAAGAGTAGCCATTGATTGATACACAGCCAGACATGAGACATGTCTCCTTCTTCCAGATGGACTTACAGGAAGCTACAGGACAGAGTATGGGCTTGGGGACAGCTGTTCAGCAGCCTTGAAGGCTGGCCCGGTGAGCCAGTGAAGATTAGCTCTGACCCAAGGCCCTCCTGCTCTAGTGACCTCCCAGGAGCTACTTTCCACTGCCTGGCCTGGGTAGAGTGGACAGGAATGGCTACGGTGAGGGATACGGCTGCAACCACCGCAGTTCAGGAGCACTACACAAGAGGAGCCCGCTGAGTGGAGACGGTTCTGCGGCCTTGGCTGACCTTGGGCAGAGGAGTTACTAGTGACGACACTCTTGTGTCTCCTTGGCACAAAGGGGAGAATGCCTTGGGCTTCCCAGAGGCCCTCCTGCCCACCTCAGCCACGTTGCCAGCTAGAACACAAGAGAAAGTGACCACTGAGGAGAAGGGCTAGGTGGGGTGATAGAGGCTCAGTCACCAGCCAGGACTGGTAGACAGGGAGGGGGCTGGATACTCCCCTGGGCTCATCAGAAGAGCCCTGTGACGAAGTCACTCCTAGACTTGGTGCCTAGGACCGTTGGGGCCCCTTTCTTTCCTCATTTCCTCTCTGATTTCAGCACTCAGTGTAACTGAAGCCTCTTCCTCCAGGAAGCCCACTCTGATGCCCCTTTATCTGTTCACAGCGGCCCCTCGGCTCCGCTTGGCTTTGTACCGTGTGGCAGCATAGGATGGAAGCCCAGTTACCCTGTGCTCACCTCCTTTTATTGTTCCCTCCCGCTGGACCAGGAGGCCAACCCCACTTTGCCTATTTAACTCATATCTTGGGGCTGAGTGCCCCAAACTTCCCCAGCTGCTGGAGGAGTTGGGATTTGTCGTCATTATTGTTGGTTTGCGTTTTTTAAAATCTTGCCTCTGTGTGTGATGTACCTGCACGTGTGTATGTGTGTTCCCATGTCGGTGCGTGTGGAGGCCCAAGGCTAATCCTGGTGTCTTTCTCAATCATTCTCCAGTTGGACCCAGAGTTCATAGATAAGGCCAGTCTGGGCTGGAGAGATGACTCAGCATTAGAGTACTTGCTGCTCTTCCAGAGGGCCTGAGTTCAATTCCTGGCACCCGCACCTGTAGCTGTAGCTCCAGAGGACCTGGCACCTCTGGCTTCTGCATGCACCTGCACTCACGCATACACATAATAAAAAAAAAAAAAAGTCTTAAAAAGGAAAACTAGTGACTAGACAGCTTGCCCTGGGGGTCCACTCTCTCCACCTTCAAGCTGTCACACCCAGCACCCTGGGCTCTGGGATATGAACGCTGGTCCTCATACTTGCCGGCAAAGACTTTCTGTGCTGAGGCATCTCTCCAGCCCTGGGTTGGATTTGGTTTGGTTGAGGCAAGCTGCCCTTAAACTCTCTATGTGGCTGAGATGTCTTGAACTCGGGTCCCCCTGCTGATACTTCTAAGTGCTAGGTTTATGGGCACGCAGCACCATGCTTGGCTTAGCTGACAGCTGTGGAGATGGGGCCTTGCTGTCTGCCTCTGGGTCCAGGGTGAGCATTAGTGCTTTGCCACTGTCAGGCAGCTCTCTGGGAGGCCGTTGGGGCCATGTGTGGAGAAGAGTTGATCTGCAGCCACAAGCAAGTCCAGAGGCTGTGCCGAGGGACCCTTCAGGCCTCCTGTTCCAACAAGAAAAGCTGACATTGTGGGGGGACAGCATCACCCTCCACCACCGAGCATTATCAGGGTGGCTCCAGACTCTGCTTCTACCAGCTGTGAGACCTTGGGTGAAGCCTCTTCTGACCTGACTCAGTTTCCCTGCTGTCACAGGAGAAGGAGCCCTGGCTTGCAGACTACTGTACAAAGAAATCATTTGCTGTCCCCAGGAAGTACAGGGGAGGCCAGCACCCCTGAGTCCCCAGCAGAGTTGGGGGGATGCTCTATGGTTAAAGCTCTTTCTGTCCAAGCAGGAGAAGCAGCGTCCGGGTCTCCAGACCCAGAAAAATGCCAGTGGTCACGTGACCTTCCTATAATCCCAGCCTCTGAACCCAGAGAGGACCCCCTGGAGCAGAATGCTCATCTTGACTAGTTCTAGACTTGACTGAGAGACCCTTCTCAACGTGAACCTATGAAGAAAGGTTTCCGGCATCAATCTCAGGCCTCCTTATGCACATATATAAACACATGTGCAACTCCACACAGTAAACCGACACATATATGAACATGCAGAACACAATACCCATGAGAAAAGAAAAAAAAGAAAAGTGACACCCCCAACAGTCACTCCCTGCTCACTGGAATCTCTTCAGAGCCCACAAAAATGTAAGGCATGCTACCAAACACTGTGGGCCTGGAGCTCTGTGTGTGAAGTCTGTGCAGAACATTCTAGAAGTGCTCCTAGCAACACATGCCAGCTCACCATGGCAGCAGGACACACACCTCTCCTTCAGGGCTGCCCACCTGGCACATGATGCCCCCTGGAGGTTGGTCGCTGTGGTCTAAGGGTGTGTCCACCAGAGGCCAGAGAGCCGAGCTGGACCTCAGTCAGCAGAGGAACCAAGGCCATCTGTTACCGGGGTCAGGAAGCTTAGACTAAGACAGCACAGGAGAACTAGGAAGCCATAATGGACATACCCACTGGGGATTCCTGTGTAACTCTACTGGGCTGTACGCTCTCCCCAGTTCCCTGGGGATATCTCACCCTGGCTCAGTCAGTAGTGATGTCTGTCCTGACTCCTTTAAACCCAACAACAGCAGGGGGACTGTTCTTCACCCCACTGAAGGAAACAAAGACCAGAGCACAGGGAGGACAGGAGCTAGCCTGAGTGAGTGCACCCTGCTCCTTCACACGCTGGAGACACCTCAGTCCAGGTCCAGACACACAGAGCCCAAGCGCGTGAAGAGCAGCTCCCTCGGGTCTCTGTCCCTCAATGCTGTCATTCCTCCTGATCTGCACCATGCTGTGCTGTCCAAGCCCTTGGCTCAGCTGCTTAGATTCAGAGCTGGTGAGCCCCGGGGCCTTCCTGAGGCTGGGATGGGAGTTTCTATGTCGTTTGTGTTTCCCTGGGGTCTAAGTAGGACCATGGGCCTGGAGAATCCCCCTAAAAGCAGTAATCAGCCTGACATGATAAGCCATGCCTGTAATCCCAGCTGTAGAGAGGCAGAGGCAAAAGGGTTACTATGAGTTCTAGAAAATTCCCTATGAACCAAAGCTATATGAAACCCTAGTTAAAACAACAACAACAACAACGGCTGGAAAGATGGCTCAGTGCTTATGAGCACTGGCTGCTCTTTCTAGAGGTCCTGAGTTCATTTCCAAGCAACCACATGGTGGCTCACAACCATCTATACTGGGATCTGATGCCCTCTTCTAGCATGTAGGCATACATGCAGATAGAGCACTCATACATAAAATAAATAAATCTTTAAAAACAAAAATAACCCCTACCTGTCCCCCCCCCCCAAAATTTAAAGTTGCTTTCTAGAATTCACATAAAGGTAGAAGGAGAGTGTCAACCCCACAAAGTTGTTTCTCTGACTCCCACATACATGCTGTGGTATGCACCACCCACGTCAGAAACAAACGTTTGTTTGTTTGTTGTTTGCTTGGTTTTGGGGGTTTTGAGGCAGGGTTTCTCTATGTGGTCCTGGCTGTCCTAGAACTCGCTCTGTAGACCAGGCTGGCCTTGAACTCAGGGGTCCACCAGCCTCTGCCTCCTGAGTCCTAAGATTAAAGGCATGTGTTGCCACTGCTTAGCTATAAACAAATGTTTCATAAAAACATACAAAAAAAATAAAAATAACGTCTAAATAGGGGCTGGAGATGTAGCTCACTTGGCTTGTCTAGTATGTATGAAGGATAGAATTTGATTCTTTGGGAAGCAGAGGCAGAAATGTCAGAGTTCAGGGTTACCTTTGGCGACATAGAGAGCTTGAGACAAGCCTGGGCTACATGAGACTTTGCCTCATCAAACAGGGGCTGCTTATAGTAGGCTGGACCAGCACAGGCATTTGCTGTGGATGCCCAGGGCTGCAGGGTGAGCCGGAAAACTGGAGAAAATGGGGAACAAGTGAGCACTGAAGCCCACACTCTGACGCTTGGGGCTTAGCTGCTGTGCAAGTGCCCTGCCCTGTGCTCTTGGAAGGGTCCAGCTGATGGACTTCCCCTCCTGCTCGCTCATGCCTGCTCTCCTACTGACCGAGTTCCTACAAAGGAAAGCTCTGCCCACTCCCCCACCCTTCCTGCCTCAGTTTCTTTAACTACACCTCAGGCCTCCATAGTCAGGGGCTCAGTGACCTGGGCACAAGTCCCAGCAAGCTCATGCACTGGGCTCAAGGGCCTCAGGCAGGTCTCTCGGGCTCTTTGGCTCTCTTTTTTCATTGGTTACCATGGGTAAGTTCTTGCTAGCACTTGTCATGCTTGCTGCTGGGGAAACTCAAAGGCAAAGGTTTAGAAAGGCTTGGTCCTGGGCTGGAGAGATGGCTCAGCAGTTAAGAGCACTGACTGCTCTTCCAGGGGTCCTGAGTTCAATTCCTAGCAACCACATGGTGGCTCACAACCATCCGTAATGAGATCTGATGCCCTCTTCTGGTATGTCTGAAGACAGCTACAGTGTACTTAGATATAGTAATATATAAATCTTAAAAAGAAAGAAAGAAAGGAAGGAAGGAAGGAAGGAAGGAAGGAAGGAAGGAAGGAAGGAAGGAAAGAAAAAAAGAAAGGCTTGGTCCAGGCACAGCCCCCAGAAGCACTTAGTCATGATGGCGTCAGTGAGTGGCAGATGAACTGGGAGAGGAGACCTCCAGGATGAGGGCCCAAGGCAACCTCAATCCAGTGTGGGCTCAGGGCAGGCAAGCACATCAACCCGAGATGCAGGAGGGACAGTAAAGTTGTGGCCTCAGGGGGTGGAGACCTCCATTGGAACTGCCAGAGGTGGGTCACATGGTCAGGCTCAAAGACCCCCAGGTCCTAAAACCTAAGGGACTCCTGCTTTAATCTCTAGCCTATGTGTAGTGTTGGCCCTGGGTTCCAGTTGCCAAAGCTCTGGGCAGCAGCTTCTCCTATCTATGGGTCCCTGGGGGAACTGAGACCAAGACACTCTTGGGCCTGGGGACGGAGCCCACCCGCTCTCCTTATAGGTAAGCTGCCCAGAATATGAAGTCCTTGGAACCACAAGATCCCTCCCCCTCAGCACTGCGGGGGGCGGGGGGTTGCCTCTCTTTCACTCTGACTAAGTGTATTGTTGAGGAAGAGTTTTTCCTATGATCCTTGGAGCCTCTCCAACTAGCCAGGCCTGCCTGGTAATAGCGCCTTGGAAACAGCTAGTGCTTAAATGGACTTCAGGGTCAGGGGCCATGTTCTCTCCAGTGGCAGCCATGTCCCTCATCCCCCTCACAGGATGTTGAGTCCCCCAGGAGGGGAAGGGCTGGGGAATCCAGTGCAGATTCAAGGGCTACCCAAACCTCTCAGCCCTCCCCCTCAGTCTCTTCCTTCCCGTTTTCTCCTCAAGCTTCAGGCACATAGGGCCTGGAAGACATAGGCTGCCTGTGTGTGAAACCGTCAGTTGCCAGACAAGACAGGAAGCCTGGCACCCCAGAGAGCTGGAACAAATCACTAACAGTTCTACTCCCATCTTCCCAGGATACGGTACCTGCGGCTTCGCCAAGCTGCACTGCTTCCTGGCTGTCCGGCTCTGCCTGGCACCCTGCCCTTATGCAAGGTCCAACAGTGCCTGCCCCTGGGGCGGGGCCGCCCTGGCCTAGTGCCTGACCTTGGCTCCAGGCCAGGTGGAAGCTGTTAGCTGGGATTTTACCACAACATCTATCTCATAGAGGTTTAGAGATATTCTCTCAGACCGCAGAAAAGGAGGCAGGGCCCAGAGAAAGGCACCCAGGTCAGAGTCGCACAGCAGTTCTGAGCATTGACTGGGGATAGCTGACGGAGGAAGGGAGGGCTGAGGTGGGAGCATTTGTAGCCTGGGAACTTCAATGTGAAGGGGGGAACAAAGAGGCCTGGAACACCAAGAAAGACTGTACACCCCGCCTAGCCTTGGCTACGCTCAGTCTCAGTTTCCCCATCTGTTAAAAGGAAAGGCCAGACCCTGAGTCCAAAAATACGGTCTAAGGACCAGGCTCTCTTCCAGCTGAAGCCCCGGCCTCTGCCTGCCCGTGACCCTCGATCTACCTCCAGCTGAAGCCCACTCACAGATTTGTCACCTCCAAACCTCACATTTTACAATGAGAAAACGGGATCTGTGAAGGGACAGGGTTTGGCCACGTAGGATGTGCGTGGTAACTTATGACTATAGAGCTGGGGCTGTCTCTCCCCAAAGACATCCCCTCTGCCTGCCACCCTGTGTTGCTGAAGTGGCCCCTGGGGTCCCGCTTCTCTGCAGGTGCAGAGCTGTGCCTGGCTCTACTCCAGGGACACCTGTGGGAGCCAGCACAAAGGGGGATGACTTTGAGCAGCTGTTGGGACAGACAGGCTGGCGATTGGATTACATGTGTGTGGGGGGAGAGAGAAACATCCTTCGTATCTCTGCCCTGGGCCATGTTCAGTGTCTTTTCCCGCAGGTGCCCTGGGCCAGCAGGGAGGTTGCTGGCCAGGGCCTCTGCGCCGACCTTGCACCTGGGAGATGCTCTTCACCGCCTCACCCCGCTCCCCAGCCTACCTGGGAGGGCAAGAGAGGCCTGGAGACCCACGCCCCGCTGGCAGACCCGCAGGATTCAGCTAGCTGGGGTAAGGTGTAGAGCTGAGGGGCCACTGAGGGCCTTGTCTTCTGCGTGGGATGGAGCCCCCAGCCGCCGCTTGTCACGTGGAGCAGCATGTGACAGCTCTGCTGTGTTACTGTCTGGAACTGAGCCAGACAGATGCACAGGCAGAGCGGCGCTGTCATGTCGGGCTGAGCTGGAGCTGGGCTTGGAGTGCTCAGCCAGAAACTAGGCCCAGAGAGGGCCAGCCACTGGTCTGAGGCCACACAGCAACAAGGGGCTCATCTGGCAGAGATTCTAGTAAGCAAGAGGGGTGTTAGAGGATTCGAAGAGTCTCCTTCGTATCAGGGGGCTGTCGGGGACTTAAAGTTCAGGGGTTAAATTTGTCTCAACTCAGGAACAGCCTCAGATGAGGCCCATGGGAATTCCAAATTTCTAGGACAAGGGATTCGAGGTGGTATTCTCTGGGATTCAGCCACATCATTGTCAGCAAGACACAGCACTTAAGAGGAGAGCATCAGCTGAAGAAATGGCTACATCTTACTAGCCTGTGGCCCTGTCTGTGGAGGATGACCTGGGTTGTTAATTGGTATAGGAGGGCCAGCTCATTGTGGGGGACACCATACCCTGGGCAGGCAGTCTTGGCTGTGTAAGAAAGCCAGCCGAGCGTGGGCCTGGGAGCAGAGAGCAGGGAGCAGCATCCTCCGTAGAACACGCAGTTGAAGCTAATCCCCAACTAGTTTACAAATAAACGAGACCCAGACTATGGTTATTTTATCTGTCTTTGACAATTACTGGGGGGAGGGTCACCCCTAGTTTACTTTTCTACTGCTGGCCTGCCTACCTCCTCAGGGTGTACCCCAGTGACTTGCTGCCTTCTCTTTCCTCCTCTTCCTCTCTTTCTCAGCCAGGTAACTCAAAATCCCACCTGGTTCAAATCCCTCTAGTAGTTGGCTGCAGCCATTTTCTCTTCTTTTCTTTCCTTTTTTTTCTTCTTTGGTACTAGATCAATCATTGGGGGAGGCTTGGTTCATCAGTACTTCCTGGCTGCTACCTTCCTCACAGTTACCAGCACACTGCTCAGTTCCTCTCGCTTCCTCTTGGCGCAGATGTGTGTGCCCACCCTCTTCTAGATGAACTTGAATGCACTTGCGCACACTTCCTTGGACATCTTGGGCAACTCCATGATGTAGGGCGCGAATCCACACACTTCCTGGATCATGTCACGCAAGAGTTTGGTGTGCTTGGTGAGGCTCCCACGGATCCATCTGGACCTTGGTTGGCTGGTGTGTGGGCCTTGTTGAAGCCCGTGGCCATGGGGAAGTGCAGGGACATGGCTGCTGCTCGCCAATGGTGTCCAGGACAGTGGCTGTAGCCATTTTTATGGCTTAATTTAACCAGAAGTTTTAACTTAAGGAACAAGATTTGCACAACAAAAGCTGGTAACTGTGAGAATTCACTTGTGGACCTAGACCTTCAGTATAGAATTTAGCATTATGGTATAGCAACAGACCAACCTCAACAATCCCCCATGGTCTCTGCTGTATTTCTTTTTTTGTGTTTTTTTTTGTTTGTTTGTTTGTTTGTTTTTGTTTTTTGAGACAGGGTTTCTCTGTGTAGCCCTGGCTGTCCTGGAGCTCACTTTGTAAACCAGGCTGGCCTCGAACTCAGAAATCCGCCTGCCTCTGCCTCCTGAGTGCTGGGATTAAAGGTGTGCGCCACCACCGCCCAGCTCTGCTGTATTTCTTTAGCTGTGAAGTGGTTCCCTTGGTCAGAAGGGTGCCATGAGAAACCTTGCCCTCAAGTTCCTGTCTCGATCCTGCCTTTTTTTTCACTCAGTGATGGACAGGACCTGGAATTATAAGCTGAATAAACCCCTTTCTTCTCTCAGCTGTGTGATCACAGGAGGAAAGGAGCTAGAACAGCCCCCAGGATGGGAGTCGGGGCTCGCAGGTATGAGCTGCCACGGACCATTTCCGCTTTTTCTTCCTGTGAGGGATATTGATTACTGTTCTAAGAATTTAAAAACATGAAATGCAGCAGGGTGTTGGTGGTGCACGCCTTTCATCACCACACTTGGGAGGCAGAGGCAGGCGGATTTCTGAGTTCAATGCCAGCCTGGTCTACAGAGTGAGTTCTAGGACAGCCAGGGCTACACAGAGAAACCCTGCCTCGAAAAACTAAACCAAACCAATAAAAAAAACCCCAAAGCATGAAACATTATTGTAGAGAAGGCATTGGGAAAGTGTGTGGGTTATACTGCTCAGTACTGGGGTCTCACCTCAAATTGTCATGGTCTAACTAGAGGTGGCAGAGATAGAAGCCTTGTCAAGTTCTCTGCTCTGCAAATCATAGTAGATGTCTACCCAGGGGACCTCCCTCACCTGACACATTTTTTACAGTCCACCTAAGTTTATGTATGTACATGTGTGTACAAATGCCACCTCATGCTATGGAGGTCAGAAGACAGCCCACAGAAATCGCTCTCTTCTTCCACTATGCAGTGCTCTAGGATTGAACTCGGGCAGTCAAATTAAGCAGAAAGCATTTCTACTAGTTGAGCCATGTCTTTGGCCCCAATTTCTGTTCTTAAATCAGTGGCTGACTGGGAAAAGGGCACAGATATTAAGGACATGATACTGGCCTCTGCTCTGGTACACAGAGACCTCAGCCAATGTGATTGAAGGGTGCATTCCTGAGAGGGGTGGGGCTTCTTTTGGGTGCTTCCTCTCAGCCTCTGTCAGAGCATTCACATATCGCAAACCTCACATATCACACACACAAACACACTACACACCATGCACACAATACACTATACACATATACCATACATACCACAAATGTTACATGTAAAATAAACATACATATACATACATATACACAATACACATATCACACATACATACACACATCACACACACATACATTACACACAAATACATACCACATACACTACATATCAAGCGCGCACACACACACATAGACACATCACACACAGAGACATATACACACTCATAGACACATCAGACACACACCACACACACAGTCACATCACACACACACACACACACACAGGCACACCACACACATAGGTACATCACACACACACATAGGTACATCACACACACACAGACACATCTCACACACACTCACACACACCCACACATACCCACACATACCCACACACACATACCACCTTGCCCTTTCCACTCAGTGCCCACTGAGCCCACTCCCTGTGGTACACCCCTCCCTATTCCAGCTGCTCTCTTCTCATTACGCCTCACCTGACCCCTCTATCCTATAGGATTGCATCCTCTCGGGGTCTCAAAGTCTACTGCCATTCCCAACAATATGATCACTCAGCCACAGGCTCACCACGGCTACCACATGAGACTGTAAACACTGGTGTCCACTCTGCAGCCACACAGCTTCAGAGCTTCCTAGTGTCCACTGTGTCCCTCCTGTCCTGTGTCTTCCATGCCCCAGATGATGGCACCACCCTCTCTCTGTTCTTTCACTTTTATTTTTGAGACAGTATCTCATGTATTCACTTCAAATTTCAAACTTGAGATGTAGCAAGATGACTCTTTGAATACCAGGTCTCTTTTCTCCACTTCTTGTATGCTGGACTTACAGGTGTGCACAGCCATGACCACCCCAGGATCACCCCAGGACTCTGCTCATGACAGGAAGCACCTGACCAACTGCACTACATTCCGCCTTTGCTCCCTTCATAGAGCCAACAAAAGCCCACCTTCTGCTTCACCACACATACAAAAGTCACACACAAACCAAAAACATATACAGACATGCCACACAGACAAACCATACCACATACACACACTAACCACACATTACAGACTGCATACATACACGTACACCACACACATACTACATACACCATACATACACACTGTACACACACATAAAACAAGCACACAACACACATACACACACAAACCACACTACACACATTGCACACACATACACATACACCACACACATCACATTCACATACTATATACACCGTACAGCCGGGAGTGGTGGCGCACGCCTTTAATCCCAGCACTCGGGAGGCAGAGGCAGACGGATTTCTGAGTTCGAGGCCAGCCTGGTCTACAAAGTGAGCTCCAGGACAGCCAGGGCTATACAGAGAAACCCTGTCTCAAAAAAACAAACAAACAAAAAATTATATACACCACACACAAATAAACCACAGCACATAAAAACCACACACACACACACACACACACCACACTACAGACTGCACACACATACACCACACACACATAAACAAAAATCACACACGCATGCACACACATGCACCACATATATACCACACACACATACCGCGCGCACACACACACACCATGGACAGTATTAGGAGGAGGCGGCCCACACTAGACGGGGTGGGGCCTACTAGACAGGGCGGTCTTTGATGAAGGAAGTCCCAACCAGCTGCTGGTGCCCAGAACTGCAAGCCCTTGATCTGGATCTGGTCATGGAGGTGGAGCCTCCGCTCTACCCTGTGGCCGGGGCCGCGGGTCCTCAAGGGGATGAAGACCGGCACGGAGTTCCTGATGGGCCAGAGGCTCCCGTGAGCAGGGCAGGGAAACACAATGGGACACCGGACCGACTGCCCCGCGGGGCACCCGGGGGGGGGGGGGGAAGGTCCCTGGGATGGGAGGCCCCCTGTACCCTAGGATGAGGGGCGGGGCTCCAGACTGGGGACCAGGGTCTCAGAGTAGGAACACACTCTGGAATAGGGGATGGGGCTCTGAGTGGAAAGCTGGAACCCGGAGTGGGGAGCAGGGATTTAGAGAAGAGACCAGGACTCCGGGTCAGGGGGACAGAGATCCAGAATTGTGGACTGACACCCCGAGTGGGGTGCGGGGGCCCTGGGATGGGGACTAGGACCCTGGATGGGAAACCTGAGTTCCTGGAAGCCGGGATAGGGTCTGGAGTCCGACCGGGGAGCCAACATGTGATTAGTGATTGGCCCGCAGTTGGACGAACTCGTGGGTGCGTACCCCAACTACAATGAGGAGGAGGAAGAGCGCCGCTACTACCGCCGCAAGCGCCTCGGAGTGGTCAAGAACGTGCTGGCGGCCAGCACGGGTGTCACCCTTACTTACGGCGTCTACCTGGGTAGGGAGGACACACTAACCCTGCTAGCCCTCTGCTTCCCCTCCCCCTCCACTCCCGAGCTTGGAAAGAGAAACCTTGCGGCTAGCTGGCCTCCTTCCCCTTTCACTTCCCGGGTCACATCTGCTGTTGCTGTGGCGTGCACTTGGGACTGGGAGGCGGGGTGTGCCACAAGCCAGTGTGCCCCCAACCCAGCCAGAGACTCGGTGCGGGAGGCTGGGAACGGGAGTCTTGTTCTTATCCTGGTCCTGATGAATACAGGAAAGGGTCGCTTAGGTGACTCGGCGCCCTGCCAGCCTTGCCGTGAGCTTGTTTAGTTGTTCTGAGCCAGACTGATTAGAGCTCTCTACGATGCTCCCTGTCCCCAGGCCTCCTGCAGATGCAACTGATCCTGCACTATGATGAGACCTACAGAGAGGTGAAGTATGGCAACATGGGGCTGCCGGACATCGATAGCAAGATGCTGATGGGTATCAACGTGACGCCTATCGCTGCCCTGCTCTACACACCTGTGCTCATCAGGTGCCAAACTTCTGTTTCCGCGCCCCCCCCCGACTTTGTGGGGTACAGAGACTGTTGGATCATAAGGCCACCTGCTGCCCTCCTATTTTGGACTGAGGCGAACTGCAGAGAGGCCTTGCTTGTTTGGAAGAGTGAGAAGGAAAAGGGGAAATCCCAGCTATAGAGGAGGAACCAAGAGATCCCCCATCCCCCCTCCCCCCATCTGCACATTTGGTTTCATGGGGACTCTGGCATCCTACCAGACAAACTGTGACTTCCTGGGCTACAGCCTTGAAACCCCCAGCACAGCCCAGGTTCTCAGCCCAGTGAGCCATGACTATGTTGAAAAAAAAAAGGTCTCACAGAAAAGGTCTTAGCTGCAGAGGCTCAGGTTGGTCAGGCTGGAGCTCTAGGGCACATATGGTTCAACCTCCAGGCCATTGCAGAAATGTTCCCCAGCCTGATGAGACTCCTGAAATGGGTAGATTGGGGAGGAAGGGTTTATTTCACATGATAGTCCATCATCCAGGGAAGTCAGGGCAGGAACTCAACCAGGTAGGAACTTGGAGGCAGGAGTGGATGCAGAAGCCATGGAGGAATGCTGCTTACTGGCTTGCTCAGCCTGCTTTCGTATAGAACCCAGGTCTACCACCCCAGAGGTGGCACCACCTAAGTGGTCCCCCCGCCCCCCATCCAGAAGCAATCTAGAAAATTCATCATAGGCTTGCTTCCTTACAGGCTAATCTGTTGGGGGCATTGACTCAGCAGAGATTCATTCTTCCCAAGTGACTCCAGTTTGTGTGTCAAGTTGACCATCAACTAACCTGCACACAGGCTCTCACCCAGGAGCCTCAGCTGACTCTCAGGATTCTTCTAGTTCAGCCTCCTGGGTGCTGGGACTACCGGCTGTGTTATCACGCTGGCTGGCTTTATACCTCTTAAAATGTATCACCTCTAATGCAGAGTAAAGTCTTATTTTGTTCCATCACACAGCCAGGGTAGCTGCTCTTACTTTAGACATGAAGCAATCTTTCCTCACAGAGTTGAAGGGCGTAGCCTGTAGGTTTAAGATTTAGCTGAAAGTTGCCGGGTGGTGGTAGTGGCGCACACCTTTAATCCCAGCACTTGGGAGGCAGAGGCAGGCGGATTTCTGAGTTTGAGGCCAGCCTGGTCTACAGAGTGAGTTCCAGGACAGCCAGGGCTACACAGAGAAACCCTGTCTCGAAAAAACAAAACAAAACAAAACAAAACAAAACAAAACAAAACAAAAAAAGGATTTAGCTGAAAGTCAGTCACCGTGACCCTTTCTCAAAGGGTCCTGTATCCTGCACACCTACTAGCTGTGCATGCCTGGTTTAGTTTCCTTGTTTTTTGTTCTTGTTTGTTTGTTGTTTGTTTGTTTTTAACTTTTTCCTCCTTAAGTGTCGGTGAGTGGACCTAGGATACTATGCACTCTTGGCAAGCGCTTTACCGCTGGGTTGTGGCACTAACCCTGTGTGGGTCATGTATTGACTTTATTTACTGACAGACAGGATCTCCTATGTCCCAGAATGGCCTTGAAGGACCCAATTTAAATTCCCAGCACCTACATGGTGGGTCATAACCAGCTGTAATTCCAGTTTCAAGGAATCCAACACCTCCTCTGGTTTCCAGGGGCATCAAACACACACATGACTGGCTTGGGACATGAGACCTTGAACTTTTCCTTTTCTTGACTTAAGTTCCCCAGTGCTGTGACACAGGCATGTAACTCTATGCCCAAGTCTATGTGGTACTGGGGACTGAATCCAGGCTGGACTATTCTTTTTTTGTTGTTTTTTTTAATTTTTCTTTTTTTCTTAATTTTTTATTATTTAAATGCATTTTATAATCAATTAATAATATTATTAATAATGTTATATTAATAATATTGAGTATTTTGAGAATCAAATAATACATAAAAATTTGTTCAACTTTTATATTCATATCCTTTTATACCCTAAAAATATCATTAATGAATATTTAACACTATCCATAACTGAGGATACTATAATGTTGAATACTAAATTGTTTCAAAACATACAAAATATTCTTTGACCGTTAAGCATAGTAAAAGAACATAGAATATTAAAAATGAATTATTAAGAAATATATTCACCAGGCAGTGATGTCTCATGCCTTTAATCCCAGCACTTGGGAGGCAGAGGGAGGCAGATTTCTGAGTTTGAGGCCAGCCTGGTTTACAGAGTGAGTTCCAGGACAGTCAGGGCTACACAGAAAAGCCCTGTCTCAGAAAAAAAAAAGAGAGAGAGAGAGAGAGAGAGAGAGAGAGAAAGAAAAGAAAAGGAAAGAGAGAGAGAGAGAGAGAGAGAAAGAAAGAAAGAAAGAAAGAAAGAAAGAAAGAAAGAAAGAAAGAAAGAAAGAAAGAAAAAGAAATATATTTAGGGGCTGGAGAGATGGCTCAGCAGTTAAGAGCACTGACTACACTTCCAAAAGTCCTGAGTTCAAATTCCAGCAACCGCATGGTGGCTCATAACCATCTGTAATGAGATTTGACGCCCTCTTCTGGTGTGTCTGAAGACAGCTACAGTGTATTTACACCAATAATGAATAAATCCTTAAAAAAAAGGAAATATATTCAAAAGCCCTTATATGATACCACCTGAGATAGTGAGAGAGTATTTAAAATGCATTATATATCTGTGTATATTGCCTAACAATCAGTTTGCTTAGAAAAAGATTATCAGTGTTTCTAGGAGAGAAATTATTTTATCAGTAAATATATTTTTAAAATTTCAAAATAGCAAAAACTCTTTGAAGTTAGATATTAAGAAATTACTAATTTCAAGCACAGTGAGAAAACTTATCAATATTTCTATGTTTGTAGAACACGATTTTAATATCTTCAACTGTTAATATTCAACAAATAGAATAATTATTTTAAGATATATTTTATATGTCTCCCTTTTCATTTCTGATTTTATTAATTTGGATACTGTCTCTGTGCCCTCTGGTTAGTCTGGCTAAAGGTTTATCTATCTTGTTGATTTTCTCAAAGAACCAGCTCCTAGTTTTGTTGATTCTTTGTATAGTTCTTTTTGTTTCTATTTGGTTGATTTTAGCCCTGAGTTTGATTATGTCCTGCCATCTACTCCTCTTGGGCATATTTACTTCTTTTTGTTCTAGAGCTTTCAGGTGTGCTGTCAAGTTGTTAGTGTATGCTCTCTTCAGTTTCTTTTTGGAGGCACTTAGAGCTATGAGTTTTTCTCTTACCATTGCTTTTATTGTGTCCCATAAGTTTTGGTATAATCTGTCTTAATTTTCATTAAATTCTAAAAAAAAAAGCCTTTAATTTCTTTCTTTATTTCTTCCTTGACCAAGTTATCATTGAGTAGAGCGTTGTTCAGCTTCCATGTGTGTGTGTGCTTTCCGTTGTTTTTGTTTGTATTTAAGACCAGCCTTAGTCCGTGCTGAGCTGATAGGGAGCATGGGATTATAGCAGTCTTCTTGTGTCTGTTGAGGCCTGTTTTGTGACCAGTTATATGGTCAGTTTTGGAGAAGGTACCCTGAAGTGCTAAGAAGATGGCATATTCTTTTGCTTTAGGGTGAAATCTTCTATAAATATCTGTTAGATGCATTTGGCTCATATCTTGTGTTGGTTTCACTGTGTCTCTGTTTAGTTTATGTTTCCGTCATCTGTCCCTTGCTGAGAGTGGGCTGTTGTCATCTGTCCCTTGCTGAGAGTGGGCTGTTGTCATCTGTCCCTTGCTGAGAGTGGGCTGTTGAAGTCTCCCACTGTCACTGTGTGGGGTGGGATGTGAGCTTTGAGCTTTAGGGCCTTGTCTTTTCTTCTTTCTTTCTTTCTTCCTTGTTTTTGGTTTTTCGAGACAGGGTTTCTCTGTATGTGTAGCCCTGGCTGTCCTGGAACTCGCTCTGTAGACCAGGCTGGCCTCGAACTCAGAAATCTGCCTGCCTCTGTCTCCCGAGTGCTGGCACTAAAGGCGTGCGCCACCATGCCTGGCTCTTGTCTTTTCTTAAGGATTATAAAATACTCAGCCAGGTGTGCTAGCCGTAATTATCCCAGCAATGAAAAATAAGGCAGGTGGATAACTAGGAGTTCAGTCTGGTCTACACACCAAGCTCCAGGCCAGCTAAGGCTATAGAATAAGACTCTGTCTTAAAGTAGAAAATAAAAAAGGATTAACAAAATGTTGGAGTATGATAAACGTGTGTATGTGTGTGCATGCCTGTGCAGACATGTGGAGGCCAGAAGTCAGCGCCAAGTGTCTTTCTTGATCTTCCAACATTATTTTGGTAAAGATTTATTTTTTTATCTTATCTTTACTTTTATGTGTATGAGTGTTTTGTCTGCCTATACATGTGTATGCTTGGTGTCTCTGGAGGCCAGAAGAGGTGTTTGATCCCTTGAAAAGGCAGTTACATCCAGTTGTGAGCCATCATGTGGGTGCTGGGAATCAGAACTGAGTCCTTTGGAAGAACAGCCAGAGCTCTAGTAGCTCTAGTATTCTTAACCACTGAGCCATTTCTCCAACCCCCACCTTACTTATTTTTAAAATTACACTCTCTCTCTCTCTCTCTCTCTCTCTGTGTGTGTGTGTGTGTGTGTGTGTGTTGGTATATGTGGAGGCCAGAGGTCCATCTTATTTTGTTTCTTTGAGGAGGGGCCCCTCACTGCAACTCAGGGCTTGTTGTTCCTTAGGCTAGGCTGGCCGACTAGTGAACCCCAGTATCTGCCTATCAGCATTTCCCCAGTGCTGGGATTACAAATGCAGGCAGTGCACCTGACTTGGGGCACACTGGTTGGGGACGGAACACAGGAGATTGTGTGTTCAGCAAGCATGTCACTGAGTGAGTGATCTTTCCGGGCCTGCCCTCTTGTCTTATATTCTAACAGTGACTGTGAGAAGCCTGCGGCACGGCCTGTGCCACTATCTCAGCTATGAGCACAGGCCACCCTGCCAGTCAGTGTCTCTGAGATTGTATCTTTCAACCCTTGACTCTCAGGTTAAGGCTTCCCCTGACCTCCCACGGCCTTAGGAACTGGGACCCAAGGCCCTCATGGTTTCAGGCCACAAAAATCCCTAGACCTGTGGTACTAATGTCCCTCCCTCTGAACAGGTTTTTTGGTACCAAGTGGATGATGTTCTTGGCTGTGGGCATCTATGCCCTCTTTGTCTCTACCAACTACTGGGAACGCTACTACACGCTGGTGCCCTCTGCTGTGGCTCTGGGCATGGCCATTGTGCCTCTGTGGGCCTCCATGGGCAACTATATCACCAGGTAAGCCTGGTGGCAGTGAAGCAGAGGCTGGAGAACTGGCCGAATATTTACTTCTTTGCCAACTTTAGCTAAGGTTCTTTAGGCAAACCTTTTACTCTGCTGGGCCTTGGTTTCCCCTGTGAAGCTGGCTAGCCTGTAGTTGTAGTTGTAAAGAAGTGTGGCAGAGGGCAGGCTGGGGAAAGCCCTCACTCTCTTTGCTCCAGGATGTCCCAGAAGTACTATGAATACTCCCACTACAAGGAGCAAGATGAGCAGGGACCTCAGCAGCGCCCACCACGAGGTTCCCACGCACCCTATCTCCTGGTTTTCCAGGCCATCTTCTATAGCTTCTTCCACGTAAGTGCTACAGGAAGCCCCGGGGGAGATGGGAAGAGGAGGATAGTCCAGAGTCCATATATTACAGGCTAGTCCATTGTCTTCTCAGCCTTCCTGAGCCTAACCTTGCTCTCTTACCTCTAGTGATGGAGAGAGACCTCTTCCCTTCCACAGTGCTCAGGAGGAAGTTCTCCTGCCATGGGCACCCCATTACTACTCTGGGCTGTCCCCAGAAGATGGGAGAGCTTCTGCTCCCCACCACCAGAGGCCATGTCCAAACTCCTCCCTAGATCCCACCTCCCGCCTGGTTCTCCTCCTGGGCTCTGACCCCCAGCTACCCTCCCACCCACAGTTGAGCTTCGCGTGTGCCCAGCTGCCCATGATTTACTTCCTCAACAACTACCTGTATGACCTGAACCACACACTGATCAACGTGCAGAGCTGCGGTCAGTCCAGGGGAGGGGTGGGACCTCGGAAGCTTGCTTCCCTGTTCACACTCAGTCACCCAGCAAACACTAGGCCCGCCCCTTCAGTTTTCAGGGCTGCATGCTTGGAGGTGAGAAGTGGGTGGTGCCCCGTTCACAAACTGCCACCCCAAAGGAGATTGCTGGAAGAATCTTTACCTGCCCCTACACCCCACCTTCACTGTGGCCTGGCTGCAGTATAGTCTAGCCATGTCTCCACCCACCTTTCCCAGGTACTAAGAGCCAAGGCATTCTGAATGGCTTCAACAAGACGGTCCTTCGGACGCTGCCGCGCAGCAAAAACCTTATTGTTGTAGAGAGCGTGCTCATGGCGGTGGCCTTCTTGGCCATGCTGATGGTGAGGCTTGGGTTGGTGGGGAGGAGGTGGTGGGACCAAGGGGTTCTTTCCCTGTAAGCTCTTGTGCGTGGGCAGGTCGGAGTTTCAGGCTAGCAGCCTAAGAATCAGGACTGAGTTCTGGTTGCAGGGCGGACGCCTGTAGACTAAGGCTTGAGTTGGGATCCCCAAGGCTATAGGAAACAGACAAAGAAGGGACGGGTCTCATGGGGTCTCAAGTGTGTCTCAGGGTTGAGGGCAGTCCTGGAAGGCAGAGCTATAACTCTTAGGGACCGAAGCTGGGAGGAGAGACTTTAGGTCGAGAGGCGGGGTTACGGGTGTGCCAAGAGGAAGGCGTGGCCTCTGGACGTGTCTGGGGCGGAGCCTTGGGTTAAAGCATTGCGGTACGCCACAATTTAAACTGAGACTTGTAGGTGTATTGAGGTGGTGCCTCGGGACTGCAGCTCACTTTTCTGTTTTTGTTTTTGTTTTTATTTGAGGTAGGGTCTTTCTTTGTAGTCCTGGCTGTCCTGGAACTCTCTATGTAGACCAGGATGACCTAGAACTCACCGAAATCCTCTTGCCTCTGCTTCTGCTAGGCCACCACTCCTGGCATAGGGTTACTGTCCTGAGTAGAAGTGTGGGCGTGTCCGGGGCGGAGTCTCGAGCTGAGAGCTGTAGGTGTATCTAGGGCGGGATGCCTGTTATAGTCCCTTCACTTCTGCTTTCTGCAGGTGCTGGGCCTGTGTGGAGCCGCTTACCGGCCCACGGAAGAGATCGACCTGCGCAGCGTGGGCTGGGGCAACATCTTCCAGCTGCCCTTCAAACACGTGCGTGACTTTCGCTTACGCCATCTGGTGCCCTTCTTTATCTACAGTGGCTTTGAGGTGCTCTTTGCCTGCACTGGTTTTGCCCTGGTAAGAACAGACAAGATGTCTGGCTAAACTTGAATTTCAGATGCACAGCATATACATGTATAAATATGTATGAGTATATTCTGAATTATTCCCCTCCCTCTTTCTCTTCCCTCTCTCAGCCCCATTGTCTTTTACCATGAACAAGTCATTTTTCAACTTTTTGTAGTTAGAATGGAGATGCTTTCACCCTTTCTACCAGCCTTAGAGGGAGTTAATACCAGGAGACCCAGAGAGGACAGGTGTGAACTAAAACGGCATCTGGTGTGGGAAGGGCTTGGGACCAACCGGCCTCCTTGTGCTCTCCTCCTTAGGGCTACGGCGTGTGCTCCATGGGGCTGGAGCGACTGGCATACCTGCTCATAGCTTACAGCCTGGGTGCCTCAGCCTCCTCGGTTCTGGGGCTGCTGGGACTGTGGCTGCCTCGCTCTGTCCCGCTCGTGGCTGGGGCAGGACTGCACCTACTGCTCACCCTTAGCCTCTTTTTCTGGGCTCCTGCTCCTCGGGTCCTCCAGCACAGTTGGATCTTTTACTTCGTGGCTGCCCTCTGGGGTGTGGGCAGCGCCCTCAACAAGACCGGACTTAGCAGTGAGTACAGCCTTAGGAACTGGCACACCTGAGGTGGGGGAGAGGCAGGCTGTGGTCACCTCTAGGTGGCTCAGAACTGTTAGCATCCTATGGGTTCTGTGGACACAGTCGAGGCAGGTAGAGATTGCTTGGCATAGTCTGGGGTGAAAAGACTTCTGTGGACACTGTAGAGATGGTTGGAGAAGTCCCATGGATACTCTTGAAGGGTGTAGAAGTTCCATGCTGTAGCAGGTGGGCATCACACTGAGGGGTATACATGTGAAGTCTTGTGAGTACACGGGTGGGTGTGGGCTCAGTGAAGAGACCTGGGGAGAGTATATAGAAATACACACCAGCACTCAGGGATATGTTAGCATAATTTCTGAGCACGGGAAACAGATCCTGAGTTCCAGGCTCCAGGGAGGGAGAGGGTGCCAGGTGCTTGTCTGTCCTGCAGGGTGTAGGTGCAGAACTGGACTCTTTCTTTTCTGTTTCTATTTCTCAGGGTCTCACTATGTAGCCTCAGCTAGTCTGGCATTCACCATATAGATTCCAGATTGGCCTTGAACCCATAGAGATTCACATGTTTCTACCTCCCAAGTGCTAGAATCAAAGTCATATGCCACCACACTCAGCCTTTTTCCTTCTTCTTCAATTATATGTTTTGAGACAAAGCCTTACACTGTAGCCCAGGCTGGCCTGGACTCACCATGTAGCTCAGGCTGACTTTAAACAAGTTTGATTCTATCTTAGATCCCTGAGTGCTGGAATTACCCCAGCCCCCTATTCTCCTTTTTTCTTTTTAGTTAATTCTTTAAAAAGATTTGTTTATTTATTATATGTAAGCACACTGTAGCTGTCTTCAGACACACCAGAAGAGGGCATCAGATCTCATTATGGATGGTTGTGAGCCACCATATGGTTGCTGGGATTTGAACTCAGGACCTTTGGAAGAGTAGTCAGTGCTCTTAGCCACTGAGCCATCTCTCCAGCTTGTTTTTGTTTTTGAGACAGGGTTTCTGGGTAGCCTTGGCTGTCCTAGAACAAGCTCTGTAGACCAGGCTAGCCTCAAACTCAGATATCTGCCTGCCTCTTCCTCCCAAAACTTAAAAATTAATATTATTTATTTATTTATAATGCATATGTGTATGAATGTGGGAGTAAGATGTCATGGCATGAACGTGGAGTCCAGAGGATAGTTGGTGGAAGTCGATTTTCTCCGTCTACCACATATGTCCTGGGGATTGAACACAGAAAGGTTAGGCTTGGTGTCAGGTGCCTTTTACCCACTAAGCCATCTCATTTGCTCTTCTTTTTCTCTCTTTTTCTTTCTTTCTTTCTTTTCCCTTTTTTTGTTTTTTGGTTTTTTTGTTTTGTTTTGTTGTGTTTTGACATGGCCTTTGTATATATCCTTGTTTGGCCTAGAAATTGTTATGTAGACTAGGCTGGCCCCAAACTCACAGAGATCAGTCTGCTTGAGTCTCCCCCATTCTGGAACTAAGGTGTGCTTTCATACCTGGATGGATTTTTGTTTGTAACGAGGATCAAGGTACAGTCCAAACCCAGCTTGCCCAACCTCAGAATCCATGCTCAAACCTGGGCAGCTGGAGTGAGAGCCTGAGAAAAGAAGCTATGGTAGGCCAGGCTTCAGCTGCGTGGGGGCTCCCTGGGTATGTGTGAGATGGGTTTGTGTTGGTGACAGACAGCTGGCACACGTGAGTGCAGCCGTGTAGGTTGTCCTTACTGGCACTGATCCTCATGGTCTAATGCTGTTGACAGTTTCAAGTGTCCCCACCTCCCCAAGTCACATGATGGACGTGTTCATGCTCTGAGCTGGACCAAGCTTAGCAAGGTCAGCCAGGGCTGTGCAATCTTCATACTTGAGAGCTTTTAATCCATCAGACAACCCATATAAACTCTTTTCAAAGTTGGGCCAGCTTTGGAGATTTCAGTCGTTTTCCTGAAATCGCCCTTAATGTGACCTTTGAACCTTTACTTTTTCCAGTCCTGAGCTCCAGAGTCTCAGCTCCAGTTGCTGTTTCTCTACCACCTTGAGGTGAACCCTCAGGAAACCAGCTCCTCCCCCGCCGGCTCCGCCCCCAGGAAACCAGCCCCCGCCCCCAGGCTTGGCTTGTGAAAAGTTAGTTGCTGAAATGTATAGGAGTTAGGCTCTGGTTCTGCCTCCCAGCCCCATGCTCTCAGAAATAAGACTCAGACTCAAAATATATTTACAAATACCTTGGCCATATAGCTAGGCTCTACTCTGATCATAACTAAAATATCTATATATTTTAGATCATAAGTAAAATATCCCATTTATTATAACCTGCATTCTGCCATGGGGCTGGCCTGTGCTCAGGTGCTATGTGTCCTGTTGCTCACATCTTCCCAAGCTGATCTCCTGAGAGTGGCTCTATCCCAGAATTCTTTCTGCCTCTCAGATATCCCACCTTCTATTTCCTGCCTATTCCTTCTATTTTCTGAGCCCCTGGCAAGGTAGAGAAACAGCAGCTGAGTGCTTGGCACACTGGGTGATGGGTCAAAAGCAGACAGGATTCAGTGGAGGGTCCTTGCACCTCTGGGCTCATCTTGACAGTGTAGTAACAGAAGTCTCCAGTAGGGGCCAGGCGAGGATTGGTGCACAGCTCTTGCTGGTCTTCCTAGCTCAGTCTCAGGAACTGAGATGGAACTGGTACAGGGTTCCTTACCTGCTTTGTGCCTTTACCTGCAGCACTCCTGGGCATCCTATATGAAGACAAAGAGAGGCAGGACTTCATCTTCACCATCTATCACTGGTGGCAGGCCGTGGCCATCTTTGTTGTGTACCTGGGCTCCAGCTTGCCCATGAAGGTGAGGATGGGTGGAGTTTGGGTATCCATGCCTCACTGGGAAACAGACTTGGATTTCATAGCCTCCTAAATGCAGTACTTTCTAAAGGCCAAGCACTGAGCCAAGGACCCCTTAGTCCATGGGGTAAACCCAGTACCCCAGTGACTGTTTTACCTGCTAGCCTCGGTCCTGTGGGCACACTCGGCTGAGCTGTGGGTGGTTGGATCACCTGCTCACTAGCTTCTGGACTTCTGGACACCCAGGGCCTCCCATTTCAGCTCCTATAGGAATGAGCTCTTCTATGCTTTTACATTGTTTTGACGATATAGCTCTGGCTGTCCTGGAACTCTGTAGACCAGGTTGGCCTCAAACTCACAGAGATCCACTTGCCTCTGCCTCCCAAGTGCTGGGATTAAAGGCATGCACCATTATACTGGGCTTGTTTTGTTTTTAAACAAAATGGTATCCCTGGCTGGCCTGGAACTCCCTGTATAGACCTAGCAGGCTTGGAACTCACAGATTCCCCTGCCTCTGCCTCCTGAGTGCTGGGATTAAAGGTGATTTTGGTTTGTTACTGACTGTGCTGGAGGTGGGAGCCAGGGTCTTTCTTGCTACCTATCAGTGTACCTGAGGTTCCTAGCCTGTTCCTAACCCAAGCCTGTCATTTTAGCAGGTCCTTCTCACATGTTTTTGTTCCATTTTTCTGTATCATTGGGCCAGGATCTCAAGGTAGCCCAGACTGACCTCAGCCTTCTATGGGCTGAGATGACTGACAGGCCTGTACTGACAGGCCCAGCTTTGTGCAGCATTTTTTTTTTTAAGAAAGCAAAATGAATCGAAAAAGCAAGGAATCAGAGTACAAAGTACAAATACAAAACTATTTGTGTGTTTCTTTCTGGGCTGTGGGTTACAGTCAAACTGTCTGAAGAGAGGAGTAGGCGTGCTCAGAGGTGAGCACCTTCCTGGTACATGCATGGCTCACCCCAACACTGAAGACAAAAAGAAAAAACACTGGAAAGATTTACTGTGCCCTCCCTGTAGTGGATTTGAATATCAATATATCTGTATCTATATCGGTATCTGTATCTGTATCTATAGCTACATTTTATCCCCCACACATAGTCTCAAAATGTAGCCCCAGCCTGCCTTGACCTCTTAGACCCCCTGCTCCCACTTCTCAAGCCATGGGATTAAGAGGCTGGTGCCTCTATGCACACCTGCCTGTGTGCTACTGTGTTTAGGGCAATGGACTAGTTTAACTGTGGTTCAGGGAAGTCAGGCCTACTTTTAGACTTTCTCAGACCTTCATGTTTTCTCTGAGACAAAGGGATTAGCCCCTTTTAGGTTGTGAAATTGAGCCCTGCTGAGATATGGTGACTTTAAAGTCTGTGTGGGGTTTGAGCCTTGTACTCAGAGACTGCCTTGGAAATCCTGGGTGAGGGGGCAGGGAAGGGAAGAGCCAGGAGGTGGGGGAGAAGGAAGACCTAAAGGAGTGTGGTGTCTCTCCTTTTCCTTGCTCCCAGGCCAAGCTGGCAGTGTTGCTGGTGACCCTGGTAGCAGCAGCAGCCTCATACCTGTGGATGGAGCAGAAGTTGCAGCAAGGATTGGTCCCGCGGCAGCCGCGCATTCCGAAGCCACAGCACAAAGTCCGCGGCTACCGCTACCTGGAGGAGGACAACTCGGATGAGAGTGACATGGAGGGCGAGCAGGGTCAGGGGGACTGCGCAGAGGACGAAGCACCACAGGCAGGGCCCCTGGGTGCAGAGCCAGCTGGCCCCTGCCGCAAGCCCTGTCCCTATGAACAGGCTCTGGGTGGCGATGGGCCTGAGGAGCAGTGAGAGAACCAGGGTGGCCAGCCTGGCCCTTAGACTCAGCTTTCTGCCTTCCAGCCTCAGTTTACTGTATCTCAGGTTGAGGGTCCCCCCCCCCCCCGAATCATGCTCCACCTGCTAGAAGGGCCTTCTTCCTCTTCCCAGAGCCTGGGGTCACCTGGAACTTCCTCCAAGGAGATAAGGGTCACTCTCCGAAACCCCTATTCCTGTTTACAGAATATGCCTCTGCCTAAATCAGCGAGATTCCCTTCCGGCCTGCCTCGGCTCAGGTCACCCTCTGCCCCTGTGTTACAACTAGAGCTTTGCACATTTCTTGCCCACAGGTTCCCTAACCTCAGAGCAGGGGGCTTTTATTTTTATTTTTTAATGGAAAATAATCAATAAAGACTTTTGTATTTTCTGGAGAGGGTGTAGGTTGTGTTCTGGTCGACCCCATGGGGGTTTTTCCCCACAGAACAAAATCTTTAGCTTGTTGTGGGGAGGGTTCAGTTACGCCGTGGAGAATATGTCCCTTATAAGCCTCGCCAAGACCTATGTCTTTTCCTGGAAGTACAGCTTATTGGCTGCACCTATTCACCCAGGAGCGAGGGTTACAGAAATGGTTTGCAGAGACCTCTGCAGAGGAGTACCGTCTCTCCTGAGCCTAGAGAATAGGACAGATGCTAGAGGCCACTCTCCCTCCAGGTAGCCAGTGATGGCCCACCCATCATCCCCAACCCGTACGTACCCCAGAACACAAGCATGGCCTTTTCCCTCTTGAAGTGTATCTTCCCAGCTCAGGGGCTGCCTTATTTATGGACCCTGGATAAACTTGGTCACTGCTCTTTTCTTTGACAACCTCAGAGGCAAAGAAGAGGCCAGACCCCTGTGGCCCTGTCCAAGGCCCCTCTTCACCCCCACCACTCACTCCATCAGAGACTGACACCCATTGTGAAGAGCCCTGAGTGGCTGGGGGAGGACAAAAGAGCCATGGCAGAGTCATGGGGACCCCAGCTGGGTTCTGGCAGGTTCTCTGCTAGGACCAAGACTTTTCCTATCCTTGAAGACCCTTGAGCCCTGGCCATACATACCCCTATCGCTATCTTACTGCTCCACACTAAGCTATCAGGGTCCTCCTGCTGTTCCCCAGGTTTCTGGCTCTCCTCCCCTCTAGCCTCTCTAGCCTCCAGCCATCCCTAGAGCTGGACTCTGTGACCTCGTTAGGGCTCCCCCATTGGAGCCCTAGGTTGCTTCTCTGTGGAATGTATCTGCATAGGAGAATTGTTAGACCCTCAGATCCAAGGCCCACAGGCTGGAGGGTACTCTCAGGGACAGCAGGAGATTGTCCATTTTCTAAGATTTGGGGGAAAGCGGTCTGCCTGAGCACACTGGGCAAGCTGAGCAGAAATGATCACACTGTGTGGCAGGCAAGTTTGGCCACAAGCCTGTGCTCTGTCTGTGAATTCAGTCTGGGTGTGGCTTCAGTGCTCGGGAGACTGAGGCATGAGGATTGCTGAGGGTTTGAGGCCAGTCTGGGTGGCATTCTGAGCTCAAAGCCTCAGTTACTCATTTACAAAACAAGTTTGAAACTGACTTGGACTCCACTACAAAACCCTGTCTCAAACCAACCAACCAAACAACTAAACAAACACTACGCCCCAAACAAGCAGAGTCATCAGAATCCCTCCATGGAGTCAGGTGTGGTGACATCCTGGTGGCAGTTGGAAGTGAGACCTGGAGAGGGAGCACACAGTCACTGACACACCAACCTAACTCCCAGGGCTCTGATGGCGCCACCTTAGAATCACAGGATTTGTGAGGTTGAGGCAAGAGGATTGTTGAGTGCAGTTTTAAAGTCAGTCTGTGCTATCTGGTGAGACTGTCTCAGAAAAGGAAGGAAGGAGGGAAGGAAGGAAGGAAGGAAGGAAGAAAAGAAATAATAGAAATAGAACTAGAACTAGGGAAGGAGGGAGATCTGCTCAGATCAGGCCAGTGACATTAACTGGCAAAGCCAGAGGAAATATTCATGATTTTTGTGCTATTTTTAATATATATTAAGATTTTATTTTTAAGTATGTGTATATCTGTGTGGGGTTATGTGCATGTGAGGGCAGTGCCCGTTGAGACCAGAAGAGGGCGTTAGAACTCCTGAGAGCTGGGGTTAATAGGTAATTGTGAGCTACTTGATGTGGGTGCTGGGAACTGAATTCAAGTCCTCTTAAAAGAACAGGAAATGCTTTTAACAATGGAGCCATCTTTCCTTCCCCCATCCCTATTCTTTATATTTTAAACACTTAAATATTGCAGAAAGCATAAAAGAAAATGAAGGTTTTGTGTGTTTCAAATCTTGGGTTCTTCATAATATAAAATTTGGCTTGGATGGGGTCAGAATACTTTTTCTGTGGGTCCAGGATTGTAAAGTTCACTGCTAGTTTCCCATGCTTTGATACGTGTGTCTGTCCCTTCTGGTCTCATGGAGCCTGACTGTGTCCTCAGATGCCCCAACACAGGCCTGAGATGCTGCTCAGCAAGATGACATGGGGAACTAGATATTATGGGGCACAGCTTTTATCCCAGCACTAAGGAGAGATAAGCAAGAAGATCTCTGTAAGCTTGGAGCCAGCCTGGTCTTCTACATAGTGAGTTTCAGGACAGCCAGGGCTAACTAGACTCTGACTCAGGACAACAAAGATGAC
Source organism: Mus musculus (assembly GCF_000001635.26). NCBI lineage: Eukaryota > Metazoa > Chordata > Mammalia > Rodentia > Muridae > Mus > Mus musculus. Next base: position 3,951,612 of record NC_000085.6, read on the forward strand.
ATGTGGCTGCTACCACACAGTGTTGTCATGGGAGAAGGTGGCTCCTCCTCTTCCTCCTCCTCTCTCCTCCTCCCCTCCTTCCCCTCCCCTCCTTCTCTTCCCCCACCTCTTTCTCCCTTCCTCTTCCTCCTCTTCCTCTTCTTGACCCAGGGTTTCTCTATGTATCTATGCCTGTTCAATATGTAGAACCAGGTTGGCCTCAAATTCACAGATATCTAGCTTCAGCCTCTGCTTCCCAGGCTGGGAGTTAAGGCATATTCCATTATGCCTGGCCAAGGTGATAGATAGCTTCTTATGCCACAGCTATGGTTACCATCTGCTTGGGAACCTCAGACTCTCAGCCTCTATCTTACTTCACAAGGCTCCACTTCTCAGCTGCATGTTGTTGGGTTTCTGGGCTAGAGACAATGGCACAGGCCTTGGCCTCTCACTGTGAATGATGCTTCGGAGCTTTTAGAAGAACCTCTCCTGACGTCATAAGGACTCAGCACCCTTAGGAGAGTGGAGCCTTGTTTTCTTTTCTCTCAACACTCTATGGATGATGTATCAGTCTCTGCTCTGTTGTTATGATAAAATATCCTGATAAAGGCCACGTGAGAGAGGAAGAGTTTATTTTGGCTTACAGTTCCTGAGGGATGGGCAGACATAGCAACAGGCAAGGAGAGCTGGTGTGGAGGGTGAGGCATAAGCAGGAAGTGTTGATTACATTGCATTTACTCTCAGGAAGCTGAGTGAACAGTGGGGCTGGGGACAGGCTATAACCCTCACAGTCTGTCCCCAAGTGCAGAGCCACCAACTGGAGGCTACACTGTGATATAAACACAGATGAACATGTTTATGTCATTCTTTTTTTTAAATTATTTTTTATTTGGGGCTGGAGAGATGGTTCAGTGGTTAAGAGCACTGGCCGTTCTTCTAGAGGTCCTGAGTTCAATTCCCAGCAACTACATGGTGGCTCACAATCATCCATAGTGAGATCTGATGCCCTCTTTTGGCTGGCAGGTATATGTGCAGGTAGAGCACTCATATAATAAAATAAATAATTTTTTAACAATTATTTTTATTTTATGTACATTGGTGTTGTGGCTGCATGTATGTCTGTGTGAGGGTGTCAGATCCCCTGAAACTGGAGCTACAGAGACTTGTGAGCTGGCATGTGGGTGCTGGAAATTGAACCCAGGTCCTCTGGAAGAGCAGCCAGTGCTCTTAACTCCTGAGACATCTCTCCAGTCCCATGTTTAAGTCTTTCAATAAGGTTGTAATTGATTGAATAGCAATAAATTCACACAGTTCAGCAGTTTCAATGATGGCAACTTCTAGATAATCTGCCTACCTTGGCAGCCTGACCATGTTCTTTTATTACTAATATTAATTCATATCACACAGCACACAATAACTATATCTACATATGTGTATACAATGAATTTATGAATTAATAAAAGTTCAAGAGGGCATAGCAGCATTTGGAAATGGGCTGGAAGGAATGCAAATGAATGTATTCATAAAATGAGAGAAAGCTGGATGCGGTGACACACAACTTTAACCCAGTACTCAGAGGCAGAAACAGGATGATCTCTGTGATCTTGAAGCCAGTCTGCTCTACCTAGTGTCTTAGTTTAGGGTTACTATTGCTTGGAGGCAAGGGCATATTTGGCCTACACTTCTATATCACTGTTCATCGTCACATGAAATCAAGATAGGCATTCAAACAGGGCAGGGACCTGGAGGCAGGAGCTGATGCAGAGGCCATGGAGGGATGCTGCTTACTGGCTTGCTCATCATAGCTTGTTCAGCCTGCTTTCTTTCTTTTTCAAGTTTTTTTTTTTAAGATTTATTTATTTTTTTTTTATTATATGTAAGTACACTGTAGCTGTCTTCAGACACTCCAGAAGAGGGAGTCAGATCTCATTACGGATGGTTGTGAGCCACCATGTGGTTGCTGGGATTTGAACTTCGGACCTTCGGAAGAGCAGTCAGGTGCTCTTACCCACTGAGCCATCTCACCAGCCCTTTCTTTCTTTTTTTAAAGAGTTGTTTAATTTATGTATGAGTACACTGTCACTGTCTTCAGACACACCATAAGAGGGCATCGGATCCATTATAGATAGTTGTGAGCCACCATGTGGTACCAGGAAATTGAACTTGTGACCTCTAGAAGAGCAGTCAGTGCTTGTAACCGCTGAGCCCTCTCTCTAGCCCTTGTCTTTGTCTTGTCTATGTGGTTTCATGTAGCTTTGGTTCATATGGAATTCGCTAGAACTCATAGTAGTCCTCTTGCCTCTGCCTCTCTACAGCTGGGATACAAGCATGGCAGGTGGATCTCCATGAGTTCAAGGCCAGCATGGACTCCAGAGCGAGTTCTAGGACAACCAGGGCTATACAGAGAAATTAAAAACAGTCTTGAAAAACAACAAACAAACAAACAAACAAACAAACAAACAGTGACAGAGGGCCCCTCTCTGGGGATTCCAAGGTGTGAGAGGCCAAAGCATCCCAGAATCAACATATTGAGGTCTGGATAGTGGATGGAGAACCAGGGGCCTGGAACCATGGGCACAGCTGTTTTTCTATCACCCAAGAAGACTCCCTGACCCGGACACTCAGTAACTTGTCCCTCTCCTCCCTCTCCCTCTCCCTCTCCTCTCCCTCTCCCTCTCCCTCTCCTCTCCCTCTCCCTCTCCCTCTCCCTCTCCCTCTCCCTCTCCCTCTCCCTCTCCCTCTCCCTCTCCCTCTCCCTCTCCCTCTCCCTCTCCCTCTCCCTCTCCCTCTCCCTCTCCCTCTCCCTCTCCCTCTCCCTCTCCCTCTCCCTCCCCTTTTGTATATGTATTTGTGCATTGAGGCCAGGGGACAGTCTTAGCTGTCATTCTTCAGGAGCTGTCCACCTTACTTTATGACACAAGGGTCTCTCACTGGACTGGCATTCACCAGGACTGGCTGGTCCATATCCCGTGGATCCCCCGTCTCTGTCCTGCATGCACGCTGGGATTACAAGTATTTAATACCACCCCTTGCTTTTCCACATGATTCTGGTGTGGAAACTCCGGTCTTCTGTCTTACATACCAGGCACTTCATCAGTGGCGCCTTCTTCCAGCACCTTATCTTCCTTTTCTTACAAGGACATCTGTCAGATCCTAACAGCCCTATCTATGATTTAATCTAACCATCCCCACAAGGGGACCACCCCCAAATACTGCCACACTGGGGCTTAGGGCTTCAATATATAAACTTCAAAGACATGATTTAGCTCATAGCCACGTGTCAGATTTCACTGGAGTGTCATGGCTGACTGCTCATCTAAGCTAACATGATACATGTACTTGGTGATTGGTCACTTTATGTAGAAGCCCCCAGAGAAGAGCTAACCTGCATCACCTCCCCATTCTCAAAGCTCCAACTTCACCCTCATGGTTACCCCCCCCCCTGCAGTAATGTCTTCCTAGGTTTGTCTCATTAGTGCCTGGGGGTACCCTACCCCATCCCACCGAGTACCAGCCACTGTCTGCAGCCACCAAAGTCCATGGTTCTCCACAGGGTGTGAAGTGACTCCAGGGGACATTTTGCAATGAGTGGAGATTGCCTTGGTTTCACAACTGGAGGATGTTATGTGCCCTGGCTGAGCAGCTTGGCCCCGCTCTTACTCCTGCACATGCAGACCCAGATGACAGAACAAGAAGTCACATCCTGGAGTCTGCTGACACCACAGCTTTCCAAGTACAGAAACCTGCTGGGTCAAAACATGACTGCCACCAAGAGCCAGGTTAATCAGGTGTCCCATGACCGACTCAAAGTGGCAACCTCCAGCTCTGGTCTGTTTGTCCTCATTTGCTTGGGCGTGTCCAGATCCCATTTCAATCATACCTGTTTTGTGGCATCCCTGGCTGCCAGGTTGAGTTTTTTCTTTCTTTTCCTCCCTTCCTCCCTTCCCTCCTTCCTTCCTTCCTTTCTCTCTCTCTCTCTCTCTCTCTCTCTCTCTCTCTCTCTCTCTCTCTCTCTCTCTCTCTCTTTCTTTCTTTCTTTCTTTCTTTCTTTCTTTCTTCTTTTTGGCTTTTTGAGACAAAGCTTCCTTTTAGTAGCTCTGGCTGTCCTAGAGCTCTTCTTATAGACCAGTCTGACCTTGAACTCACAGAGTTCTACCTACCCCTGTCTCCTGAGTCCTTGAATTAAAGCATGTGTCACCATTGCCTAGCGTGGCTGCCTGTTTTCTATCCTTCTTCTCCATCAACTGCCATTGCCCAAGACAGCTGACTTTGTCCCTGAGCCCCTGACTCGCACTGTGGCCATCTGCTCTGTGTCCTCCTGTGCACTTGTCGCCCCTGAGCTCCTGACTCACACTGTGGCCGTCTGCTCTGTGTCCTCCTGTGCGCTTGTTGCTCTCTTTATCCAGACAGGACTCAGAGGCCCCACCTCCCAGGGCACAGAATCTGAGAGCTACAAAGTGACTTTCAGTCTATCTGTGGCCTCAGCAGACACCTGGTCAGCCCCCACCTCCCCCTGCCCTTTGCCCCCAAGCCCTGTCCCCCAGTGGAGGAGGAGGAAGTTCTTCCAGGAAGGCATTTCTTTTCCTTTTAAGATAAGGTCACATAGTCCAGGTTAGCCACGATAACAGATATGCTTCTCTAGGACCAACCCATCCAAAGCCACCAAAACTCTGATAGTGACTCAGTTTGAACTCCCCATGACTTTGATTGTAATCTGAGTCAAATACTACTCCCCTACCTAGAAGACAAGACGTGGCTGTCTCCTGCCACATGCCCTGAGCCCTCTGCTGTGCTGTGACCTGGGGAAGCTCTGCTCACTTGACTGGTCCTCTGCCTCTGCCGTTCCCGTTTGTCTCCTCCCTTCGTGGGTGTTTCAAGACAAGGGCAAGGCAGCTTTTCCATCTGTGGGAGTCTAAGTATGTTCTCTGAGAGATGTGATCCAATATACCTTAGAGGTGACAAAACAATGGCGCCTGCTCCCCATGGTTGGTAGATAATAGTTCTTGGAAGCAATGCCTTCTAACTGCTGGGGCTGTGAAAGAGATCCTGTGTAGAAAGGTTCTTTCCAGATCTGATGAGGTTAAGGATCTTGGCAAGAGGGTCATTCAGGTGGGTGATAACTCGAGTCACAGGCAGGTGGGCTGCAGATGGAGCTCAGGACTAGAGCACTTGCTGAACATGCTGGAGGCTCTGGGTTCCGTTCCCAGCACCGTGATAGGTGGAGAGAGATGACAGGAGATGTGTTCTGAGACAAAGGCCATGTATAGACAGAAACAGCAATTGGAAAGATGAGATGAGTCAAGGGTTTTTGGTAGGTACCTGAGGCTGGAAGGCAGAGAGGATGCTCTTGAACTACATCCCAAGGGAACTGGGTGCCACCTAATCTCAGTTGTTCACAATGCTGCTGCTGCTTCTTCTTCTTCTTCTTCTTCTTCTTCTTCTTCTTCTTCTTCTTCTTCTTCTTCTTCTTCTTCTTCTTCTTCTTCTCCTCCTCCTCCTCCTCCTCCTCCTCCTCCTCCTCCTCCTCCTCCTCCTCTCTCCTCTCTTTGTCTTTCTCTCTTCCTTCTTTTTTCTTTTCTTTCTTTTTTTAAATTTTGAGATGAGATTTTACTCTGTAGCTCTGGCTAAAATAGGACTCTTTGTGTAGACCAGGCCGGTCTCAAACTCATGGCAATCCTCCTGCCTGAACTTCCCAAGAACTGGAACTACAGGTGTGAGCTACCACACTCAGCTTGGTTATGGATTTGTGTCTTCAGTGTTATGAGAGAACACAGCTCTGCTGTTTCAGCCACTTTGGGATATTTGTCTCCGCAGCCTGGCATAGGACAGAGCAGGGTACAGGAAGCTCCCTAATGGTTTGATTTCACACTCTGCCCATTGCTCTCAGGGTCATGACTGTGTGGGGTCCTCTCTGGTTTAAGTTTTCTTTAAAATGTAACTAGTGAGTTAGGTTTCACACAGCCTGTAGCCCACACACAGTGTAGCTTTGCAACTGAGGGTGGGAAGTCATCTTTGGGACCCACCTGATGCTCTCAGGCAAGGCCACCCTGTATAAGCCATCCTGTGTCCCTGTCCCCGTTCCTACTGTGCTCCCTTCCTGGGCCCATGGACACTGAGCTCTGACACTAGCAAAGATTCGTGGGCCAGAGCTTTGTACTGTGCTGTGGCTCCTAATGGCTGAGCTCCAACCACAAGGAGAGGTTATGCCAGACACCCACTGGCAAAGACACCCTCTCTTCAACCCTGAACTGGGTGTGTGTTTGATGTCTGGGTCAGGGAGGGGTGGGGCATAGGGTCTGGTCACCAGTGAGAGACAGTGGCAGGGCTGATCTCAGTCTCCTGCTTCACAGACCCTAGGAGGTACTTGGTGAAGTACAGAAACACTAGGAGCCTCCAGTGCTGCGGCCCCAGACACACTGGCTTGTGCCGGAAGCTGTGAGCTGTCTTCTCACTCCCAGGAGAGTCAGAGACAATCATGGTTACACTCAGGGAGGTTAAATAACTCAACGTGGCTCCACATAGAAATAGGAAATAAAGATATAAGTGACGGGCTGGTGAGATGGCTCAGTGGGTAAGAGCACCCGACTGCTCTTCCGAAGGTCCAGAGTTCAAATCCCAGCAACCACATGGTGGCTCACAACCATCTGTAATGAGATCTGACTCCCTCTTCTGGTGTGTCTGAAGACAGCTACAGTGTACTTACATATAATAAATAAACAAATCTTTAAAAAAAAAAGATATAAGTGACATCCACCTTCGTAAGTGCCCCCCACCGGCCCCTCTCCCCCAACTGTATGCCTACCAGGTCTCCTCTAAAACTGTCAGGGCCCCTTCTTCTGCCCTGTGTGTGCCATTTGATCATAGGAAGTTGGAAATGTAGTTTTCTTGGTTAGCCAGACAGGGCCAGCCTGGTTGTGCATGTGTGTGAGGGCAGATGGTGACTTAGCCCGTGGGGGCTTTCTGGAGGAGATAGGATTGCTGGTGGAGCTCTGGTGAGATTTGCACCAAGACATTTTTCCTTCCAGCTTGCTTCCCAGCTGCCCTCCATGCCTTGGAAGCCTGCCCATCCTGTCAATCCAGTTCCCTTCAGTGGAGTCAGGGAAGAGTTGGCAGAGGAAGGGCGTGAGGTTTCAAAGCAGCTGCCCTGCGAGGACAGAATCACCATGCCATTAGGTGTGGGTGTAGGAGTGTGGTCCAAGGACACTTAGAGTGATTGGCAGAGGCAGAGGCAGAGGCAGAGCAGGAGCCAGCGGGATAGGAGAGGAGCTGTACATCTGGAGCCAGAATGTCCACCAAAGGCAAACACCCACGAGCAGATCAGGGGTAGGTACACCTGCTGAGAGGAGCCTTAGAACCAGAGAGCAGGGCCAATGGCTGACAGAAATCGGATGGGGAGGTCATAGGTCAGGGGAAGGGCCAAGAGCCCAGGGGTTGAGACCACTAAGGAGCCTAGAACTTCAGAGTGATAGGTGGACCAGGAGGCTCATGGCAGAGGTGGGGCCAGGGGGAGTGGGTGGTGGTCTTGATCTTCCTTGTTCTTCTGAGCTTCACAACCCTGTGAGAAGATAGGTTCCTGGAAGCACCCAGCTTGCTGGGGGTGGGGCAAGCCCTGTCTGTCCTGGTGGAGTTCCAGATGACATGAGGCAGCTTTGTGGGTCTATGGGGACCTGGTTGAACTGTGACCAGGTTGTTAAAAAGAAAGGGACTTCTTTGGAGACCAGCCCAGAGCTGAGTTTCTGGTTTCAAGTTTAAAAAGCCACAGTCCAGAGTAGGGCAGAGTAGCACAAACCTGTAATCCTAGCATTGTAGAAACTGAGGCAGGAGGATCCTGGACTCAAGAATTCAGTTATGTATTAAATTCTGTATCAAAAAAGCAAACAAAGACAGGCGTGGTGGCGCACGACTTTAATCCCAGCACTCGGGAGGCAGAGGCAGGCAGATTTCTGAGTTCGAGGCCAGCCTGGTCTACAAAGTGAGTTCCAGGACAGCCAGGGCTATACAGAGAAACCCTGTCTCGAAAAACCAACCAACCAAACAAACAAACAACCAAACAAACAAAAATGAGGCTGGGGGTGCATCTTAGCACAGACTGCTAGCCTAGTGTGCAAGAAGCAGCTGCTGTGGGTTGCCCTGGTGCTGTTAGTATGTGGTGTTAGCTCTGCTTCCTCAAGAGGGGTTGCAGTAGATCACTCAGGTGATGTCACAGGGCCTTTTCCCCGTGCTGACTGGTCAAAAAAAGGCTACAGCCAATGACTGGGCAGTGGAAGGGAAAGGTGGGTCTGGAGGTCTCAGAGGGAGAGGAGAAAGCAGGAGGGAGGGAGAGGGAGAGAGAGAGGGAGAGAGAGGAGGTGAAAGGAAGATGGAGCAGATCCACCGGGCCTGGCAAAGCTGCAAATAGCTGGGGAATAGATGAGTATAGTGATAGATCAGCCCAATCTAGGCATATAGCTTATAAATATAATAACTGGGTTCTGTGGTTTCTTATATGGGCTTATTGGGGTAAAAAATTACCGTAGCACCTAGCACTGCATAAATGGATCATGCTGACACAAGTTAGCCATTCCAGAACTTGGGAGGAAATGGAGGCAGGAAGATTGGGTTCAAGGTTATCCCTGGATGCATATCAAGTTGGAGGCCAGCCCAAGCTATTCATATAAGATTATATGTCAAGGGGAGAGAGAGAGGAAAGAGAGAGGGAGAGAGAGAGAGAGAGAGCGCGCTGGGGTTGGGGCATGTTCCTGTGTTTCCAGAACTGTGACATTCTTTTCTTTTTTTTTTTAAACATTTATTTAGTGTGTGTGTGTGTGTGTGTGTGTGTGTGTGTGTGTGTAGCAGCAAGAATGCGCAAGTGCTGTGGAATGCCTGTAGAGGGTGGGGATCAGAGCCCAGCCTGTGTGGGTTGTTCTCTCCTTTGACTGCGATGTGGAGCTTCAAACTCAGGTCATCAGGTTTTGTGGTCACTTACTGAGACAGCTTACCGATGGGAAGTGTCTTTTTTTTTAAGATTCATTTATTTTATTTATATGAGTACACTGTAGCTGTCTTCAGATACACCAGAAGAGGGCACCAGATCCCACTGCAGATGGTTGTGAGCCACCATATAGTTGCTGGGAATTGAACTCAGGACCTCTGGAAGAGCAGTCAGTGCTCTTAACCGCTGAGCCGTCTCTCTAGCTTGAAGTGTTACATTCTTATTGTAGAAAATCTTGAAGCTTCTGAAAGGTGTTAATGATAAATGGTGTGATCCTAGCACATAGGAGCAGAGACAGGAGGATTGCTACAAGCTCAAGGTTACTAGAGAATACCAGGTAGCTAAGGCTGCATAGTGAGACCTATCTCTACACACACACACACACACACACACACACACACACGCACACGCACACGCGCACGCACACGCACACGCACACGAGCACATGTCCACACCCGTGCATGTAAGGCTGAAGAGATGACTCCGTGGGTAAAGACCTTGCCACACAAGTATGAAGGCCAAAGTTCAGATCTACACTCAAGAAAAAGCCGAGTAGGCAGTGGTGGCGCATGCCTTTAATCCCAGCACTCGGGAGGCAGAGGCAGGCAGATTTCTGAGTTCAAGGCCAGCCTGGTCTACAGAGTGAGTTCCAGGACACCCAGGGCTACACAGAGAAACCATGTCCAAAAAAACAAAACAACAACAACAACAACAACAAACCTCTAAGCCCCCACCCCCCAAAAAAAAAACCAAAAAAGGAGAAAAAAGCCCACACGTTAATCCACTGCTCAAACGTCAGACAAAGGGCGAGGACCGCTGAGACTGCCTAACGAACCCAGCCAAATCCGTGAGCTGTGGCAGTAGGAGACCCTCCCTCAGTAAACAGAGCAGACCATTGGAGAAAGCACTCAGCTTTACCCTGCAGCCCCCACACACGCACTTGTACATACACATGAGCTCACATACATTTGGACACATACACCATGGACTGCACATAGGCACATGACCATGATGTTAGTGAGAGAAGAGATCTGTTGGGTCCTTGAGGTCTATTGGCCAGCAGCCACTGTGAGTAGGACAAATCAGCTGGCCTCTTGGAGCCTTGGTGTCCTCATCCTTACAATGGGGTAACAGTAACTGCCGGGCACTGTTATCCCACGCAGGAAGGGTAAACGTCGCTCTTCCTCCCAGCCTTGTTCCCTGTTGCATGTGGTGTGCACAGAATCCACCCTGGCTCCCCGTGAAGCAGGTCCCATCAAGACAACTGTCCCTGCTACACCCCATTTCTCACACTCTGCACCCCGAAGCCTTTGCCCCGCTGCTCAACATCCACAGTGCAGTGTCCCTGTGTCTTCACTGCAGTTAGAGCCTGCATGACATGACAGCTCTCTGGCCTGCCTCCAGAGATGCCGATGCTGCTGATCCTGTATAATTACAGACTCGTGCTATGTAACTGACATGTCAGTCAGTGACAGTCAGCGTGCACAACAGTAACCCTACAGATTATAACAGAGCGGAGTGGAATAGGCTGCCCCACATTAAGGAGCCCCAGGGACCTTACTACATCCCAGCTTCAGTCCCAGGGAGGCAGTAGGAAGGATGGACACTGTTAGAACCACAGGCAATGTGACCAGGAGCTCATGGAGCCTGGGCAGGGGCACTGTGAGGGCTGGTGACATGGTGACATGGCACCCCAGAAGGAGCTCTAGGGCATACAGTCTAGGCCAATTGTTCCAGTTGTCCAGGGACTAGGGAACCAAGTAGCCCCAGCCAGGCCCAGGTCCTCCAGGGAGTCCCTGCAGGGAATAGCCCCTGGTCTTCCTGGCTAGGGGTCTAGGTGGGGACTCCCCTAGTTCTGACTGTAAGGAACGAGGGCTTGTGTCCCCATGCAGGCCTGACAGGAGGTGAGTCTGCTCAGGGACAGCCCTGCAGGCCCTGAATGTGGAGGCCTCAGTTGGGAAATCAGTTGCTCTGTCTGTCATGGGGAAGAGAGCAAGTCTGCACTCTCCTGTCTCCCCACATTTCTCAGCTGGGACAGCCCCTGAGAGCCTGGAGTGACTGTTCAATTTAGCCTCTTGTTCTTAATAGGCTCTGCCTAAGAGTTCTGTCCACAGGGGGCGCTGTCCTGAGAGTCCTATCAACAGGGGGTCCTGTCCTGAGAGTTCTGTCCACAGAGGGCAGCGTCCTGAGAAGATAGATTACTGGAGAGATGTGATGTTTAAGCCTGGCAGATACTGTCATCCATTGTATGTGAGGATGAGGAGACTGAGATGCAGAGACCCACTGTCCCTACAGGAGCTCTACTCCAAAGTCTTGTAGCTGTCCACTGTGGGGCACTGTCCTGATTTAAACTCTGTTCACAGGGAGTGCTATTTCAAGAGCTCTAATCACAAGCCTCTGCTGGCATTAGAGGAACTCTATCCATAGGGGATGCTGTACACAAGGGTGTGTGTCTGGCTTTCAGCGAAGAAGGTGATGGACTGCTGAAGCCCAGGGGAAGATACAGATGCTGATGAGAACAGGGCCTAAAGGGCACACAGTAGGGATACTATTCCTCTGCTCCCTCCAAGGGCCATGACCAGGTCTCAGCATGGGCAGCTCCCGACTACACAGATGCAGAGCTCACACCTGTATTCACTCAGGTCAACACAACAGCTAGACAAGGGTACAGGTACACACCCACACCCACACATCCCCCACACCCACACACATGCACACCCACACACCCGCAAACACAGGCACGCACGCGCACACGGGTGCGCACACACACACACACACACACACACTTCCACAGACTCAGAATACAGATGCTTGTTTAGACACATAAAGACACAAGGACAGAGGCACTCATTTGCACATGGGCATACAGACAGCAACAGCTATAAAAGATGAGTCTTGCAGGTTGGCTCATACTTTTCTTTTCAGCTGTGTGGGAAGTAGAGACAGGATGATCAGGATTTCCCAGGTCACTTCTAACAATATAACAAACACTTCGGAGGCCAGCACGAACTACGTGAGACCTTGTCTCAAAAAAACAACCAACCACACAACCACACATAACAGCAAACATACAAAACACACCAAGAACAAGACAAGCGCTATGTCCACCAGCGTTCAGAAGCACTCAGCACCACTGCAGTGCCCAACCTGCCAGGTCACTGGAGAGAAGCCCATGGAAGGCCACAAGCTTCTGGAGGCGGCACGGGCCATGGGTGATTAGAGTGTGTCTTAATGACGGTGTCAGTCTCAACCACTCAGTTAATTGCCCGTATTTCAGGACGGACCCTTTTGAAGAAAAGCTACAGAGGCTGAAGGAGGCCTTCAACACAGGGAAGACAAAGACGGCTAAGTTCAGGGCTGAACAACTGCAGAGCCTGGGCCGCTTCCTGCAGGACAATAGCAAACAGCTTCATGACGCCCTGGATGGAGACCTGGGCAAGGTGCTGTGAGGGTTGGGGATGGGGCATGCATCCTTGGACACACAGAGGTGCTGTTCTATCACTCCCGGGCTAGCCATATCCTTTCTGAGATCAGGAGTCCCTAAGGAGAGTCATACACGGCAAGGTATGTGCCCAAAATGTGTGCCCAAAATGTCCTGTGTATTTCTTCCCTGCCTCCTGCAGAGTGCAGTATTAACTCGGGGAACACACACACACACACACACCCTTCCCTTGAGAGCCAGCTTCATGGCTGTTCTTGGGTAACAAATAGGGAAACTGTGACACTTGGGTTAAGTCACTTACCTAAAGTTACAAGACCAGGCAGTGACAGGTCAGAATAGCAGTCCCCATGGGAGCACCGTGCTTCCCTTACACTGTGTTATATACATGCTCAAGGGAACTGTCCCAAGCCCTATCCAAACAGTAGGCCCAGCCCAGCCTTGAACCTGACTTCCTTACCCCACAGTCAGGCTTCGAGTCAGACATGAGTGAGATCATTCTGTGCGAGAATGAGGTGGACCTGGCCCTCAAGAACCTGCAGACCTGGATGAAGGATGAGCCTGTGTCCACCAACTTGGTGAGTCCTGTTGGCTGAGGGATGGTGAGTGAAGGCAAAAGTGGGGTGGCAGGGCACGGGGCAGCCTGCCCCAGGCCCATTCCTGCCCTTGAGTCCAAAGTAAGCCAGTCTTCTCATGTGGAGACTCCATCACCCAGGCAGTGGTGTGTGTGTGTGTGTGTGTGTGTGTGTGTGTGTGTGTGTGTGTGTTAGGCGGGCTCTTACTCATCTGGCACCTGACTATGGTTCTGCATCCTAGCTCACCAAGCTGAGCACAGCTTTCATCCGGAAAGAGCCCTTTGGCCTGGTGCTTATCATTGCACCCTGGAATTATCCTGTGAACTTGATGATCATACCTTTAGTGGGGGCCATTGCTGCAGGTGAGTGGGGTTCTGAGCCCTCCTAGTCTGATGAGTCTTCCCAAAGAAGGCTTCCAGAGGTCCAAGAAGTGTGCAAGCACCAGCCTCCCCTCACTACTTCCCCACTGGCTCCTGGCAGGAAACTGTGTGGTGCTGAAGCCATCAGAAATTAGCAAGAACACAGAGAAGGTGCTGGCAGAGCTGCTACCCCAGTATCTGGACCAGGTGAGCATGGCTTTGCCTGTCAAGCAGCTGGCACACCCACACCCCTGTGCTGGCCAGTGGGGAGGTCCTCCTGCCCTGAGTCTGCCTCCTGAGCTGTCTTCCTGCCTTGTAGAGCTGCTTTGCTGTGATGTTGGGAGGACCCGAGGAGACCGGGCAGCTGCTGGAACACAAATTTGACTATATCTTCTTCACAGGTAAGGAGAGCCCTGTCCAGGACCTGGGGTAGGGGGACAGCAGATAATATGGTGCAAAAGCATTGTGGGTAAGGCCATAGGCCGGGGAGGGGATGAATCAGGAGGTGGAGGTGTCCCTGAGGGTGGCTCTCCAGGCCCTCTGAGAATCTTGGAGATTGGCTTCTGGGTGGTCAGGATGGAGGCAGACTCTAGGAGGTAGGTGGAACAGCCCAGAACTTGGGTTGAGAAAGGTCTCTGTGGCCAGGGGAGGCCAAAGGTAATGCTAGTTGACCAGGTGCCTCTTGACCATGTTCTCAGGAAGTCCTCGGGTAGGCAAGATCGTCATGACTGCTGCTGCCAAACACCTGACACCCATCACCCTGGAGCTGGGGGGTAAGAACCCCTGCTATGTGGATGACAACTGCGACCCCCAGACAGTGGCCAACCGTGTGGCCTGGTTCCGCTATTTCAATGCCGGCCAGACCTGTGTGGCCCCCGATTATATCCTGTGTAGCCAGGAGATGCAGGAGCAGTTGGTGCCTGCCCTGCAGAATGCCATCACGCGTTTCTATGGAGATAACCCACAGACCTCCCCCAACCTGGGCAGAATCATCAACCAGAAGCATTTCAAGAGGCTCCAGGGATTGCTGGGCTGTGGCCGTGTGGCCATCGGTGGCCAGAGTGATGAGGGAGAGCGCTACATTGGTGAGTCTCCTGTCCCTGACCCTGGCACACAGCCCACCTGGGCTGAGACCCTTCATACTGGAGGCACCTTTCTGGACCTAAAGTCTGAGTCCTCAACTGAGTTCTAGCTTTTGGTGGTAGGCATCTCCTCACTGTGTTTCTTGGTCTGTGACTCCTCAATTCCAAATAGCTGTCCCAGGACTCAAACCCTCTATTGTCCCATACCTCATAAGGTCAAAATTCATTAAATCTTGAGTCCTCATAGCTCAGACCCTGAGATTCCCTATCCTGGAGAGCAGGCTCTCCCTGTCACAGCCCGATCCCTCTGCAAGTCCTGCCTGTGGAGAGGCTGAGTCTATTCCTGAGTCTGCAGCCCCCACAGTGTTAGTGGACGTGCAGGAGACAGAGCCCGTGATGCAGGAGGAGATCTTTGGGCCCATCCTGCCCCTGGTGACTGTGAGAAGCCTGGATGAAGCCATCGAGTTCATGAACCAGCGGGAAAAGCCGCTAGCGCTTTATGCCTATTCCAACAACGCAGAGGTGGGTGCAGTTTCCAGAAGTGGGCTATGGCATAGGAGGCAGCAGAGAGCACAGCATAATCACAGAATTTCAGGCATGGTGGCTTCTTAGGCTCTGTCCTTGCCCTCCCTCTTAGGAGGCACTGAGGTCCCCTCCCATATGCTATCCAGACCATACTGGTTTTCCTGGGCACCACCCCTGGCTGAACCAAGTGTTCCCCCACTCCCACCCCACCTGCCGCTTTTTTTTAAAGATGAGGTCTTATATAGCTCAGGCCTCATACCCACTTGTAGTTGAGATAGCTTCAAACTCGTGATTCTCTTGCTTTCACACTCATAGTAGGGTGATAACACAGGTTCACACCATTCCTGGTTTCAGGAGCTAAGAAAGCTCTGCCAACACCCACACGCCCTCAACACTGGTGTTGTAAATACACTTTTTATTTGAGAATACATTTATGGAAAAGCCACAAAGGCGATAGATTTCCTGTGTATCCCACACTCAGTTGCCCCATGACACAGGGCCAGGAACCTCAGGAACCAGGATGTCTTGCTGGCCACAAGCAGCTCTCTGGCTCACAGGTAGCTTTTACCTCCAGGGCAGTCTCTCTGGAAAACCTATGTCTTTTATTGAATTGAGAGGAACCAAGAAACTGGGGTGTTGCAAAGAACCAGGAAAGGACCTCAAATTTCACCACTGCTGGCCCTGCACCCGTCCCCCTCCCTCTATGCAGCCTGTGCTTTCGATCCCACTGGGCTTCAGCCTGTGCAGCCAGATCTTTGCAACACCCCCGTTTCTTGGTTCCTCTCAATTCAATAAAAGGCATAAGCTTTCTAGAAAGATAGCCCTAGATATAAAGGCTGCCTCTGAGTGCCAGAGAGCTGCTCATGGCTAGAGAGATTAGTAATCACTTGGGCAAGGCCTTGTCTGTCAGCGTCTCTGCTGGGAGCTGTCACACCACTTCCTGAGTGTTGGGGCAAGCATCTAGCTGACCTCTAGGGAGGTGGGAGATGCTACACATCTTCAAAGGATGCTAATCCTTAGGCTACTGCAGTTATGGTCCCAACTCCAGGGGGCAGAGGATTTCTCCCAGAGCCATTTATCTAGACAGTGTGTGTCCAGGGGGCAGAGGATTTCTCCCAGAGCCATTTATCTAGACAGTGTGTGTGTGTGTGTATGTGTGTGTGTGGTATAGTTTGTTTTGTTTTCTGAGGCAGGTTCTTGTAGATTAGGTTGGTGTGATGAATTCCCTATGTAGCTGATGACAACCTTTAACTCCTGAGGACAATGTCAGGCTGATAAGCCCAAACTTGACCTTATTGGCCCAAACTCGCTCCATAAAGGCGTTCACTTCTCTCTCTCTCCTTTCTTTTCTTTCTTTCTTTCTTTCTTTCTTTCTTTCTTTCTTTCTTTCTTTCTTTCTTTCTTTTTTCTTTTTCTTTTCTTTTCTTTCTTTTTTTTTTTTTTTTTTTTTTTTTTGGTTTTTGGAGACAGGGTTTCTCTGTGTAGCCCTGGCTGTCCTGGAACTCACTTTGTAGACCAGGCTGGCCTTGAACTCAGAAATCTGCCTGCCTCTGCCTCCCACTGCTGGGATTAAAGGCCTGCGCTACCACCACCCAGTCTCTCTTTTCTTTCTTGAAGAAATGTCTCAGTTATAATAAGCCTCAGCAGCCCGCTCATCTCCCTCCCCTGGGAAACCTCCATGACCACCTGGTACCTGACTTACTATGCTTTCCCTCTGCCTGCCTCTAGCCTCAGGCTATGTTAGGACTATGTCCCAACACCCTGCTAGGGCCACTCACAGGCAGACACACAGGGAACAAGTTCCCAGCGTCAGGGTCCAGGAATCTATCCTACCAGAGCCCCCTTGGCCCTCACTGAAACAAGGTCCGTCCAGGAGTGCTTTGCATCTTTTCTCTCCCAGGTCATCAAACAGGTGTTGGCCCGGACCAGCAGCGGGGGCTTCTGTGGGAACGATGGCTTCATGTACATGACCCTGTCCAGCCTTCCTTTTGGAGGAGTGGGTAGGTAGCAGCAGAGCTCTGCCCTCCTGGGCTGACCCCCTACCTGCATCCCCATCCTGCTACCTGACCACATTAACTGCAGAAGATGTGCCCCCTTCTCAGTGCCCAGTGCAGCAGGTGGGAGCATAAGGCCCTCCCCACTGACTGTCCAACTAGCCTGCCTCTCTCCCACCTCCCTACAGTCTGTGGTGGAAATCTTGTGTGGGTGAGGACCAAAGAGGTTGTTTTGTGCATTTTAAGAAAGCCCACCTGTAGCTGCCAGCCACTGAGCATCCTGACTTTCATCAAGCAACACTTGTCCTCTGCTGCCCATCCCCCACATGGCTGTGGGTGTTTTCTAATGACGGGGCTGCATACTTGCCTCTTCAGCCTTCCCATGTCCCCGTGAACATAGGCCTGGGGACTTCCACTTCCAGGATGCCTGGAATGTTGAAATGCAAGCCCCACAGACAGAGGTGACCTTGGCAACCACTTTCCCTCTGAGCCCACCTCATTACTGAAAGGCTATCCTGTTCCCTCCACCCGGTAACTTTCAGTGGTGGAATGAGTGACAGATGAGCCTGGTCCCTCTTGGTCTGTCTAGAGGACCTGCTCCCATCTCTCTCCCTCAGTTTTGTCTGCTGTGGCAGCCACTGAGCTTGGTCCTAACATGTCACCGACGGCCAAGGCTCTTGTCCCCAGGACTGATTCCTTTGGGCTTTCATTCACAACATTCATCTGGCTGACTCCACAACCCTCTGGCCTCTTTCACCCCAGAAACCCCAGCTTATGGCCCCCTACTTTACCCAAACCATTCCCCAGAACTCTCCTGGCTGGATCCTTGTCCCTTCCTAGACAGTGGGAACTCTGTTGAGTCTGAAGATTCACTTAATTTGTAGCACAGCCCTAGAAGGAGGATGCCACCATCACAGAAGACAGAGGCAAAGTCACTTACTCAAGGTGGCACTGCTATTCAGGACAGAGCTGGGATCCGTCCCCCACCCCCACCTCAGCAGCCTGGGTTCAGAATATAACCCATCAGTCACTGTCTGCTTACTCTGCACCAACACCTGGTTAGCTGCTGCTGGGGCTGGCTCAGGGCTCAGCATTTTGCACACAGTTCTTTATTTACCCCACTGAGGAAACAGAGGCTCAGATAGCCTCCCTGTCAGAGCTAGGTCTGTGCGATATCGTCTCAACTGTCCACTGAAGGCCTAACCCTATGTCCTATGCTGCCCACAGGATCGAGTGGGATGGGCAGGTACCACGGCAAGTTCTCCTTTGACACCTTCTCCAACCAGCGTGCCTGTCTGCTGAGCTGCCCTGGGATGGAGAAGCTTAATGGCCTCCGTTACCCGCCCTATAGTCCCCGTAGGCAGCAGCTGCTAAGATGGGCTATCGGCTCTGAGAGCTGCACCCTTCTGTAAACACCACACCGACTCCTCTCTCCTGCTGCCCTGCCCCAACCTATTTAAGCTTTCATCTGCTTCCAAGTCCCCAGTGGTTCCTGAAAGGCGAGTGCCTAGTCCAGCCTGTGAACACCCCATTTCTGGAATTTTTTCTGAGCTACCTGTAGCCAGGCATGACATGTAGATGGCTGGTCCAGCCCCTTCTCATAGCATAGCACCCTCAGCAGCCTTCCAACCTTCTGCTTAGACAGAGAAGCCCCCTCAATAAGTTTGGGCAGATCTAGTGACTAAGGGGGACTTACTTTGTCAGATCGTAACAGGATCCCAAAAGACAGAGCAGTTGCTCACAACTCCATCCACACCTGGAGGGTGGCTTTGTCCCACCTGAAGTGACATGACCATGGACCCAGATCAGATTATTTGGTGGAATCTGCCTGTCTGAAGTGTGTTCATTAGTTGCTTTCCTGTGACTTCTATTAAATGTCCTGATACGGACAAGTTCAAGAGGGAAGGATTCTCTTGCAGCTCATGGTCAGAGGATTCAGTCAGCTTCAACATCTGATGAAGTTAAGGATCTTGCCAAGATCCTGGCAATCCATTCAATGCTCACTTCAGTCACAGGTGTCATCCTCAGAGAGAAGCAGAGGGTGAGGATGTAGTTCAGTTGTATTTTGTCAAGTGTGTGTGAGGCCAGGAGAAAGGAGAAAGGTGATATGGGGTGATGTGTCTTAAGACAAAGGTTATGTAAACACAGGAGGAGACTGGAGAGGTGAGACTACAAACCAGACACCCGGAGCTGGAAGAGGCAGGTGGCTCCTCCCCCACAGGCTCAGGGGACAGGCCTCAGCATATTTTGTTTTTGTTTCTGTTTTTGTTTTTGTTTTTGTTTTTTTTCCTCTCTGAGGCAAGGTCTTGGTATGTAATCTTGGCTGTTCTGGAACTCATGGCAATCCTCCTGCCTGAGCTTCCCAAGAACTGGAACTACAGGTGTGAGATACCACACTCAGCTTGGTTATGGATTTGTGTCTTCAGTGTTATGAGAGAACACAGCTCTGCTGTCTCAGCCACTTTGGGATATTTGTCTCCTCAGCCTGGCATAGGACAGAGCAGGGTACAGGAAGCTCCCTAGTGGTTTGATTTCACACTCTGCCCATTGCTCTCAGGGTCATGACTGTGTGGGGTCCTCTCTGGTTTAGTTTTCTTTAAAATGTATCACTAGTGAGTTAGGTTTCACACAGCCTGTAGCCCACACACAGTGTAGCTTTGCAACTGAGGGTGGGAAGTCATCTTTGGGACCCACCTGATGCTCTCGGGAAGGCCACCCCGTGTAAGCCATCCTGTGTCCCTGCCCCCGTTCCTACTGTGCTCCCTTCCTGGGCCCATGGACACTGAGCTCTGACACTAGCAAAGATTCGTGGGCCAGAGCTTTGTACTGTGCTGTGGCTCCTAATGGCTGAGCTCCAACCACAAGGAGAGGTTATGCCAGACACCCACTGGCAAAGACACCCTCTCTTCAACCCTGAACTGGGTGTGTGTTTGATGCCTGGGTCAGGGAGGGGTGGGGCATAGGGTCTGGTCACCAGTGAGGGACAGTGGCAGGGCTCTGTCTCCTGCTTCTTAGACCCTAGGAGGTACTCGGTGAGGTACAGAAACACTGGGAGCCTCCAGTGCCGCAGCCCCAGACACACAGCCAGAAGCTGTGAGCTGTCTTCTCACTCCCAAGAGAGTGTCTCAGAAATCATGATACTAAAGGGCTGGGAGATTGCTTGGTGGTTAACAGCACTGGCTGCTCTTCCTCAGAACCTCCATTCAGTTCCCAGCACCCACATGGCATGTCACACTATCTATGACACTACTTCCAGGGGATCTGATGCCCTCTCTGACCTCTGTGGGTTATCAGGCATACATGTGGTGCACAGATACATGGTAGAAAACCACACACATGTGCACACACACACACACACGCACACACACATTTATGACATTAAGCTCAAAGAGGTTAAATAATTTGACTAGATCTCACATGTAAATAGGAAATAAATAATTTCCCCCATTGAAGCAATCCCCCTGCCTGCAAAGTCTCCTCCACAACTGCCAGTGCCCTTTTCCCTACTCCATGTGTGTCATTTAGTCACAGGAGAGTGGAAATAAAAGTCCCAAACCTTTTTGCTCTAGACAGGAACACTGTCATTGTGTGTGTGTGTGTGTGTGTGTGTGTGTGTGTGTGTGTGTGAGAGAGAGAGAGAGAGAGAGAGAGAGAGAGAGAGAGAGGAGATGATTTAGCCCCAGGAGGCTTCCTGGAGGAGGTGGTATCGATGTCAGGAAACTGACGAGGTTTGTCTTCACCTTTCACCCCCATGACTTTTCTCCTCACTAGCTGACTCCTTTCAGCTTCTCCAGAACATTCAGACGCACAGAGAAGCCCGTACAGCCTGCCATTCCGGTTCCCTAGAGCTGTGCCCAGGAGGCAATGAGGGAGGGAAGGCGTGGAGTTTAGGAGACAGCTGCCCCACCCACCACCTGTTAGAGCTTCAAGACCAGGCGCTGCACTGCCAGATAGGGCAAGGCAGTGTGACCCCACCTAGAAGGATCGGCAGAGGCAATTGAGAGCCTGGCTACAAGAGTTGCTGCACATCTGGAGCCAGAATGTCTGCTGCAGAGACAGGCTCGGAGCCCTCTCAGGGGTAGGTGGGGCCTCTGGAACTGGTGGCAAAGGGGCCTCAGTACAAAAAAAAAGGCCCTGGGTGGGGGACGGATGTGTTGGGAATACAGATGTGTTGGGATACGGAGTCACGGGTGAGGGGCAGGGCTAGGAGCTGAGGGTTTGAGACCAGCAGTGAGCCTATGTCATTACAACAGGACAGCCTAGGTCATTACAACTCTACAACAGGACCGGAGGCCTAGGTCACAGGTACACAATCATCTGCCTGCTTCTTCTGAGCCTCACGTTCCTGTTACATATAAGAAACACCCAAGAGTCTCAGGACGAGGGGCAGACCTCATCCTGTCTGGAGAAGCTCCATGATGCTAAGGTGGCAGCCGCACAAGCAGATGGAGACCTGGCAAGGGACATTAGAGCTGCCACCAGGATCAGAAAGGAGGGGACCTCTTGGGAGGCAAGATCAGAGCTGAGAAGTTTGTCTGTCTGTCTGTCTGCCTACCTGTCTGTTTGAGTCAGGGTCTCACTGTGTAGCCCTGGGGGTTCTGGAATTAACTGTGTAGACCAGGCTGGCCCCAAACTCACAGAGATCTGTTTGCCTCTGCCTCTGGAATGCTGGTGAGCATTACCACACCCAATCCAGTTTTAGGTTTAAAAAGCTATGTTACCAGTGGGGCTCAGTGGTTTTTGCCTGTCATCTCAGCTCTCTAGATGTTGAGGTAGGAGAAGCATGAGTTCAAGGACAGCCTAGACTGCGTAGTGAGAAAACAGGGGCGTTGTGGATGACAGAAGGCTTGCCTAGAGTGCATGAGGCTCTGTTTCTGATCCCCCAGGACTGAATAACTGAGTGTAACTGCACATGTCTATAATCTCAGCACTTGGGAGGTAGGAGTGAAAGCATGAGGGTCAAGGGTTCTAGGTCATCCTTTGATAGATAACAAATTCAAGGCTACACAAGATCCCATCATCATCCCACCCCCATGCCGAGTGTGATGACCCCAGCACTCCAAGGCAGAGGTAGGTGGCGCTCTGTGAGTCTGAGGCCAGCCTGGTGTACATGGAGTGTGCCAAGCCAGCCAGAGCCACATAGTGTGATGCAGTGTCATTAAAAAAATAGTGTTGCTCACTGTGGCTCTGGAAACATTACATTCTCTTGGAAAATCTGGAAGCAACTGAAAAGCATAGAGGAAAGGATAAAAACCATGTGCCTAGAAGCTCAGCATGGTGGCACACATGTCACCTCCATACCCAGAAGCAGGGGGACTGCTTCAAGTTGAAAGTTACAGAAAGAGTACCTGGCCAGCTAAGACTGTGCAGTGAGATCCTGTTCCCATCACCACTTCCACACACCTGCCTCACATCAAGCAAAAGCAGCTGGGCATGAAAGCTGGGAAGCCGCTGTTGGCAGAGACAGGGATCCCCCTTGGTTGCAGTGACTAGAGCAGCTCAAGGAGTGAGGTCTGGACTCAGCTTCCCAGCTTTCATGCCCAGCTGCTTTTGCTTGATGTGAGGCAGGTGTAAGGACTGATGTCAGCTTACAGATCAGAGACCATCACTGAGGGAAGTCAATGTTGGTGCTAACTCAAAGCCAAGGAAATACAACAGAAACCACAGAGGGCTCTGCTTTCTGATTAGCACACAGGCTTATTCTCAGCAAGCTTTCTTACACAGGCCAGGACCACCTATCTAGGGAATGGTGCCACCCACAGTGGGCTAGGCCCTTCTGTATCCACTAACAATCAAGACAATTTCACACAGGCAAATCTGGTCTGGGCAATCGCTCCTTTGTGACTCCCTTCTCAAGTGACCTTAGGCTGTGTCAGATTGACAGTCAAAGCAAACTGGGAAAATCAGCTGGACTCTTTGAGCTTCACTTTCTCATCCTTATTATGGAGTAATGATATGTATTACAAGGCTTAGATAAGATGAGACATGCCACCCCTCTTTCTAAATGCCAGTTCTGCCTTCCTTCCAGCCTTGTTCCCCGTTGCATGTGGTGTGTATCCACCCCGGCTCCCCATGAAGCAGGTCCCATCAAGACAACTGTCCCTGCTATACCCCATTTCTCACACTCTGCACCCCGAAGCCTTTGCCCCGCTGCTCCACATCCACAGTGCAGTGTCCCTGTGTCTTCACTGCAGTTAGAGCCTGCATGACATGACAGCTCTCTGGCCTGCCTCCAGAGATGCCGATGCTGCTGATCCTGTATAATTACAGACTCGTGCTATGTAACTGACATGTTAGTCAGTGACAGTCAGCGTGCACAACAGTAACCCTACAGATTATAACAGAGCGGAGTGGAATAGGTTGTCCCACATTAAGGAGCCCCAGGGACCTTACTACATCCCAGCTTCAGTCCCAGGGAGACAGTAGGAAGGATGGACACTGTTAGAACCACAGGCAATGTGACCAGGAGCTCATGGAGCCTGGGCAGGGGCACTGTGAGGGCTGGTGACATGGTGACATGGCACCCCAGAAGGAGCTCTAGGGCATACAGTCTAGGCCAGTTGTTCCAGTTGTCCAGGGACTAGGGAACCAAGTAGCCCCAGCCAGGCCCAGGTCCTCCAGGGAGTCCCTGCAGGGAATAGCCCCTGGTCTTCCTGGCTAGGGGTCTAGGTGGGGACTCCCCTAGTTCTGACTGTAAGGAACGAGGGCTCGTGTCCCCATGCAGGCCTGACAGGAGGTGAGTCTGCTCAGGGACATCCCTGCAGGCCCCAGGGGAGGGGGACCTAAATGTGGAGGCCTCAGTAGGGAAATCATCTGCTCTGTCATGGGGAGGAGAGCAAGTCTGCACTCTCCTGTCTCCCCACATTTCTCAGCTGGGACAACCCCTGAGATCAGCCTGCAGTGGCTGCTCAATTTAACCTCTTGTTCTTAAGAACAGTCTCTGTCCTAAGAGTTCTGTCCACAGGGGCACTGTTTTAAAATTCTGTTCAATGCCAGGGTTGAGGGGTGTGTGGTGGGGTGGGTGGTGGTGGAACTGTTGTGAGAGTAGCTTTCTCCACAGAGAAGCGCTGCCTGCAGAGATGTGTGTCTGGATGTCTTTAATTAGGATGTTGGCTGCTGATGTTCAGGGAGGATATAAGTGTCAATGGGGTAGAACCTCAAGGGTATTGAGTGAGGTGCTGTTCCTGTCCCTCTCAGGGCTGAGAGCAGGTCCCAACTGATATATTTTGTAATGCATTGACATGATACAGAGGGAGGGGTGCCATGCTGAAGCTCCTCCCCCCTTTGCAGGTATTAGCTGGGTGTAGTATGAAATGAAGTTTATTTGGGACATGGGAATGGAGTCTGGGGAAGTGAGTAGAGAAAGAAAGGGGACAGAGGACAGAAACTGAAAGGAGAAAGAAAGGAAGAGGCTGGCCAGAAACACATGGAGAGAGAGATGAGAGAGAGAGAAAGAGAAACCTGAACAGTCTTTAATACATGAGTCAGATTCATACCTGGCTGTTGCTAGGTAACTATTGGGCGGAGCCTAGAGGAAATGCTAACACCAACAGTGCTGCTCCTGTTCACACATTCAAAGCAACACCCATTCCCACCCAACTCACAACACAAGACGCTTGTGTACAGACACTCAGGTGTGAAGAAGCACCCACTGACAGAGAGAGATGCCTTACATGTATGTAGACACTTGAAAATGGGCTCACATGAATACCAACACACAAGCACATGCATACACAGCCATATCAATATCAGCTTCATAGTTGGAGGCAAGCCTGGGCTACTGTTATGTGGCAAAACTTTTCCTGGGGTGACAGAACACATATATCTACTCACCCCAGACAGGAATCCCATAACAAACCAAAGTATGGTTACCACTAAAATCCAACCTGAGGAAACAATAACTTTACAGCTTACTTACAGGAATATGGGAGAGGGGGTCACTTACAGGAGCAGAAATAACTCAAAGACAGCTGCCTCACCAAGGCCCAACCCAGCATGGGTGACAGCTCCCAAAATCTGGAAATCCCACTCAGGAGGCAGAAGCAGGCAGATCTCTGTGAGTTCAAACCTGGTCTCCGGAGTGAGTTCCTGCACAGCCAAGGGCTACACAGAGACACGCTGTCTGGGGGTGGGGGTGGGGAGCTGGGGAACTAAGCACACTGCACTACCTGCAGGCAACTCAGGGGTGGGGAAAAGGCCTTTCCAGGTGGCTCCATTGGTCTCAGTCTCCTCCCGGCAGAGCTGCTCCTCCTACAGTGTTCTATGGAAAGGGGCTATACTCATTTCCACCTATGATGGCAGGGACTCACAGAGAGAGAGAGAGAGAGAGAGAGAGAGACAGAGAGAGAGAGACAGAGACAGAGACAGAGAGAGAGAGAGAGAGAGACAGAGAGAGACAGAGAGAGAGACAGAGAGAGAGAGAGGCTGAGGTACATACGTAGCCACTTGAGCTTTGGTGACCTGTGATCGATTGCCAAGGAGAGAACCGACTACAAATCTGACCCCTGACCTTCACACACACATGGTGTGAGTGCCTCTCTTCACACCCAATAAAAAAATAAGATTTAAAAGAAAAAAAGAGGGGGGTGGGTATGGAGGACCTTTGGGATAGCATTGAAAATATAAACGAGGAAAATACCTAATTAAAAAAAAAAGAAAAAAAGAGGGAAAATTATGAAATTATTTATTTCAAACAACTACAAACAAAAAGTCATAAAAATAAAACGAAAATCAGAAATACACAGTAACCGCATGTGCATACAACTCCATTATGTGGCCACTGGTCCCTATGGTCTTTGGGGGGGAATATAAACCTCGGGGTTGGAGGATAGGGCTGGGGAGGATGGGAAAGTAGATTATGGCTGATGTGTACTGGGAGGCTGCCTTGGCCCTGAGGCTGATGAAGCTCTCCCCCAAGGTTGACAGGAGCACAAACTACCAATGAACACTGTCCCATCCTGCAGGGCAGGCCCCTCTGAGGCCACACTGCACAGCCTGCGGGAGGCCTTCAATGCAGGGCGGACTCGGCCTACTGAGTTTCGGACTGCACAGCTGCGGAGCCTGGGTCGCTTCTTGCAGGAAAACAAAGAGCTGCTGCAAGATGCACTGGCTAAGGACGTGGGCAAGGTACTGTATGGGGGATGAGTGGGGCATCTAGATGGGACAGCTGTGCCCTTCCCAAGCTGGGCCAAATCCTTTGTGACATCTGTGCCCTTGAGGAGGAGCAAGTATCCCAGTTTATTTAACCCTTGCTCTATGCACAGACTGCAGCATTAGCTAAACACAGCTAAACACACGGAACACCCCCTGAGGGGCCAGCATAACAGCTTAACAGTTGTTACCAAATTGGGAAACTGAGGCACTCAGCATAAGTTGCTTGCCCAAAGTCTCAGAAGAGGCAGCTGCAGTTCAGGATTAGCCCCATGGGACAACCACACTGTTTTTATAAGCTCAATGTAATTGTCCCAAGCCCTATCCAAACAGTAGGCCCAGCCCAGCCTTGAACCTGACTTCCTTACCCCACAGTCAGGCTTCGAGTCAGACATGAGTGAGATCATCCTGTGCGAGAATGAGGTGGACCTGGCCCTCAAGAACCTGCAGACCTGGATGAAGGACGAGCCTGTGTCCACCAACTTGGTGAGTCCTGTTGGCTGAGGGATGGTGAGTGAAGGCAAAAGTGGGGTGGCAGGGCACGGGGCAGCCTGCCCCAGGCCCATTCCTGCCCTTGAGTCCAAAGTAAGCCAGTCTTCTCATGTGGAGACTCCATCACCCAGGCACTGGTGTGTGTGTGTGTGTGTGTGTGTGTGTGTGTGTGTGTGTGTGTGTGTGTTAGACGGGCTCTTACTCATCTGACACCTGACTATGGTTCTGCATCCTAGCTCACCAAGCTGAGCTCAGCCTTCATCCGGAAAGAGCCCTTTGGCCTGGTGCTTATCATTGCACCCTGGAATTATCCTGTGAACTTGATGATCATACCTTTAGTGGGGGCCATTGCTGCAGGTGAGTGGGGTTCTGAGCCCTCCTAGTCTGATGAGTCTTCCCAAAGAAGGCTTCCAGAGGTCCAAGAAGTGTGCAAGCACCAGCCTCCCCTCACTACTTCCCCACTGGCTCCTGGCAGGAAACTGTGTGGTGCTGAAGCCATCAGAAATTAGCAAGAACACAGAGAAGGTGCTGGCAGAGCTGCTGCCCCAGTATCTGGACCAGGTGAGCATGGCTTTGCCTGTCAAGCAGCTGGCACACCCACACCCCTGTGCTGGCCAGTGGGGAGGTTCTCCTGCCCTGAGTCTGCCTCCTGAGCTGTCTTCCTGCCTTGTAGAGCTGCTTTGCTGTGATGTTGGGAGGACCCGAGGAGACCAGGCAGCTGCTGGAACACAAATTTGACTATATCTTCTTCACAGGTAAGGAGAGCCCTGTCCAGGACCTGGGGTAGGGGGACAGCAGATAATATGGTGCAAAAGCATTGTGGGTAAGGCCATAGGCCGGGGAGGGGATGAATCAGGAGGTGGAGGTGTCCCTGAGGGTGGCTCTCCAGGCCCTCTGAGAATCTTGGAGATTGGCTTCTGGGTGGTCAGGATGGAGGCAGACTCTAGGAGGTAGGTGGAACAGCCCAGAACTTGGGTTGAGAAAGGTCTCTGTGGCCAGGGGAGGCCAAAGGTAATGCTAGTTGACCAGGTGCCTCTTGACCATGTTCTCAGGAAGTCCTCGGGTAGGCAAGATCGTCATGACTGCTGCTGCCAAACACCTGACACCCATCACCCTGGAGCTGGGGGGTAAGAACCCCTGCTATGTGGATGACAACTGCGACCCCCAGACAGTGGCCAACCGTGTGGCCTGGTTCCGCTATTTCAATGCCGGCCAGACCTGTGTGGCCCCCGATTATATCCTGTGTAGCCAGGAGATGCAGGAGCGGTTGGTGCCTGCCCTGCAGAATTCCATCACGCGTTTCTATGGAGATAACCCACAGACCTCCCCCAACCTGGGCAGAATCATCAACCAGAAGCATTTCAAGAGGCTCCAGGGATTGCTGGGCTGTGGCCGTGTGGCCATCGGTGGCCAGAGTGATGAGGGAGAGCGCTACATTGGTGAGTCTCCTGTCCCTGTCCCTGTCCCTGGCACACAGCCCACCTGGGCTGAGACCCTTCATACTGAAGAGGGCCGTGTTGGACCCTGGTTGTCAGCCTCAGCATGACTCCTTGCATCCTTAAGTTAACCTATTTTTGTGCTATAACTGCACCTAAGCCTGTGACTCCTCAATTACAACCCTAGGTCCCACAGCTTTAGACTCACTGAGCTGGGACCCCAGGTGTCTGGGCTCAGATTTCCATTTGTTTTCCATTGTCCCAGGAGGTCAGGTCCCTGGACACTCAGACCCTGGAATCCTGAGGTTCAGATCCTGAGTGTGCCCAGTCTGGAACTTCGTTCCCATCCTCACCATGACAACAAGCAAGGCTGTATCTCCCTTTGTCCTCAGCCCCCACAGTGCTGGTAGACGTGCAGGAGACAGAGCCCGTGATGCAGGAGGAGATCTTTGGGCCCATCCTGCCCCTGGTGACTGTGAGAAGCCTGGATGAAGCCATTGAGTTCATCAACCGGCGGGAGAAGCCTCTGGCGCTGTATGCCTTCTCCAACAACAACCAGGTGGGGCCTCTTGGGGCTGGGCCACAGAGTGGGTGAAAAGGGGACAGACTGGTCACATCCACTGCTTAGGGCATTAGACTAATGCTGCAAAATTTAGCAGATAGCCTGGTTCCATTGAATACTGCACAAAGACACATGAAGACAGGCACAGGCAGGGCCACAGGTGCCAGGTGTCCTCTGCTGGCAGTAAGAGGCGTTCTAGGGAGGCCCCTCCCCCTTCTAAGCTGTGCAAAATTCCTCATAAGCCAAGCTCCTATGAGATTGAAGGACAACACCATAGAGGACCTCACAGGCAGTGCTTGCCTCGCTGCAGTGGGGATCCAAGCTCTTTCAGTTATAACCTTCTCATGCTTTTAATAATAGGCCTTGTAAAGTGCGCCCCCTAGTGAGTGCTTAAAATAAGGCACTGCTCAGTGTAAGGAGGAGCTGGGGGAGGCAGTGCAGAAGGGAGGACTCTCTATTCCCCGGTGGACTGTCAGAACTCACCCACCAACCTTTGCTCACTTCCATCTCTTTCAGGTGGTGAATCAGATGTTGGAACGCACCAGCAGCGGTGGCTTTGGAGGCAACGATGGCTTCCTCTACCTGACCCTACCAGCTCTGCCTTTGGGGGGAGTTGGTGAGTTCCTGCCCCCTCTTTCCATCCCAGAAAGTTCTTTGCTACTCCACTTGGATCCAGGCTCTGGGTCTCTTATGGCCTCAGGTTCCCTATGTATAAATCGTTCTTTGATTGCCCTGCGTTTCTCTGAGCTCCCTTGCAAGCTTTGAGCTTCCCAGGCTGGCGAGCGGGGCTGCCCAGGTGCTGCCCTCACACTCTCTCTGTGTGTCCTTGCAGGCAACAGCGGGATGGGCAGGTACCATGGCAAGTTCTCCTTTGACACCTTCTCCCACCATCGTGCCTGCCTGCTGCGCAGCCCTGGGATGGAAAAGCTTAATGACCTCCGTTACCCGCCTTATGGTCCCTGGAACCAACAACTGATAAGCTGGGCCATAGGCTCCCGGAGCTGCACCCTCCTGTGAATGCCACCTTGACTCCTCTCTCCTGCTTCCCTGCCCCAACCTACCTGAGCTTTCAGCGGCTTCCAAGTCCCCAGTGGTTTTTGAAAGGCAGGTGTCTGGCCCAGCCTGTGAATACCCCACTTCTGGAATGTTTTCTGAATGTACCCGCAGCCAGGCAGATGTATACCCCTTTCCATAGCACAGCATCCTCAGCAGCCTCCTGCTCTTCTGCTTAGACAGAGAAGCCCCCTCACCAAGTTTGGGCAGATCTGGTGACTAAGGCAGACTTAATTTGTCAGATCGTAACAGGATCCCAAAAGACAGAGCAGCTGCTCACAACTTCATCCATACCTAGAGGGTGGCTTTGTCCCACCTGAAGTGACATGATCATGACCTCAAATCAGAATTACTGGTGGAATCTCAGTGTGTTCATTTGTTACTTTCCTGTAGCTTCTATTAAATGACCTCACATGGGCAAATTCAGGGAGAAAAGATTTACTGTTGGCTCATGGCACCAGAAGGGGCAGACATGACATTATAATGGTAGTTCATAGAATGGCAAGCCAAGAAACAGCATGAATAAGAAGGAAAGCATGGTTGATTAGTTATGTCTGTTCTGGATCCGGCAGGAGTGTGTAATATGTACTGGCCACATCTCCGCTCCTAGAAAGATATAATGAGAGGTTGAATATGAAATTTGAAACTCGGGGATAAAGAGGTAGCTCAGTGGCTAAAAGCACTGGCTGTTCTTTCAAAGGAATTGTTCCCAGCACCCACATGGCAGCTTACAATCATCTCGAACTCCAGTTCCAAGGCATCCAACACCCTCTTTTGCCTCAGCAGGAATCAAGCACACATGTGATGTGCAGATATACATGTAGGCAAAACACTAATACATGGAAAATAACAAAATCTTTAAAAGTGGAGGCTTTGGACTGGGTGTGGTGGCATATGCCTTGAATCCCAGCAGAGGCAGAGACAAGTGGATCTTTGTGACCTTTGTAAGGTTAGCCTGGTCTACAAAGTGATTCCAGGGATATGTAAAGACCCTATCTCAGCAAACAAAAACTGAAGGTTTTATCTAAACACGGGGAAACCGAGGCCTTGAGTCAAGACAGAATTGTGTTAAGCTCATGGAGGATGGCGGGGGCAGTGCTGAGGGACAGCTTTGTTGAGGGCTGGAGGCTGGGTAGACAGGATGCCTGGGCCCTGAGATTGGCCCCTTGTTTTTCCCTGGTCCCCGCCCTGGAGCCACTTCCAGTTCCCAGCCTTGGCTATTGGGCTCCTCATCCTTAGACTCTCAACAAACCTGAGCTCGTGGCCTGCAGTTGAGAAAATTAAAGAAGTGTGGTGTTAGAAATTTGGGGTGATGGAGTCTCTAGAATGGTACATAGGGGACACAGCAGAGGCACATAGCAGGGGCTTATAGGTGATTGAGAAGAGAACGATAAAGAGAGGAGGTACCTGCTTGTGTGGATGATGGCTGACCGGATGAGATGGTCAGATGATGAGAGTGGTGGACAAGTGCATGGGGACAGGTGAGTGGCAGGTTTGGGAGCCACCCTGGGGCTCCAGTGGGGTCATGTGGGACCAGCTGTAGGTGCTGGGCCCACAGTGGTCATTAGGTACTAGGGAGGCCATAAGAAAGTAGACAATACAGGTGCATCTTCCTTCACTCATCCCAGGGCATTCGGTTAGTAAGAAGAAGCCATAGGACAGCTCTGGAGTGAGAGATGAAGGGACTGACGACAGAGAAGGTGATGGAAAGGCAGAGCGTACAGCAGGACCCCAGCTGTGGAGTGGGAGGTCATGTCTGATTGTAGGCAGGATTCAGGTAGAGGCATATATCTGTGTCAGACCATGGCAAGCAAGTGGCCTCCTGCCCTGTGTGGGCTGTGTTAGTGTTTTGTTTTGTTTTGTTTTGACAACTTGACATAAACCAGAGTCACTTGGAAAGAGGAAACCTCAACAGAAAAAAATATCCCCATCAGATTGGCCTGTAGGCAAGTCTGTGGGTCCTTTTCTTGATGAATAAGTCTCATGGAGAAGGCCCAGCTTGCTGTGGGTGGTTCCATCCCTGGGCAGTTGGTCCAGGGGTGGGTAAGGAAGCAGGCTTCCTTACAAGCTATGGGGAGCAAGCCCATAAGCAGTACTCCTTCATGGCTTCTGCTCCAAGTTCCTGATATCAGGTTCCTGTCCTGACTTTCTTCAGTGATGGATTTGTGTAGCCCTGTCAACCCTTTCATTCCAAGGAGCTCTCGTCATGGATCCTTTATCACCGCCTCATTTAAAAGCAGGATGCTGTCCCCTAAGCTGTTACAGCTTCAGCTCCTGACAGGCAGCACCAAGTTCTGAAAGTCTGACCTAACACAGTGAAGAGGCAAAGGCAGAGCTGTTCCCTGTGTGTGTGGGGTGGGGGTGGGGTGGGGTGGCGTGCCTGCGGACTCAGAGGGTTCTCAATGGCCTCCGGAGGACTACAAAGAGATGTCTCAGGTTTCTCTGCCCCAGCATGGCCTGAAGTCTATTCCTATCCAAGCATTTGTTCTCTAGAAAGCAGACACAAGAGGACAAAAGCCAGCTCTGTCTGCTCGTCTTGTCCCCAGTAGACAGCCAGAGTTGTCCCTGCCTGGTTCCTGAATCGAATTAATAAGGCAGTTGCGGAAGGGCTGAGGGGCAGAGAACAGTCACCGCTCAGCTGCCTCCTCTCTCTCCCTCCCCTCAACTAGCCATGCATCCCTTGAGAAGAGAGAAAGTGTCCCCACGAAGACATCATCAAACCCAGGTCCTGGACCTTGGTCAGTCCACACGTGGCCTGGCCACAAGCCTCCTGGTCAGTCCACATGTGGCTT
Organism: Mus musculus; assembly: GCF_000001635.26. Classification (NCBI taxonomy): domain Eukaryota; kingdom Metazoa; phylum Chordata; class Mammalia; order Rodentia; family Muridae; genus Mus; species Mus musculus. The sequence continues at coordinate 3,984,021 of NC_000085.6, forward strand.
ACTTTCCAGGTCTCCATTTCCAGTTGGGCCCTCACCCTTCTCAGGTGTGGTGCTGGCTAGATTCCTCTCCACACCCCTTTCCCATCTCCCCAGGGCCTTTCTTCCCCACTTCTCCAGGTGGAAGCCATGTGGTCTCTTGGCTGGTCCCTGGCACAGCCTCATGGGTCCTTCTTTTCCTGGCTCAGTCCCCAGGGCTGGCTTCCACACAGCATCCAAAGCTTTTTCAAAGCAAGACAAAGCTGACTGTCACCTACCAGCCCTGGGAGGAAAACACCAGGCAGATGTTGTAAGCCCTACATGACACACATGACACACGCTCATGTCCCCAGTGTCACTTTGGGATTCACTCAGGGAGATAGCAGGTCATTTGTGAAGGACAGACAGAGATGGGAGTCTGGAGAAGAGCTGGTAAGACAGTGGCCAGTGTCATTTCTTGAGGGCTCAGCAGACCAGGCACAGGGAACAAGGCTGTCAGACTTTTACCAAGATATGACAGACAGGCCAGAGGAGCTGAGCAGACAAAAGGAGCCACAGCCTGATCAGGAGAGTGGAGGATCAAGCCTGGGACTTCAAACCCCCTGGGTCCATGATTCTCAGGCATGGATCTCAGGCCACAGACCCTCTTGGATCAAGATTTACAGCTTAAGGGTGTGGTGGCAGTAGATTAGTTCAGATGCATTTCTGGGCCTCAGTTTCCCTAACTAGAGAGATGCTGGGCTCCAGCCCTCGCTCACCTTGGGATGTTCTTGCTCTCCCGTACTCCCCACTGCTGTCTTGAGCTCAGGGCTGCCTCACCCTCACTTCCCATGTAAGGCCCAGGGAACACGCTTCCTCTCTCCAGGTGACACAGCTTGTCAGAAGCCATCTCTTTCCTCAGGGGTCTAACTCACTGTGGCCTCCACAGAGCTGAACCTCCTGGCAGGAAGGAAGGAAGCTGAACCCTCCCACCCCCCATAAACAGCCAAGTTGCAAAGCAGTTCCTATTTGCAAGGCCCTATGGGAGTCATCAGGACCCCAGCAGCTGGAGTGGTGGTGGTTGGGGGGGGGGGGCTTCAGACTGACCATCAAGGCTTCAGGCTGGAGCAGGGCAGGGTCCCTGAAGGAGACAGGGTACTCACCCCCTGCCACCTGCAGGGCTTGGTAAACAGCCCCAAGAGCTGTTGACAAAAGATTCATGGCCTTCTGCATAGGCTTTAGGAAGGTCTCGACCCTCTCTCCGCTGACGCCTCAGACTGCAGAAAGGGCGCCCAGGGCCACACTGCACGCTTCCAGCTCTTCGCCAAAGGACAGCTGGCAGGCCTCGTGAGAACAAAGGTGAGCCACAGGGCTCCACTGTCCCCACAGTGACAGTGCCATGGGGTGGGGGAGGGTAAGAGAGCAGACTCAGGCTAGAGTGTGATCTAAGCAGCTCTGATAAGGTTGCCACCCAGAATGTCCAAACTGTCTTGTAAGCTTGGACCTACAGCGAGAGTGATTTAGTTCCTGCCGGATGTCAGGACATCCTGAAACACAAGGCCTGACCTTGGAGGCCAAGTGCAGTCAGTAGGCATAGTTAATCCGATGGTTCAGTGGGCTGCATGGCTCACTGCCTCTCTCCTCAGCGACCTCTGAACAGTGCTTGCCTCCTGCCAGAGGACAGCTGAGCTCAGTAGGAGGGACAGCTGAGGGTCAGGGAACCAGGACTTCCCCAGGACCCCCACGGAGGTCTCAGGGAATGGAAAGGATCACTCTGTCTTCCAGTTCCAACTGTCCCCTGTGTTCAGTGTACCCTTTGCTCCTCTGCTGAGCCTCAGTTTCCACATCTGTAGACTGGGCCTGAGGGTTGTTTTCCAAAGCAGAGTAAACAAAGTCATTTCAGTTACAGTGTCCTTGAAGGCCATCACAAAGACCAGGCAAAACATTTTGCGGTTTTGTTTGAAGCATCAGTGAGCTGTAAGATTTGAACCTCATAGATCACAGCTTTAAATAGGTGGCTGTGGGCTGCAAAGACAGGCCGGTGCAGGGGAAGGTGGCAGGGAAGAGGACTCCTTTTCCGGTGGCCCCCAAAGTACAGGGCTGCTGTGGCCAAAATCAAGTCACTGCCCACTGTTGTCTGCCTTAAGTAGCCTCAAGGAAAGCACCTCTCTGCATGGATCGGAGTGGACACCAGGCAGGCCTTGTCTACCCTTAAAGGACCAAGCAGTGGACCACCAGTACTCATCAGTGCAAAGCCAAGTCCTTTCTGAGGACTGGGAGACATGGTTCCAAGTCAGGAATCTCTGGGCAAGCGCAGCTTCCAGCAGAAGTCCCCAGAGACCCTTGCAAGTAAAACTGTCCCTTTTCCGGGGGAAAGAGGAGAGGGCAAGGACAGGAACCTGCCCCAGAGACCTGGACCCATTAAGCTGATGGGAGTGGGGGCGGAGCTTAGGGGATAGGGGTGGGGCCCTGCGAACTTTGGCTGCTTGGCTCCCAGCCCAGCCTCCCGCCTCCAGTTCTCCGCCTACTTGGAACAAACACTTCCTGCCTGGGACCTGCGGGCCTATAAATACAGCCTCCTAGGGGGTGGACACATTAGGCCTGTGGCCTAGGGAAGCCCAGGCTCGTACCAGCAGGTAAGAGGCTCTGGCAGAGGCTCCCGACCAGTTCAGAGGAGGGTGCAGAGGTGGCCTGAAATCCAGACACTTGCTGCACAGCTTAGGGGGTGACAGTCTTCTCCCCCTGGAAAGCTAGGCATTGGCTTTACCATCTATAAAATAGTTCTGTGGTGACAGTCGTGTGGGTGGGAACAGTCGACCTTCTGAATGTCTGAGTCCCCCTTCTCAGCTTAGGTCCTCAGAGAGAAAAGTGGGGAGAGCGACACTCACCCTCAGAACATTCCAGAAGAGGGACTGAGGTTGCAAGGGGGAACAAAAATTTGGCTGCTGGTGTCTTGAACTTGGCTTCTGGGTACAGGTGGGTCACAGTTGGCATCCCCCTGCCTCAGACTCTTCTGTGGGGAGCTCACCCTACTGTTCAGGCTCTGGATACTTAGATTCCACATCTCTTGTGCAGTTCTTCCCCACACTGGGAGATGTCCTCCCTACCTGGGTCCCGGGAGCCCCTGCTCCGTGTGGCTGTGACTGGAGGCACCCACGGGAATGAGATGTGTGGTGTCTACCTGGCCCGGTACTGGCTACAGAACCCAGGGGAGCTGCAGAGACCCAGCTTCTCAGCCATGCCGGTTCTGGCCAACCCAGCAGCCACAGCTGCCTGTTGCCGTTACCTGGACCGTGATCTCAACCGCTCCTGCACCCTCACCTTCCTTGGGTGAGTACCCTCAGCCAGGCTGGCCGGTCCACAGCCAGGTACTAGCATCCCTACAGACTGGTCACAGTGGCTAGCAAGGCATCTCTGTCTTTTCTCAATGACCATATGGTTTAGCGAGATCCAGATCAATGTCACCTCTTCCAGGAAGTCTGCCCAGTAGGCCAGACTCTTACCAGCTGAAGTGAGACATACATGGGGAACAGGACCAACATGTCAGCTTCAGGTTACTGGAGGCACAGAAAAAGACTGGGGTGAAGGTGGGACTACATGGAGCATCCAGCCTGACCAAGAGAAGTCAGGGAAGGCTTCTTGTAGGAGGTGGCATCCAGCTAATCTCCCCCCTCCCCCACCAAAGGTGAGAAGTTAGCCAAGGAAAGGGAGACTGAGATGATGGGGACTGATGTCCCCCATTCCTTTCCCCACAGTTCCACCGCTACCCCTGATGACCCCTATGAAGTGAAAAGAGCCCGAGAGTTGAACCAGCTGCTGGGTCCCAAGGGCACAGGCCAGGCTTTTGACTTTACCCTAGACCTGCACAACACCACAGCAAACACTGGAGTCTGCCTCATCTCTGAATCCAACATCTCCTTCAACTTGCACCTGTGCCACTACCTACAGGTGGTCCCTAGGGGGCAGGAAGGAGGGCGGGGAGGGGGCAGAGGGACCAGTGCCACCTGAGGTACTCCAGGCTCGCCTTAACCTTCCAACCAAGGAAAAGAGGTGGGGCAGGGTGGACGACCCTGTGCCTCCTGCACACTGCTCTTCCCAGCGTCAGTGCCTCAGTTTCCCCTCAAGAAGGCCTGGGTCCTGACTGGTGCCTCTCACCCCACAGCGGCAGAACCCGGGGATGCCCTGCCGCCTCTTTCTGTATGAGCCAGCTGGGACGGAGACCTTCAGCGTGGAATCTATATCCAAGAATGGAATCTGTGAGCTGACGGGTGGGAAGGAGAGCAGGAGGAGTAGGCAGGGAGGGGGAGGAGTCAGGAGGGGCGGAGTTAGGAAGGGTAGAAAATAAGCAGAATTGGGGGGGGAACCTCCTACCATGGCTAGGCCTGGGCCGTTTGCCTGACATCTCCTTTTCTGGCCCCCCAGGTCTGGAGATGGGCCCACAGCCTCAGGGCGTGCTGCGGGCCGACCTGTTCTCCCGGATGCGAGCTCTGGTGGCATCCATTCTGGACTTCATCGAGCTCTTCAACCAAGGTGAGACCCCCCAGTAGCTTTTCAGGAAAACTGAGGTCTGAGGAAAGGGTTGGCTTCTGGAAACCAGAGGGACAAGTGGTCACACACAGCCTCTACACAGGCATGGACTTACCCGCCTTTGAGATGGATATCTACAGGAACTTGGGCAGTGTGGACTTCCCACGCACTGCAGATGGTGACCTGGCTGGCACTGTGCACCCTCAACTGCAGGTTGGTGTTGTGGGAGCCGGGGTGGGGGTACCCAGAACATCCGACTGAACCCCTAGTAGAATCCTGAGCTGGACCAGAAGTTGGTGCAGTCCACACCTGCACCTAGAGCCCCGCCCCAGCCTGGCATTTGGAGCAGCTGAAATCTTCACAGTGGAGTAGGGAGGCTGGTGGATGCTGCCCTCCTTTAACAGGAGAAGCCAAGGGGAGGAGACAGGACGCAAGTCACCTGCTTAGAAGTACAAGTATTCTTTTTCCATGGAAATGTGAAAAGCTCCATGCCTGGGAGCTGACTGTCCACAAGGGGCGCTGTTAAACAGGCTCTTGTGCAGTCCTGTAGCCTTTTTCTACAGCAGTCTTAGTAGTTTTAATCTCATTTATGACATCTGGGAGAGCATCCTAAGCCAGACCTGCCCATATGCTTTGCAAATGATGTGTAACAACAGCTATTTTAGAGATTTTACTTTAAAAAATATAAACATGTTCAGTATTTTGTCCAAGAAGAGAGAGTGTATACAGGAGTGATTCTGATAAGATTATTTCTTTTCTTTTCTTTTTTTTTTAAGATTATTTATGTGAGTACATTGTTACTGTCTTCAGACACACCAGAAGAGGACATTGGATCTCATTACAGATGGTTGTGAGCCACCATGTGGTTGCTGGGAATTGAACTCAGTACCTAAGGAATAGCAGTCAGTGTTCTTAACCGCTAAGCCATCTCTCCAGCCCGAGAGTATTTCTTGATGATGTCATAGCCATTTTAATTTGCATAGAACACACCATGATGTTTTTGAAACAACAAAATCATCCTGGTGACACATTCCCCAGAACTAATCTTGTCTCTAAGCAGTGCTCCTTGGCAAGGGTAGAGTTACTCCCTCCTGGGGATGGGGGTGGGGGAGAGGTCATGACCTCTCCTTGGCCTTGCCTCTTCTCCCAGGACCATGACTTTGAGCCACTGAGGCCTGGTGAACCCATCTTCAAGCTTTTCAGCGGAGAAGACGTACTGTATGAGGGGGACTCCATTGTGTACCCTGTGTTCATTAATGAGGCTGCCTATTATGAGAAGCACGTGGCATTCCTGAAGTCTGAGAAGATCAGGGTCACAGTGCCTGCCCTGCTGAGGTTGACCCCCCGCTCCACCCAGACTCCCTAACCCAAATCATACCTGGCCTGATCTCAGTTTTCCTATCTGAACAATGGGTCCCAAGCCCAGGGTCCCCTATCTCACTCTGGACACCATATCCCTTTCCAGACAACTGATCTCATTATATAAAATAGACTGTGCCCCAAAATTGACAGTTCTTGTTCTTTGCCCAGCTTGGGCTTTGACTAGGGAGGTGGATGGGGGAGGGGAGGGATGCCCACAGGACCACACATGGACCTTTTTTTGTTTTTTGTTTGTTTGTTTGTTTGTTTTTTGGTTTTTTTTCGAGACAGGGTTTCTCTGTGTAGCCCTGGCTGTCCTGGAACTCACTTTGAAGACCAGGCTGGCCTCGAACTCAGAAATACACCTGCCTCTGCCTCCCGAGTGCTGGGATTAAAGGCGTGCGCCACCAAACCCAACACGCATGGACCTTTACATGTGGGCATACTGAAGGAGAAACTGGAGAAAGGGCTAGCTAATGTAACCTTAGATCTGGGGCCAGTGATAGCCATCTCTGTGCCTGTATGTGGCCGGACATCCTGGGGATAAAGAGAGATCCTTCATGTGGAGGAAGATCTGGAGATGAACTTCCAGGAGCCTGGGGGGGGGGAGGTCCCCAGCCTCCTACTGGCATGTGCCCATGTAAATGTAAACAGCTGTGCTTGCCCAGGTTTGTGCCTACCTGGGTATGTGTGTGGTCCTAAGAGTCCTGGGCCTGCAGTGTCCGTTTGAAGCAATCTGCATAGCGAGTCACATGGCCCAGATGTGAATTTCCAGGGGCTCAGGGGAGTCGGATGCAGACGGAGTACACCCAGGACAACTGTCCAGCTGCAAGCGCACTGGGCCGAGATGGCCTGGGTTGGGGCAGATGGAAGCCCAAGAGAGAAGCCAAGTTCCCATCACCACCACCACCACCTTCTCTCCCCACCCTCACCCCTGGCATGAGGGGACCAGTGAAAGATGCCAGTGGTGTCTCTTAGTCTTCAACCAGGTGCCCTGCTGGGCAGGCACAGCTTTGCAAACTACTCGGGAAAGGTCAGGATCCAGGGCCCAGAGCTCTGCCCTCCCACAGTCTCTGGGCCTCTGCAGTCTGCCTGGCTCATTCATCTCCCTGCGGCCACGGCTGCCACACCACCTCCTGGTATTGAGCTGTGAGATGAGAAGGTGTGAAGGATATGGGTGCGCCAGGGAGCAGCTGGCAGGCAAGATGGATGAGAGGGCAGTGGGGCCAGCAGGAGCCTGGGGCAGGAGGGAGGGCTGCAGAGTGGCCTGCCTTGCACAGTATGCATGCGTTCACGTACTGGGTTGTGGGTCCTGTCTGTGAGACTAGAAATATACAGAAGCCCCACACACTGACCTCTCCTGGATAAGCCTGAGTTCATGAGTGCACATGTAGACATGTGATCTAGCATGTTTATGTTCATGTGTGTGTTTCCCAGTACGCGTATCAAAGGAAGGCATGCGCACACACAGACACACAGACACACACACACACACACACACACACACACACACACACACACTCTTCAATGCCCAGCAGAATCCAGGCTGGCCCACTTCTGAGAATCTGGGCTGAGAAGGAGCTGCTAAGACTGGGACAGGATCCCCAAACCTCTCCCTTTTCTCTCCTACTTGGCACCCAGCACACTGAATTCTGGGGCAGGAGGTCTGGGCACCCAGCACACTGAGTTCTGGGGCAGGAGGTCTGGGCACCCAGCACACTGAATTCTGGGGCAGGAGGTCTGGGCACCCAGCACACTGAATTCTGGGGCAGGAGGTCTGGGCACACTTCGCTGGATTCACCGGAGAACCCAGGAGACGCTGGCACCCTTTGACTTGCAGACAGCACCCCTTTCTTACCTGGTTGAAAGCACCAAAGCCAATGTTAGTGTCCATGGAGTATGGATCTGTGCAGGGTGGGGTCTTCTGAACTGCCCCCTCAGCACCCCCAGTGTGTGTCTGTCTGTCTGTCTGTCCAGCTTCAGGCTGGAGTCTGGGGCTGAGGGGCACTGAATGGATGGCAGACAGAGACAGGTCTATCTAGCCTGTGCCCCAAATGTTACACTGAGAGAAAAGCACCCCTCCAGTCATGGCTTAGGTCCTGCCCCTGTTTGCCCCTGGCAAAGACCATGGCCTCTTTGAACACAACCTTCTAGCACCAGACTCTGCGGAGGTCTGGATTCTCCCTCCCAGGGTGGGCTGAGGTAGCCTGGCCAGGTGGGCTGTTAAGTACAAGCCACTAGACAAGGGATGCTCTCAATAAAGGAAGCATGGGCTTAGAGGAAGCCCAACCTCTGGGCAGTGACTAGGTTTCCCTCAGAACTGATGGGGAAGCTTGGAGGAGGTGACTGGCAAGGCTGGAGAGGGACCAGTGTGCACAGCGGATGCTTAGGCTGCCTCAGTCTACCTAATGGAGATGACAAGTGACCATGTGAGGGATGACCCACGCTATGCTGCTTGTCAGCTAAGGCTGGATCATCACAGGCAGAGAGATTGTCCACTGAAGTCGGGGATACTAAAGCACTGGACTGGCAGGAGAATCTGAGTATCTTACCACCCAATCTGAAGCTCTCCCTGCCTCTCTCATGGTTCCCGCCTCTCCATTGCAGGGACAGGCTGTAGACTTATGGGGACAATATCAGTAGGCAGGGGTCTTAGACTAGGAGAGAGGGCACCACCTCTGCACTTAGCCCACATCTGCTGCTTCCCCTGCTGCCTCCCCTTCCGCCCTTCCATCTAGGCAGAGCCTGGCCCCTGTGGACACCAGGCTGTCCTCAAGATGGCACCCCGCCCCCACATGCACTGGGGCCCATTGATCAGGAATAGCTGGGGGCCTCTTAGCTGGAGAAGGGAGAGAGATCCAGGAGAGGAGAGGGGGAGTTTTGCAACGTCACAACCGTCCCACCTGCCCCCTTCCACATGAGCCTGCCTCCAGAGCCAAACCCAGCCAGTGGCCCAGCTCCAGACACTACAATCAGAGGCAGTTTGGAGACACCCACCAGAACAGCCCCAAGCTGGGCTTTATGAACATCCAACCAAGTGTCCTGCTCAGGAGGAAAAGCCTCAGCCAGGAAGTCGGACAGAGGACAATCAAGGAGGGAAGTACTGAGAACTGGGGACGGGTGCATGCTTGAGAGTGAGGTCTGCTGCTGAGCACAGGAGCCGACCCAGTGTCACTCACTGGCGTCCCCTCCCTGGGTAAGGCTGTAGCCTAGCCTGAGCTGAGATCCGGCTGTCCAGCTGTCCGCATGGCAGGTAAGTATGGGTTCAGGCTCACAGGGCACTCACTCCTTGTGGGTCAGGGCTGCAGAAGACATGGCACAAGCCTTGTCTGCACATGCTCTGAATAAGCAGTCCAGTGGCACTGCCTGCCTGGTGTCATGCTAGATATAAGACACCTCCAGACACCGGTCTCTTTATTATTTGCAATAATTAATAATTATTTATAATTATTGCATGTGTGTACTCCTGCACATATATGCATGTGGGTGTGCATGGTGGGGGCGGGATAGCCACAGAATGTTCGTGGGGGTCAGAGGACCTCTGTGGAGCTGGTATTCTCCTTCCATCTTGTTGGCTATGGAAATGCGAGTCATGTTGCCTGGCTTCCCCCACATCCATGTAGCCTGCGGAGAGGCCCCGCCAGCCCCCACCTGTCCAGCAGTGCCCTTTGCTCCTGCTTATCAGGGGCACTGTTGGGAATGGAGACCTTGTCTCCTCACTCCTGGCCACAACAAATTCTACGGTTCCTTCCATACTCAGCCCCTTACTGGAATGTTCTCCACCAATTTTTGGGTTTTTTGTATTCTGAACAGGGGTCTCATGTAGCTGAGGCTTACTGAACTCACTATGTCGCTAAGGGTGACTTCAGTTTCCAAGCATTGGGAGTACAGATATGTACCACATCTGGACCAAAATAACCGTCTTTAAAATCCAGTGCTGGGCATTGAAAACAAACCCCCATGCGTGCTAGGCAAGTGCTCTGGGGCTGAGCTGTATCCCCAGCAGCACCTCTAAACCGTAGTGAATGTATGTGATATAAAGTTCACCACGCTGACTATGTTTAAGAGTGTAGCTCTTGGCATTAGGACATCCATGGCTGTGTGCCCCTCACCACAATCTGCTTACTTTTTTTTCTTTTTTCATCTTATAAAGCTGAAACTCTCATCCTCACTGAAGGTTTTCTCCTCCTCCTGCCCTGGCAACCACCACTTTCTGTGTTTCTGTGATTTTTTGTTTGTTTGTTTGTTTGTTTGTTTTTGTTTTTTCGAGACAAGGTTTCTCTGTATAGCCCTGGCTGTCCTGGAACTCACTTTGTAGACCATGCTGGCCTCGAACTCAGAAATCCGCCTGCCTCTGCCTCCCAAGTGCTGGGATTAAAGGCGTGCGCCACCATGCCCGGCTCTGTGATTTTTTTTAACCTCTGTGAATAGAATTATACAGACCTACCTTGTGCTTCTGTCCCATCACACATAGCAGAATGCTCTGGTCTCACGGTCTCTCCCCACTGCATCAGAAAGCCCTTTATTTTGAAGGGTGAATAGTATTCTATTGTGGGCTACATTTTTTATCTACTCATCTGTCAGTGGACACGCGATTGCTTCTGCCTTTTGGCTACTGAAGCAGCCCCGTCCTGAGGTGGATCCGTGCTTGGGCTCCTACTTTGGTGATTCTGTGTTTAGTTTTTTAAGAAGCCTCTGATCTGCAAAGGCTGCACTGTTTTAAATTCCCACCAACCCTAGGATTCTAACTTCTCCATAATTCTACTCACATTTGCTAAATTCTAGATTCTTTTCTTGTCCTAACAGTCACCTTGACAGCTGGCAGTGTCTTCCTGAAGCTGGTACCTTACTGCACCTTTGTTCTGTTTGTAGCTTTTGAATCAGAGTCTTACCCATTCTATTTCCTTGTTACATTTCCCTTCCTTCCTCTTTAATATGTATTTGAGACAGGGACAGGGAGACAGAGTCTCGTATAGCCCAGACCAGCCTCAACTCACTACGTATAGGAGAAGAGCCTTAACTTCTGATCCTCCTGCCTCCATCTCTAAAGTGCCGCCATTACAGGCATGTACCACCATGTTGTGTATATTTTTACCGTCTTGATGGGAACTGAGGCCAGCATTTTGTGCTCTGAAGGCAAGCCACCTACCAACTGAGTTGTGTCCTGATGGAGGGGAGAGGGAAATCATTACTTTGTTAATATTTATTTATTTTGTGTGTGCTGGTTAGTATGAAGTGGACAATTAACCAGCACACACAAAATAAATCCGAGGGACTGCTTCCATCGGATTAGCCTGTGAGATGCCTACGGGGCACTTGGTTAGTGATTAATGTGGAGGATGCAGCCCACTGGTGTCAGTGCCACCCCTGGGCAGGTGGTCCTAGGTCGGATAACAAAGCAAACAGAACAAGCCACGAGGAGAGCCAGTAGGCTTCTCCCATGGCCTCTGCATCCTCTCCTGCCTCTGAGCTCCGGCTTGAGCTCCTGCTGGACAGATGGACTTCCCTCAATGAAAGACTGAGGCCTGTAAGCCAAATTAACCCTTTCTTCCCCAGCGTACTTTCAGTCATGTTTATCAGAGCAATAGAAAGTAAATTAGTCCAGTGTGTGCACACAGAAGTCAGGATAAACAAAGTTGGTTCTCTCCTTCCACCACATTGGTCCTAGGAATGGAATCAGGTCTTTGGGCTTGGCAGCAAGCTTCGTTACCCACTGAGCCATCTCACAGCCCAAGTATCATTGTTTAAATAAGAAACTGGAGTGTTTGGAATCTTTCGGCCAAGGTTTGTGTTGCAAATTATGGCTGAGACTGTCCAGAATGGGGTGTGTGTGTGTGTGTACACAGCCTTGAGTGTCCTAATGCCATGAGCTGTATGCTTAGACATGCTTAACATGGTAAATTTTACATCATGCGCACTCTAGCCACTCTAGTTTAAAGGCTTTGCTGGGGATGTAGCTCAGGTTTCAGGGTCTAGGGAACAGAATCTGTATGATCTGAGAGCTCCCTTCAGCCTCCTTCCCATCAAACAGCACTGGGCCACTGGGGCTCCACGGAGTTTCATGAGCTCCTGTAGCACGAAACATGCCTCCTGTGAAGAGCCTCCTGTGTGCCACCCTGCTCTCACCAAGGCGTTGTCTGCCCTCTGAGATGGGAAACTAGGGATCCAAGAGCTGAAACAATTTTCCCAAGGCCATGTAGCTGCCTGTCTCTACCCTCCAGGACCCTCCTGGGGAAAGACTTTAAATTGGGCGCAGTGGCTGTAATCCTAACACCTGAGAGCTTACGGGAGGAGGATTCCCTCTAGCTTGTGGCCAGCCTTGGATATCAAATATCACCAAGCTTCAACACTCCTAGCCAAATAGTCGTGGTGACACATGCCTGTTACCCTAGGCTCTGGGAAGTGGACGCAAGAGGATCTGAAGTCCAGGGATAGCTTTGGTTACACGAGTCTGAGGTCAGCCTGGGCTACATGAGGCCATGCTGCAGGGAAAATCCAAAGAAAAGGTCATAGTAACTGACTGTGGAGTGATGTTGGCTGACAACACTGGGGACAGAAGCCTGGCAGCCAGGGGCCTTCGAGAGGAAGAGGAACATGGACACAGCCTGAAACACGAGGCTGAACAGACAGTGAGTCAGGCTGACAAGTCTCCATCCTCTCTCCACAGTCTTCCTGTCTGCTGGCCTTGGGGTACTTGCTCCTCCAGAGACCTGTCCCCATCCCGAGACCAGCACCAGCTGGGAGTCCCGGCTGGGGACACGATTCCCCTCAGGTTCCTGCACCATGTCTACAGAAGCCCAAGCCATGGCAGAGCCCACTGGGCAGGGCCCCAAGAACCCACGTGTGTCCAGTGTGATGGTGCAGCTGGAGATGAAGCCACTGTGGGAAGAGTTCAACCAGCTGGGCACAGAGATGATTGTCACCAAAGCGGGCAGGTGTGGGCATGGAGAGTGGGGGCTGGGCAGGGGCTAGGGGGAGGGGCAGAGCCAGGCTGAGCACGTCCTTCTCGCAGGAGGATGTTCCCAACGTTCCAGGTGAAGATCCTGGGCATGGACACGCTGGCTGACTACGCTTTGCTCATGGACTTTATCCCGTTGGATGACAAGAGATACAGGTCAGCCACGGCAAGGGAACAAGAGTGCTGAGAACAGGAACCTGCCCCTAAGGGCAGACAGGGTGAGGTGGAGACCTTCTGAGTCCATGCCAGGGGAGCCCAGCCTAGAGTGACAGGGCTTAGGCAGAAGAAAGAGGGAATGGGCTAGCCTGAGGCATATGCAATTAAAAAACAAATGATGCCCACCAGGTGGACTGAGCATGACAGGCTGAGAATCAGCGTTTCCACAATCACCTTGGTTAAACATGGCACTGAGTAGGGCAAGGACAGCCCCTGACCTCTCCCTCTGCTCCCCCCAGGTACGCATTCCACAGTTCTGCCTGGCTGGTGGCAGGCAAGGCAGACCCTGCCACGCCTGGCAGGGTGCACTTCCACCCTGACTCGCCAGCCAAGGGTGCCCAGTGGATGCGGCAGATTGTGTCCTTTGACAAACTCAAGCTGACCAACAACCTGATGGACGACAATGGCCACGTGAGGCACAAGCCACTAAGCTGTCACGGGGAGGGGCTGAGCTGGCTGTAACCGGGTGGGACTGGGATTGTGATAAAGCCTGGAGCTAGAACTGGCAGGGCTGGTGGGATATCTTCATGGCTGTCTAAAGGAAGAGAGGGAGGAAGAGGAGGTGAGAGGGGAAGCAGTTTGAAGCTTAGGGGATAGCCTGAGCAGAGACCCTGAGGCCAGAAAACATGGAGTGAGTTGAGGAGACTCCCAGTGGGACTGGAAGGGCCAGCGGTGGGTAGGTTGTCCCACAGGGCCATGTGCTTGAGGTGGGCCGAGGGAGGGTGGCTGCACCAGCTCCACCCTGCACTCGGCTCCCACCTTCCTGCAGATCATCCTCAACTCCATGCATCGTTATCAGCCCCGTTTCCACGTGGTCTTCGTGGACCCACGCAAGGACAGTGCCCGCTATGCCCAGGAAAACTTCAAGTCCTTTGTCTTCACGGAGACCCAGTTTACAGCTGTGACAGCCTATCAGAACCACAGGGTGGGTTGTCCCACAGATCCGGAGGACCAGCTCAGCTCTGAGGGGCAGAGACTGAGGCTGGAGGGGGCCTCTGTCCCCTGGACATCTGCCTTCCTGCTGGCACTGGAGACCCTGGGCCAAGGGGGTCTGGGTCCTGCTGAGCAGAAGTTCCCAGGGCTAAGTGTGGGCTTCCAGGGCTCAATGGCTGGAGCCCAGTCTACAACTAAACTTTCTTTCTGTAGATCACGCAGCTGAAAATTGCTAGCAACCCCTTTGCCAAAGGTTTCAGAGAGGCTGACCCAGACTCATGGTATCGTCTCACTCCTGCCTTCTTGCTCTACGCCCAGCTGTGCCCTTCCCCCCACCCCTCCATCCCAAACAGCTGCTAAGGCCTTCACTCCTGACCTGCTTCATGGTCATGTCCTCTCGTTTGCCCTGGGATCCCCTATCTGACTCTGACCATAGCATCTGGAGTGGGGGTGGGGGTGCTCCCTTGCCCCTGCCCCCATTCCTGCTTGCCCTATCTTCAGGCCTGTGACCCCCCGGCCACTGCTCAGCATCCCTGCCCGGAGTCGTAGCAGCCTCAGTCCCTGCCTCCTTAAGGGCTCTGCAGAACGAGAGAAAGGTGAGGACCCAGCCCAAACACAATGGCAGGCACATAGGCCTCCAGGAAGGAGCTTCACCACGATGGGCGACGTCCTCATCCCCACCCCTACCTGGGCAGGAAGGCACAGGGAAAAGCAGGGCAGGGACAGGGTTCAGAGCAAAGGAGGGGTGCCTGCTGGGCTTCCTGGAGGCGGTGGATCCTGAGGGGGGCATTGGAGACTGAAGGCTCAGCTTGGGGCTGGGAGACAGTTGAATAGAGAAGGTAAGGAAGAAGGTTCAGGCAGAGAACAAAGATGAATACTACATAGGTCAAGATGTGTGGCCAGGGACAAGACAGACAACGTAGGCCTCAGTATTAGGACTGGGGGTGTGAGGGGAAATCTGTGGTCCACTCAGACCATTTTCTCCCTCAGATACCAGTAAAGCTTCCGCTTCCAGCTCCAGGACCCCTACTCAGCCACACAATCAGCTGCTGCCTGCCCCTGATGTCCTGCTAGCCCCTGCCACCTACAGACCCCTCCCTTACCAGAACCTGTACCCTGGATCCCCAAGCCGTGCTGGGCCCCCAAGAGCTCGGCTGGCACCTTACCCTCTCCCCAACATCAGCACGGCTGGAGATCAGGAGGACCCAACCCTCGCAGCTGGGCTGGGACTCCTGCCCACCTCTGCCTTGTGCTTGGTGTCTAATCAAGCCTCGCAGTGATGGCTGAGTGCTGTGGAAGCCCGTTTCCCCTGTGCCCCACCTCTCCTTCCCTCCTCTGTAAGACATCTCCTAAGGCGAGCAGCACAACTGGAAGCTCTACAGCAGTGGGTTCCTGCCTCAAAGTCAGTCTGGGGCCTGCCAGCCTTGGAATCAGGCCTACTTCCTACTCAAAAGCCCTGAATCATGCCCTGCTGCCTCGAGGATGCCTCCTCTAAATCCTGCTTCGAATGTCCTTCCCCCACATTAAACTGCTTGGCAACAGCAGTCACAGTACTTCTGTCCACAGGAACTCCCAGACCAGACAATCCCATCACCTTTATAAGTCTCCAAAAGCTGTACCCAGAGCACAGGGTGATGATAACTGGCTACACCAGCAAGGCTGCGGTTAACCTGGTGTGTCCCCTATTTTGTGCACCCATATAAGGATGGAAGCAGCTCAGAGAGGTTTCGGCTCACAGTCACACAGCAAAGTACAGCTGACACTCATCATTCTATTTAAATGCGATGCTCTAAGGCTGGTTCTGAGAGCCGGGGGTCATCGAAGTGTGCCTAATATGATAGATAGGGATCACACAGGCCAAGGTAGGGATGGGTGTATACTTGGAGAACTAGAGGTAAAAGGCCAGGTTGAAGTCCTCTCGGTAGTCTGGTGGAATAAGGCTGAGGGAGGCGCGTACTCTTCGTTCTCTTGGAGTGGGCGCCCAGAGGCACCTGATGACTCCGACTGTGCTCCGACCCAGAGCTCTTCCTGTGAGACGTTCTGGAAAGCACGGACACCCAGGAGACGAGAGAAAAGGGGCCCAGAAGATCTTCAGCAGCCAGACATCCCAACTCCCGAACCCGAAGTCAGGACCCATTCAATTCAGGTTACTCAAGCGTTCCGGAGACACAGAGTCCAAACCAACTGTGCCACAGATAGGGAAGTCCCTGGAAAGAAACTCAAGCGAAGCTGGCCGGCTTTTCCGGACACGCCTTCCATCAGCTCTAAGCCAGGTCTTTCCTTTAGGTGGCGCTCTGGTCCCTGTACACAAAACCGCTTCTGCCCTCATCTAGCAAACTCCGCCCCAGATGCCCTCTGTCGCCCAATAGCAGCAAAACCCGCCTTAAGCCACACCCCCGAGGTCTCCGAGGATCTGCATCAGCAGGCCTCGTCTGGAACGCCTCCGAGGTTTCAGCAGCCACTGCCTTGTCCATCTCGGAGGCTCTACCTGGGCAGGCTCCGTACCGCCGGCGTCCGAGGCTTTGCAAGGGCAGTCCCAGGCCTGTCCGCCTCTCATACCGGGCTCCGGGAAGCCACGCCTCCTTCCGGCTCCCACTTAGGTCCCCGCCCCGCGCTGGAGCTTGCGCGCTGCGGCGTTCCCTCCCTAGCGGGCTGATCCCCCACTGTGTCCCGGACGTCTGGGACATGCTGCCTGATGGCCTGTCCGCGGAGGACGAGCAGCGCTGCCGGCAGCTGCTAGCACGGACCACTGCCCGGTTACGCTCGCGGCCCGCAGCGGCCGCAGTGCTTGTGCCGCTGTGCCTCGTGCGCGGGGTCCCCGCGTTGCTCTACACGCTGCGTTCTAGTCGCCTGGTTGGGAGACACAAAGGGGAAGTCAGGTACGCCGGCCTTGCCGGCGCACTACCTGTGGCCCGCATACCCCTCTGAATTTTTCCCTTCATAAACAGGACTCTGCCCCTTACCGTAGACTGGAGAGAGGAGATCCGGGGCTCCCCTTCTTTGGCTTCGCCCTCAGCAGAAGTTGAGAACACCCGGGGACGATATCTGCACCACTGGGACACCATAGGCAGACATGGGGTGTCTGAGCCCTAGCATAGTCTTAGCCAGCTGCCAGACCCTCATGTCGTAATCTATATCACAGTGCCTGTCCCCCTTACTCTAATGGCACAGAGAGCTAAACTGCCTCCTGACGACCTGTGGTCCCAAGATTCCCTCTGCCCATTTAGTTTCCCAGGCGGTAAGTGTGATCCCGACGACCAAGATGTAATACATACGGCCCTTCGGGAGACTCAGGAGGAGCTGGGCCTAGAGGTGCCCAAGGAGCACGTGTGGGGTGTCCTGCAGCCAGTGTATGACCGGGTGAGCCACCCTCATCCTATCACAATCAGTAACCCTAGTGGCCGGGGAAGCCAGCCCCGCTCAGTCCAGGACAGGGTCCAGGAAGGCTTGCAGGGTAGGCTGCATCCCTCTAGGCTTGAGTGGCAAGTGGGAGGTTTCCTGGCGGTATACAGGTAAGGGGAACCTGTGAGGCAGCATGGCAAGAAACCAAGGACCGGAACTGGAGGGCTTCACCATGATTACCCAAGACACCCGGATGGCAGGGTAGGGTCTGCTTCCTAAGTTTGCTCCTTCTGACTCTTCACCCTTCTCCTACCCAGGAAAAGGCAACCATAGTCCCAGTACTTGCCAACGTGGGCCCACTGGATCTGCAGAGCCTTAGGCCCAACCTTGAGGAGGTGAATGGTGACTACTGGGGAGTTGGGCTGTCCTAACAGGGGACTCACAGGCAGTCCTCTGTCCACCCTCTTTCTGTTTCTTGCCTACAGGTGGATGAAGTATTTGAGATGTCTCTGGCCCACTTGCTGCAGACACAGAACCAGGGGTATACCCACTTCTGCCAGGGTGGCCACTTCAGCTACACACTGCCTGTCTTCTTGCATGGACCACACCGTGTCTGGGGCCTCACAGCTGTCATCACTGAGCTCACCCTGAAGCTGCTGGCCCCTGGCTTCTACCAGCCCTCCCTAGCTGTTCCTGAGCTGCCTAGGGGTTGAGGCCTGCCTGGCCTTTAAGTGCCTCTGCCATCATTTGGCCAGGCTAGTCCAGAACCGATTAAAAGAGTGTTTGACAGCTCTCCTCTGGCATCTTCCGTGTGGAAAGCGAGCCATGGGGCGTGGTAGCAACCCTTGTGATTCCAGCCCTGGGGAAACAGATGGGTCTCTTGGGACTGCTGGCCAGCCAGTGTGGGCTACTTGGTGGGACACAGGCCAGTGAAAGATTCTGTGTCAAAACAAACAGGCAAAAAACATGGTAGAGGCTGGTGAGATGGCTTGGTGAGTGAAGGCACCTGTCACAAAGATTGATCTTTTAAGACCCACGTGGTGGAAGGAGAGAGCCAACTCCTGCAAGTTGTCCTCTGACCATGACAGGCATGTTCACAGATGTACATACATACAGGGTTTAAGAAGGGAAAGAAGCAGACGGGCAGTGGCGGCCCATGCCTTTAATCCCTGCACTTGGGAGGCAGAGGCAGGCGGATTTCTGAGTTTGAGGCCAGCCTGGTCTACAGAGTGAGTTCCAGGACAGCCAGGGCTACACAGAGAAACCCTGTCTCGAAAAACCAAAAAAGGAAAAAAAAAAGGGGGGGGGGGAAGAAGCCAAGCATGTGACACACCCCTGTAGTTCCCGCACTCCAGCGGTAGAGACAGGAGGATGGAGAATCCAAAGTCCACTCTTAGTTGGATTACATAGTGAGACTTGTGGAGCAGAAGGGGAAGGGATGCTAGGCTGCTCCTGCCAGTGAGCTCCCCTGCTCAGAACACCTCAAATAATGTACCCAGTGGCCAGGGTGAAGCCGAGTCAAGTAGAAGACACTGCCTGGGAAGTGGAAGAAGAGAGCCATACGGAGGTGGAGCGAGAGGCCAGTCCCACCATACAGAGAGCCTCAAGGGGACAGACTTGGGAGAGAGAGCCAGCCAGGGGACAGGGTGGGAGTGTGGTGTGACTGCCAGCTGGTTTCCTTGAGGAATGCAGGGCTCTCCCAGATGCTGTACCCATTTCTACAGGAGGACCCCACCCCTTCATACCTCCACAGTCCCCTGTCCCTTTCTCTTCCCTCTCCATCCCCCCACATTTCTGCCCTTCTCACCTATTTCCTCTCCTTGCCTACCCCCCCCAACACACCCCTTTTGTCACCTCTAGCCCTGCAGCCTCCTTACCCAGCAGCAGGCACATGATGGTGGTAAAAATAGCTCCTTTCAACAGAGTGTGAATGGAATGGAGGGGGCAGAGGCAGGAGACAAGGCTGGGCCCCCAGGGCTCCTGATCCCCTCCCTGCTCAGTCACACACTTGCTCAGATGGTTCACCTCAGGCTCTGTCACCCTACACCTAGAGCCAGCAGCAGCAAAGCAGTGTGACACAGCTCTCAAGAGGTAAGGATCCCAGAAGGCTGACTCCAGCCTTCACCTTGCAGGTGGGGCAAAGTGTCTTCTGTCCTAGGACAGCCTTGGTGACGCCTCTTCATTCCATCTTGGTGGCCAGGTGTGTGCTCGGTGCCCCCAGTAGGTGGGAGCTTCTCTGAGTCCCTATGTCTGGACCACCATGGCATGTGCAGGGCCAGCCAGTGGGCGACAGCGGGTGAGCATGCAGGAACACATGGCCATCGATGTGAGCCCTGGCCCCATTCGGCCCATCCGCCTCATTTCCAACTACTTCCCACATTTCTACCCCTTCTTGGAGCCGGTGCTGCGTGCCCCAGATCGGCAGGCAATGCTGGCCCCAGCCATCCCCTCTGCACCCCAGCTGCAGCCCAACCCTGAGCCCGAAGGAGACTCGGATGACAGCAGTGAGTAGGGGAGACAATCGGGATGCTCCCTAGGATGGGGCCAGGGGTGTCTCTGGCACCCAGGGCAGAGGCCATGTGGGACAAGTGGGTGTAGCGGTGGGGTGACCATGCTTACCGCCTGCCTCCTTAGCTGCCCTAGGCACCCTAGAATTCACACTTCTCTTTGATGAGGACAACAGCGCCCTGCACTGCACAGCCCATCGTGCAAAGGTGAGGACAGAGGCTGAGTTCCTTGGACGGGACAAGCCACAGGTATCTCTACATCCATTTCCTGTTTCCAGGGTCTCAAGCCACCAGCCGCCGGCTCTGTGGACACCTATGTCAAAGCCAACTTACTACCAGGGGCCAGCAAGGTGAGGGTAAGATCCAGGCCCTTAGATAGCAGGGCCAGCTTAGGGTACCCATTGATTCTACTTTACCCTACCCCAAGAACTAAATCTCAATTGCTAGGATCCAAGAGTCAGGGTAGCAGGCCAGGAGGGTGCCTGACTTGCCTTCCTGACCCCAGGCCAGCCAGCTTCGGACACGCACTGTTCGAGGCACCAGGGAACCTGTCTGGGAGGAGACTCTCACCTATCATGGCTTTACATGCCAGGATGCTGGACGGAAGACCCTGAGGTGAGGACCCAGATCAGGGCACCAGTAGGGAGGCAAGGGGTGGGGCTTGCGTGGCCAGGACTGACCTGGATGGCCACCAGACTATGTGTGTGTGAGGACTCACGGCTGCGGCGCCGGCGGCGAGGACCCCCCCTGGGGGAGCTACGAGTGCCCCTGAGGAAGCTGGTGCCAAACCGAGCCAGGAGCTTTGACATCTGTCTAGAGAAGCGGAAGCTGGTGAGTGGACTGAAGTTCAAGCTGGGTCTACAGGACCAGGAGCCACAGGGAGAGTCGGGGAGGGGTCCTGGACAATATCTACTAAAGTGATCAAGTGCTCTGATTTTTTTTTAGACCAAGAGGCCCAAGAGCCTGGACACAGCTCGTGGCATGTCTCTATATGAGGAGGTGGGTATCAAAGCTTGACTGAACATGTATGGCGACAGGCAGATCTAGATATCCCAGGCTGGGATTAGGGCTAAGAGGGGCAGGCGTCCAGGCCTTTAAGAGCTTAGAGGAATTTGAGTCCATCTCTCTTATAAATTCTGTGAGTCCTCAACAACTTCCAGGGTCTCAGGACTGGGTGAGGTGACAGTGACTCATTTGCTAGGGCAGCCTAAAGATGGGGAACACTAGGAACAGCCTGCAAAGGGCTCAGACTATAGGTAGGCAGGCCTGAGAGGTGGTGCTTGTGGCCAGAGGTGGGAGATTGGGCAGGGTAGAAACAAGCTCCCAGGTTGCTTGTCTGCTGCTAATGTCAGGGCAGTGGCTACCTCTGGGCCCGCCGCTCAGGAGGCAATGAAGATGACTTCAGCGCTTACTCAACCCCACCCGAGATCCTGCCCAGGAGCCCCTTTGCCCGGCAGGAAGGACATCTACAAGGCTGGGAGGCAGGCCCTCCTGCTCCTGGCAACAGTGGAGGTGCCCTGTCCTCTAGTGGAGCCCCAAGTTTCTGTAGTGTCTTCTTAGGTAGGCTCAAGCCTGTGAGGCCCACAGAAATAGTGGCCATCACTGAGAACCCTAACCAATCACGCCTGGCCACATACTGCTGGCAGAGCGCTCCTGTGATAGCGAGCACCGCCAATGGTAAGAAAGTTTGGATCTCTGCCATCAATTCTACCCTGAAGGTGGGAAAGAAGGCATCCTACCCCAGGCCTTCTTCCCAGCTGGGGAGCTCTAGTGTCTAAGAATATGCAGAGGACATTTATATGATGGTCTGCCAGGCAGTGGAAGTGAAGGTGGGCTTAAGAGGTAAGAAACCTGTCTCTCTGTGAGGACAGCCTCTCAGCTACTTCCAGTGCATGAAGACAGCCACTTAGAAAGCCCCAGGAAAAAAATTAAAAATAAAAGACAAGAGAAAACAAAACAAACAAAAAAGACAGAATAAGATAAAAAAAAAAAAAAAAAAAAAAAGACAAGAGAAAAGGAAGCCCCAGCATGGCTGTAATGCTCACCATCAATCCCCTTACTTGTTCTGACATGAGCAGCAAACCCTTCCTTACCTTTTTTGAGCTTTGGAGGGTTCAGATATCTGAGTGTTACTATAAGGTCTCTTCACTGAGTACTGGGGAAATGGCTATCTAGGGAAATAAACTTGACAGCCTGGTTTCTCTATAGGCACTTGTGCTCACACTGGGACCTGGCCTCTGCAGGTGGGGGGCTTCAGACTGGACAGGGTCTGAGCACAGCTTGCACCTGCAGGAGGAGATGGAGGCAGAGGTGTTTGGGGAGGAGCGTGGCCGCATCCTACTGTCCCTGTGCTACAGTTCCGAGCGCGGTGGCCTGCTGGTGGGTGTGCTACGCTGTGTTCACCTTGCTCCCATGGATGCCAATGGCTACTCAGACCCCTTTGTCCGCCTGTGAGTACAAACAGGCAGGTGGGCATGAAGGGTGAGAGCGGGTCCTTGGCTCTGCCAGACCATGCCTAACCAGCCCATCTCTCCATCCAGGTTCCTGCATCCAAGTTCTGGGAAGAAATCCAAATATAAGACCAGTGTTCGGAGGAAGACCCTGAACCCTGAGTTCAATGAGGTGGGTCATGGCTGGGAGACCCCAGTCCAGTGTCCTCTTGATTTAGCAAACCTGCTGAGCCTGTTTCTTAAGCTCCAAAGAACTCACATCTTTACTGTTCCTTTCCCTACAGGAATTCTTTTATGCAGGTCATCGGGAGGAGCTAGCCCAGAAGGCACTGCTGGTGTCTGTGTGGGACTATGACCTGGGCACAGCTGATGATTTCATTGGTGAGCAGAAACACGGGGTGCAAGAGGGAGCCTCAGGAACTCTGAGGGCTACTAAGCCATCTCTTGGCAGGTGGGGTGCAGCTGAGTGGCAGAGCCAGTGGGGAACGCCTGCGCCACTGGCGGGAGTGCTTAGGCCACTGTGACCACCGGCTGGAACTGTGGCACCTGCTGGACAGCGTGCCCCCCCAACTTGGTGACTAGTCAGCACAGCACAGGGCCCTGCTGTGCAACCAGCTCAGGAGCCAAGATGTCTGCTGCATCTGGAAAGAGGTCTGGGCTATCACATCTGCTATGCATTGTCTCCTTCCAGTCATGTAACCCCCAAACACAAAGCAAAATAAACACCTGCTTCTGCCAGCTCGGAGTCTGCCCTTTCCCTAGGAATGTCTGCCTCTTCTATGCCCTCACCTCACAGGGCAGACCAGGCCCCTACTCTCCGCCTCTCACCCCTTAGAGCAGTGATTCTCAACCGTCCTAGTACTGTGACCCTTTAATACAGTTCCTCATGTTATGGTGACACCCAACCATAAAGTTATTTCTCTTCATAACTGTAATTTTGCTACTCTTATGAAATCCTAATACAAATACAATACACGACCCACAGGTTGAGAACCATTGCCTTAGAGGCCATGATGGACCAAATTTAAGACTGGGGGTGTGGTTCAGTGGCAGCATGTTTACCTACCTTGTCCAAAGCCCTGGGATTGGTCCCCTAGTGCCACAAAAAGAGAAGTGGGCCAAGTCCACCCCTCACTGCCCTGGTCACATTCTGCTTCCCTTGCCCAGGGAAGGAACAGATCTCTACACGTAGGTGAGGTATGGAGGGCAGAAAAGCAAAGTTCCAGACAAGCTATGGTTGGAGAGTGGACAGCACTTGTTTATTGTCCAGTTTCCCAAAGGGATGAGAAATTGTCAGGCTAGGGTGTGGACTCACGAGGCTGCCTGCCAGGCCCGGTGCTGCTGGGCAAATCGTTGCATCCGATCCTCAAGCTCTGGCCTGAAATGTCGGATCAGACCCTGGGAAGGTGAGGGAGGCTCTGTAAGAACCAGAGTTGCAAATTTCCAAAGCTCTGGGCTGTCAATGCCCCCACCTTAGTGTGACACAGCAGGGCAGTGTGTACCTGTACTGGCCAGGCAGCCCCATCACCCAGAGCACAAATGGTGTGGCCTTCTATCTGCTTGCTGATCTCCCACAGGGAGTCAATCTCAGCTGGCCGGGCATCTCCCTTCACAAATCGGGCCATCACCTTGTTCATCCAGTCAACGCCTGTAGCAGAACAACAAGAGGGGCCTGAGGGCCTCCCACCATGAAGGGGACAACCCTGAAGGGATGCAGGCCTCATGGGGGAAGGTTAAGAACAGCTCAGCAACTACATCCCAATCTTCCCAGGAAGCTCACCCTCACGGCACGGGGTACACTGGCCACAGCTCTCATGCTTGTAGAACTCAATGAGACGAGCGATGGCTTTCACAATGTCTGTCTAGGAGACAAGGAACAGTGCACAGACATCTTAGCCTCCCTCCCACAACAACCCTGACTTGGGTCCAGTGCTCTGGCCCATGCTCTCCCACTGTACAGGGTTTTAGTCTGTAGGAATTGGGAGCCAAGAGCCAGGCAGGAGAATTTTCAGAGAGGCTCAGGGAGGGAACACACCCAGGCTGGGAGGAGGTTTATGGGGCATGAGGTCCATTACCGAGCGATCCATAACAATAACTGCAGCCGTGCCCAGGCCTGTCTGAGCCTGCACCAGTGCATCGAAGTCCATTAGCACGGTCTCACACACAGATTTGGGAATCAGTGGAGTAGATGAGCCACCAGGAATCACAGCAAGGAGGTTGTCCCAGCCACCTGTGACACCACCTGTGACAATTTGCAAAAGGATTGTCATGGCTCTCCCACCGTGCCCTCTCCCAAGCACAGCCCCTGAGTTGGCTCCAGGCTTACCAGCATGTTTCTCAATCAGCTCTTTCAGTGGCACAGACATCTCTTCCTCCACAGTGCAGGGGTGGTTGACATGGCCAGAGATGTTAAACAATTTGGTACCTGAATTGCGTTCTCGGCCAAAGCCAGCAAACCAGGTGCCCCCACGACGGCAAATGGTGGGGGACACAGCCACTGTCTCCACATTGGCCACAGTTGTGGGGCATCCAAACACTCCTTCAAGGAAAAACAAGAGACTGGTGGATTTCCAGGAAAGGAAACTTGCTTTGTTTTTGGACACTGGGTTTCTCTGCATAACCTGACTATCCTAGAACTCACTCTGTTGACTAGGATGGCCTTGAACTCGAGATTCACCCACCTCTGCTTTTCGAGTGCTGGGATTAAAGGCATGCACCACCTGCCCACTGGGAACATGACTCTTGTTAGTGGGATGTCCTGCTCTTGTCTCCTCATCGCTCCTGGCCCACACTGTACCCAACTCCAGGGCAGCATCTCCTATTCACCATCACACCTCTAGCTCCTGGGACAGGAAGAAAGTACACAGCCCAGAGGGGACATGGGTATCTGATGTTAACTGAAGGCTGTGGGTGGCACTGGCAGAGGCTATACTATTAACACCTTCCTCATCAACCTGTCCTCCTCTCCAAAGGGCACAGAAAAATACTGCAAGAACCACCCAGAAGGCACCTGGTCAGATCCAGGATCCCACAGAGCTGAGCCTTAGGGAAGAGGCAGGGCTGGGCAGAGTCTTACCCACATCTGCTGGAAAGGGCGGCTTCAGGCGTGGCTTTCCCTGCTTGCCTTCAATGGATTCAATAAGTGCCGTCTCTTCTCCACAGATGTAGGCCCCAGCCCCACGCACCACAAACACATCAAAATCATAGTCGGAGCCACAAGCATTCTTGCCAATCAGACCTGCTTCATAGGCCTCTCGGATAGCTACCTGTGGGACAAGGTCTAAGTTCCCCAGCCCTACTGTACCCCAAGAGTCAGCCTCCAATCCAGGGCCCATGGAACCCTTGAAGACTTCCTAAGTTGAACTTTGGAGCACAAAAAGGAAGAACTCTGGGCCCAGGTCATGTTGTTGATGGATGCAGGAATGCCACCCCCACCTCCCACCAACCCAATTGCTGGCCCCAAACTGGTACTACCATCTAAGAATGGTTGTGCCAGGAAAGACGACAGCATGTGAGGTGAGGTGTGCCTGCACCATCAGCCAGCGCTCATGTTCTCACCTGCAAATTGGAGGCCTCGTTGTAGAATTCCCCTCGGATGTAGATATAGGCGGCCCGGGCTCCCATGGCCCGGCCTCCCACAAGGCAGCCTTCCACCAGCTTGTGAGGGTCATGACGCATGATCTCTCGGTCCTTACAGGTGCCTGGCTCTCCCTCGTCAGCATTCACCACCAGATACTTGGGCCTGTGGGGTCCTGCACATCAGTCAGGCTACAGACCCACCAGGACCCAGTTCTCAAACTTCATTCCGTCTACACTCAGAGAAGCCTCAAGGCAGTTGATCTTCTGTGCCCTACCCAAGGCTCTCTTTGTGTCACACCGATGACAGGACTCTGCCTATTTCATCCGTGACCACGTATGTCCACAAGATAAGCCATGTTCTCCTGAGAGAACAAATCCAACATCTCTCCCTGGGCTTCCCTTGAGAGTCAATTCAGTTCTTGGTCGTAAGAGGTCTGCAACCTCTACCACAGCCTTGAGGCTAACAGGAGGTAGAGTGGTTGACTTTTTAAAAAATGAGCAGGTAGTGGTGGTACACACCTTTCACCCCAGCACCCAGGAGGCAGAGATGGGTGGATCTCTGAGTTCAAGGCCATCCTGGTCTACAGAGTGAGTTCCAGGACAGCCAGAGCTACACAGAGAAGTCCTATCTTGAAAACAATATTTCTGTTTATTACATTTATTTACTGGTGGTGGCAGCATGTGCCATAACACATGTGAAGTTCAGGGATCAACTTGTGGGAGTCAGCTCTCTCTCTCTCTCTTTCATGTGGGTTCTAGAAGTGACCTCTGGTCACCAGGCTTGAAGCCAGGCTCCCTTACCTGCTGAGCCATTATGCCAACCGAGTGGTTAACTTTATAATTTGCATTCTAGGTGTCTAGGTGTCTACTGAAGTTGCAGGTCAAAAACTGAACCAACATTATCTTTTTAACTTCTGCATATCATACTCAGACACACACCCATACACATACAAAAGAAAAAAGAAAAAGAAGAAGAAGAAAAAAAGAGGAATTCAAAAGGACCAGATTCTCCAAAGCTTGCTAAGTATTAAAAGGCAAAGGTGGAATTTGAATAATAAGGTCTGCCTAAATGAAAATCTTGTATGGATTGTAACATCTTAAGTCTCTGCTGAGGAAAGAGATAGCTCTTAAGTTAAGGATAGATATATCCTCTCTTACAGCCTGCTAAGTTTCCCAGCATCAGCCCCAAAACCCAGTGATCCAGCAGCCCCTCCTGTATCCTGCAACCAGAGCTTAGGATATTTCCCCAACAAACCTGCCATCTGAGGGCTTATTCATGAAGCTCCACTTGAGGCCAGTGGGGAAGCCAGCACCACCACGGCCCCGTAAACCTGATGTCTTCATCTCACCCAAGATCCAGTCAGGCCCCTTCAGCAGGATCTCCTTTGTCTTGTACCAGTCACCCCGTCTCAGGGCACCTTTCAGCCTGGACAGAGTAGGAAATGATGTGAAGGAGAAGTCCTGCTCTGGGACCCAGCAGGCCATGGGCACTGTCTCACCTCCAGTCATGGCGCCCATACAGGTTGGTAAAGATCCGGTCTTCATCCTTCAGTGAGCCAAATGAGGTTTTCTTGGGTGCTGTCTGGGGAGATAGAAGGTCAGGAGGTCCAGAGCTCAGGGACCATGAGGGATTGGGGCAGAATTTTCAGCTTCTTGGGCCTTCCTACATATGAGGAGCTGGGCCACAGCAGGGGTAGAGGCTTCAAAGTCTTTGAAACATTGTAGCTCCCGACCACCATTTATATCAGTCCTTCCTGTTTAGAAGTTACAGAGCTAAACACTCTCAACGTTTCATCCCAATTCATCCTTGTAACATTCCTGGGATAGGATATTTCCTCCATTTTCCAAAGGAGGGGGGGGGGGCTCTAAACAAAAGGAACTTAGGGAAGGCCACAAAGCTAAAAGCAGATGGTCCCCACGGAGCCATGTCACACTTCAGCGACAGCACCAGCATTGCTTCCCCAAGACCAGCATAGATTTGTCTGACTCTTCCACTAGAGCAAAACCTGGCTAGGAGGGGCTTGATCTCCCTAACTCTGCTGAAGAGGTAGTACGTGGTCACTGATGGAAGAGAAGTGCCTCATTGGGGCTGGGGAACAAAATGGATTTGGGGTCTGAGATAAAGGAGAGGTGTGGACTGGAATGGTTCACGACTTGGTAGAAAGTGACCTGACATCCACTCCTACCTCCTTAAAAGTACTTCTCCTCAGGTGTAGTGGTGGATGCCTGTGGTCTCAGGAGCACCCAGAGAGGCTGAGACAAGAGGACCAACACTAATTTGAATACAGCCTAGAACTATATAATGAGCCCCTATCTCATAAAAAAAAAAAAATTCACAAAAGCGTTTTCCGGTCACTACTGGAAGCAAAATACTGTCGGGGGGTTGAGGAGATACACATCTTTTTCAAAACTGTTTTCTGAACTTTGAAATGGGGCGAAGACCCTGATACCCGGTAGGGCTGCGAGGAAGAAATAACAGATTATCTAAGACGCCTCAACACCTGCAAACCCTCACCCCAAGACGGGGTTGTTAAAACAAGAGTAGCTGGACTGGACATCGTCAGCCTGGAGTTGGGACCGTTAGTTTTTATCCAGACCGGGTGGTAGCTCGGAGAGGAGAGGACTCTGCAGAGGGGACCACAATCCCGCTCGCCGCTCGCCACTCCTCCGCCATAGGCGTGGGCCTGAATCAGGGCGGGCTCACCGTGCCGCTGCTGAAACGCACAGATACCCGCACGGGAACCAACCCGCCGAGAAAATGCCGTGCCGCTAGCATCGCGGGAGCCAGACGGGTCACCTCCGGCTGTCACCTTCACAACTCCGAACCGCGGGACCGGCGCGACAGAAACACACGGGGTGGGGAGCGCACAGGAAGTGCGTCACACATCCGCAGCCAGTGGCGTGTCCAGGGACCTCCGTTCCTTTGAGCTCTGTCCTCGGCCTCGCCCACTAAAGGTGCGCGGGCACAGAGACCGGAAATTTACTCTCGTGCTAGGCCTTCTGGGAGATGTAGTCCAGCTTGCCCAGACTCTCCTTTCTCGGAGACTCTTCCTTTTCCTAGTAAACCAGGCTCACGTGTCGCCCTCTGCTGGATCCCAAGTATTCCACTTCCTACAGACTTTGCGTCTAGTTGACACCAGCTATATATGCACGAATGGAAGCTGGTGAGAAAATTAGTTGGACTACAGCGGAATCGTCCTGATCTGGTGTAATTACGCTGAACTAGCCGAGCCCTGCTGAACTAAGCGCTCCCCCTGAGCATCCGTGTGCCTTGGAGAAGTACTCATTAACAAAAGAACCGGTGAGGTCCCTCACCTCCCACAAAGCTGCCCCAGAACCTTTGCATAGGACTTCTCAGGGCTGTGTGTCTGTAAACCTTTTAGAGCAATGCAGAGACCAGGGATGGTCAGTGAGTGTCACAGGCTCCCGCCGATGCTAAAAGGCTACTCCCTCCCCTTATCAGGGACCCCTTGGGGCTCTAGTTACACACTGCAGCCGGACTCCTGTCTTCAGAACCCAGCTCTAGAACAAAAACGTTTTGCTTGTTTTTCTTTTAAGATAAGTTTCATTTAGCTCTGGCAGGCCTGGAAATCACTATATGGCGTAGGCTGGCTTTCAACTTGCTGTGAGCCTTTGACTTCCTAATGCTAGATTCAAAAACCAGCCCCAGATATAAGAGTTTAAGAGTTTTCTTCCTTCCTTCCTTCCTTCCTTCCTTCCTTCCTTCCTTCCTTCCTTCTTTCTTTCCTTCCTTCCTTCTGCTTTGTCAGACAGAGTCTTACTATTCCCCTAATATGCTTTAAATTGAGCCTACAAGCTCACTTGGATGTCTATCTTGGTAATGGGAGACCTCAGCATGCTGGACTTCTGCAGAATAAAGCATTCTTTGTGTTTACATAGTATTTGAGTCCAGGGTATCAGGGGTCAGAAGGAGGGCAGCAGCATCATTAGACTACTTCATGCTTATTATGGGCGTCAGTTCCTTGGGGCAAGCCTGATCTTTACTGTCAGGATATCTAATTATTTCCTTTTCTTCTTTCTTCTCCTCTTCTTCTTCTTGTTTCTTCTTTGTGCACAACTACTTAATAACCTCTTGGTGTCCTAGCATTTATATACCCTCTAAAAACTCCACAGAATTCCAAATGTCACATCATCACAGAAACTATCTACAGCTGGAAAAATCATGTCCTTGCTAGAACACAAGGCAAATCATAGTCAGCTGCTGTGGACAGTCTGAAGCAGCTCTATATCCTCACACTTAGGATCAAAACAAAAACACATTCTGATAATATTTCTGTGGTTTTTTTTTCAAAGAAACCAAAACTCCAAAATTGTCACTACAATGTCTGACTTAGAAGTGTAGTATGTAAGAGACAGATGAATACCTGTTTGCTCAATACTGCCCACAGTGTGTGCTGGTCAGAAGGGTTTTTTGTTGGTTTGTTTTTTAACTTGCCATAAATTAGTCATTTGAAAAGGGGGACCTTTGACTAAGGGATTATTTTCATTAAGTTGCTGGTAGGCAAGTCTGTGGGAGCATTTTTTTTTTTGATTAAGGATTGATGTGGGAAGGCCAAGCCCACTGTGGGTTAAGTCATTCCTGAGCAGATGGTCCTGTATTGTATTAAAAAAAAAAAAAAAAACCTGAACAAGCCATGGGCAAGCAAACCAGTAAGTAGTGTTCCTCCATGGCCTTGGGTTCATTTCTGCCCACAGGAACCTTGAGTTCTTGCCGTTACTTCCCTCAATGAGGGACTGTGACATGGAAATGTATGCCTTTCCTCCCCAAGGTGTTTGCTTGTTTTGGTCATGGTATTTATCACTGAAATAGACAGCAAACTGGGACAGTAGCCCTAGATGGCCTTAACTCCGTGGGGGTGAAAATGAGCGTCTGTAGGATTTCCTCCCTGACTGGGAGAACTGTACCCAAAACCATAGTTTCCTTCCCATAGTGCTTGGCACTCAGCAGGACCCACAGCACTACTGACAAGCCTGTGACAGTCACTGGGTCCATCAGTGCTCCCAGAAGGGGCACCAAGAGCATCCACATCCTGCCTGAAGTGTCACAGCCTGGCAGGGCAGTCCCAGCCCCCCTCTACTTGGTAGAGAAGAGATGCCTGGGCAGAGCTAGAGATTACATAGCTAATCCAGGGCTTAGACCTAAGTCTGTGGATCATTTGGGGGGGCAGGAGGAGGGGTAACAGTGTGGAGCCAGGGCATCCCAGACCTTCCCCCATCCCCCATCCTAAGTACTCAGATCAGAGGGAGAAGTGCCAGGGACAAGATGCAGGTCATGGAAGTGACAGAAATGGAGAGTGGAGGACAGGACCCACATTCATCTAGTGTCAAGCTCAGCACCAAGTGCTTGCCATGTGTTATTCCCTTAAGTCTTCCACATACATCAAATAGAAGTGATTGACCCCATTTTCAGAAGCAGACAGTGTGGCTCTGATGCCACTCGGGCCTCCCCAGCTGGGTACAGGTGCCAGTGCACTTGCTTACCACGCTGCTTGAGTAAAGGGAGTCTGAGGTGGAGGCAGGAGGATTGCTACGAATTCAAAACCATCCTTGCATATATAGTGATACACAGGGAGACCCTTTCTCAAGGAAAAAACGTTTTTTTTAAAGGAGGCAGCAGGAGATGCTCCTTAGCTTGCCTGGAATGCTCAAGGCCCTCCCGGCCTTTGACCTCAGTAAAGAGGTGAGTGTCACGGAAAGGCAGAGAGAGGACAAGGAGACACAGAGGTCAATTAGCTGGTTGTACAGGCTCACACTTGTAACTCCAACACCTGGCAGACTAAGGCAGGATTGCCTTGTGTTTGAAACTAAGTTAGGCTAGAAAGAAAAAAACATTTAAAGGTCCATTCTGGTGTCATTTCCTAAGCAGTTTCCTCTGGAGGGTCCAAGGCCTGGTGCTCCCTTCTTTCTCAGCCTGTTCCCTGCTGTGTCGTTATCTGACCGAGCCAGCTCAGTCAGTCAACAGGGTCTCAAGCAAGGGCGTGAGGATTGAAAAAGAAAAACAGACAACATTATCACATGACTCCAGCCCACACTGAGGCTGAAACAGCTTTGTTTCTTACCAGCCTGCTTTTATATCATTCCAGGTATATCTAAAACACATGGTGAGTTCTTAGATCAAAAAGTAATCAAGTAGCCGGGCGGTGGTGGAGAATGCCTTTAATCCCAGCACTCGGGAGGCAGAGGCAGGTGGATTTCTGAGTTCGAGGCCAGCCTGGTCTACAGAGTTCCAGGACAGCCAGGGCTACACAGAGAAACCCTGTCTCAGAAAACCAAAAAAAGAAAAAAGAAAAAAAAGAAATCAAGTGAAGTAGTAAACAAGGAGATCACACAAGGAAACAATTAAGTGGTAAGCGAAGAGATCACATAAGGTAAGCAAAGCAGTAAACAGAGCCCATGGTCACGGTTTCTAATATTATTATCTGAGCCTACTTCCTTGCCTAAGCCCAGTGACGAATGCCAAATTCCTAGACGTGGAACCAAAAGCTCTCAACAGTTATCTGTCTCTCTGACTTCTGTCTGGACACTGGGCAATATGAGGGGCACCTGTCATCTCACATCTTCACACCCACTGTCCCTTCCAGTGGACACTCCTTTTCCTACGTCCACAGGCCCTTCATCATAGCCATGGCTCTTTATCTGCCACCTGGAACCTTTCAGGTCCCCTCTAATTCATTCTCTATAAATGTGGAACCAGCAGACATTTATAAATCCCAGGTCTGTTTTCCACCCCCACCCCACACACACCCTTCCCACCAGCCAGAAATTCTTCACAGTTCCGGGGCTGGAGAGATGGCTCAGTGGTTAAGAGCACTGACTGCTCTTCTGAAGGTCCTGAGTTCAAATCCCAGCAACCACATGGTGGCTAACAACCACTAGTAATGAGATCTGATTCCCTTTTCTGGTTTGTCTGAAGACAGCTACAGTGTACTTATTTATAATAATAAACACATCTTTGGGCAGGGACTGAGTGAACAGGGCCAACTGGAGCAATTAGGGTTGACTGGAGCAAGCAGAGGTCCTAAATTCAATCAAAACCCAATAACCACATGAAGGCTCACAACCATCTGTACAACTACAGTGTACTCATATACATACAATAAATAAATAAATTTTAAAAAGTTCTTAGGTCCAGTAAGTATTCAAGGCTCTGTCTGCACAGCTGGCGCACACCAGGGATCTGCTGGGTTCTTTGGCCCTTTTCTTCCTATTCCTCTTCTTGAGGAGCCCTGTGGATGTCACCATTCCCAGGGACTTTCTTCACCCACCAGGACCAACTATGTAGAATAACTGTTGTCCTGGCCAAGTGGGATGAAGGAGTGCCTGCCTGGGACTTCTCTTTAGGAAATACTTATTTAATACTATAACCGGTTTCCTATTTCAAAAATTAAAAATACTACTTTTCTTTCATTGTAAGTATACAAAATACTACAGAGACTAGAGGTGTTGTATTCCAAGGTCTGGTTATACATGCCTTTCATCTCTGCACTCAAGAGGTGGAGGGTAGAAGCAGGAGGATTAGGAGTTCAAGGTCATCCTAGCCAACACAGCAAGTTAGTTGGAGGCTGGTCTGTGCTGTATGAGACCCTGTCTCAGGAAGGAAGGAAGGAAGGAAGAAGGAAGGAAGGAAGGGAAAGAAAAATCAAGAAATGGTAGCAGTGTGTTTTCACTGCCTGATTTAATCCCTTTGGTTTCTTTGCACTCTGTTTTCCCGATTATTAAAAAAAAAAAAAAAAAAAAAAAAGACACTTTACAATAGCACATGAGTTCAATGATCAAAAAAATTTACCATTTGACAGAAGAAACTAAACTACTTGCCCATCATTCTGGAGCCAAATGCTTTTAAATCTGAAATTCTTGTGAGCGCCAGTAACTACGAAGCTTGCTAAAGCTTTCAGGTTTTGAGAATGGGTCAGGGCTGCCCAGCCTGACCTAAAACTCCCTGCAGAAACAAGGGGGCTCTGACTTCTCTCTCCTGTCTTTACCCTCTGAGTGCTAGGTTTCCAGCCATGCACCCTAACACCTAATTTTATGCAGACCCAGGGATTGAACCCAGGGCTTCATGCATGTTAGGCAGCCCTCCCTCCCCAGCCCCTGCCAACGGGCGAGAGGTCTTGAGCATGTTTAGGATCGTCCCAGGAGCACAGGTTTATCCTGAAGGGTGTTTGGTGACTGGCACCTGAGATGATGGAGTAACTTTCCTTCTTAATCTGTGCTTAATCACCTCGCTCCCGTTCCCATCAAGTAAACGATTGTTGCCTTAAGGGTGACACCTGGCGAAGCTGCTGAGAGCAGAATCTGAACTCAGTCAGGTTTAATCCTCTGCCCTTCTGTTGACATGCTCTGTGGTGCTTTGATCAAGTTCCTTGACCTCTCTGTGCCCAAGGTGTGGCTGCATTCATTAAACGTTTTCATCTGTAAAACTTTAGAACAGGAATTAACACAGTATATGTACAGACCTGTCTGCTGCGCCCTCCCTTCTTTCCTTTTTTTTTTCTTCTTTTTCTTTTTTTTTTTTTTTTTTTTTTTTTTTTTTTTTTGCTGTTTTGTGACAGGGTTTCTTGGGGCCCAGGCTGGCCTCAAACTTGATATGTAGCCCAGGATGACCCTGAACTCCTGATTTTCTGCCTTCTGAGTGCTGGGATTACAGGAATGCCTCCCCACACCTAGCGGGTTGTTTGTTTGTTTGTTTGCTTGCTTGTTTGTTTTAAGACAGGGTCTCACTATATCCTGGAACTCACTGGAGTGACAAGTGACTAGACAGGGTGGCCTCAAACTCAGAGATCTGCCTGCTTCTGCCTCCCAAGTGCTGGGATCTCACTCAGCTCTGGCTAAGTCATAGCTAAGTTTCATTTCCAGCCTAGATAATATGAATCAGACACAGATGGGACGCAACTGCAGGAGTCCAGCACACGGCTGAAACAAGCTCTTCCCCTGTGAAGGAAGTGGGCAGAGAGCCAGCACCCGGCCCACGGCCAGCCCAGTCCTGTGTGCTCACCTGCTGTGTGGCTTACTCTCTCTTTGTCTTCAAAGACTAAGCACTAGTGTCTTCTTCCTCTGGGAGAGCAGTCCCGTGCGTCCTTGACGGCTGTGTGGGATGGCAGATACAGGAGGTGTCTAGACACCCCTTGGAAGCTGTAACAAATGTGAACTGAATCGCCCTACTCCAAAGAATCCAGTTTTTAGAATGGCCTTGGTTTGTAACTCAGCAGTTCTCAACCTGTGGGTCATGACCCCCTTAGGAAGTTGAACAACCCTTGCACAGTGGTCGGATATCCTGCAGTCAGGCACTTAGGTTACAACTCACAGTAATAGCAAAGTCACAGTTACGAAGTGGCAATGAAATAATACAGTGGTTGGGGTCACCACAACATGAAGAACTGTATGTATTGAAGAGTCTCAGCATTGGGAAGGTTGAGAACCACTGAGCGTGAGAAAAAGAAAATAGCCTGCCCGGCTCTTCTCTGTGGCCAGACACAGACTGAGCCGCTCAGCTCCTCTGCATCTTCGCCTCTGGAGGTCACTGTTTACCGCCTAAAGGCGATTTCTTCCCATGGCAAACTCTAAAAGCTAGGAGGAGGAGCCTCAGTTGTTGGCACTGGGTCATGAGGCCCTGGCTAGTATTTAAAGCCCTTTTTCTTGCACGATTTTGTCTATGAGCCCTGGAGTCAGCCAATATTTCAGATGCTCAGGAATTTAACTGTGATGACTATTGCACGTAGATGTGGCTTTCCAAGCCTACAGTCAGTGCAAACTCTACCTAAGGCTCACCATAACTTCTCATAGAACTGAGAATTTGATAGTAAAATGCGTATGGAACAACAAAGAGCCAAGAACGGCCAAGATGTTTCTTTTCCAACGCTGAAGGGGGAACCCAGGGCCTGGTGCATGCTATACAAGCCTTCTATCACTGATCTATGCCCCTAGTCCCTCCATGGTGGCTCCTCTGTGTACCACTGAGTCAAGCCTCCAGTGATAGCCAGGCTGACCTTGAATATGGAGTTTTGGGATACCTGCCTTTCAGAGAGCCACGTAATCAGGCAGCTAGAGCAGCTGAGAGACAGAGAGGCAGTGGTCCTGACAGATGGGGATTCATTTTATTTTAGTTTTTTATTTGTGTGGGTGTTTAGCCTGTATGTATGTATGTATGTATGTATGTCTACCACACACATTCCTGGTGCCCGTGGAGGCCAGAAGAAAACATTAGATCCCCTGGGACTGAAGTTACAGATGGTTCTGAGCCACTATGTGCATACTGGGAATAGAACCGCAGTCCTCAGACAGTGCTCTTAACTGCTGAGCCAGCCCTCCAGCCTCGAGACTGTGTTATTTATTTATTTATTTTTCTCGAGACAGGGTTTCTCTGTGTAGCCCTGGCTGTCCTGGAACTCACTTTGTAGACCAAGCTGGCCTTGAACTCAGAAATCCACCTGCCTCTGCCTCCCGAGTGCTGGGATTAAAGGCACGCGTCACCACCGCCCGGTGGAGACTGTTATTTTTAATTGTAATTTTCTAAATGCCTGTGGCCTCAGCCTTGCCTTCTGTATTGGGAGTCCCTTCCCCCCCCACCCCCAGACTAAGGTATAGCACCATGTCAAACACATGAAATCAAAACAGATGAGATCACTCACTGGGTAAAGGCACCCACTGCCAAGCCCAAGACCTGACTCCAATCCCTAAAACTCACTTACTTGGAGGGGCTATCCTTTTCATGTAGCCCAGGCTGGCCTCACACTCACTGTGTAGCTGGAGACGACTTTGAGGCTCTTGCTGCTTACCCCTTCAGACCACTGGGATGGCAAACGGGTACCCACACTTGAACTTATGTGGTACTGGGAAGCCAGAGTCTCGTGCACACTAGGCAAGGACTCTGTCACACCCTAGCCCGCAATGTCATTCTTCACCCTGACCTTGAAACAGGTTCTCATCATGTGCCCTGAATGAGGTCTTGGATTGACAGATATCTGTTCTGCCTCCCCAATGCAACACCACACCTGGCTTGGGTGCTAGCTATTTATTTATTTATTTATGGCTTTTGGGGTTTTTGTTGTTGTTGTTGTTTTAGTTTTTTTGGTTTTTTGTTGTTGTTGTGTTTGTTTGTTGGTTGGTTGGTTGGTTGGTTGGTTGATTTTTTGAGACAGGGTTTCTCTGTATAGCCCTGGCTGTCCTGGAACTCACTCTGTAGACCAGGCTGGCCTCTGAGGAGAACAATGGCTTCCCTTTGGTTCTGGCCTGAAAGGGTCAGAGCAGTTAACTGGAGGAAAGTTCAGGGGTCATCCCTCCTGAAAGGGAGGGATGTCCTAACATGACTTTCTGTGGGCCAGAGGTTTTCCTTGGTCCTAGTCAGGAGAGGAGGATATCCTTGGGTCTGCTGGTATACAGTTCCTTCTTCTGAAGAACGTTTTTGTTATGAGAAAATGACTCCAAAAATGATAATATTGTGTGCCAGGTACAACTAAGTAAAAATGATATTTTTGAGCAAAAATTGCAAAGTCATACCCCATGTTTATAAGCTGAAGAAATCAATAAAGCTTTGCTACTTGCCATGGGAGTGGTAGTCTGTCTGTCTCTTTAAGGCGTTCGCAAAGCTGGTCTTCGTCAGGCCTCGAACTCAGAAATCTGCCTGCCTCTGTCTCCCAAGTGCTGGGATTACAGGCATGCGCCACTACTGACCGGCTATTTATGGCTTTTTGAGACAGGGTTTCTCTGTGTAGCCCTTCCTGAAACTCACTCTGTAGATCAGGCTGGCCTCAAACTCAAAGATCTGCCTGCCTCTGCCTCCCGAGTGCCAGGGTTAAAGAAAGGCGTGTGCCACCACACTTAAATCTTTTATTTTCTTCTTAAATGATTTGTGTTTATTTTATGTGAATTAGTGTTTTGTCTGCATGTGTGTGTGTTTAAGGGTGTCAGATCCCCTGGAACTGGAGTTACAGTCTGTTGTAAGCTGCTATGGCTATGTGGGTGCAGGAAATTAAACCTGGGTCCTCCGGAAGTGCAGCCAGTGCTCTGACCACTGGGCAATCTCTCCACCCCCTGCTGTCATTCTTCTTTAAAATAAAAAATTTTTTAAAGATTTATTTATTCTTATGTATGTGAATACACTGTAGCTGTCTTCAGTTACTTCTGAAGAGAGCATTGGGTCGCATTACAGATGGTTGTAAGCTATTGTGTGGTTGCTGAGAATTGAACTTAGAACCTCTGGAAGAGAAGTCAGTGCTCTTAACCACTGAGCCATCTCTCCAGCTCCCCTGGTATCATTCTTAAAAGTCATTTTATAAAGGGAAGGATGCTAGAGTGATTTGTTGCCTGACCTTGTTCATTTTAGTTTTGGCTTTATAATAAGCCTATATATATATATATATTGCTGTCTGGAATATTCTACAACTTTCTT
Source organism: Mus musculus (assembly GCF_000001635.26). NCBI lineage: Eukaryota > Metazoa > Chordata > Mammalia > Rodentia > Muridae > Mus > Mus musculus. Next base: position 4,022,256 of record NC_000085.6, read on the forward strand.
GGAGTCATGAAAGATGATTATTGTAAAGAATTTTTTTGAGCTGTTGAATGGATGATAGTTTTCCCGTTGAATTTTTAAGCCTGTGTTTAAACTCCAAAGTTTTTTCATTGACTTTTTGTTTGTTTATTTATATGTGTGTATCCATCTGTCCATCAGTCTGTCAATCTGTCTGTCTGTCTGCCCAGATGTGGGAATGTGCATATAATGGCATACGTGTGGAGGTCAGGGAACAATTTACACGAGTCCCTTCTCTTACCAAGTGAGTCCTAAAGATTGAACCCAGGTCTCAGATTTGTCAGCCAGCACCTTTGCCTGATGAGTCATCTCCCTGGCCCTGCTTGTTCCCATTTGTCTGACACTGGGCCATTCTTTGTAGCCCAGGCTGGCCTCCAACTCACCCACCCTTTTTCCACAGTCAGCTTGGTCACTACCAGGTTACAGGTGTCATAACACCCAGCTTCCCCTGTAGCCCAGGCTGGCCTCCAACCCTCCCTCCCTTCTCCACAGTCAGCCTGGTGACTACCAGGTTACAGGTGTCATAACACCCAGCTTCCCCTGTAGCCCAGGCTGGCCTCCAACCCTCCCTCCCTTCTCCACAGTCAGCCTGGTGACTACCAGGTTACAGGTGTCATAACACCCAGCTTCCCCTGTAGCCCAGGCTGGCCTCCAACCCTCCCTCCCTTCTCCACAGTCAGCCTGGTGACTACCAGGTTACAGGTGTCATAACACCCAGCTTCCCCTGTAGCCCAGGCTGGCCTCCAACCCTCCCTCCCTTCTCCACAGTCAGCCTGGTGACTACCAGGTTACAGGTGTCATAACACCCAGCTTCCCCTGTAGCCCAGGCTGGCCTCCAACCCTCCCTCCCTTCTCCACAGTCAGCCTGGTGACTACCAGGTTACAGGTGTCATAACACCCAGCTCCCCCTGTAGCCTCTGGTTTATGAGTCCCAGGCTTGCCGTTCAAGGCCAGAAGCTCAGGACTGTAGCTGCTTCACATTTTACTTTCGTGAGAAACAGAGAGGAACTTTTGTTTATGCGGTCTTTATTGTTTGGGAGGATTCTGATAAGGCCAGGAACTTCAGCTCCACCATTGAACACAAGTCCCGTCCCCTTGTGTGGGAGATTGCCGTCATTTCCTCTGAAAATCTGATACAACAATGAGCATTGTGCCAAGGAAACCCTCAACTGTAACAGGGTCATTGGGGCCATACTTAAGAAATAGATCATAGGCCTGAGGCCACAAGGGCACCGTCTTTCACTGTTACTGTTTATTTATTCATTTTGAGATAGGGTCTTACTATGTAACTCCAGTCGGCCTTGATCTTGGAGACCTTCTACCTCTCTGGTATTGGGATTACAGGTGACTCCAGAGACAATCTGAGCAGCTGCCTCTTGTCCCTGCCGTTGTGACTTCCCATCATGACGGACTGCACCCTGGAACTGTAAGCCAGAATAAACCCTTCCTTCCTGATATTGCTTTTATCAGTGCATTTTATCACAGAAAAAATGAACTAACACAAGTGAAGCGATGTCTTCTAGCCCTGGAAGCCCCTCAGGGTTACTCCCTGGCCCAGTCCTCCTCAGGCAGTGAAACATTTCACTGAGAAGACTGAAGTCAAAATACTTTTTTTTTAATTAGGTATTTTCCTCATTTACACTTTCAATGCTATCCCAAAGGTCCCCCATACCCACCCCCCCATCAAAATACTTTTGAACTTGTTTGAAAACCACCAAAGCCCAGCACAGGTGGCACAGGCCTTTAATCTAAGTTCTTGAGAGGCAGGGGCAGGGGCAGGGGCAGGGGCAGAGAGGCAGAGAGGCAGAGAGGCAGAGAGGCAGAGAGGCAGAGAGGCAGAGAGGCAGAGAGGCAGAGAGGCAGAGAGGCAGAGAGGCAGAGAGGCAGAGAGGCAGAGAGGCAGAGAGGCAGAGAGGCAGAGAGGCAGAGAGGCAGAGAGGCAGAGAGGCAGAGAGGCAGAGAGGCAGAGAGGCAGAGAGGCAGAGAGGCAGAGAGGCAGAGAGGCAGGGGCAGAGGGCAGAGGCAGAGGCAGAGAGGCAGAGGCAGAGAGGGGTCAGGGGCAGGGGCAGAGGGCAGAGGGCAGAGGCAGAAAGGCAGAGGCAGAGAGGGGGCAGGGGCAGGGGCAGAGGGCAGGGGCAGAGGCAGAGAGGCAGAGGCAGAAAGGCAGAGGCAGAGAGGGGGCAGGGGCAGGGGCAGAGGGCAGAGGGCAGAGGCAGAAAGGCAGAGGCAGAGAGGGGGCAGGGGCAGAGGGCAGAGGGCAGAGGCAGAAAGGCAGAGGCAGAGAGGGGGCAGGGGCAGAGGCAGAGAGGCAGAGGCGCAGAGGCAGAAAGGCAGAGGCAGAGAGGGGGCAGGGGCAGGGGCAGAGGGCAGGAGCAGGGGCAGAGGCCAGAAGATCTTTGTGAGTTGAGGCCAACCTGGTGTACAAAGTTCCAGAATAGTCAAGGCAAAACAAAACCAAACACCCACCCCCCAAATCTAATGCAATTCCCTGTTGCCTTCTGCTCCTGTGACTTAAAAGTCACCCATGTGTGGTGGTTGGTGTTCATTGTTAACTTCACGAAGTCTACAGTGGCCTGGGAGATGGCATGCTTGTGGGGACTCACCGTATTCAGTTAGGTGGAAAGACCCTACTGTCCCTGCAGTCTTGATCTGCTCACACCAAGGGCCTCTGTCTGACCCAACCTCCGTCCGCGCTGGTAACCCCACCTCCAGTCACCTTTATCTCTTTCTCTCCTCCATCCTTCAACAAAATGGGTCATCAGAGGGAGCAGTGGAGAGTTGGGATTGCCCAGATATGATGTTGAACCTGACCCCAGTACCTGGAGGGCAGGGTAATCTCTTCCGGGGTTTCCAGTTTACCCGTGATACCTTGTAAGGCTCCCTGTGACCTAGAACACTATAATAAATCTCTATGTATATGTGCACATGTATGTACACATGAAAAGAATAAGATGCCATTCCTAAGCATGCCCCTCTGGCATAGTGACTATTTTGAGTTGAAGACATTTGAAAGATATTGTTTTATTTCTTTTTTTTCCTATCTCAAAAGGAGGGGATGAAATTCCCATCAGGACAGTGGCCTCCCTGCAGCAGAGCAGGGCAGGGACAGAAGGCATGCTGGCCCATTTCCTTGTCCTTCTTACTGATGCCTCGCACTGCCCACCGCTACCCTGTGTCCTGAGACTCACAAAGCACCATTCAGGTTTGCTTTGAGACCATGGATGGTTCCACCCGTCAGCCTCAACACATGGAACCAGCCCTCGTCATCCACACCAACCTCACCAGCCCTGAGCTACCACTTCAGCCAGGACACTAAACCTCCTCATGTCCCTCTGCTTGCGCTGCCTGAACTTCAGTGAATTCTGTCAGGAATGGAGGTAGGTGTGATACCTGGAAGCTATTACTCCCCACCTAAGGTTGTGCTTGGGCTAAGGCTAAGTAAGAAGGGAGACTACTGAGGCTGAGGGAAATCTGCACAAACAGCTCACAAAAAAAAAAAGATTTAATTTATATATTTGGGTGTTTTGTCTGCATATACATTTGCACACCAGGAGAGGGCATTGGATCCCATGGGACTACAGTTACAGATGGCTGTGAGCCACCATAAAACTGAACCCAGAACCTTTGGAAGAGCAGGCACTGCTCTTGACTGCTGAGCCATCTCTCCAGATCCCTGTAATTCTTTTTAAACCAGGAATTAAAATCTTTTTTTTTACATTTCAAACTTTATTTTTATGGTAATAGGGGTTCAACTAAGAGTCTTAGACACACGTACTAGGTGAGTGTTCTACCGATTATATACATCCTCACCCCTCTCCTAAAACACTTTAAACCAGCCAGTGCCTTTAATCCCAGTAATTGGGAAGCAGAGGCAGGTGAATCCCTGTGAGTTTGAGGCCAGCCTGGTTTACAGAGGGAGTTTCAGGGCAGCCAAACCTACAGAGAGAAATCATGTCTAGAGAAAACCAAAACCAAACAAAAGCCACTTTATTTTAGGTGTGGGCACGTGCATACCATAGAACACATGTGGAGGTCAGAGCACAGCTTACTGGGTCAGTTGTCTCTTTCTGCCACATGGGTCCTGGGGATCGGACCCAGGTTCTCAGGCTTGGCAGTGGGCTTAACGCAGGCTCCTTTACCTGCCAAGCCAGCTCGCCTCACCAGATCTAGAAGTAAATTTTGTTTTGTTTTTGTTTTTTGTTTTTTGAGACAGGGTTTCTCTGTGTAGCTCTGGCTGTCCTGGAACTCACTTTGTAGACCAGGATGGCCTTGAACTCAGAAATCCGCCTGCCTCTCTCTGCCTCCCAAGTGCTGGGATTAAAGGCGTGCGCCACTACGCCTGGCCTAGAAGTAAATTTTGTTTTCCCAAGTTTCTCAAAACAGGGAGAGTCCCTGGCTGGGACTTTTCTTGTTTTGGTGGTGCTGTGCTCAAATGATCCTGAGACATCCACTCGAGGCTTCTCAGTGTGCCATGCCTCAGACCCAGCTCAACCCAAGAAGACAGCTCTGGGGTGCAGCAGAATGGTAAGGACCTCTCTCTGCGTCAGTCAGTAAAGTGCTGGCTCTGTGAGCATGTGGGCCTGAGTTCAATCGCCCATGTCTGGGTAGAAGCCAGATGTGGGCAAATGCCCCTGTAACCCCAGCACAGCTTGCAGCAGGTAGGGGGCACCTGGCAGTTGATCCCACTGACTCTAGTGAAAGACCTCCATGGGGATACTCCCACCCGAGTCACGAGATAGCACGCACCCAAAGAATCATGAGAAACAGTCTTGATGCAAACACACGAGGTAGTTTAATGACGGAGCTCGGGGCCGACACATATCTCACGAAGGAGACAGAGGTGTCGACCCCGAGGCTCAAAAGTTAGGGGTTTATATAGGAAAAGAGTGGGGGTAGGGGAAGAATTGACGCGGCTTCACACAATTGGACAGTTTAAACATCAGCAAACTGTACATGCAGAGCGAGGTAACAGCAATTCTGAGGGGCAGGGGCTTATGACTCAGCTGAGATAGTCTGGACATCCCTGCTGAGATGTCCCGGATATCTTTGCAGGTCTTCTCCTATCTTAATGGCTAGCCAGTTCCTTGAATGACTTAACAGCAACAGCCTTTGTTCTTTGCCCTTGGCCCAAAAAGCCCTCCTAACTAGCAAGCCACATGAGTCATGGACCTTGAATTTAATTTTCTTTCACTAGCTGTGAGACCCTGTCTCAAAAATAAGATGGTAGCAGGGTGTGGCGGCACAAACTAATCTCAGTACTTGGGGGGATAGATACAGGCACATCTCTTGAGTTTCAGACCAGCTAGAGCCATATGGCAAGACTCTGTGTCAAACAAACAAAACAGTGGAAAGTAATTGAGAAAGATACAAGCTGCCAATCTCTGGTCTATACACAATCTCTCCCCCAAACCCTGCTCCCCTCCTCTCTCTCACATACACACCAACAAACCTCCCTTTGTCTCTCTTTCTAAATTTGGTTTGTGGGAGAATCTGGGTGAACTATGTCTTTGGGGACAGAGGCTCTGCCAGATTCTGTCATGAGAACTCTTGCTTCTGTTGGTTCTTTTTATACAGACAGATATTATCATTGTTCTTTGTCTTTTGTGTGACTGGCCATGTGGAGGGGAGTCACAGGGTAGAACCAGGAGTGGCCCCATGAGCTTGTGACTCCAGCCCACCTATAGACTAAAAAGCTGGGTTTCTTGCCTGGCCTATATTCATGAGGGTAAGATTTTATATGTGGGTCACCAATAAAATGAATCTGAGCATGTTTCTCCCCCTTATTTCATATGCAGAGCCTATATCTCAGTGATCACTGAGTGTATTCTCTCTGGTCTCAGTCAGGGAAACAAAATACTTAGTCCAGGCCATGTGGTCAGCCTGGAACAGCCTGGAAACCCAGGTCATTGAGGGTACAGTAATATTATATCTATCTGTGGTGCCAATTTCTGGGGAGATTGTCATAGGGAGAGATCCTAGTCTGAGGGGCCATTCTCTCATCAGCCTTCTCTGGCTCCTCCCACTCCCATCATGTGCTAGAATTGGCTAGTCCCTGGCTTGGGCACTTTCAGTCTCCCAAGTGGTGTTTTGCTGTCCATGGTAACATGGCGTTTGCTTTCTTGGGTTGTCCTTGAAAGTGACCACTTTAGATAGCAGGGATTTTGTCCTCTGCATCTACTTCAGGAAGAGCTTGACCCCATAGGAAAGAGTTATCCTAGCAAGATGAGGCTTACATACATCTGTAATCCCAGCATTTGGGAGGAACAGACAGGAAGACCAGGAATTCAAAGCCATCCTTGGCAACATAGCAAGTTTGAGGCCAGCCTGAGCTACATGAGACCCAGTAGAGAAAAATGGAGGAGGAGCAGGAGAAAGAGCAGAAGACAAGAAGGAGTAGCAGGGAGGAGGAGGAGGAGGAGGAGGAGGAGGAGGAGGAGGAGGAGGAGGAGGAAGACTACTTGGAAGAATAAAGTCGACAATCCCTAGGCAGAGACTAAGCCTGCAGCTTCTGATTGCCACAATTTCTGTTTCTGTTTTGTAGGAGTCTATTCATGTAGGATTTAGGATCAGAAGATGCTGGCCACTCATTTAATGACCTCCAAGTTTGATGATGGTGGTGGTAGGAGTGGGTAGTGGTTTTGGAGGCATAACACAAAGATTCTTGTGCCCACAGATCTCCAGAGAAACCAGGAATGTTAAGCACATATGACTGTCTTTGTAGTGGGTAAGATGAAAACCTGTTCTTCCATCCAGAAATCTGGGAGTTGGAAGTGACAACTATTGGGCCTGGTGATATCTGGTGGGCCAGGCCATATCAAACTCCTACCACCAGGACCAGAGGCACTAACACCCTAAATGGCCTCTTCCCTATCTTTATGTCAGAGACCAGTCCAGAGCCTTCCCTTGGCCCTTAAGCTATGCAGGTAGCCTATCTCTAGAGCCTATTTTTTTGGAAGAAATGACATGTATCCTGAGTTGAATTTCAATGTAATTATGTTTCTTTATGCACAGGGGATTGTATTATACCAGGACATTTTCCCCAAAATTATACTGGGTTTAAATACATTGGGATAAACCCCTGATATCAGACTCTTTTTCTTGTTTGTTTGAGATTCACTTCCCTGCCTGACATCTGCAGAGATGCCCTCGGGTGATGCTGATGCTGATAGTGATGAAGATAATGATTTGAGACAGGTTCTCCTGTAGCTCAACCTGACCTTGACTTTTGATTCTCCTGTCTCTACTTCTTGAGTGCAAGGATTACAGGTGTGAGCCTCCATGCTAGCTCTTTAGTTGATGTTATTTATTTGTGTTAATCTTATTTCTTTGTGTGGGTGGGGCAGGACAGGGTGTGTATGGATGTGTGTGTGTGCACACACACACACTTTCTCTCTTCTTCCTTCCTTCCTTCCTTCCTTTCTTCCTTTCTTTCTTTCTTTCTTTCTTTCTTTCTTTCTTTCTTTCTTTCTGTCTTTCTTTCTTTCTTTCTTTCTTCTTTCCTTTCTTTCTCTCTCTTTCTCTCTTCCTTCCTTCCTTCCTTCCTTCCTTCCTTTCTTTCTTTCTTCCTTTTCTTTTCTTTTCTTTCTTTTTTTTTTTTTTTTTGAGTCAGGAGCTCACTCCATAACCAGGCTAGTCTGGAACTAACTCTGTATGGAGTGCTTTCTCAATGCTGGGCTCCAGGTGTGGTGGTATGCACTCGTAATTTATCCTAGCATACAGGTGGCAGAGATAGGTGGGCAGTGAGTTCAATGCTAGCCTGGGCTTTATAACAAGACTATTGACAGCTGGGGTTTTATTGCCGTGAAGAGACACCATGACCACAGCAACTCTTAGAAAAGAACACATTTAGTTGGGTCTGGTTTACAGTTCAAAGGTTTAGTCCATTGTCATGGCAAGAAGCATGGTAGCATGCAGGCAGAAATGGTGCTGGAGAAGGAGCTGAGAGTTCTACATCTGGATCAGTATTCGGCAGGAAGAGAGACTGACACAGGGCGTGGCTTGAGCTTCTGAAAACTCAAAGTCCCCAGTGACACACTTCCTCCAACAAAGCCACACCTACTCCAATAAGACCACACCTCCTAATAGTGCCATTCCCTATGAGCCAATGGGGTCCATTTTCATTTAAACCACCACAACTATCTTAAACTATCAAAACTCAAGTGTTTTAGTTTGAATGGGAAATGTCCTCCACAGGCTCCTGTGTTTGAACACCTGGTCCCTAGCTTGTGGCCCTGTTTTGGGATCTGTGGAACCTGATGAACAGATAGGCCTAGCCACCTGACCTAGACCACTGGGGTGGATATTGAGGGTTACAGTGTGGCCCTTATTTTGGACTGAGTTCTCTTTCCTGATCCACCAAGAAGTGAGCAAGTCATGGCTGATGGTCCTGCTGCCAGGAATCCCGCCAGGCTCCCCACCGTGGTGGACCGTAGCTCTGGTCTGTAGTAACCTCCCTCCAAATCACTTCTGCAGGGTATCTGGTTCCAGACAGGAGAAAAGTAACTAACATAAAAATGAAACTGGAACATCAAAAGCAGCCGCTATTCCTCAGGCCTCATTCTTCTGTGGGTCCACTCAGATAAGGAGCTCACTAGACACCAGGAGTCCCCCTGAGGCAAAGACTCTGGGGCTCTGGTCAACATTTACCCCATGATACCCCCATCCTCAGGCAACATAAAAGTGAGATTCAGGCAACTTGAGCCAGGCATGGTGGCACATGTCTTTAATCCTAGCATTTGGGAGGCAGAGGCAGAGGCAGGCGGATCTCTGTGAGTTTGAGGCCAGCCTGGTCTACAGAGTGAGTTTCAGGACAGCCAAAAACCAAAACCAAAACCAAAAACCAAAACCAAAAAAACCCACAAATAAAGAAATCAAACGGTTCCTGGTTCCTCCTCCTCCTCCTCCTCCTCCTCCTCCTCCTTCTTCTTCTTCCTTTTTTTTGTTTTTGTTTGTTTTGGTTTTTTTTGAGACAGGGTTTCTCTGTATAGCTCTGGCTGTCCTGGAACTCACTCTGTAGACCAGGCTGGCCTCGAACTCAGAAATTCACCTGCCTCTGCCTCCCAAGTGCTGGGATTAAAGGCGTGAGCCCCCACTTCCCGGCCCTTCTTATTTTTATTTTATGTGTGCAAGAGTTTTGTTTACCTCTGTGTCTGTGCACTGTGTGTGTGCCTGGTGCCCATGGAGACCAGAAGAGGGTGTCAGATCCCCTGGTACTGGAGCTATAGTGGGAGCCACCATATGGATGCTGGGAACTGAACTTGGATCCTCTGGAAAAGCAGCCTGTGCTCTTAACAGCTAAACCATTTCTTCAGCCCCAAATGAAATGTAATTAAAACAAAGAAGAAAAGGCCTACTTAGTGTAACATAGTGCTTCTATTTGAAGTAATCTAGATTTTAAAAGAAAGTTTTATTTTATTTATTTTAATTGAGTGTAAGAGCTTGAGGTAGAGATGGGTTCGATTCTCAATATCCACATGGCAGCCCACAACCATCATAGCTCTAGGGCCAGGAGATCCAATGTCCTCTTCAGGCTTCCACAGACACTATATGGAATGTGGTGCACAGACATTCAAGCAGGCTAAACACCATTCACATCAAACAAAGAGGCCTGGAGAGATGACTCAGTCATTAAGAGCACTGGCTGTCCTTCCAGGGGCCCAGGCTCAATCCTGAGCTCCCACATGGCAGCTTGTCTGTAAAATTCAGTTCCAGAGCTTAGAGACCCTCATATAGACATATGCAGGCAAAACACCAATACACATACAATAAAAATAAATCTTTTTTTTTTTTTTTTTTTTTTTTTGGTTTTTTTCGAGACAGGGTTTCTCTGTGTAGCCCTGGCTGTCCTGGAACTCACTTTGTAGACCAGGCTGGCCTCGAACTCAGAAATCCACCTGCCTCTGCCTCCCAAGTGCTGGGATTAAAGGCGTGCGCCACCACCGCCCGGCAATAAATCTTTTTTTAAAGGATAGTGTGAGGGCTGGCTGCTATTCCAATGGACCTGGGTTCAGTACCCAGCACATGACAGCTCACAAGTGTCTGTAACTCCAGCTCCAGGGAACCCAACGTCATCACACAGACTCATTTCACATAGATACAAATGCAGGTGAACACCAATGCACATAAAATAGAAATAAATAATTTTTTAAAAAGTGCTATGTGGGGGGCTGGTGAGATGGCTCAGTGGTTAAGAGCGCTGACTGCTCTTCCAAAGGTCCCAAGTTCAAATCCCAGCAACCACATGGTGGCTCACAACCATTCGTAACGAAATCTGACACCAGAAAAATGACACCATGCTCCTTCTTCTATCGCCCTATTCCTCTGAGGCAGGGTCTCTCACTGAAGCTGGAGTTCAAGTTTCTTTGGCTAGGCTGAAAGCCAGCGATCCGCAGCCATCCTCCTGACTTCAGGTCCACACCTGACTTGTTACCTAACTACTAGGATCCATATGCTGGTCCTCAGGGTCGCACAGCAAAGGGCTGCTCCTCACGGTCGCGCAGCAAAGGGCTCCTAAATGTTGAGCCCTGACTGTCTCCAGCATCTGATCTGCATGTTTGGAAGGACAGGGGAAACGCTCCTGATAAGAAGCTTAGCTTAAGGCCAGCCAGCTCCCAGGGGCAATGGAGAGATGAACTTAAGCTCCCAGCAGGGTCTGTTTGCTCTCGTGCTTGCTCATCTTCAGTCTTTCTGTTTGCCAGTCTCCAGCAGCTCACCTGACTCTTCTCTCCCTCAGCACAACTCAGTTTTTAAGAAAATTTCTGGGGAAACTTTGCACAGGGGATAAAGCGGCTATGCATAGCACAACCCCAAACCCAATTCTGTCAAGTACTTTGTGCTAAGAATATTTTAAAGATCTGAGAGGTGGCTTGGTGCTCAAGAGCACTGGCTGCTTTTCCAGAGGACCCAGGTTTGGTTCCCAGCACACAAGGCATCTCTAGCTGCCTGTAACTCCATTTGCAGGAGAGCCATCGCCCTTTCTGCCCTCCATGGACACCAGCACAGAGCTTGGGAAAATACTTATATATATATATATATATATAATAAAAATAAGTAAATCTAAAATAAATAAGTAAATAAATAGATAAGCAGCAGCTGAGGAAATCCCCTTGTAAAAGGCACCGTGGCTTGATGAAGTTTCTTCCGCCAAAACTCACAATCTCATTCAACTGTCAACATGACAGTATTGAAATAGCCAGGCAGTGGAGGTGCAAGAAGTCAGGCAAATCATTAACTTCCAAGGCCAGCCTGGTCCACAGAGTTCCAGGACAGCCGGGACTACACAGAGAAACCCTGTCTCAAAAAAAAACCAAAATAGACAGACAGACAGACACACACACACACACAGGAGAGGGAGGGAGAGAGAGAGAGAGAGAGAGAGAGAGAGAGAGAGAGAGAGAGAGAGAGAGAGAGAGAGAGAGAGAGAGAGAGAGAGAGAGAAAGATCAGGAAAGAAAGGAAGGAAGGAGGGAAGGAAGAAAGAAATGCTACTAAGAGGTGTTGGGTGCTGGTGACAGACTCCTCAAGAGTGCTTTATCGCTGAAGATTAGATTGCCAGGCTCCTCTGTGACACCTGTGTCCTTCCCCAGGTGTACTTCTTCCTTGCCAGAAGCTGGGTGGATTCAGATACAATGTTTTTTTAACTCCAGAACCCTGTAGCCTCTCCCCTGTAGACAAACAGTATCTTTTCAAGATGCTAGAATGTATCGAATAACGATTAGCTTCTACTCAGCATTGTAGCATTGTCCCTGTCAGCTATTATCAAGTAATCCCTGTGTGCCATGGCAACGTGAATACTGGCAACATCTTTCATGTTGGTCCTAAGTAATATTGACGCTCAGATTGCTCCTTACCCTTCCCAGGGCAGAAGGGAAGAGGCTGCAGACTTGAAAGAGGGGCTCCTGAAGGACAAGACAGGGAGCCAACACAGAGTCAGAATGACAGGCAGGTGATTAAATGTTAAGGAAGCTAATGAAGGGGAATGCAGAGCTCAGCTACAGAGTGCAAGATCCTCAAGGTGAGCGCCAGGAGTCCAGAAGGATGGATGGATGGCTACTTGAATGGGCCTCATCACACAGTGGGGATAGGGCCACCGTAGAGGTGGAGCTCAGGTGAAGCTTAGAGATTCTCTTCCAATTGGTCCCTGGTGGCCTTGCTGTGTGGTTGAATGACAGGCTTCTATGGGGTCTGGTGAAGTTGTTGCACTTTTCCTTGGAGTGTTTGGTAAGTTCTTGGGCTCATTTTTTTTTCACACAGTTTTAATATACACACTCGCCCATGGGTTCCAATCTATATTGAGTAGCTTATAGACGGTGTCAGTCAGAGACTGTGAGTGGTGCTGGTTGGATAATGGTGATTACAGGCACAAAGGAGATGCAGTCATCCTGTGTCTGCATTTACACTCCAAGGAAACACTCAGCCCAAAAGCCACTGTCTCATGCAAATTAGAGCATGGTGGTGACTCAGAGCATTTAGTGGATGGTGACAATCTACACAGTTACCTAGCCTCAGGGGTTCTCTTACAACAACAAAATCCAGGCTGAAAAGAGAAATGTCCTTCTCAGCCTTGGCTGTCCTGGAACTCACTATGTAAACCAGGCTGGCCTCGAACTCAGAAATCCGCCTGCCTCTGCCTCCCAAGTGCTGGGATTAAAGGTGTGCGACCTGCCAAGAAATGTCCTTCTTATCTTCAAGCACAGAATATTGAGGCCAAGGAGAGAAACTTGCAGGAACAACCTGAGCACAGTCCACAGCTGTGATCACAACATTTCAGAGATAGACACTCACACATCACCAGCAAGGTAAGCAGAGGCCCTCTGTATAGTTTGTGACCCTTCACCAGGCCAGCCTCAGGTCACAGTGCCTCAGTCTATCCCAAGGCAGGGAACTAGCTTGGCCTGTAGCCAGGTGTTGAGTGTTTCTAGGACTGACTGGCAAATCAACATGGGTCCCCCTTCATTAGATGTTGGTTCATTTCTCTTCTTCTGCTCTTAACCCCTTCCTGTTTCAAAGGTCAGCAAATATTAAGCAGGAAGATGTCCTGGTCCCACCCTTATGTGCAAGTTTCCTGTCCTCTGCCCTTTTCCAGCCTGAGGGTCCCAGAGCCCCCTTTTCAACAGGAAACAGCACCAAAGACACCTCTTCTGTCTTACAAACTTTATTAGTGCTGGGAAAACGGGGACAAGAAGCTCTTGTCTCTTCAGTCCACTACTGTTTGCCATTGCCATTGATGGGACGGTTCACATGTTCCGGGGAGGACAGAAAGGCCTTGATCTTGGGCCGGGCACTGAGGCGAGCCACATAGGCAGAGAGCAGGGGGAAGTTGTCCAGGCAGCCAGGGGCCAGGACTTGGTGGATCAGCAGCAGGTCCAGCAAGTTGTAATCGGCAAAGGAGATCTGCAGGGGCAGGAGGTGTGGGTCTCAGAAGCTGGGAGGAGGCTGGGGCTGGGGGGCAGAGAGCTGAGGGCCCCCACCTCCACCCCTTAGCTCTGCTCCACTTTACATATGGCTCCCTCTTGTCCTTATCCACAAGGCAAAGGCAATGCAAGAGATGCTCACCTGGTCACCCACGATGAAAGCTTTGCCTCCCTGGTTCTGGGACAGCAGGGTCTCAAAAGGCTTCAGATGCCCAGGCAGGGCCTTCACGTAGTCATTCTTACCATTCTCCTGCCAGGGAGACACCCAAAGATGTACCATCCTCCCACTGTCACAGTGCCCTGGGCACTGGACTCCTGCTGCCCTGTAATGAATTCCAGATATACCCCACCCCCCAGGGACATGGCCTACCACTACCTACTTCCTGGGCTGCCTGGTGTCAGGAGACTAGCCACCACTGTGCCTGCTGCCAACACCCAGGCTTTGACCAGGTCTCAGTCACTTCAGCTGCTAATTCTTTCTTACACCATTCAACCACTCCATCCCTTCTATGCTCTCCCTCCCTACCATAGGCTGCCCTGGACAGCTCACAGTGTAGCTCAGGCCACCCAACTACTGTGATTGCAGGTGTGCATTACCACCCCCAGCTAAGTTCTCTGGTCTTTATCATAGTAAAGCTCTCAGAGCTGGCACCCTGAGGATCATTCGGAGCTTCACATTTAAATCCAGCCATGAACAGACTCTTCAACAGCCCCACAGAGTCCAAGCCAGCTGGTCCAAGGGCTTTAGGACCTGGCCTTCTGCCCCAGCTCTGTCTCTTCATGTTCTGCCCCTATGCACACACCCACACACGTGAGGGCACACACACTCTTCCTATCTGCACCCGCTGACCTCTCCTGAAGCTGTCTATTGGCCCTCTTTACAGTGCCCCAGACTGCCCTACCCTGCTTCGGGCTCTGATACAGGAAAGGAAACTAGGGAGGCAAAAATACACAAAGCTCCTTTGCCCATCGCTCCCAACCCCCACTCCCCGGGATCTAGGCTCACATAGTTGGTGTAGATGAGGGTGACATATTTGCCGCGAAGGTCCTCCACCCCATCATTCACCATATCCATCTGGGCGGCCTCCCTCTGGTTTTTCCCATAAAGCCCTACGGGTTGAGAGAGACAGCATGACTGATCCCTGATTTCCTCAGGCATGTGGCTGTTGGTAGGTCGAGGTCTTGGGGGAGGGGATATGGGCAGTCATGTGAGACCCGAGCTCATGAAAGGCAACAGGAAGCCATGGCAGGCAGACCACAGATGCAGCCTGAACAAGAATAATCTCTGTGTGTCCCTGTTTTGCTCTGTCAACTCAAAACTAAAAAGGGAGTGGCCAGCTGGGCAGATACCCCCTGAAACAATAACTGATACCCCCCCCACCACCCTGCCCACCAGCTGGACCACCTGGGTTCAGGACTTACCCAAAGAGCGGCCAAGGTGTCTCAAGATGGCATTAGATTGGTAAAGGGTGAGGTCTCCATCCTCAAACTTGGGGAGCTGCCCATACAGCTGGAGGGAGGAACAAGAACCTTGGTGATGCTGCTGCCTCCCAGTCACAGCCCTCCTAAGGCCCTACCTCTGCCCCCTCCACTACGGGTGTCACTCACACAAGTGGGCTTGAGCAAGCCTTGCATCCAGGTATCTATGGTAACCACCTCCTCCTTCCAGCTCTGGCCCTGGTCAGCCAGCAGCATTCGCATGGCCTCACACCGCCCTGTATGGAGTCAGGGTAAGGATTTGGGGACAGCATTCAGGCCCAGCCTCAAAGCAATTTCAAGTACAAGGACCACTTGCAACCAGAAGGAGAATAAAAAATGAACTGGAATTTCTTCATGGAGGATAGGAATGGTGGGCTGCAACCCCTACCCCAGACCTCCCCTTCCTGCAGTCATTTGGTCTTACCTCGAACTGGGAAGTAGACAATGGTGTATGGTGGCACTGGGGTGGACAAGAGAAGAATGTTAGGTAGAAAAGGGGTAATGATTAGGTTTCAGAGTGGTACACTTTCCCACCCCATCTCCCGGGTCCCTTCTCTGGTTTGAAACGCCTCCCCATCCCCCACCCCACGCCCCAGGCTCCTGTTGCAAGCTGCCCGGTGCAAAGAGCGCCAGTCGTGAGCGAGCCCAGGCCCCGACAGCTGCAAGCTGGTTGTCCTGGGAAGCTGTGCGGAGCGGACTCACTGCCTGCTGGGTGCGGATTCAGTGCTGCGTAGACAGAGGGGTACTCAGAGTGAGGACGCACGCGTAGGCCACCGGGCCGCCAGCCTTATAAGGGGCATCGCGCTCCGCCCCGGATGCTGACTCAACACGTTGGAGAGAGAAGCCGGTAGCGGAGCTCTGCAGCTCCCGCCTCCTGCCGGGGACACTCGCTTGTGGGACCCGAGTCTGCAGCGGTGCTGGGTTCATTTTTTGGTCCTGCTCCGAGAAGGGTGTGTCCAGCTCCCTTCCACTTTGTACTGGAGCTGGACAGCTTTCTGCAGCATGTGCAACTCTGTCAGCCTTTTGCCTGTCCCCATCTACCAACCTCTGTAGTAGATTCCACTAGTGGCCATCCTTAACTCACCAACTTCTTTCTCCTCCCAAAGAGCTTCATTTGATCATTTGACCTTCGCCAGGAGTAATCAGAAAATTGTTATCCTAACTCCTCACACTCGACACAAACACCAAATAAATGATAAAAATAAACGAGACTAACAGGGTTGGAGAGATGGTGCAGCAGGTAAAGTACGTACTACACAAGTTCGAGCACCTTCTTCTCACCTCAGCACCTACATAAAAAGGGTGCAGCACGCATACAGAATCCCGACTCTAGTCCAGGTGGTGGCGGAGGCTCTCATCTTTAATCTCAGCACTCAGAAGAGAGGCAGGCAGATCTCTGTGAGTTTGAGGCCAGCCTGGTCTACAGAGTGAATCTCAGGACAGCCAAGGCTACACATGAGATTTTTGTCTTAGGAGAAAAAAAAAAAAAGGAACCCCAGCTCTGTGAGAATAGGGACAAATCTTGAGTTTTGTTAGCTGACCCGTCTAGATGAACAGGTAGGCTCCAGGTTGAGTAAGAGACCCTGTCTCAAAAAAATAAGGTGAAGAAAAAAAATTCATCTGTATGATTCTCCACCTTTAAACAGGCCAATCCAAGCCCCACATAACATAGGTGCACATTTACTGAATCTGGAGTCTTTATTCTGTTATGACATCTCTGTATTGTGTAAAACTTTCATTACATAAAACTGAATGATTTTTCAGTTGGTTTAAAAGAATCACCCCTAGTGACATCTTTTTTAAAGATTTATTTTATGTTTGTGAGTACACTGTAGCTGTCTTCAGACACACCAGAAGAGGGCATCAGATCCCATCACTGATGGTTATGGACCACCATGTGGTTGCTGGGAATTGAACTCAGGACATGTGGAAGAACAGTCAGTGCTCTTAACTGCTGGGCATCTCTTCAGCCCGATAATCCTTCTAATTTTAACTCTCAGGGCTAGTAAGAACAAGACAAAAAAAAAAAAAAAAAAAGAAGAAGCAAACAAAATCCACTAAAAGTTAGATTTCTGTTTAGATAAGATTTTATCTTCTCCTCGGTGTCTTACTTACTCTGAGAACTCTTGTTAACTCACCTTGGCTTGTATGTGTAGGGGGCAACAAAACTCACGTATCACCAGCAAGGTAAGCAGAGGCCCTCTGTACAGTTTGTGACCCTCCACCAGGCCAGCCTCGGGTCACAGTTCCTTAGCCCATCCAAAGCCAGGGAATTAGCTCTGGCCTGCAGCCAGGTGTTGAGTATTCCTGGGACTGACTGGCAAATCAACATGGGGCCCCCTTCATTACATGTTGGTTCACTTTTCTTTCTTCCTTCCTTCCTTTCTTTCTTCCGTTCTTCCTTCCTTCCTTCCTTTCTTTCCTTTTTTGTCCCTGGTTTTTAAGACAAGGTTTCTCTGTATAGATCTGGCTGTCCTGGAACTCTGTACACTCCTACACTCTGAAGATCAGGCTAGCCTCCAACTCAGAAATCCACCTGCCTCTGCCTCACAAGTGCTGGGATTAAATGTGTGCGCCACCACTGCCCAGCTCATTCATATATATATGTGTGTGTGTGTATGAGAGAGTTGGGGTGGGGGTGGGGGTAGAGGCAGGGTTTCTCTGTGTAGCCTTGGCTGGCCTGGAACTCACTTTGTAGACCAGGCTGGCCTCGAACTCAGAAATCCGCCTGCCTCTGCCTCCCAAGTACTGAGATTAAAGGCATGCACCACTATGCCCACTGTTTTGTTTTGTTTTTTAGATTTATTTATTATATGTAAGTACACACCAGAAGAGGGCATAAGTTCTCATTATGGATGGTTGTGAGCCACCATGTGGTTGTTGGGATTTTAACTCAGAACCTCCTGAAGAGCAGTCAATGCTGTTAATTGCTGAGCCATCTCTCCAGCCCTAATTTCTCTTCTTCTTCTGCTCTTAACCCCTTCCTGTTTCAAAGGTCAGCAAATATTAAGCAGGAAGATGTCCTGGTCCCACCCTTATGTGCAAGTTTCCTGTCCTCTGCCCTTTTCCAGCCTGAGGGTCCCAGAGCCCCCTTTTCAACAGGAAACGGCACCAAAGACACCTCTTCTGTCTTACAAACTTTATTAGTGCTGGGAAAACGGGGACAAGAAGCTCTTGTCTCTTCAGTCCACTACTGTTTGCCATTGCCATTGATGGGACGGTTCACATGTTCCGGGGAGGACAGAAAGGCCTTGATCTTGGGCCGGGCACTGAGGCGAGCCACATAGGCAGAGAGCAGGGGGAAGTTGTCCAGGCAGCCAGGGGCCAGGACTTGGTGGATCAGCAGCAGGTCCAGCAAGTTGTAATCGGCAAAGGAGATCTGCAGGGGCAGGAGGTGTGGGTCTCAGCAGCTGGGAGGAGGCTGGGGCTGGGGGGCAGAGAGCTGAGGGCCCTCACCCCCACCTCCACCCCTTAGCTCTGCTCCACTTTACATATGGCTCCCTCTTGTCCTTATCCACAAGGCAAAGGCAATGCAAGAGATGCTCACCTGGTCACCCACGATGAAAGCTTTGCCTCCCTGGTTCTGGGACAGCAGGGTCTCAAAAGGCTTCAGATGCCCAGGCAGGGCCTTCACGTAGTCATTCTTACCATTCTCCTGCCAGGGAGACACCCAAAGATGTACCATCCTCCCACTGTCACAGTGCCCTGGGCACTGGACTCCTGCTGCCCTGTAATGAATTCCAGATATACCCCCCCCCCCAGGGACATGGCCTACCACTACCTACTTCCTGGGCTACCCTACCCCCCAGATTCAGGCTCACATAGTTTCTGTAGATCATGGTGCCATATTTGCCGCGAAGGTCCTCCACCCCATCATTCACCATATCCACCTGGGCGGCCTCCCTCTGGTTTTTCCCATAAAGCCCTGCGGGTTGGGAGAGACAGCATGACTGATCCCTGATTTCCTCAGGTATGTGGCTGTTGGTAGGTCGCAGTCTTGGGGGAGGGGATATGGGTAGTCATGTGAGACCTGAGCTCATGAAAGGCAACAGGAAGCCATGGCAGGCAGACCACAGATGCAGCCTGAACAAGGATAATCTCTGTGTGTCCCTGTTTTGCTCTGTCAACTCAAAACTAAAAAGGGAGTGGCCAGCTGGGCAGATACCCCCTGAAACAATAACTGATACCCCCCCCACCACCCTGCCCACCAGCTGGACCACCTGGGTTCAGGACTTACCCAAAGAGCGGCCAAGGTGTCTCAAGATGGCATTAGATTGGTAAAGGGTGAGGTCTCCATCCTCAAACTTGGGGAGCTGCCCATACAGCTGGAGGGAGGAACAAGAACCTTGGTGATGCTGCTGCCTCCCAGTCACAGCCCTCCTAAGGCCCTACCTCTGCCCCCTCCACTACGGGTGTCACTCACACAAGTGGGCTTGAGCAAGCCTTGCATCCAGGTATCTATGGTAACCACCTCCTCCTTCCAGCTCTGGCCCTGGTCAGCCAGCAGCATGCGCATGGCCTCACACCGCCCTGTATGGAGTCAGGGTAAGGATTTGGGGGATAGTGTAAAGGCCCAGCCTCAAAGCAATTTCGAGTACAAGGACTGACTGGCCATGGTGAGGGAAGTAGAGCCTTGCAACCAGGAGGATTAATGATGAATTGCAATTTCTCCATGGCAGATAGGAATGGTGGGCTGCAACCCCTACCCCAGACCTCCCCTTCCTGCAGTCATTAGCTCCTACCTGGACTTGGGAAGTAGACAATGGTGTACGGCGGCACTGGGGGACAGGAGAAGAATGTTAGGTAGAAGAAGGGGAATGATTAGGGTTCAGTGTGGTGCACTTTCCCGCTCCATCTCCCGGGTCCCTTTTCTGATTTGTTCCCCACACCCCGTCCCAGGCTCCTGGTGCAAAATGCCCGGTGCAGAGAGCTCAGTCCAGAGCGAGCCCTGGCCCCGACAGCTGCAAGCTGGTAGTTCGGGGAAGCTTCAGGGCGTGGACTCACTGGCTGCTGTGCAGAGAGAAGTGGGGATCAAGTGCTGAATAGTCAGAGAGGTGTCTCAGGGATGGAAGCAAACACAGGCCCCAGGACAGCCAGCCTTATAAGGGGCATTGCGCTCCGCCCCGGATGCCGCCCCGGATGCTGACTCAACACGTTGGAGAGAATAGCCGGTATTGGATCTCTGCAGCTCCCGCCTCCTGCCCGAGACACTAGCATGTGACCCGAGTCGGCCACAGTGCTGGGTTCATTTTTGAGTCCTGCTCCGAGAAGGGTGTGTCCAGCTCCCTTCCACTTTGTGCTGGAGCTGGACAGCTTTCTGCAGCATGTGCAACTCTGTCAGCCTTCTGCCTATCCCCATCTACCAACCTCTCTAGTAGATTCCGTTAGTGGCCATCCTTAACTCACCAACTTCTTTCTCCTGCCCAAAGAGCTTCGTTTGCTCCTTTGACCTTCGCTAGGAATAGCCAGAAAACTGCGCTTTTGTGTTCTTTATGTCAGAGATCTGAGGAGCTTCAAAAAGCGAAGAAAAATCAAGTGAAGAGACAAAGTTGCAGTTGTATGTCAAAAACCTTAGTTGGTGGTTCCTCGCCTTTCTGACATGGACTCTAGTTCTTCAGCCCTTCAAAAATAACAGCTGGAGAGATGGCCCCGATGTTCAAGGCATTTCCAGATCTTACACAGGACCCAAGTTCAGTTCCCAGAACTCAGCCAGGTAGCTCACAACTGGCTTGAACTCTGGAGCCAGATCTGACACTTGGGGCTTACTTGGGGACTGCACTCATTTGCACAAACAGAGACACATAATTTTTAAAAATAAAAAAAATAATAACAAAATAAACACCTGTCCCTAAAGGCTACCACACACAACCTCACTGTTACACACACCCAAGTGTGTGAGCCCACAACTGAGAGGGAGGGAGAGAGAGAGAGAGAGAGAGAACATCATATCACATCACATCACACTCTTCAGTCATGCCCTCTGGTGTTGAGGGGGCAGCTATGTCTTCCCTCAGGCTGGCTAAGGGCTGTTTCTTTCTTCAGTCTCCCCTTCCTTCCTTGCTTCTCCCTTCTCTGTGTCTCCCTGGGTAATGGGGATTTGGACTATTCAAGCAGTTGTAGGTAGCTACACCTGTGTCTCACTCTTTCCTCCCGCAGCCTGCCTGTCCTAGCTGGTGTCTGGTTCTTTTTTTTTTTTTTTTTTTTAAAGATTTATTTATTATATGTAAGTACACTGAAGCTGTCTTCAGACACTCCAGAAGAGGGCGCCAGATCTCGTTACGGATGGTTGTGAGCCACCATGTGGTTGCTGGGATTTGAACTCCTGACCTTCGGAAGAGCAGTCGGGTGCTCTTACCCACTGAGCCATCTCACCAGCCCTGGTGTCTGGTTCTTTTTCTTTATTTTCTTTCTTTCTTTCTTTCTTTCTTTCTTTCTTTCTTGTTCTTTTTTTTCACTTTTTTTCTCTTTTTTATTTTTATTTTTATTTATTTTTTTTTTTTGGTGTCTGGTTCTTGCTGGTCTGTCTCCTCCTCTTTCCCTACTCAGTTACTTCAAAGGAGCAGAAGTCAACTTCTCATTTTGAACTGAAATTCATGCAGAAACATTTTCCACGCCCAACCCTGCCCCTAGCCCCTCCCCAGGCTTTGACTCTGTGCCCTGTGGATCATAAAATACTGACCATTCCCCTTTCCCACAGCACAGTCCTGGCCTTTCTGCCCCTTCTATAGAGCACAGACATGTGTGGGGGCTAAGGGACTACTGGATTCCCAGTCCCTATTGGACCCCAGGCTGAGCCTGCCCTTTCTTATTGTGTTCATCTACTCCCCTCTCAGTTCCTGGCTGTATCTGGGATGCATCTGCATCCGTAGAACCTGGGACAGGTGTATATGCATGCACTGTAGCGTCACATTCTCAACTACTGTCAGCTCCCTCAGGCCCCAGTTTTCATCACTGAGGTTCTGGGCCTGTTGGGAGCTATTAAGACAACTCTTGATCTCTGAATTGGGCCTCTCCCCCGAGAAGAAAAGGGAGTCAAAAGCGGGCCACCACACACCGATTCTGAGAACAACCACAGAATGTTCCAGCCCTAAGTCATCACAGATGTCCCGACCAAACCCTGATACCACCAAGTTCCTGCTTCCCTGTGTAACTGCCTAAAAAATGTGCAAATTCTATTGCCCCCAGCCCCCCACTGATAAGTACTTCTCCTTTTGCTTGTATTGCCCCACCCCTCCTGCTGATAAGTATCTGTACTTCCCCTTTTGCTTGTGCATTTAAGCCTTGGGCCTTTCTCAATGCAGTGGGGTCTTGATGCAATTCAGAAGGTTTCCTTGTCATTATTCGCACAAGACCCTCGTCTCTCTCTACCCTCCCCCCCAATTTGGTTCTTAGGAGAAGGTCCCCTCAAGACCCTCGAAAAACTGGACCTGCTGGACGGGTCATGGGCCCTTCTTGTGTTCTTGAATTTTTTTTTTCTTGCCTGGTGGAAACTGCTAGCTCCTAACAGTGGGCTCTGTTTAGACTGCATAAGCTGGCCTTAAACTTGTAGCAACTCCTCTGCCTCAGTCTCTTAAGTGCTGGAACTACAGGTATATCACTGAACCTGTTACTCTGCTCTCAAAGATATAAAGGAAGAAGAAAATCTACACTCTAGCCCTCCCCCTCCCCCAACCCATACTTTGGGTTACTGCCTTATTCAGAGTATCTGGCCCAAGAACTAGAGGACTTTATGTAGTTATAAGTACAGATTTTTGACCTGTAATCCCATCACCTGAGAGACAGAGATAAGACTCCTAGTTAGCTAGTCAGACATGCTGGAATTGGTGATCTTGAGTTTATTTGGGATTCTGCCTCAATTAAAAAAAAAAAAAAAAAGGGCAGAGAGCCATTGAGGAGGGTGCCTGGTGTTGAAAGACCCTCGAGGGGAGACCCTCACTCAGACACTCAAGTCCCGGGACAGCCGCGTACCCAAGAAGACACTGAGACCATACATAAAATGTAGAAGGCAAGATTTAATAAAGCAGCGACATGAAAGCACACAGACCAGAGCTCTGGGGTCGAAATAAAGCAGCAACATGAAAGCACACAGAGCTCTGGGGTCGAAACTCATACACCTTTGCACAGGGTAGAGGAGTCTCGACGACCAGCCAAAATTTTTCACAGGCTTATATAGTAAAACTCAAAGGGGGAGAACTGGGCAGGGAAAGTACAAGTTTACATCACTAGGGAGTTCTGCCAAGGGACAAGGGGTTCTGCCAAAGGATTCTACGTAACTAAGGAGTACCTGGTTCATTTTGAGGTTGTTTCAGGAGGCCTTTATCTCAAAAATGTTCTTGGTCGAACTTTAGGGTGAGGAGTTTTGGGGTGAAAAGTTTAGGAGTGTTCCGAGAACAACCTTTAGATGGGAGGGGGTGGGCTCCGAGGTAAAAAGTTCATGTTCTCACAAGAGGCCAGTAATTTTTCATTCTTCAGTGTCAACTTCAGACCTCCACACACAGGTGTGCGCGTGTGAACATGCATTCATATACATGCAAACACACACATGTGCAAAAAGAGAACTGAGCTGGGCTGAGCTGAGTAAGATTATGTATGACTAGAATCCCAGCCCTCTGGAGGCTGAGGCGGGAGGATTGTGACTGCAAAGGAAACCCGACCTGAAGACTGAGGTACTGTCTAAAAATTACTTCCTAAAATCCTGGGGAGGAGGCCAGAGACTCTTCTGTTCCCACCAACGGTATGGAAGGAATCCCTGCATCTTCTCACCTGGAAGGAATCCAATCCCAGGGAGAGATGAACTCCAGTTCCACAGAGTGTGGTTTTCATGCCTGTGACACTCCAAAATACAGGAAACTGCCAGGAGGAAGCAGAAGGTGTGGCCCTGGGCCAGAGGCGGGCCAGCTTCCCTGGGCAAAAGGATGGGATATGTATGTTTGCGAGGGTTTTGTTGCTGAATCATAGTGACTTGACTAGATTGCTACAATTTATCCATTTACCAGCTGGGGCGCAGCTGAGCTCACAGGGATGATGGATTCAGCTGCCCGACGGGATTGCATATTAGTTGGGTAAACAGTAGAGCTCACGCTACGTGTGTAGTAGAGAGACAGCTGAGTCATGCCGGAAGAACACATTTCACTTGCTAAGATGCTGCCAAGGTAGCTGGAATGTTTTCCGCTTCCACCAGCATTGTGGAAGAACTCCTCCAACCTCCCCAGCGCGAAGCAACGAAGCAGCAGCAACAACTGCAGCTTTCTTTCGCCTTGCCATCCAAATGGATGTGGTGCTGCTCAGTGGTAGAGGGCTTGCCTTTTTTTTTTTTTTGCCTGAGGACTGAGCTTTGATTTCCAGCTGGACATTTTGTCGTGTTCTGTCTTGGTTGTGTTAACTTAGTTTCTTGTGTTGAGTTTCTTTTCCTGAGCTTTTTTGCACATGGGTACATTGTCTCTGTTTAAGTACCATTTCCTATCTTCTGCATAGCTGTCTGTGCTGTACCACCTTTAATCTCGGCAGTCAGGAGACAGAGATAGCCGACCTCTGTTTATCTTTTTCCAACAGTCTTCAACAGTCTCCAACAAATGTTTTACTCACCATTTTATTCTACAGTTTAAGTTGTTTTACACACACACACACACACACACACACTCATACAATTGTTCATGGGCCCTGCCAACTCTATCAAAGGCTGACCTCAAACCCTCCACATATTGGAAAATGACCTTGAACTTCTGATCCTCCTACTTCTACCTCCTTAGTGCTGGAGATGCAGGTGTGTCCCACCACACCCAGTTTCTATGGCGCTGGGGGTGGAACTCTGAACTTTGTGCCTGTTAAGCACACATTCTGCAAACTGAGCTACACGCCCAGCCTGATTTATCTGTATTTAAGACACGGTCTTGGGAAAAGTGAAGAACGAAATTCAAGTGAGCGGCAACCTGGAAGAAGGAACTGAGAGAGAGACAAGTCTGAGCCTGCCCTACTTTGATGAATCTGCCGGGTCATCAGTGAGCAGTTACTGGCGCTAACAAAGAACTTCAAGAACGAGGAGAGTCCTAAGGAGGAGACTGGGCCTTGGCTGACAAACTCAAACTGACAAAAGGATAGGATTATCCAGTGTTAGGATTTGGTTCTTCTATAAAAGGCAGGAGATGAAGCTGAAGTGGTTGGCTGAGGCCCACAATTATTGGAAAATATGTAGCTGCCATTTGACACCAAGAGGGACCACCAGGCAGAACCCCAAGGAGCCCTCTCAAAATGACCCTGGACATCCCGAAGCTTTGGAAGCCTCAAAGAGTCTCATGCTCTTCCTGGTACCAAAGCAGAGATGGCATGTCACAGGATTTCTGACTCCTTGAAGTTGGGGCAGGGGTCTGTTGGGTTTTATGTCTCTAGGCAGTACATGAATAATAGAGCTTGCATCCATAGAAACTAAAATGACTACTTTAAAAGAAAAGAAGAAGAAGAAGGAGGAGGAGGAGGAGGAGGAGGAGGAGGAGGAGGCAGGGCCTTGGGACTAACTCAGGTTAGTCTGAGGCTCCTGAGCTGTCGCCATCCTCCTGTCTCAGCGTCCCATGGAGCTAGAACTTTAAGTGTCGTTTACTGCAACCACCAGCTTTTTATATTTTCATCTTTCAGTTTTATATGGTATGTGAATCTGTTATTTACTGTTTCAACGTTGAGAAAATCACTTATTTATTTATTGTGTCATGCAAGGGAGTGTCACATCATGCTTGGTGGCAATGCCTTTATCTGCTGAGCCATCTTGCTAGCCCACTCTTTATTCTATTTTACACTCCTAACTGTCCTTTTTGTGCTTCTGTATTTCCACAATGTGCGTCCTCTGTGTGTACTTGGCTCTGCAGAAGGCTGTTGCAGTTGATGCAACGGGAACTTGT
The DNA here is from genome assembly GCF_000001635.26 of Mus musculus. Classification (NCBI taxonomy): domain Eukaryota; kingdom Metazoa; phylum Chordata; class Mammalia; order Rodentia; family Muridae; genus Mus; species Mus musculus. The sequence goes on from NC_000085.6 coordinate 4,048,050, forward strand.
GAGACACTTGCGCCCCCTGGTGGACTTGATCAGTCTATTGTTTTACTTTGCCAAACTAGGATTTATTAAAACTCTGGTTTTAGTTGCCAACCTTAGTGGCTTCAAGGAGCTGAATCCCAGGGAAATGAGATGACAGCCAATCTCTTGTCACCCGCAAGCAGATCCTGAGATGAGAGGCTCTCCTCAAGACCCTTGGGGCAGGAAGGACTTCCAGACTCTAATATGTCAGTCTTAGAGCATTTGAGGAGAAAGCATGGATAGGAGAAATTCCCTCTTCCCCCAGCACCTCTCTCCAGCACAGTCTGCAGCCATCTGACCGGGAATGCCCGCAGCTGCATTAGGTCAGTAAGTGACAGTGTGACAGCAACGACAGTCCTTCCTCAACCATGGGGGACCAGTGGTAAGGACTGGGTGACAGTGGTCCCATGGCCTCCCTTTGTCAATACCTTCATGCACTCTCAGTCTCAAACTTCACATCTACACACACACACACACACACACACACACACACACACACACACACACACACGTCAACCACCTGTCTCTTAGAAGTATGTCTGCTCAACAACCCCTAACCTCTTGTTTTTGTTTTAATTTTGATTTATCTTATGTTACATGCACGAGTGTTTTGCGTGCATGTATGTGCATCACATGCACCATGGTGCTCTTAGAGGTAAGAAGAGAGCATCAGATCCCCTGGAACTGGATGTATGGATGCTGTGACCACTATGTGAGTGCTGGACACTGTACCCGGGTCTCTGAAAGACCTTCTAACCACTGAGCCGTCTCTCCAGCTTTTTTTTTTCTCATTTTTTTCCCCCCTGAAACAACTTCTCTCTGCAATTTGCTAGTGGAGTTGAGGTTAGTGTGTGCTAGGTCACCACAGAATGTGAAGGCTTGGACTGAAGAGATGGCTTAGTGGTTAATAAGAGTAGTGACTTGAGCTGGAGAGATGGCTCAGCGGCTAAGAGCACTGGCTGCTCTTCCAGAGGTCCTGAGTTCAATTCCCAGTAACCACATGGTGGCTCACAACCATCTGTAATGGGATCCGATGCCCTCTTCCGGCGTGTCTGAAGACAGCTACTCATAGACAATAAATAAATAAATAAATCTTTAAAAAAAAAAAAAAAAGAGTACTGACTGCTCTTCCAGAGGTCCTGAGTTCAATTCTGAGCACCTACATGGTGGTTCAGGCCCATCTATAAAGGGATCCGATGCCCTCTTCTGGCATGCAGGTGTACATGCAGCAGAGTACTTTCACATAAAATAATAACCAAACCAAACCCCAAATCCAAAACCCAAAAACCAAATTAAAAAAAAAAAGTTTGGGGGCTGGAGAGATGGCTCGGCAGTTAAGAGCACTGGCTGCTCTTCCAGAGGTCCTGAGTTCAAATCCTAGCAACCACATGGTGGCTCACAACCATCCGTATTGGGATCTGATGCCCTCTTCTGGTGTGTCTGAAAAGAGTGTCAATGCACTTACATATGTTAAATAAATAAATTTTTAGAGAGAGAGAAAGAGCTTCCACATGGAGGACCTTGGCCATCACCTGCCTCTGTAGATAAAGTTTTATTGGATCCTTGTTTGTTTTGAGACAGGGTTTCTCTATGTAGCTCTGGCTGTCTCTGTATACCAGGCTGGCCTCCAACTCACAGAGATCTTCCTGTGTCTGCCTCTTGAGTACTGGGACTAAAGGTCCAACAGCTTTTGGGCAACAGCAGCGGTGGGGATGATGAGCCAGAAATTAAACGTGTGCAGTGTGCTGTCCATCCTGTGCCGAAACTCTGCTGACCCCTTATACAGTGTCCTCAAGACACTGAGTCATGAGCACCTCTCAGTGTCATTTGCTTCTCCAGGGTGGTCGCTGTGGAGTGTCCCAGAGCAATGTCCAGCACTTGCCAACATCCCTGCACTGACATCAGGGTCCAGCGGGTGGGAGTTCCAGACACTCCTGCAGTAGACTCAGAGGGTCTCAACAGCTTCAGATACTACCTCATTGCTCGGGACCACAGAGAAAATGCCACCAAGCTGGCTCAATGCCTTTCCACAGACCATGGTCCCTCAGAGTAAGCACTTCTCTCTGTAGGATGACAGGCAATGTGCCAAAGTCATGAAGGCCTCCCAGGCAGCAGAGGCCACTAGGGGAAATCATCGCTTTTTATATACTTTTCTATTTCTTTTTAAATTTATTTATTTTATGTCATTGTCCTCAGACACACCAGAAGAGGGCATCAGATCCCATTACAGATGGTTGTGAGCCACCATATGGCTGCTGGGATTTGAACTCAGGACCTCAGCACCTCAGTCAGTGCTCTTAACCTCTGAGCCATCTCTCCAGCCCCCTATATACTTTTCTGTTACATTTGGTATGAATGTGTGCGTGCATGCGTGCATGCATGTGTGTGTTTATGTGTGCACTCATGCTCATACCACAGTACCTGTGGAGGCAAAAGGATAGTCTGCTGGAGTTGGCTTTCTCACTCTATCTCGTAAGATCCAGAGATAGAATTCACGCCATTAAGCTTGGTAGCAGGTCCCTTTACTCTCTAGCCACCTCGCTAGCCCAGGGTTCTCCAGTCTTACTCTGTACAAATGAGGCTTTGGTGTAGAAGTCTAGCCAGGGAAGCATTCTACCCTGTTCTTCTAGCTTCTCTCACTCATCACCTCCAAGGACATGTTTTAGAGGTGAGGAGAAAGGGAGGGGAGGTGCAAGGCTGAGCAATGAAGGCAGCAAACATTGCCATGGTGTCTGCAGTGACTGGCATTCTGTGAAGTTCACCATAGCATAGAATCCTGACGGAAGTGATCACCTTGACTTTGTAAAGACATCAACGGCAAAGGTTATGGAAGGGCTGAAAAGGGAAGTGCCATCACCGAGGCCTTCACAAAGTAAGAAATTATAAATTAATGTCTGTAGTTTATAACATCAGAAATGAAGATCTCGCTTGCTTTTAAGATAGGGCCCCAAACCAGACTCACAGAGATCTCTGCTTCCTGACAGCTGAGATTAAAGCATGTCTATAAAAATATAAAAATATATAAATAAAAAATTTATCTTTTAATTGTGTATGTGTATGTAAGTGTGTGTCCACATCTATGTATAGGTATGCGCATGTGAGTGCAGTGCCCACAGAGGCCAGAAGAGGGCATCAGATCCCTTAAAGCTGGTTATGAGTGGTTGTGAGCTGCTCCATGTGAGTGCTGAGTACTGAACGCCAGTCTTCTGTTACTGCATTATGTGGTCCTAACTGCTACACTGTCTCTCTTGCCTCGTAGTTTTAGTTCTGTTTGTTAGATTTAATCTTTTTTATCCTGCTTGTGTGTGTGTATTTGCACGGTGTGTGTCTGTGGGTGGCGCACTTGTGAGGATCAGAAGACAACTTTGTAGAGTCAGTTTTCTCCTCTACCTTCTTGTGGGCTCTTGGGATTGAACTTGGGTTGCCAGGCTTGCTCCACAATCCCCCTTACCAACAAAACCACCTTGCCAAACCTGCTTGTGTTTCGGATGTGTGCCTGAGATCAGTCTCAGGGCCTTGGACACGCTAAGTTATTACCCTACTTCTGAACTATAACCAATGATATGATTGCTAGTTTTGGATGCATTGGCTTGTTTGTTTTCATTGTTGTTGTTTTTTTTTTTTTGAGACAGAGTCTATTTACCCTGGGCTGGCCTTGAACTAATGACCCTTCTCTCTCAGCCTCCCATGTCCTAGGACTGCAGGCACGGTTCCCTACCCAGTCCAATTTTGTGTAGTAGTTGTTGTTTTTCAAAACAGGGTTTCTTTTTGTAGCCCTGGCTGTCCTGCAGGATTTTTTTTTTAAGTTGAGAAAACAAGACTCTATAAAGAGGGCAATGTGGTTACTATAATCTCATTTCCAAAATAGAGAAACCGAAAATAGTGCAGTATTCCCTGGGGGAGGTTGGCAGACAGAGACGCTGCTCAGGAAGCAAATCAACACAGACTGCTCCAAGCAGGCAGGTTACAAAACAGTAATAAAGAGTAAACCAGTGCTTCAAAACCCAACCAACCAACCAACCAACCAACCAACCAACCATCCAACCAACTAGCCAGCCAGCCAGCCAGAGTAAACCACTGAAAACCAGCTTAAGAGTTAAAGTGTTGACCACCAGGGGGCGCTGGAGTGCAGAGGCTGAGGCCAAGGGTCGTTCCTATTCACCAGGCCCCCTGAGTATTTTAATGTTTTTGAAGAATGCTAATACTCTGCCAATAGAATTCTGTTGTTTGAGTTTTGCATCTTGCAGGCTCTTATGGCCACAGTTGCCGCTGACAAGCAAAGCTTAGGTCCCTAAAGTGCTTTAATGTGTTTGCCCCAGAACGGGGCATGAGCATTCATTCCGTGTGTTACTCTGCCCCATCTACACCATGCCCCTTGCAGCTACTACAGAGTCAACCAACTTTTTCAGAGTCGTGCCTTTTTTGGCAAGTACATCAATGCGATTGAAATTTTGCTAAACTTCTGTGAGTCATTTCAGTAAATCGATGAACCACTGGAACCCCCAGTTTGGTAGCAAATTTGTCAGGGTACACGAGGTTTAAGCATGCTTTAATCCCACCACTGGGGAGGTGGAGACAGGTGGGTCTCTGTTGAATTGAGGCCAGCCTGATCTACATAGTGATTTCCAGGCTAGCTAGGGCCACAGAGTGAGACTCTGTCAAGGAAAAAAAAAGACAGGAAGCTTGTGACTGAGACAGATCTGACTAAGTCTTTCCCTTGGGGATCTATGCTGGCTTGGGGCAGCTTAGTGTGAGAATGGAGTCGAACTGTGCGCGTAGAGCTAGTGTTGGCCATCTGGTAGTGGAATGGAAAACATGATAATAAGTGAGCTCCCTCAGGTCTGGCCTCAGACATCTGTCTCTGCCTCTTTGAACCCCTAGTACATAGACAGCCCACTCTCTGTCCTAGGCACTGCTGCACCAGCCTGTTACTGAAGATCTAGGTAGGCTAAAATGGAGCTGCCTGGGGCACAGCCCAGGCTCCCTCTCCTCCCACTAGTACCATCTATTCCTGCCTGCTTGGGCTCAGGAAGTGCTGTCTATGACATCCAGACATAGACATATACATAGGACATAGACATGGTCCTCTCTGATCAAAGCTCCTACCTGCCTGTATTCAGGCTCCTCTTAGGAATTTTTTTGTTTTTGCTTTTCTAGAAAGGGTTTCCCTGTGTATCTGTGGCTGACCTGGAACTCGCTCTGTAGACCAGGCTAGCCTTGAATTTAGAGATCCACTTGAGTATGCCTTCCAAGTGCTGAGATTGAAGGAATGTGGGAGATGCTGACCAAAGGTACCATGTTAGCATGACAAATGACAAAGACTGCTTAGAGGCTCAGCATCCCTTTCCCCACTGCTCTGCTGGCAAAACCCTTCCTCTCCCACTCATTTAAGTGATAGAAAGGAGGGGGGGATATAACCACACCAGAGGCAGGTTCTTCCAGAGATGTTTTATCTGTCTGCTTCTGATGGTCTCTGACTCTGTGAGGTCATAATACAAGATCCAACGTCTTCATTCAGTAGCCCAGCATGTCCACAGCATTGTAAAACCTTGGGCTCTGTCCCCAGCACCACAAACACACACACAGATAAACACATAGACACACACACACAAATTCCTTCAGCTATGATGAGCCAAAACAAAACAAAACAAAACAAAACAAAAGGCCGGGCTGGAGAGATGGCTCAGCGGTTAAGAGCACTGACTGCTCTTGCAAAGGTCCTGAGTTCAAATCCCAGCGACCACATGGTGGCTCACAACCATAATGAGATCCGATGCCCTCTTCTGGAGTGTCTATCTCACGTGCTGGGGTCACAGGCTCATGGCTGCTACATTTAGCTTTTACATGGGTTCTGGGAATGGAACCCAGGTTCTCTTCAGCCTTTTATGTTTTGATCCAGAATCTCATCATGTAGCCCTGGCTGGCCTGGAAGTCTACGCAGACCAGGCTAGCCTCAAACTCACAGTGATTCATCAGCACTGCCCCTGAGTACTGGGATTAAAGGTGTGCATCACCGTGCTTGCCGCAGGTCCTCATCGTTGTTGTTTTTAAGATTTTATTCTATATACAGCATTCTACTTCTATGAAGACGGCATCAGATCTTATTACAGATGGTTGTGAGCCACCATGTGGTTGCTGGGAATTGAACTCAGGACCTCTAGAAGAGCAGTCAGTGCTCTTAACCGAGCCATCTCTCCAGCCCCAAGGTCCTCATTCGTACAAAACAAGTACTTTACCAGCCAGCCAGGGCTCTGTGTTCTGAGGAGGAGCTTGTCAAGGAGTGTGGACATATTTTTAACCTATCAATCTCTCTCAGCCAAAGGCAAACCAGTTGTTCTTTCTCTCCTCTCTCTTTTCTTCCTCCTCTTCCTCTTCTTGAGGTTTTTGTTTGTTTGTTTTTGTTTTTGTGTTGTTGTTGTTGTTGCTTTTGTTTTTTCTGGTTTTTCCAGACAGGGTTTCTCTGTATAGCCCTGGCTGTCCTAGAACTCACTTTGTAGACCAAGCTGGCCTCAAACTAACAAATCTGACTGCCTCTGCCTCCCAAGTGCTGGCAGTAAAGGTGTGCGCCACCACGCCCGGCTTCTTGTGTTTTTTGTTTTTGTTTTGTTTTTTGAGACAGAATTTCTCTGTGTAGCCCTGATTATCCTGGAACTCACTCCATTGACCAGGTTGGCCTTGAACTCCAGAGACCCGCCTGCCTGCCTGCCTCTGCCTCCTGAGTGCTGAGGTTAAAGGTGTGCACCATTTGCTTGGCACAAGATGTATTTTCAGAGGGAAGTGATTGTGGTTCGCATGACTAAGCCAAAAGATGGATAAATGGATGGATGGAGTGAAGTCAGCTTCTCAAACCTGGTACCAAGAACTGAAGCCTCCCCCATCCTACTCTGGTGGAGAATTGAGGAGAAAGAGACAGAGAGGGAGAGGTGAAAAGAGAAAGAAAGGGATAGATGGAGACAGAGAAAGATGGAGGGAGAAAGACAGAGAGACAGAGGGAGATAGAGCCACATAGACAGAGACACAGAGAGAGATGGAAAGAGACAGACAGAGACACAGAGAGAAAGAGGAGAGAGGCTCCACCTCAGATGAGGGTGAAGAAAGGGGCATGACGAACTGTGCCAGTGAGGTGGGGTCTGTCAGAGATGGACTCACATTGTTCCAGTTCTTTGTTCATTGAGAGCTCACTTCTGCATCCATAACTAAAGCCAGAGCTGAGGCTCTGGGATGGGCTAGCCTTAGCTCACATGTTAGTCCTGCATTTACAGGACAAGACCTGGCACAGGAGGAAGATGCTGGGGACTAACACGGAATGGGAGGAAGAGATGCCCAGATGGTTGTCAGGTTGGAACTGGGCAGCCATCCCAACGTGTGTGTGACCGTTGCCTCGGCTGAATTTAGGAGCCAAAGGTCGCAATTGCCCTGTTTTTAGAACAGCAGGAAAAAGCATCTGCTTCAGACTTGCAAAATGGTAACTTTCCACAGAGACAGCCCAGGCAGGTGAGCAGGGAGGCCTCAAGCCTCCTGCACCTGCAGTCTGTAGCAGAGGCTGCTGCCTCTCATGGCCTGGTGGCCATACTTTTAAGATGAAAGCAGTCCTGGGGGCACAAGTCTTCCAGTCATTTTCTCTGACAAAAACTAGGATCATGACAGAAGTTAAGCTGAGAGGAAACAGCAAGCTTGTGCCATGGACCCAGGGCGGCAGAAAACAGCCATGCAGGCAAGCAGGCGGGCCAAACAAGGCTCCTCCCTCCAGCCTCTGTCTAAAGTTGGCAGAGGAATGTTCAGAGCTCAGGAGTTGGGGTGAGGGGTGTTGCCAAACAGAGACGCACTGAGCAGTTTGGGGGACTGGAACATCCATTGGTAGAATGAGGAGAGGCCCCAGGCAGGAGTTCACCCCAGCTTTACCCACCCAGGTGTACAAAACCGACGCATGGCCTTCCTAGATCAGACACAAACACCCAGACGAGTCTGGATGTGGCCCCAGATTTCCACCATTGGACTTCGGCCTGAGTATTTAATATGCAAGTACCACGCATGTGTTTAGTAGTCACTGCACTTGTCCACAGAACATGCAGAAGTAGCTGCTGGGAAAGTTTGGGAAAGAATGCAGACTTAGTATCCACCTGCCTGGGTGCAAATTCCAGCTCTGACCCCAGCGTGAGAGAGAACAGGCTCAGAGAGGGTCAGCTACGTTTCTGTGGGACCCACATACAGATAAGAGCAGCTTGGAGAGTCCTGATGACTCGCCTGAGTCCCCTCAGGGTAAGAAGAGCCTCGGGACACTCTCTAGGAAGGTGGCAGGTGGCAGCAAATAGCAGCTGCTGGAGAGGCAACGCTAGGAGATGGTGGGAAACTCCCAGACTTCCTGCCTGTATGACGTAGCTGAGGAATGCAACTCAAGGGCGAAGCCCCGATCCCAGGACTGAACCCTGATCCCTGAACTGAGCCCTGATCCCAGGTCTGAATTCTAATCCTTGGACTAAGTCCTGATCCCTGAGCGGAATCCTGATTTCAGTCCTAAGACCAGCTCTTCATGGTGAGCCCTGACCCCTGGGTTAAACCTGCTCCCTGAGCTGATGATCACTGATCTCATGTTGGAGACCTGATACTCGGGCTGAACCCTGATCCCTTCTCATTTCTCAGCCCTCTCAATCCTAGGAGGGCTATAAAAGGGAAATCTTTTGGGAGAATGAGGCCAGTCGCCTCGAATCTACTCTATCTGCTCTCTCCCAAGCAGCCGCTGGCCAGTGCTTTTAACCTGGGTACAAAAGGCTGTTCCAGCTCCCCAACTGGAGAGCAGATGCAGCCGCCAGTCTTCAAATGCTCCTCCCACTTTCAGAAGAGCAGTGAGCCCCTTGAGCTGCAGGCCTGCCTTGTGACTCTCACACTGGGGACTTGCTGATGGCCTGCAAGTGGGATAGGAGAATCCAACTGTCCATGGCCTCAGATAACACATGAGAACTGGCCACATGCTTACACATGGGACACACTCAAATATATGTGTCACTCCTGAGGGTAAGTGTCTGCCCAGAATGAGTTCACCAAATGAGGATTTAACTAGCTGATACCCTTAGGGCTATAGCTGTATTCCTCTTGGATGAGGGAACCCTGTAGGATTAAAGGTCAGTCGCCTCCCAGCAGGAAGTCCTCTAGTAGGACCTGGAGGTTTAGAGCCCTAAAGGCCCTCTTTCCTGGCAGCTCTGGGCCTGACATTTTAGCAAGGGTAGCCTAGGTGTCAACACGGTGTCTTCATCCTTGCCCCTTAAGCTCACTGCTTTTTTTTTTTTTTTTTTTTTTCCCAATAGGCCCTGGCTGTCCTGGAACTTTGTGGACCAGGCTGACCTTGAACCCACAGAGATTCGCCTGCCTCTGCCTCCCAAGTGTTAGGATTAAGGACAAGCCCTGCACTGGCTCCTGCCATCAGTTTTATTGGTCTGGGGTGGGGGCTGGGGGAGGCAGGTGGACTCACATCTTTATGCAAGCAGCCAGGGGCCGGTTCACATGCTCAGGAGACTCCAGGAAGGCCTTGAGCTTGGGTCGGGATTTGAGGCGCGCCACATAGGCGGAGAACAGGGGAAAGTCATTCAAGTAACCAGGAAACAGGAGCTCGAGATTCAGAAGCACGTCCAGCAGGCGGTAGTCCGCGAAAGAGATCTACAGGACGGGGGAGTGACAGGGCTGGAGCTGAGGCAGGACTGGGAGAAGCGCCACAGAGCAAAGCACTGGATGCTCCCTGCTTCTGCCTCTGCATCTGGCCTCAGTTTACCCCTCTGAGAAAGGATCTGGCAATGAGTGGGTGGGGAAAGGCCTACCCAATGCTCACCTGGTCACCAACAATGAAGGACTGGCCACCCCTGTTCTGGGCCAGGAGAGTTTCAAATGGCTTCAGGTGTCCCGGAAGCTCCTTCTGATACTGGTCCTTGCCCTCCTTCTGTGGTCAGAAATGTGCAGCCAGAGTGACCGAAGTGATCTCCCTTTCCTGCCCACCACGCTTGGTCACTAGCCTGTGGCTCCTACATACCAGGATATGGCGATACTGCCGGGCAATGCGTCTGAATAGGTCTTCCAGTCCATCGTTCACCATGTCCACCAGTGCTGCCTCTTGTTGGTCTTTGCCATAGAGCCCTGGGTCAGCGGGCAGGCAGCAGGCTCAGGTTCTGTACTTGTCCCTACATGTCCACTCAGTCTCAGCCTGGGTCTACTCTCTAACCTTAATTGGAGGTCTTCCCTGCCTACCTCTGGGATGTCATTAGAAAAATGATACAAGTTGGAAACTCACAGCCCTGGCTGTACAGACAGCGACCGCCCAGCAGCACACCAGTAGCCTTCTGGAACCTGGGCCCTGCATGATCCTCTAGGGTGACCCAGGTGGGACATTGGTGGCTGCAGGTGAGGCAATTCAAAGCCCCAGGACATTTTGAGGAACATCTCAGGTGTCTCTCAGGGCTTGGCTTCTGGACTCACCGAAGGAGCGGCCCAGGTGCCGTAGGATAGTATTGGATTGGTACAGGGTGAGCTCTCCATCCTGGAACTTGGGGATCTGTCCAAACAACTGGGAGAAGATCCCTCTGTAAGGGGTGCTGAACCTGGCTGCCCCCAATCCTAGACACAGCACCCTAAGGCTGCGCCCCAACCGAATCCCCAAGGGGGAGAGGGAGACAATTACTCACACAGGAAGCCTTGAATGTGCCTTGCTCCCAAACATCCAAGGTCACCACCTCCTCCTTCCAGCTCTGGCCCTGGTCAGCTAGAAGCATGCGCATAACCTCACAGCGCCCTGTATGGGGGTGCAGGATGAGGACACAGCGAAGAGATCTACTCTCAGAGCATCCTGGGAGAGTTTGGGAGAGTGGAAAGCTGACAAGAGGACTACACTAGCTTGGGAGCCTCATAGGGAGGGGAGATATGTGGTGATAGAGGCCATGTCCTAACATTATCTTGGAATGCGAAGACCCAGCCCCACCATGGCACAGGGAAGGAAGGAAAAGTGACAGACAGTGCAGCTATCTACGGAGGCTAAGAGGGCAGTCCTGGCCCCACCAACCACAACTGTAGTCCTGCCCCAGGTCTCTGTCCCGGCCCGGCCCCAATACAGTCTTGGTCACGCCCTTCCTACACCACTGTTGGGGATTCCCAGGAATGACCCAGAAGACTATTGTTTGTGCCCTTCGTCTTGAAAGTGCTGAGGCCACACCTCGGGAAGGGAAATAGACGATGGTGTAAGGTGGCACTAGGAGAGATAGACAAAAAGCACGATGAAGGAGGACCTTGCCTGGGCTGCAGGGCCAAGGAGCGGTTAGTAGCAGGGGTGAGGTGGGGGTATAATTGCCCCCGCCCTTGCCTCCAGGTTTCTCCTTACTGTTGGGCGGATACAGTGTGGTGCAAGCTCAGCAGGAAGAGAGGAAGTGATCGGGGCCTTATATTGACAGGAAGACTCCACCTCCTCAGACATCCCACACTGCCCCAGAAACAGACCAAGTCCTGGTGTTCAGTGTACCAGCTTCCTGGCAGACGTGGTGGGGGAGGGCAGACTCACCTTTCTATCTGTGGTGCAATATGCTACTGGAGTTTTGCAAGAGGCACACATGGTCACATGATAAGCCTCCCACTTAACACGCCCAAACCACTCGGTTTCTTGTGTGCTCAGGGGTTTGGACAGTGCCTTATATGCAGGTAGGCCTCTACCAACAGTACATGGTATAATAATAAGTGCTCCTTGTAAAAATAAGGCAATGTAGAGGAGCCGTGGTTAATCCCAGCACTTGGGAGGAGGCAGAAGCAAGAGGATCTCTGAGTTCAGCCCAGTCCGTCTGGTCGACAGAGTTCCAGGACAGCCAGGGCTCCAAAGAGAAACCATGTTTATAAATGACAAAAAATAAATAATAACAATAACCATAATAATGGCAGTGTCACCTGGAGTGATGGCACACACCTTTAATTGCAGCACTCAAAGTACAAAGGAAGGTCGGGCGGCACGCCTTTAATCCCAGCACTTGGGAGGCAGAGGCAGGCAGATTTCTGAGTTCGAGGCCAGCCTGGTCTACAAAGTGAGTTCCAGGACAGCCAGGGCTATACAAAGAAACTCTGTCTCGAAAAAAAAAAAAAAAAGTACAAAGAGAGGCAGCCCTTTCGAATTCAAGGCCAGACTGGTCTACAACCAAGATCACCAAGCCAGCCAGAGCTATATAGCAACCAAGCCAGCCAGAGCTATATAGCAAGAGCCTGTCTTTTCAAGAAAAGAATAAAGGGATTTAAAAAAAATTTTTTTAAAGATTTATTTATTATTATAAATGAGTACACTGCAGCTGTATTTAGACACACCAGAAGATGGCATCAGATCTCACTATGGGTGGTTGTGAGCTACCATGTGGTTGCTGGGATTTGAACTCAGGACCTTTGGGAGAGCAGTCAGTGCTCTTACTCGCTGAGCCATCTCACCAGCCCTAAAATTTTTTTTAAATATTTATTTATTTATCACATGCAAGCACACTGCAGCTGTCCTCAGACACACCAGAAGAGGGCATCCAATCCCACCACAGATGGCCGTGAGCTACCATGCAGTCGCCGGGACCTGAACTCAAGACCTCCAAAACAGCAGCCAATGCTCCCAACCACTGAGCCATCCCTCCAGCCCCCCCTTTTTTTTTAAATAAAGGGATTTTAACTAATGAACTATCCCCTCCTCTCTTGGTGATGCTATAACAGAAAACTCTTAGCAAAGAGTTAAGCCTTACATGTACCAGTCCTCAAGGCTAGCACTGTTCCTTGTTTGTAGAGAAATTGAAACAAAGAATTGACGTGGCATGCCCAAGGTCACTCAGCTAGTAAACAGGATTTAAACTTGTTTGGTCTGGTTAGTTCCCTGGGAACCTCATGTCTGTCTGTCTGTCTTCTATCTATCATCTATGCATCTGTCTATCTATCTATCTATCTATCTATCTATCTATCTATCTATCTATCTATCTATCATCGACACTGTGCTTCTCTGTTCTCTGTGTAGCCCTGGTTGACCTGGAACTTGCTCTGTAGAGCAGGCCAGCTTCAAAACCATAGAATGCCACCTGTCTCTGTCTCCTGAGTGCTGGGATTTAAGGAGTGTGCCAGTACTGCCAGGCTGGGAACCTCACTTTTTAAATCCATTTTCCCCCTTTGATACCTTTTTGTTGAAGGGAACAGACTATGTCACTTCACAATGTGCTTCTGTAACATAAACCGTACCACTGGAGCAGGGCATGACAGTGCAGAGCTGGACTCAGTGCTGTGAGCACCAGGATGGAAGGTGCTGAGTGAAGCTAGCCTGGGCTGCATAGGGAAACTGAAAGATTTTCGAATTCCCGGCCCATGTACCAAATGAAAGACCCTCGAGGGAAGACCCTCACTCAGACACTCAAGTCCCGGGACAGCCGCGTACCCAAGAAGACACTGAGACCATACATAAAATGTAGAAGGCAAGATTTAATAAAGCAGCGACATGAAAGCACACAGACCAGAGCTCTGGGGTCGAAATAAAGCAGCAACATGAAAGCACACAGAGCTCTGGGGTCGAAACTCATACACCTTAGCACAGGGTAGAGGAGTCTCGACGACGACTCAAAATTTTCACAAGCTTTTAAAGGAAAAAACCACAAACTGGGAGGGGGAATGGGGAGGGAATAGGGGAAGTTTAACAACCACAAGTTTACTCAACCAAAGAGTCATATCCTGTGATTGGCAATACATCTGGCCTGTTGAAACATTCTGTGGTTGTTCCAGAAAATGTTTTTCTCAAGTATGTTTTCCAGATGGGAGGGGGTGGGCTCCGAGGTGAAAGTTCATGTTCTCACAAGAGGCCAGTAATTTTTTATTCTTCATTCCCCACTTCTTCTTGTAAGTAATTCTAATCTTAGAATTTCAGAAATCTATATCTTTATGTGGAGAATACTGCATTTACTCTATCTTTAACATGGGAACAAAAACAGAATAAGGCAGATTAGTAAACAGAACTAGGCAGGGACCCTTCTAGTGAGGCTTGAGGGTCTCAGCATGACGCAGGTGTACGCAGATCAGATCTCTGGCTGGAACTGGTAAGATGTCCTTGGGGTACCTGGCTCGTTCACTGTAGCCAGTTGTGACCAGACTTCTTTCTGCACCACCTGCAAGCCTTTTAACTTAACATATAGATCATTATTATAACAACATAGGTTTAAACACATTATTTAAGACAGTGATGGGCACTGGAGCCCCATAAAGGATCTCAAAAAGAGTAAAACTGAATCAAGAGGGAGTATTCTCAGTTTTAAATAGGGCAAGGGGAAGGGGCACCAAGTAAGTCTGTGCCAGTCTCTAGGATTAATTTTGTCAAGGTCTGTTTAGAGTTTTATTTATTCTTTTTTATCTTTCCTGAGCTCTGAGGTCTGTACACACAATGGAATTTTCATTTGACCTCTAAATACTTGGCCACACCCTGACTTACCTGGGCAACAAAGGCAGGACCATTATCTGACACTATTGCTTTTGGCACTCCGAACCTTGGAAAATTTTTAATAATCTTCTTGATGACTATCTGAGCAGTCTCAGTTTTACAAGGAAAAGCTTTTATCTATCTTGAGAACGTTCACAAAAACCAGAAGGTATTTATACACATATTTTTTCAGTAAAGTCTATTTTTCAGTAGATGTCAGGTCTGTCTTCTCATGAGAGGACTAGTTTTCTTTCTTCAGTTTTTACTATTTTATACAGGGTTTTTTTTTACCAGTCTTAATTTGTCTATAACTTGATAGTCTTCAGACTGTCAGGATCATTGCTCTTTAGGATGCCTGGGCGGTTAGATTTGCCATCTGATTTTTTTTAGCCACAGCATCTTAGGTCTTTTTCTGCAGATGTCAACAGCTCTCTTTGTCTGTATATATAGAGCTTGTATTAAAGCCACAAGTTTAGCTTTCTGGGCTGAAGTTCCTTTAGGGAGGCTGCTGGCCTAGATCACGTGCTTTCTGTCCATCACTGCACTGCTGTTCCCGCCTTCCGCTCACCTTCAACCTCCAGGCTACTGCCATCCGTGTACCAGTTCAAACTCTCAGGCCAAGGCTGATCTGATCCTTCAGATCATTTCGAGTATGAGTTCCTTCTGCCAGAATGTCAGCACAATGATGAGTAGGTGAAGTCTCAGGCAGTAGTGTGATTGAGGATAGCAGGGGGAGCGAAGGTCACTCGTTCAGTCAACAAAAAGCTCTGACAATGTGTCCATCGGTCAGGGGAACAGTTGGATAATGTTTTCAAGAGCGTTAGTCAGCCATCGGTCATGGGGGCTGAACCACACTTTCTAGGACATGTGCCAAGTTTTGTCTCAGAGTCAATTTATCTGCGTCCTTGACCAGAAGCCACTATGTGCAGACAAGCAGGCCATCTTACAGCCACCAGGTCTAATTTTTTACAAGTATGTCACAGGTCTTTTTCCAGGGTCCCAATCTCTGAGTAAGAACTTTTTTTGGCAATACCTTTGTTCTCAGTCACATCTAGGAGTCCCATAGCTGGGGATAACATTAGGGCAGTCTCAAGAGCATCCAAGGCCATCTAAGATTGTTCTTTTTTTTTTCTATACGAAGGGCTGTTTATCTCTTTAACTCAGCAAAACCTGGAATCCACAATCTGCAAAAGCCCGCAGTGCCCAGGAACTTTTTAGCTTGTTTTGCACTGGTCGGTGGAGGAGTATGAAACACAGTCTCTTTTTTTAGCTGCTTTAACAGGTAGGCCACCGGACTCTTTTAAGGACTCAGCTTCTGTATTAGCACCCCTTTTGTTATCTCTTAAACACATTGATCTTTAGCCAAAAGCTTTTTTTTGTTGCCAGGTACTATCTAGGTTTTTTTAATTTTCCTGACTTTTGTGACCAGCATTTTATTTCTCTTATCTCTTTGTCTCACAGCACAGCTCTGATTCTGACTCTGGTCTCTGTCTTTGTCAGCCTCATGTTTCTTTAACTCTTCTTCTTGTCTGACTCTTATTTACTGTTTTTTTTTTTTAAATATTTTTCATTCAGAGTATCTTTCTCATTTTAGACCTCTCTAATCTCTTTTATCTCTATTTTTACTTCTCTTCACTGTTAACCTATCTCTTCTGGGTCTGCTGAAGATTTGCTTTTAGCTTACTTCTTTGCAGACCTCTGTCCTTCCTTTGTTTCTCCTCCTCTGCACTTTCTTATCTACTTACACTAACTTTTTTACCAACTTATCCTGTCCTTCTCTTAACTTTTGTAACTTTCTGTTACCTTGGTCAGATTGTTGGGACACTTTCTAGTCCCACAGAGAGGAGACCCCCATCAGAGTCTGGCAGTTAGACTCACAGGTGCTCCTTACCTTGGACAGAAGCCCCAAGTGGGCGGATGCCTCCCTCACTGGAGCTTGGAACAGACTCACTGCCAGCAACTCAGGGTGGTGCCACCTTCTGAGATGAGGGAACTTTAGAGCAGAGACGGGAGTGCAGCTCTCACAGCTGGCTGCAACCGGCACTTATCTTAAAGTGAAAGCAGTTTTTCTGTTAACAAGAGACGGGATGGGAGGGACAGGGGAATGAGAAGCTGCCTGGGAACCTGCGGCGCTCTTGGCCGGCTACTCGAACAGCCTCCTCTTCTTTTTATTTCAGCAGCCACAACATCCAGGCCACTGACTTTTCAGGGACCACTCCTCTTTTGCTCCGGATTTCCGAGCTCATTTTTCCCTAGGCTCCAGGTCCATGGGCGGGACCACTGTGACCCGCTGGCTGCTCTCTGGAGTTGGAGTGGGAGGCAGGGCAGCTGTTGATCTGAAAGGAAGTGGTCAGCATAGGGATCTGACAGGATTTTTAGGCTTATTTCAGAAGGCATAACTTAAAAACAGTCGTCAGTCATCAGTCCAAGTCTGAACACAAAGAGACACACAAGACACACACAGAAACCGTAAACCACAAACAAAAACAAGATAGTAACAGACAACATAGACGACTCACAAAAACAAACGTAAACAAACAAAATTACCAAGCGACAGAACCAGAGTCAGAGAAAGGGGAGTGGACACAGATTGTCTCATTTTTAGAAAAACAGTAGTCACAACAAGAGCGGACACGAGACTAAGACAAAAAAGAAACCAGAAGAATCAGATGGCCTCTCCAAGGCCGGCCAATTGAGACCCTCTGCACGAGGTGGGACTCGAACCCACGATCCCGTGACCAGACGCGAGGTGGGACTCGAACCCACGATCTCGCAACAAAACACGAGGTGGGACTCGAACCCACGATCCCGTGACCAGACGCGAGGTGGGACTCGAACCCACGATCTCGCAACAAAACACGAGGTGGGACTCGAACCCACGATCTCGCAACAAAACACGAGGTGGGACTCGAACCCACGATCTCGCAACAAAACACGAGGTGGGACTCGAACCCACGATCTCGCAACAAAACACGAGGTGGGACTCGAACCCACGATCTCGCAACCCCAAATGGTCTCTTGGCCTTCAAAGGGGTCCACCAGGCGTCCCTGATCCTCCCCTGTTCCTCCTGGGACGTCTCCCAGGGCGAACGGACGGTGGACACCTGGACACGTCTATCCTTATCCACCCCGCACTCCCTCTCGGAGCGCGGTCTCACTGAGCGTCCGCAAAACTGAAACTGCGATCGCACCAGACTTAGAAACAGAACACAGACATCAGAACACAGACATCAGAACACAGACATCAGACCAAAGCAGAACAAAGAATCTTACCTCTAAGTGGGTCTAGGACCTCTGGGTGGTCGCGCTGTTTCCCGGCCAATGCACCAAATGAAAGATTTTCGAATTCCCGGCCCATGTACCAAATGAAAGACCCTCGAGGGAAGACCCTCACTCAGACACTCAAGTCCCGGGACAGCCGCGTACCCAAGAAGACACTGAGACCATACATAAAATGTAGAAGGCAAGATTTAATAAAGCAGCGACATGAAAGCACACAGACCAGAGCTCTGGGGTCGAAATAAAGCAGCAACATGAAAGCACACAGAGCTCTGGGGTCGAAACTCATACACCTTAGCACAGGGTAGAGGAGTCTCGACGACGACTCAAAATTTTCACAAGCTTTTAAAGGAAAAAACCACAAACTGGGAGGGGGAATGGGGAGGGAATAGGGGAAGTTTAACAACCACAAGTTTACTCAACCAAAGAGTCATATCCTGTGATTGGCAATACATCTGGCCTGTTGAAACATTCTGTGGTTGTTCCAGAAAATGTTTTTCTCAAGTATGTTTTCCAGATGGGAGGGGGTGGGCTCCGAGGTGAAAGTTCATGTTCTCACAAGAGGCCAGTAATTTTTTATTCTTCAAAACCACGCCTCAAAAAAATAAAACTGACTGGAGGGGTGGCTCGGTGGCTAAGAGCATGTACTGCTCCGCACAGGGTCTGGATCTGGATTCCAGCAGCCACACCAGGCAGCACACAACCCGGGCTCCAGGGAGTCCAACACCTCTGGCTTCTGAGAGCACCTGCACTTACACGCACATCCCCTCCACACATAATTAAAAATGAAATAAATGTTAAAAGATAATGAAACAAATCAGAGCCAGTGAGAAAGCTCAGGGAATTGCCACCAGGTCTGATGACCTGAGTACAGTTCCTGAAACCCACAGTGAGAAGAGAGAACAAACTCCCAAGGATGTTCTCTCATCCCTCCAACCACTGTGCACGCACGCATGCACGCACGCAGCCACACACACACACACACACACACATACACATGTAATAAAATAAAAAATAAATAAACTTACTGCAAAACTGAGGCAGTTGAGAACAACAAATAGTAGCAGTGAAAAGTAAAGGTGCTGATAAGGATTTCTTCACATCCCTTCCTCCCTCCCTTCTCCCCTCCCTTCATCTCTCCTGCTCTGCTTAAAATGTGTGTGTATGGGGGGGGGTCTGAAGGTGTGCTATATGTATATTTGTGTTGTAAGTATTTATGTATATGCATGGTGTGTGTGCTATGTGTATGTATATATGGTGTGTATATGTGTGTAGTGTGTGCATGTGTGTGTGTGTGTGTGTGAGAGAGAGAGATGTGGTATGTATTTGTGTGTAGTGTGTATATGCATGTGATGTGTATATGTGTAGTATGTGTATGTGTGGTATGTGTGTGGGGGATGTATGTATATGTATGTGGTGTGTGTATGTGTGGTATATGTGTGTGTGTGGAGTGTGTGTAGGGTGTATGTGTGTGGGTGATGGGTATACATGTGTGTGGTGAGTGCTCTGTGTGTGTGTGTGTGGGTGGGTGTGGGTGTGTGGTATCTGAGTCTGAGTGTTGTTTCTCAACAGCCATCCACCTTTCTGAACAGGACATCAGATCCCACCCTGGCCTGAAACTTATCTAGCAGGGTAGGCTGGCCAGCCAGTGAGCCCGAAGGACCAACCTTCCTTTCTCCATTACAATTTCAGTCTTTTGTGTTGTTTGTTTGTCTGTTTTGTTTTAATGTGGGTCCTGGGCGTTCAGGTCAGGTCCTTGTGTTTGCAAGGCATGCATCTCACAGTCTGAGCAAGCATCTTCCAAGCCTGAGGGGCCAATCTTCCTGGTATGCCCAGCATTCCAGCCAGTTCCCCGCTGTGGTCCCTCGCTGGAGTTCTCTGTGGGACAGAGCTACCAAGAAAGTGGAGATGCAGTACCATCCGCCTGGAACTCCGAAGCACCAAAATTACCCCAATCAGGAGAACCCTAATAGCCAAGGCTCACGCTTGGGAAGCATGCCCCCTCCCTTGAGCCCATAGCTTTGTGGGGCTGGGAGCAAGTGGAGGAGGTGGTGCCAGAGCTGGGCTCTCATCCCTGGCTCACAGCTGGAGGAACATCTGCCCAGCACAGAGCCGCTTACTAAGAGCTTTCATAGAAACGATCTCATTTCATCTCCCAAGCAACCCTGGGAAGAAGTTAAGGAGGGAGGGAGAGAGGCTTGTTGCCATTACGCCAATGGAACATGGTATCTCAGAGACATTCCTTCATTCTGTAGAAGGATCACAGACTAGGGAAAGCAGATGCTACAGTTTCAATAGGTGACCCCCAAAGGTCTATGTATTAAAGACTGTGGTACCGTTAGCACAGTGGTTTGCCCCCTGTGGGTCACGACCCCTTTGGGGGACGGGGGACTGGAAGGTCTTTTCACAGGGTGTGCATTAGCTATCCCGCATATCAGATATTTACATTATAACTAATGATAGTAGCAAAGTTACAGTAATGAAGTAGCAATGACAATAATTTTATGGTTGGGGGTCACTGCAGACATTTTAAATCTGTAGTTAAAAGACAACTAACAAAACAAAATCTTGAACTAGTGACTATGATAGTTGGTTATATAATGTAATGTTTTACCGGAACCAGATTAATAATTGATCAGAACTCCACTGATCAATATTAGAACTCTGAACTTTTTTGGAGTGGTGGCTGCTGTTTTGAGACAGGGGTTCTCTGTGTAGCCCTGGCTGTCCTGGAACTCACTCTGTAGACCAGGCTGGCCTTGAATTCAGAAATCTACCTGCCTCTGCCTCTCAAATGCTGGGATTAAAGGCATGCGCCACCACTGCCTCAGAACTCTGAGCTTTTAAAGTCCTAATTTAACAGTACATAGTGAGGGGAAGACATTGGAAGCTGTTTTGTCCCTTTTTTGTGCCTTAACTACTTTCTTGTCACCTTCAGTTTGTCACAACCTCCACAACTTGCACTTACCAAGCTCAAAACACCTTCCTAGACCTTCAGATATTTTCTTAGATCCTCGTAAGTTAGGTTTTCATATCTTCAGATCTTACACAAATTTTATTTAATAATTAACCATGAGACACGATCACTGGGAGCAGTCACTGCAGAGTGAGCGCCTTTAGATAAAGGAACAGCAAAAAGTGACATCTAACCCTGTTTAACCTTTTATCGTGAAGCCTGTGAGCAAGGCGAACCTGTTTGCTTTTTAAATAAGAGATCTTAACTAGCTAATGACCACCTCAGTGGCGGATTACCTGGGGCTAAGAAGCTCCTTGCCTGTTCCCGAGCTGTCAAGCTACAGTCAGCAATGTGGTCCGAGATCTGAAAGGATACGTTTTAATCCCGATGTCATAGATCAATTAAAACAACAGAGATTCGTCCATGGTCCGCTGCCCAGACAGTGCTCCCAGGTTCCTGTGGTCTCTATGGCACTGCGGGCAGAGGCAGTCTGGCCATGAGGCTCAGCCGATGAGGGGGTTTTTTCCTGTAGAGAAGGAACATAGGAAAGATGACTTCACCTTGCGTAAGACACATTTTCTGAGCTAGCAATTAGGCAAAACAGCATAAAACAGCAGTGGAACATTATGAAACAATTTCAAAATTATCCACATTTAAATAACAGCCAAATCCCTATTATATTAGATCTAGTGGAAAGGAAAACAAGAGGTGAATGTAGCCACGGTGGCTGGCGGCAGGGAGAAGCAGCAGCGTCCCTCACACAAGCGTGCGTGCTGTGGCCCTTCACACAAGCAAGCATTCCGTGGCCCTGTGACAGCAAAGACACGCGTGGTTAGGCACACATTCTAAATTAGCTCTTGTTAATCTGAATTTCCTTTATGATCTGAAATGTCACCATCATATAAGAAACATTTTAAATTAGGGTGAATCACATACACAGTATGTTGTAAAGTATAACTTTGAGGCAGGTGGTTCTCTAAGTTCGAGGCCAGCCTGGTCTACAGAGTGAGCACCAGGACAGCCAGGGCTACACAGAGAAACCCTGTCTCGAAAAGAAAAAAAGGAAAAAAAGAAAAGAGGAAGAAAGTATAACTTTGATCTTTATCATCACACAAAAATCCATACCAAATTAAATATTAGACTTGTTGCTTTCTTAGTCTAAAAGGTGACAAGATAATAAACAGTTCACTAGGGCTGAACAGTTTTATAATTCAGTGTGCTCATATTAAGATGGTAAAGTCACATGGTTACTAACATTGAAAACATTTTTCTTTGTAGATCTGTCAGTTTTTGTTTTTGTCTTTTTTTCCTTCAATGAGAGTTGCATCCAAATTATATGGACATCTACAGAGAGTTAAATCCAAGTTACATACACATAGAGTTGAATTTGAGTTACATACAAATATATATGTCCTAAACGAGAACTGAATAGAGCCAAATATTATTGTAGATTATGTAGATTTTAATCCATACCCAATGAGCAACTTATAAATCCTTAGATGAGCGTTTATAGCATAAACTTAAGATATACATTTATTTTGAGGGCAGAATGTAAAGAAATCAGAGATAAAAGGTTTTTTTTTAAGACTGGAGACGTAGAAGAGAGCAAGTAAACATATAAAATATATGAGAATCATTTGTCTGTGTCCGTGAGAATATGGAAATCAGGAATAAAATCTGAGTCCATGAAGAGAGACAGGGCGTTCCTAGTGCAGGCCAGCGGCAGGAGGGGACGGGGCGGGGGCAGGTCCACGCGGGCAGCCCCAGAACTGGGCCGCGGGGAGGGAGAGGATTTGAGCTGGAATTTGGAATTTACAGACAAATGATCGATACATCTCAGGAGTTGTTTAACTGAGACCAGGCAGGAAGAAACGGGGTTTAGAGAAAAGAGAATCCTTTCCCATTTCGCCGATTGCTCGTAGTATTTGTAGAAATATGATTGGAAGGCAAATACATTTAGAACCAGGGTAGAGGCTGGGGGGCGGGGGAATGAGAGGGTCTGTCCTGTGGGTGAGAAAGGGAAGCGGAATGTCCCTGCAGCCTGCAGCCATGGGTTTCCTCAGAGTCAGGGAGGAAAAAAGGAAGGCCAAACCATTCAGAGGTCATTGTGTGGGTTAACGGGGGTGGGGTGGGGGGTGGTGTCAGAGGAGAGACCTGCCTGGGACCAGGGTTTTTGAGGAAGCCAGAAGGTGAGAATGAGAACCAAGCTCTGGTAGAGGATTTCATCCACAGGAAAGATTTGAGGAAGAACAGAGAAGGGGCACAGTAGCCCGGTAAGGCCTACGGAAATGGCAGGGTTGCAGCTCCGAGGAGCCTGCGCCTTGGACTGGTGATGCGTAGGTCACTTCCTCAGACTCCGGGAGAAGTTAAAAAGACCAACAGGGAAACTTACCTAAGTGTCATTAGCAGATGGGTTGAAGAGCAGTAGGTGAGCCAGAAAGTATAGTTGTTGTAGGTTGACTGTAGGGTCCTGTTGTGTGGCTTAGACCCACGAGAAGCACCAACACCAGAAGAACCTCCCGAGTCTTTTGGCACCCATGTTATGAAATATAGTGTGGTGCTGGCAGGGTAAGGGGATACCTGGCAAGCCCTTGCCAAGCTGTCCCCCTGAGAAATCACACCATGTGACAGACATGATATAAGGGAAGTTTATTGCTTATTGTGGAAAAGGGGGAGGAGGACTTGGTGAAGGGGTAGAAGGGGGGACAGAGGACAGAAAGAGAAAAAGAGAGGAAGAGAGGCTGGCCAGGAACACATGGGAACAGAGAGAGAAAGAAGGAGGAGGAGAGGGGGAGGAGGAGGAGGAGGAGGGGCAGGAGGAGGAGGGGCTGAGGTAGGCAAGCAGTCCTCTTTCACATGGCAGGCCGCCCGCACCTGGTGACAGCACAGGTAGTTATGGCGCAGGTGATGATAAACTGTATCTAGGTCACTGAGAGGAAGTCTAGTAGAATTGTCTGTAAGCCAACAGAGACACCATGACCAAAGCAACTCTTAGAAAGGAAAACATAGTTCAGAGAAAGCATGGCAGCACGCAGGCGCAGGTGAGAAGAACGCTGGAAAAGGGCTGAGAGGTCTACATCTTTATCCACAGGCAGCAGAAGGCCTGTGGGATAAGCATTCAAACACATGAGTCTATGGGGACTATTCAAACCACAACACCAGGGCACCAAGTATTTTCTTCTCTGGTGAGTCATATGAACGGACTCCTACAGTATTTTGTTTTGTTTTGTTTTGTTTTGTTTTGTTTTGTTTTCTGGCTCCTTTCATTTAGCACAACATTTTCCAAAATTCACCCATGTTGGGGTATGTGTTAATACTTTATAACTTTTTGTTTTGTTTTGTTTTGTTTTGTTTTTTTGAGACAGGGTTTCCCTATGTAGCTTTGGCTGTCCTGGAACTTATTTAATAGACTAAGCTGGCCCTGAACTCATAGAGGTTACCCTGTCTCTGTTTCCCGAGTGCTGGGATTAAAGGCATGTCAATCAAGGATAGTCCAGGCTGTCCTTGAATTTTCTATGTGGTAGAAGATGGCCTTGAACTTCTGAACCTCCTGCCTCCAGTTGCTGTATGCTAGGATGGCTGGCAGGAGCCTTCATGAGACACTTAAGAGTACATTTACAATTGCTGTATGCTAGGATGGCTGGCAGGAGCCTTCGTGAGACATTTAACAGTACATTTACAGATAAATCCTTAAATGAGACTCTGCTTTACAAAAGAAACCACATGTGTTTTTTGCCATTGGGCATGGCTTTTTTTTTGAGGTAAGGTCTCATTTTGTAACTCAGGCTGGCCTCACACTTTGCATCCTCCGCACAAGTGCTGGAACCACAGCTGTGTACTGCCATACCCAGCCTGGATTCTAGATTTACTCATTTATCAGCTAATGAACGTATGGTTTGTTTAACTCTGGGTGCTACGAGTAATGATTCCAGGTTTGTGGGAAATTATATATATTTTTTGAGACAAGGTTTCTCTGTATAGCCCTGGTTGTCCCGTAACTCCCTCTGGACCTGGCTGGCCTCAAACTCACAGAGATCTGCCTGCCTCTGCCTCTCGAGTCCCGGGATTAAAGGTGTGTGCCACCACCTGGCATTCATTTTTCTTGAGTACATACCTAGATTTTGGCTTTGGGCTTTCGGGATCATGTGACCACTTGTTCTCAAGAACACTGGACTCACTTGGCCAGTGGTCACACCCTTGAGAACTGCACTATCAAACTAGAGTGACCCCACTTCTCCAGACCTCACTCTGGCCTGTGTCTGATACTTCTCAGGTAAAGTTCTGGGCTCAGCCCATGGGGACAAGGTAGAGAAGATTTTGGGAGTGTGGAGGGGTGGGGGCAAAACTTGGTTTGAAGAGAATAAAAGTTGCTGTCTACAATAATATTTTCCTGCCTTGACTATGTGACTCTGAAGCCAGAAGCCACAGGCCTCAGGCGGATTAAAGCTCAGTTGTTAAATATTTGGGAATTAAGTAATTAATTGCCAGGGTTCCTTTCTCTCTGGCCTGGAAGCCTTGCCCCTCACTGGCCAGGGGATAGGCGGGCCTGGAGCAATTAACTTTTATTGAACCAGGAGAAGAAAGTCACTCCCACAGGAAAAAAAAACAAAAAACAAAAAACTTTTACACAAGCAAATGTGCACAGAAACATACTTACATTCATACAGACATTCACCTTTTTGTTGGGGCCAACAATCTGTCTCATTAACTTAAATACTTACACACACACACACACACACACACACACACACACACACACATATATGCTGGAGCAATCACCAGTGTAGAAAGAACTCACTCATTCTAGACGAAAATTAAGCTCTAACCTTCATTGCATAGAGAAAGAAAAAGCTTCTACCTTTCTATTGCTAAATGAAGGAAACCCAAGTCTGTTAGGAAAAAGACCTGTCCCTGTGGTAGGAAGCCTGTTCTAGCCTGTCTCACAGTGAGAAGCCTGCCCACTGCTCTCTGCTCTCTCTGCAGCGCTTTCTCTGCTCTCTGTCCCGCCTCGCCTCTCTTCTCAGCTCCTCAGCTCTGTTAGAGCCTCCTTTCCTTTCTCTCTTCTCTTTCTCCCCAGCTCTGCTGTGTTCTGCTGTGTTCTGCAGTGTTCTGCTGTGCTCTGCTGTGTTCTGCTGTACTCTGCTGTATTCTGTTGTGTTCTGCAGTGTTCTGCTGTGTTCTGCTGTATTCTGCTGTGTTCTGCAGTGTTCTGCTGTGTTCTGCTGTATTCTGCTGTACTCTGCTGTATTCTTCTGTGTTCTGCAGTGTTCTGCTGTGTTCTGCTGTATTCTGCTGTGTTCTGCAGTGTTCTGCTGTGCTCTGCTGTGTTCTGCTGTACTCTGCTGTATTCTTCTGTGTTCTGCAGTGTTCTGCTGTATTCTGATGTGTTCTTCTGTATTCTGCTGTCTCTTCTGCTTCTACTTTGCTTCTCTTCTGATCTCCTTCTGCCTACTTAATGTCATTGTTCCTAGTTTTTGTACTTTTTTAGGAGACTAGATCACATTAGCTAGTCCAAGCCTCCTTTTTCAGAAGTTCACAAAAATTCAAACCTAAATTCACATTATAAATTGATTAAGGAGTGTCTTAGTCAGGGTTTCTATTCCTGCACAAACATTATGACCAAGAAGCACTTGGGAAGGAAAGAGTTTATTCGGCTTATACTTCCATACTGCTGTTCATCACCAAAGGAAGTCAGGACTGGAACTCACGCAGGTCAGGAAGCAGGGGCTGATGCAGAAGTCATGGAGGGATGTTCCTTACTGGCTTGCTTCCCCTGGCTTGCTCAGCCTGCTCTCTTATAGAACCAAGATTACCAGCCCAGAGATGGTCCCACCCACAAGGGGCCTGTCCCCCTTTGATCACTAATTGAGAAAATGCCTTACAGTTGGATCTCATGGAGGCATTTCCCCAACTGAAGCTCCTTTGTCTGTGATAACTCCAGCTGTGTCAAGTTGACACAAACTGGCCAGTACAAGGAGTTACAACAGAGATGTTTACTTGTGCTTCCATCGAGGCTGGTTGTCCAACTAAACATCCTTATCTGCCACGAGCTGCACAGTTTCACTGAGAGTTTAAAACTATAACTCTAAGTTAGCACATTTCTGAGAGGCCTACCATCTGACTAATGCCTCATTAGTATTGAAGTTTTGTATAGGTAAATCCAGTCAATATTTTATCTTCTGTCCTTGCACCTAAAAGAAATGATTCATTCCCAGTTTATGGACTTTAGTTATCAGATAACAGTTTACAGCCTAAAGGAATGTTATCCTTAATCCTAAATCCGTTACACTCCTACTTTCTATCCCAGTACAATTAACTCGTGACATATGAAGGCCTGCAGAGTCCTACTTGCAGTTTTCATATTACAGAGGGCCCAAGATTCCTTGTACAATTTTAGGGATTCTATAGGATTACCATTTGGAGTTAAGAAATCATATATTTGCCTACACAGCATTGCTAAAAAGGGTACATCTTTGTTGATCTGCAAAAATATCTGCCCAATAGGGTGGACTAATGCCCAGGAATTGTTATATTAATTTACTAATGACAGAAAAAGCATATCAATAGCAAGAATCAAACCTGAGATGAAGTCTCTCAGGTCTTGCCTCCAAGAGCTCATCCATCGCAGACCACAAAAAAACAAAACAAAAACAAACAAACAAACAAAGGTAGACCATTTCAGGAAAGTCATCCACCAGCCTTAGCCTCTCCTTCATGACTTCTGTCAGAAGATGACATTATCTTTGTCATCAAAGGTGTTACACTTGAAAGTCAGAGGATGACAGACATATGTTTAGTAATGCATTGATTAGTGTCAATAAATGACAGGGGAATACCTTTGTAACTATGGCTTCCACCCTAAGTCATGGTTTAAAAACAATATAACCCAGTGACTAGCGAGATGGAAAAATTGGTAAAGTGCTTGTGATGCAAGTATGAGGATCAGAGTTTGACCTTCAGAACCCAGGTAAAAGGTGCTAGGCATGTGACTTTAATCCCAGTGCCAGACAAAGACATCAAGTCCCTGTGGTGTGCCAGCTAGAAGGTTCCCTTTCTTGGTGAGTTCCAGGCCAGTGAGTTATCCTGTCTCAATAAAGCAAGGTGGATGGTGCAGAGGACAGCTAACATGGTCCTTTGATATCCATACAAGCATCACACACACAGGCATATACACAAGCCATGTTGTTGATCTGCAGAGAATCTGCCCAATAGGGTGGGCTAATGTCATCTAGGAGAGGCCACGGCTAGTGACTGACTTTCCTGAAATGGTCTGCTGCACTGTATCAATTGTAATACTGAATATTGGCTCCTGAGGTCTGGTTGCCCCTGGGATGAGGAGACATTCACATACACCTGAAAGATCCTGACAGAATGTAAAAGGTCACAGAAGCCCTAAAATTGGCAAGATAGATTTCATTGTTAGCAGAACTAGCTTCACTGATTTAGAAAAATAGAGGTGCACAATGCTCTGGCCGCTCCTTGAACCCGTGTGTCTGCCAATGTTCTGACCATTCCTTGAACCCAAGTGTGTGCCCACTGCTGCACCTCACTGCCAGGTGTTTGTGATATTGGTTGCTAAGATAGAGTCAGAAAATCTCCCCAGCAACCACAGCTGGGCCAATCCGGAGTTGCTACACCTGCACCAGACTCTTTCCTTGTACCCCTCCCATACCCATTTCTTGAGAATAGACATTGTTTAGATCTGGAAATCCCCTACTCCTCCCTTCTCCTTTCCCCCCTGAGGGCCTATAAAAACTGGGACCCCTTCCCCTCGGGGTCGTCTCCTCTACCCCTGCGTGGGATATGAGTCGTCCCCAGAACTCTGGCTTTCCCCGAATAAAGCTTCATGTGGTTTGCATCAAGCTTGGTCTATCGTGAGTTCTTGGGTGTCCGCTATTGTCCCGAGGCCTGAGCGAGGGGCTCCTCTTGGAGTCTTTCACACCAAGTGATGCTATGTAAACATGTCACCCAAGTTATCCCTGATTGGTCAATAAAGATGCCTATAGCCTGTAGTTAGGCAGAAGAGAGGTAGGTAGGTGGGCTTTGGTTCCCAGGCTTGGGGTCTGAAGCAGCGGCCACAAGGGAGTGAAAGATGCCATGGGGATAAGAGATCGTGCCGTGCGTGGTGGGGCACGCCTTTAATCCCAGCACTTGGGAGGCAGAGGCAGGTGGATTTCTGAGTTCGAGGCCAGTCTGGTCTACAAAGTGAGTTCCAGGACAGCCAGGACTATACAGAGAAACCCTGTCTCGAAAAAAAAAAAAAAACAAAAAACAAAAACAAAAAAACAAAAGAGAGGGAGAGAGAGAGAGAGAGATCATGAAGTCAGGCCGTGAGTGCTGGCCAGGTAGAGTAAGACAGCCCAGGTGACAGGTGATTTTTGGGGTTATTTGACAGGGAGGTAGACAAAATAGCTTAGAGAAGCCCGGTGGTGGTGGTGCACGCCTTTAATTCCAGCACTTGGGAGGCAGAGGCAGGCAGATTTGTGAGTTTGAGGCCAGCCTGGTCTACAGAGTGAGTTCCAGGACAGCCAGGACTGCACAGAGAAGCCCTGTCTCAAAAAAACAAAACAAAACAAAACAAGAAAGAAAGAAAGAGCTTAGAGAGTTAATATCTGCCCAGCTCTAGTTCTGTCTAAACTTATTATAAATATTAAAGTTTTAGCCGGGTAGTGGTTTAATCCCAGCACTTGTGAGGCAGAGGCAAGTGGATTTCTGGCCAGCCTGGTCTACAGAGTGAGTTCCAGGACAGCCAGGGCTATACAGAGAAACCCTGTCTCGAAAAACCAAATAAATACATAAATGAATAAAAAATTTAAAAGTCTTTTATCTGGAAACTGAATGATCTAAAGTGGCGTAGAGACCCCCCAGTAATAATAGTATTATTTACTACAACAGAGATTACAAATCAGGCAGTGGGGCTTGTCTTAGTCAGGGTTTGTATTCCCTCACAAAACATGATCAAGAAGCAAGTTGGTGAGGAAAGGGTTTATTCAGCTTACACTTCCACAGCACTGTTCATTACCAAAGGAAGTCAGGACTGGAACCCAAGCAGGTCAGGAAGCAGGGGCTGATAGCAGAGGCCATGGAGGGATGTTACTTACTGGCTTGCTTCCCCTGCCTTGCTCAGCTTGCTTTCTTATAGAACCCAAGACAACCAGCCCAGGGATGGCACTACTCCCAATGGGCCCTCCCACCCTTTATCACTAATTGAGAAAATGCCTCTCAGCTGGATCTCATGGAGGCATTTCCTCAAGGGAGGCTCCTTTCTCTGTGATAACTCCAGCTCGTGTCAAGTTGACACTAAACCAGCCAGTACAAAGCTCATGCCTATAAGTTCAACACTGAAAAGGCCAAAGCAGGAGGGTTGCCATCAGTTTGAGGTTAGTCGGGGTTACATAGTGAGTTATAGGCCAGTTTAGGCTACAGAGGGACACCATGTCCAAAAAGGGGGTGAGGGTGGGAGATAAGATTCTGTACCTGCAACTGGAGAGATGGCTCAGCATTGAAGAGCACTGGCCACTCCTCTAGAGCACTCAGGTTCAATTTCTTTTTTTTTTTTCCACTCAGACTGCGTTCCCTCCCTCTCACCCTCCCGAAGGAGAGAAGAACGATCATCAATGGCAAGAGGCAGCTGCAATCAAGCAGCACCTAGAGCCAGCTTCACGCTCAGGAGGGGACGCTATGTCTCGTCCTCGTGGTTTCAGGTGCTCTACACAGTCAGAGAAACTTCTCTAGTAACGAACTATAGAAATGATCCCTGAAAGTATAGTCTTTCAGGTTCAATTTCTAACATCCTTATGGTAGCTCACAAATTGTCTGTAACTGTAGCTCCAGGGCATCCATGATACCAGGCGTGTGCATGTGAGATACACACACACACACACACACACACATACACACACACACACACACACACACACACACACACACACACACACACATAATTACTGGAAAAATGCCTATACACATAAAATAAAATAAAATAAATCTTTTTTGAAAAGATTCCTGCACCTGCCATCTACCTACTTCCATCCATCTGCCTTTCTACCTATCCAATCATTTATCCATCCAACAAACATTCAACCATTAGTACAGTAGGAATATTTTAATAAATCCTGGAGTAAGATCACTACCACCTCAGTGGTTTATGTTCCTGAATGAAAGACACACACAGCCTTTATAGACTGAGTTGGGCAACTGCCTACTGTCCATGCTGTTGGTATCCATAATTCCGAGTTACTATTTACTAATTTCTATGATCCATCTTGACTGCTTTTAACTCAGCCAGCCAGCTCTCTGGGCCACATTCTCTTGGCACAGAGTTCAGGGCGCTCTTCTTGCTTCTCTACCCCATGGTGGCTCTTGTCTCTCTCCTACACACTCTTCTAAGGCATGGCGTCTTTCTCCCCCTGCTCCTTCCTCGAGGTTCCAAACTCAGGAAACCTAAACCACGCCTATGTCTTTTCTCCCCAGTTATTGGCTACTGGCATCTTTATTTACCAATCAGAATTAACTAGGGGCAGGGTCTTTCTCTTGTTTTAAGGGCAAACAGTTTTGGGGTGGCCCAAATACAAGCATTAGGTCAAACCCACTACAACAATAGTCCACCAAAATGCTCACATACTAATCTTCCCTCCCAATTAACCATCACCAACTTATCAATCCATCTTTTCATTAACCCTTCCAATATCCCTCTATGCAACCCATCTACCCACTTACCAACATTTGGCTCATCAGATGGTATCCATCTATCCATTTGTACATCCAGCTATTCAATTTCCCCTCCACCAACCCAACTGTCTATCCATTAGCCTCTTGTCCCTCCATCCATCCCTCCTTCTATGTACTTACCTGATCATCTACTCTTCCAACGAGCCACTCAAAAGCCAGTCTATCCAGTTATCCAGCCAGCCACCCATCCTTCTACCCACTGCCAAAGGTTCTGATCCTGACAGCTGCAGGGTTCCAGAAGGCTAATCTCCTGCACTAAGACCTTGGAGTTGACAGTCTGCCAACCCCACCCTCTTGTCATCAACCCCCTCTGTAGAGGTCACCAAATCTTCTCTTGTCTCCTTATGGCCTCTGCCCAGTGTGCCCTGATCTAATGATTCACAACCTTAGCCCTGAACCTGTTTGGCTAAGTCACTGTTGAGCTAATTGAGGACACCAAGATGAGGTCTCCAGGACACTGAGATGCAAGCCAAGAGGGACTTCCAGCCAGGAGACAATGACTTTGTCCTCATGGGAAACTTACCTACTAACTTTTGACTCATTATTTTCCTAACCACCTTGGACTATACTTTGAGACACATATTTCTCATTATCTCCTATCTTCCCAGAGGGAAATACAAGATTAACCTTCATTTTGTTTTTTGTTTGCTTGTGTGTTTTTTCAGACAAATCACTGAACTTACCGACTGACTCATGCCTAGGTTCCCAGCTACTTGACAAGAAGAAAGGAGAAAAAAACAGAGAGAGAGAGACAGAGAGAGAAGAGAAGAGAAGAGAAGAGAAGAGAAGAGAAGAGAAGAGAAGAGAAGAGAAGAGAGAGAAGAGGCTGGAGATGTAGCTCACTAGTGGAGTATTTGCCTAGCATATATGAAGCCCTGGGCTCCAACCCCAGTACTGGATAGAAATGAAAAGAGGGTCAGAAGATAAAGTACTTTTTCCCGGGGACCCAGCCCTGTCAGACCCTCTAAGACCTTACAGAACATGAGAGAATATGCTTTCTGGGCACTGTTTTTGAGGATGTCCCTGCCTGGTGCAGATGGTCTGAAAAGCCACACGCTGGGTCCTGTGAACAATGACAAAGAACCCTTCCAACACTTGACCGCCTGGCCAGAGTCCACACACCTCTCAGGCTTGCCTGTCCCAGATCTCAGTCTTCTTCACGCTGTGTTTAGCCTGTTCCCTCCTCATGGAGGCCACCTACTCCCAGTGACCTTATCTCACCTCCACACACAGCAAGGCCTCCCTCTGAGAGGTAGCCTGTGGGACTGTCCTTGTATTTTCCCATTGACTATAGTCCTACATTGCTGAAGGTGCTGCCCCTACCACGTCAAAAGCTCTAGAGGTGAAGCTGACAGGCTGCTCCCAGGCCGAGGGTGACAGTGCCACCCTCTGGTGCCCTCTCTCTACTGTCTATACGTTCTACAGAGGCCACTGATGTTCTCCCCTTCCTCCCGAGGGCTCTGCCCAGTGTTACTTGAGAGTTCCCGGACTCTGCCAGATCACTGTTGACTGTCAGCCTCATTCAGGGCTACTTGACATCAGCAGAACAGGCCATGTCTCTAGTGTGCAGAGCCTTCCTCTCACCTGCCTGGGTGGGTATTCCGAAGCACAAACAGACTGCTTGGTGGCCTTTGTCTGAGTTAAATGCACTTGAGACTGGAGTCTTCAGGGCAGGTGGGGTCTGTTGTGTGGTCCCCAATGCTGGCCTGGGACTAGAAACCACCCTGGGGTTTCTTATAATCCAGACTGGACTGGAACTTACTATGTAGCCAAGGATAACCTTGAATTTTGATACTTCTACCTCTGGGTATTTTACAGGTGTACAACACTTTGTCCAGTTTTTTTTTTTTCTGTACTGTGTTGAGCTCAGAGTCTTTCTGTATGCTAGGCAAGCACTCTACCAAGGGAGATATAGGCCCTGCCTCTCTCCCCACTCTCCCTCCCGTCCTTGATGTTTGCAAGCTAGTCACTGAATCGATGATAGAGTCACTAGCTCAGATGGCAGACATGGCATGGGATCTGGTTCCCTGGGACAAAGGCTGGTGCAGAGGGCATGTGAATAAATCATGAGGGGCCCACGACAGGCCAGCAGGCCACAGCTGACCTCATTCTGGAAGTGAGAGTAAGCTGCTGTGTGGTGAGTGGCTGCAGTGTGGCAAGGGGCAAGGGTCTGTGTGGCACCTTTATTCTTGTTCCTTGAGAAGAGCTTACAGGTCAGGGGGGTGGTTCACCCAGGAGGTGGGGAAGCAGAGGTGGAAACAGAGGTATCCTGGGACTCCAGATGGGGAAGAGAGGAGCAGGTGGCATACTTTTCCAGAATCTTGGAGCTGTCCTGGGAAAGAGAATGGTGGAGGGGTGGAAAGGGCAAACAGGTAGAGCAAACCGAGAAAGAGCCCCTGTAAAACAGTGAAAGGGCAGAGAGACAGATAGATGGACAGACAAGCACACACAGAGAGACAGACAGACAGACAGAGACAGAGAAGCAGAGACAGGGAAACAGAGATACAGAGAGACACAGAGACTGAGAGAGACAGGAAGACAAAGACAGAGACAGACAGACAGACAGACAGAGACAAATAGAGAGACAGACAGACAGAGACATACAGACAAACAGACAGGGGCAGAGAAACAGAGACACAGAGAGACACACAGAAAGGGCAGAGAGACACAAAGACACAGAGACAAACAGGAAGACAGAGACAGAGAGAAAGAGATAGAGAGACAGACAGAGAGACAAAGACAGAGAGGGGTTGAGGGGGACAGAGAGAGGTTAAGGCACAGAGAGAAACTGAGGGGAACAGAGAGACTGAGAGGGCCTGAGGGTCCTGAGAGTACTGGTCTACCAAGACATAGCATAGGCCAAGCCAAAGCAGATGGAGAGCAAGCAGGATACGGAGCAGGAAGAATGTGTTAGGACCACGAACCAGAGAAGTGCAGGCAGGATATGGGACTGAAGGAGGCCAGCCAGCGTGGGAGCCTGGCCACCTGGATCAGCGAGGAGCCCCAGGGTGGAGTCTGTGGTCCTGTGAAGGTTGGGAAGCACTCTAGGAGGTAGGTGAAGATTTCAAAGATGGATTATGGGAGCAGCAATGGAAGAAGACAGTGACCTTAGAGGACTCGGGCTCTTCTAACCCCCAGAGCTAGAAACAAAAACATAGCCACAGCTTGCACTGAGCCACCGACCTACAGGTGGAGGAGACCCAGCTGGAACAGAAAACGTACCACACCTACATCCATGGCCCTACCGGAGGGCCCAACAGATGGCAGCCTCCCTGAAGGAGACTCCAGTCCATCCTCAGGCACTGCAGGACCCAGCCAAGACCTAGCCAGCCCCACTACTCGCAGAAGGGCCCTTCTCCGTGAGCTGGAAGCCCAGGTGCAGGCTGCCTACGGACAGGTAAGGGGCAGGAAATGTTCTTTTCTAAAGGACCCCAAATCCCAGCTGGCTATAAAACACACCTAGAACCAAGTCCACATACAGGTGACCAGAGTGGTCAGGAGAAGTTAGGGGATCCGCCTGCCATCTCTGTTGATGCTGAGGGAGCCCTTCATGCACCATGACAAGCCCTGAATGGATACAGGGTTTTGATAGGGGTGCACAGGAACTCCAGAATGGGCCAAGATAAAAGCAAGCAGGCTCTCTCTCTCCCTGAGGACTTCATCTCCCAGCTCCCAGTTGACACATTGGGAGAACTGGGAATCCAAGCACTGGGTGCCTACTTCTTCTGGAGGGATCCAAGCCTGCTTCTGAAGGTGCTGATTGGGGGAGATTAGTGTAAGGCTGAGAGAGGGGCTGATTGGAGGGGGGGCTGATCAGAAGACCCTCCCGAGGGAAGAGCTGGGAGACTGTGCCTTCCAGGGGGCCTTTGCTCTGAGTAAACCCACACACACACTCACAGAGATACTCAGAGATAATCCCGGATTGGATTAGGGCCCAAGCCCCGGGCCCAGGGCTCCCCGCCTGCCCACCCGCTCCTGATCTTGCCCACAAAACCCCAGGAAAATCCTCTCCAGTGCTCCCAGGCTGTCCCTGGAAACAGCAGGGGGCTGGCAGAATCCACAGCATCCTCCCAGGACTCCGGGCCTGGCATGGTTCAGAGACCCATGGGGAACTGTGCCAAGACGCCATGGCACCGGGGGTCTAAGGTAGGAAGGTGAAGGGGAGAGACATAAGGCCAGAAACCTGGGTGGCCAATGCACTGGGCAGGTAGTACCCAGAGACCTGGGGTACTGGGCTGGATGAGAGATTGGCTCCAGAGGAGATGGAGGGATATCTGTGTGCTCCCCTGCTAAACTGATAGGCCAGCTACGCATTCTGTGCAGGCCTGACTCTCTCAGCTTTAACCCGGCTGACCAGAGCTAGAGGTCAGGTCTTGTTCTCCTCCTTGACCCGGCTAAGGCTCTCACTCCTTCTGCGCTTTAGTTTACCTAACTGAGCAGTTGGGGGTGAACTCTTCCAGCCTGGGATGTTAATGGGTCTTGTGTACCTAGAGGCCCCTCCCCCTCTGTCAGGTGCTGGGCTCCAGAGGGAGGAGCAGCTGATGAGGGCTGGAGAGGGGCTACAAGAGACCGGGCTAAGTGGGCATTGCTCCGGCTCATGGCTCACTTTGCCACAGGAACGCTGGCAGTGGCCTGGATCCCCCCTAGGGGGCTCCCGCCCCAGCCCTGGTCCCAGAACTGAGGAGCAGGAGGGGACACAGGGCTACTCAGTGCTCGGCAGCCTGGTGGGGCCAGCATGCATCTTCCTTCGACCCAGCATCGCGGCTACCCAGCTCGTATGTACAGTTACTCTTCTGCCTGCCGGCTGCTCAGGTCCCATAGCTTCATCACTCCCAAGTAGGTGTGAAGGCCAGAGAGGACGTCAGAGGAAAGACAGCGACCCTAGGGGTGGGGCAGAGCTTGGGGAACTCCCACACCAGGCATGGAGTTGGGTATGAACCCAAGAAACAGCCACCTGAGAGTTGGGGTGCAGTCCAGTGGCAGAATACTTGCTTATAGCAAGCCCAGGGTTACATCTCCAGCACAGCCGAAATAGAAAGTGCTTTCAAGGGGATGATGCTAGAGAGGTGGGAGAGTCCTCAGGAGAGGGTCGGGGCAATGCAGACCTGCAGTGACAGTGAGGCCAGCTGGCTTGAGTATGAGGTTCTGTCTGACCCTGGGGTATACCTCTGTCAAAAGGAGCTATGTACCTCAGAAGACTGTGGGAACAGGGGTCCTGGGGTCCCATGGCAGGTCACAGGGAAAGGGATCCCTAAGACACCCAGACAGATGACCAGGACCGGGCAGAATCAGGCACAGGCCTTGGGTATGTTGTGAGGTGGGCTGGATGAGAAACCTCAAGACACAGAAAGAGGGTGCCGAGGTGTGGGCAGGCCAAGGAACTCCTAACTATCTGTGTACTTTGCAGGATCGAGAGCTGAGACCAGAAGAGATCGAAGGTAATGGGTTCAGGGAGTGGGTAGTTGAGGTGGAGTGTGGGGTGGGGGTTACAAGAAGAGGTTTGGGGCTAGGGCCTCTGCAAGGTCCAGGAGGAGCGAGAAGGACATGGGGTCTGGGCAGGGAGGGCTGGCAAAACCTCCCTTCTTTGCCAACCCCTTGGTCTCAGTGACCACACTGGTCAAGGACTGCTTTTATATTTGTCCATCTGGCTGACACTTCCTGGCTGTCCACTGTGGGCCTGGCCCCTTGCTAACCCTGCTAACCAGGTAGATTAAGGGCCCCATCTTCTGGAGATAGCTACAGCTGCAGCTGCATAGAGCACTCTTAGGAAAACCAATGACTGGGCTGACTAGGAAGAAATGGGCAGGGAAGTCTTCCTGGTAGCTTTTCTGTCTCTTCTCCCCTCCCACCTTCTCTTCCTTCTCTTTTTAATCACCTAGAACAGAGATGGGCACATGACAGATGCTTCTTAAGCATTGGATGAGAGAACAAAATTTTAACACTACACATGCAAAGGCTCTTGGGTAACAACTAGGAACTGAGGTTTAACAACAAGAAGGGACTGGAGCAAAGGGAAAAGATGGACCGGCCCCAACCGGCAGCCAGGAAGGGGCGCTCAGAAAGGGACTAACCTCACTCTGTCCGGCAGAGCTGCAGATCGCCTTCCAGGAGTTTGACCGAGACCGGGACGGCTACATCGGCTACCGGGAGCTGGGTGCCTGCATGCGGACACTGGGCTACATGCCCACGGAGATGGAGCTCATTGAGATATCACAACAGATCAGTATGTGCTTCAGACCCAACAGAGCCTCATGCCCCAGCCCTGGCCCAGCCCTGAGGTAGACGTGTGCGCTGTTCCAAACGCCCAGGATATAAAGTTGTTATTAAAGGGAGAGCAGGGAGGATGGCTCCAGTAAAGAGACTGAAGCTCAGAGAGGTGAAGTATTGTCTAGAGTCACACAGCAGGGGCTCAGAGAAACCAAGAAACTGTGACTTAAGATCCTAGTAGAATGGTGACACATGCCTTTAGTCCTAGCACTTCGGAGGCAGGCAGATCTCTGAGTTCGAGGCCAGCCTGGTCTACAAAGCATGTTCCAGGACAGCCAGGGCTACGAAGAGAACCCCTGTGTTGAAAAACCACAAACAAACACAGCCTAGCTGAGGACAGTTCCCACCAGGAAGTGTCATGCCATCATTGGCATACAGGAAGGACAGTCCATCTAAAGCCATGAAGGAAGGAGCCAGGAGCCAAAGGGAACATAGGTCAGACGCTAGGCTAGGCTCTCTAATGGACGGACCTTCCCGCAGGTGGTGGGAAGGTGGATTTTGAAGATTTTGTGGAGCTGATGGGTCCCAAGCTGCTGGCAGAGACGGCAGACATGATTGGCGTGAGGGAGCTTCGAGACGCCTTCCGGGAGGTGCACCTTGGGTGGAAGGGGTGGAGAGGGTCGGTGAGATTGTGGGTCTGCAGGGAGTGAGAGGCTGAGTGGATTCAGGGCTCAGTCAGTGATCCCATGCCACCATCAATGCTACCACAGTTCGACACCAACGGTGATGGCTGCATCAGCGTAGGGGAGCTCCGGGCAGCCCTCAAAGCTCTGCTGGGGGAACGCCTCAGCCAACGGGAAGTAGATGAGATACTCCAAGACATTGACCTCAATGGAGATGGCCTGGTTGACTTTGAAGGTAACACTTCCCCTACTTAGCCACATATGCCCTCAAGGATTCTAAACCAGTGGCCCTCAACCTGTGGGCTGTGACTGCATATCAGATATTTAAATGACGATTCATAACAGTAACACAAAATATAGTTACGAAGTAACAATGAGACAATTTTGTGGTTGGGGGTCACTATAACATGAGAAACTGTATCAAAGGGTCGCAGCATTAGAAAGGTTGAGAAGCACTGTTTGTAAAGAGTTCTCAGTTATCATGAAGGATCGAGGAGGGAGGGATGTATCCTCCCTACTGTAGAGAGAAGAAATTCATGTCAGTTCTCAGGAGAGCTCAAGTGCTTACCTGGGGGAAGGAAACAGGGAGAATCAAGATTGTAATGTGAGCAACTGAGCCCTCCTGCCTGATGCACAGATGCCTTGGAAGGTCTCCTCAAGCATCCTTTAGCCCGCCCTAGGGCAGGCAGGTCTGCCTCATTTCTAATGGGATCAGGAGGGCAGACCTAAAACCTTGGCTTGTCCTGTTAGAATTTGTTCGGATGATGTCTCGGTGAGCCTGTGTAGAAGCTGGAGTGGACCGGCCTGGAGGATCCCAGCCTCCGAATTGCAGAGGATCCTATATGTTCTTTGAAGGTCACTGTGTACAGGACTGTGTGCCTCCTCCCCATCCCTGCCTGGGCACAGTGCCCTATCCTGTCATCACCCCATACCTCGTCCTGGTTCTCTGGCAATAAAACATCTCCAAGCTTGTTGGGAAAGAGTTTTCTCCACTCACTCATCCTGAAGGTATGGTATCTGACCCCAAAAGCTAAGTTCTGGAACTGGGCTAATTACAAGTCACCAAGTCACCTCAAGTGTGAGCTCCAGGGGAATAGGGACTCCCTCTTCTTCCTCTCTGGATCCAACCCAATGCAAGGGCCAAAACAATGTCTGATAGGTGCATGCCTTTTATCCCAGCACTCTGGAGGTAGAGACAGTTGAATCTCTGTGAGTTCAAGGACAAAGTTGTCTACAGAGCAAATTCCAAGACAGCCAGGGCTACACAGTGAAACCCTGTCTCTGACCTCCTCTCCCCCTCCAAAAGAAGAAAACCACAAAACAACAAAAAAGACATCTTTGGACTGGTAAACACACACACACACACACACACACTCATGGCTTCTGGAGTTCTGTTCTTGAAATTTTCAGGACAGGGTGGAGAGATGGCTCAGTGGTTAAGAGCACTGACTGCTCTTCCAAAGGTCCTGAGTTCAAATCCCAGCAACCACATGGTGGCTCACAACCATCCATAATGAGATCTGATGCCCTTTTCTGGGGTGTCTGAAGACAGCTACAGTGTACTCACATTTAATAAATAAATAAATCTTAAAAAAGAGGGAGAAAAAAGGAAGGAAGAAAAAAAGGAAGGAAGAAAAGAAGGAAGGAAGAAAGAAGGAAAGAAAGAGAGAGAGAGAGAAAGAAAGAAAGAAAGAAAGAAAGAAAGAAAGAAAGGAAGGAAGGAAGGAAGGAAGGAAGGAAGAAAGGAAGAAAGAAAGAAAGAAAGAAAGAAAGAAAGAAAGAAAGAAAGAAAGAAAGAAAGAAAGAAAGAAAGAAAGAAAGGAAGGAATTAATTTCCAGGACAGAGCCCTTCTCTCAGCTCTGTCCTATGTATTCCTGCCCCAGCCTGGGAGAGGCGCTGCTCAGAGCTCAGCCTTCAGCGTCCTGGGAGGTGCTGGCTGGCAGAAGGGCTCCCCAGGAAGCACATCAGTCTGAGAGCTGGGACTTCTTTCCTCTGGGAGCCCCCAGTACTTCCGGAGAGCAGCCCCGCCCATTTATCAAGGCCCCGATAATGGACAGTCTGTGTTGGTGAGCCTTTTAGCATAGAGGGTAGAACCTGCCTAGCAGGAATCCCTAACCAGATGCCTGGCCCTTTTCTTTACAAGTATCCCTAAGCTAAACCCCCCTCTACTAGAGACTCACATCTTCACACAGAGCCTTCACAGCCCCTGGTCTACAGCCCCTGGTCTACATGGGTCTCTACCCACTCCCACTTTTGTAACAAATGCCTCAGACTAAGTCATGTAGAGACATTCTAATTTAACACGCTCATGTCTAGAAGCTAGGAAGCCCAAGATCAAGATGCAGGCAGAGAAGGTAGGCAGTGACACATACTTGTAACCCCAGCGCTCAGAACACTAAGGCAGCCAGATCAAGAGTTTGAGGCTAGCCTCAGGCACATCATGAGATCCTGACTCAAAAGGAAGGAAAGGGCAGACAGTATGGTAGTTCACAGCATTGATACCAGCCAGACTTGCCCAAACACAGAGACCCTGTCTCAAGAAATAAGAAGGAGCTGGACACAGTAATGCACGCCTTTAATCCCAGCACTCAGGAGACAGAGGCAGAAAAATCTGAGTATGAGGCCAGCCTGGTCTACATAACAAGTTCTAGGGCAAGACTGCATAGTCTCAAATAATGAGGAGGAGGAAAAGAGTGATTGGGGAAGACATTGGCAGTCAGTCTCTGACTCTCACACACAAAGAAATAGGAGTCAGGGGCACACTGGTCCTCATCAGATGGTCTCAGGGACAGCAAAGAGGCAGCCCAAGCTTCCAGAGCAGCAGCCTGGAATCTGGACTCTGAGGTGCCAGCGCTGGCCTCAGCAGCCTCAGCACCACCCATCCTGCAGATCCCAATTAATCCTTAATCCTCAATTAAGTGATCCCTACTGCCAAGCCTACCGCCTCCAACAATGAGTTGCCCAAGCCCCGTGGCTTTTCCAGAAGCTGGCACAGATGGTATCATACACGAGACGATGTTTCTGCAGGAGCCGGGGGTGACAACCCCACAATTGATGGGAAAGCTGCTCACTGCTCCCCACCTCTGTGTATCCACCCCAAGCCTCTGTGTATGGATGGTGAAAGCCACCAGAGAAGGTCTTAGTCACAAGGTGTCTGCTAACACTGAAAGTGTTCGTGGGACCCCGATGTTATGTGTGTCCCCACGCTCCCGCAAAAAGCCTCTAGTTCAGATGTTCCAAAAGATCCCAACTGGAATAGGTCAGGGCTAGGAGGGGAGCCGCCCACAGCAGACTCTGCGGAGACCCTGCGTTTCCCAGCTGCTAGCGGATGCTTCCCTGGAAGTGTGCTCACTGCCCAGCTCCCAGAGCTCAGGTCCCTGTGGCCTTTGGCCTCCAAGGATCAACTCAGTTCCAGGTCATCAGTGGCTCATTCCCAAAGCGGCACTCTTTCTGCGTCTGAGAACTAACTAGATTCTTTGCTTGCTATCCATGCTCCATCGTCGCATCCTACTTTCTAGATGATTTCTTTTTTAATTACACACACTAAAGTTTGCTCATTGATGAATCTTCAATGTCTTCTACTCACCCTCATAGAATTGTATGAAACAGTCTCATTCTCCTAAAAACACTGTCTAGACTTGAATAACCCTGTTCCCCCCCCCCCCAGACCCC
Organism: Mus musculus; assembly: GCF_000001635.26. NCBI lineage: Eukaryota > Metazoa > Chordata > Mammalia > Rodentia > Muridae > Mus > Mus musculus. The sequence continues at coordinate 4,090,034 of NC_000085.6, forward strand.
TAAGCTATCCTGAGAGCTCCTGAGTCACCTGTCAGCCTTCTGATAACTTTCCTTTCCCAGCAAGCTGCACAATGGGAATCATATACACTGTGGCTTTTTTTTTTTTTTTTTTTTTTTTTTTGGTTTTTCGAGACAGGGTTTCTCTGCATAGCCCTGGCTGTCCTGGAACTCACTTTGTAGACCAGGCTGTCCTCGAACTCAGAAATCCACCTGCCTCTGCCTCCCGAGGGCTGGGATTAAAGGTGTGCGCCACCATGCCCGGCTCACGGTAGCTTTTTTCACTTAGCACCATACACTTAAGATTTATTCATGTTGAGAGGTCTGCCCGCAGTGGGCACCACTATGATGTGTTGGAGAGATTGGGAAAGAGAAGTGGAATAGTTTGTGTACTATGAAGAGAGACAGAACTGGGGGTGAGAGGATGGAGAGGAGTAGCCTGATGTGAGTAGCCAGTCTGCCACCTGAAGTCATGGTAAGGTCCCAGCCCATGTTGCTGCTAAGGGCCATGCAGCAGCAGGGGTCTGTGTCAATGCCCGTGACTCATGCAACCACCAAACACCATGCAGATGTCCCTGGTCTAGGCTTCCTCTTGGGAGCATGTTGATGTCCAAGGGCTGTGCAGAGCTGGCATGAGAGCAGGAGCTGGCCCTGCCCCCTGCCAGCTGCAGCATTGGGTGAGTTAGCTAGGACAGGGCGGGAGATTGCCCCAGTGGTATGGGTGCAGGAGAGCTGGCGGGCTAACATAGCCACCACCCAGGCCCAGATCCAGAGCTATGAGTTGACTCATCCCAACATCTACCCCATCTGTGAACTGCATGTGAAAGAGCTGGTCCTGCAGACCCAAAGCTGCAGGACCTCCATGACACACAGCAACAACAGCATATCCAAGAGGAGTCCCATTGAGGATCCAGTGTTGAAAGTGTAGTGTAAGGCAGACAGAGGCAGACCCAGTGACTCATTGCAATGAACATTTGCAAGTGAAGGTGTGTGGACAAAAAGGGTGCACTGTGGGGCACACTGTGACGCACTACAGCTCCCATAGTGAGGTGTCTTTGGGTTTTATTTTTTATTTTCTTTTTGTGGGTGAGGTTGCAAGGGCAGAGGGCAAAGGGATGGGGAGATGAGTGGGATTGGGATGCCTGCTGTGAAATTCACACAAAAAAATTATAAAAAGTGAAAGAAAAAAAAAGATTTATCTTTAAAAAATGGGACAGTAGGGCCTTCAAAGATGGAATGAAACATCATGGTACTACGACTAAGTCTACTGTGTCTGGGGCAGGCAGGGAGAAGCTTACATACAGATATTAAAGACACATAGGAAGAGAAAGGATGAAAACTTCATTTTTGTCATTAAAGTAACTCTCCACATGCAGAGAGACCCAGTGAAATGTACTACCTAGGGGAATCATCTGGAGGTTATCTGATAAAATGAAGTATGTTGTATCCTGTAGTCTGTCCCGGGAGGGGGGGGGGTCTCATAATAAAAAAGAGTTACAGTTCAAAAAAAAAAGATTTATCTACGTCATTGTGTGGAGAGATGACTCAGCAGTTGAGCACTCACTGATCTTCTAGAGGACCCAGGCTCTCTCCCCAGAACCCACATGGAGGCTCACTCTCCTTGGCCACAGAGGGCATTAGACATGCACAGACATACACAGAGGCAAAACACCAATACATATAAAATAATAATTAAAATAAAAAGTATTTTATCTATGATATATTATGCTAGATACATGATTTCTATCTGTTGCTGAGTAAAATTCCATTATATGGAGATTGCACGGTTAATTGATGAGGTGTATTTGGATGGTGCATCTGTTGTACGGGTACACCACAGCTAATTCATCTAGATACCTATTTTCTTTTCCTTTTGAAATAGAGTCTTTCTATGTAGTTCTGGCTGTCCTGGAACTTTCTGTGTAGACCAGATGGCCTTGAATTCCAAGTTCTGCCTGCCTCACGTTTCAAGTGCTGGGATGAACTGCAGGATCCAGGACACTCACCTGTTCCTGTTCACCCATTGAAGTGTATTATAGTTTGTAAATTACTTTTTAAAAAACAGATGTGGGGCTGGTGAGATGGCTCAGTGGGTAAGAGCACCCGACTGCTCTTTCGAAGGTCCAGAGTTCAAATCCCAGCAACCACATGGTGGCTCACAACCATCTGTAACAAGATCTGACGCCCTCTCCTCAGAGTGTCTGAAGACGGCTACAGTGTACTTACATATAATAAATAAATAAATCTTTAAAAAAAAACAGATGTATTTATTTATCATATGTAACTACACTGTAGCCGTCTTCAGACACACCAGAAGAGGGCATCAGATCTCATTACAGATGGTTGTGAGCCACATGTGGTTGCTGGGATTTGAACTCAGGACCTCTGGAAGAGCACCCAGTGCTCTTAACTGCTGAGCCATCTCTCCAGCCCTGTAAATTACTTTTGAGACAAAGTCTGGCTAGGTAACCCAGCCTGACATCAAACTCATGGCTATGGTCCTCAGTCTCTCACTGAGCTCTGGGGCTACAGAAGTATACCAAGCTTGAATCTTCCCCAAAGAGCCACACGTGGAAGGTTTGGTTCCCCCAGTTCACGGCACTTCTTACTAGGAGGACAGAAGCTCTAGGATGTGGGACCTTCTAAGGCAAGGTCACTGGGCAACTGTTCTTGCAGGGGACAATTCCTGGACAACTCAGGTCCTGGACCGTCCTCTTCTTCTTTTCTCATGTGCCATGAGAGTTTCATAGCATGGATTGAACAAATATCCTCTGACATAGGCTCCAACCAGAGTGGAACAACCATGAGCTGAAACCTGAAGCCATGACACTCACTAAGCTTTCCTTTGGACAGCTGTCTGAGGTGTCCTGTCATGGGAGTGGAACACTGACTAATATAAAATACATCTGCACTGTTGCAGGTCATAAAACTGCCATAAACCGCCGCACAATCCTGCTTTGCAGACAGACATCTTCCTATCAGTTGCTCAACACCCATTTTCTGGGTCATTGTGGTAAGACTATGATTTGGGAAGGAGCTGCTGGGGTATCTTCTGCAGTGGCTGCACCATGTTGCCTCCCCACCAAATGAGCAGAAGAGTTCATACCACCGATGCCTCTGTCAGCCGCTGGTGAGGGTCAGTTACCTTAACGAGGTGTAGAGGCATCTCTCTGCTTGTGAATCCATTCAGTTGTTCAACACTCTAGTGTGAAACTTTACAAACATAAAGTGGGCGGTGAGCCTCGCCTTTAACAGCTGAGCTGTCTCTTCAGCCCTAAAACTTTACAAACATAACGTGGGGAGAAATATACAGAAATACAAATTGGAGCCAGCAAAATGGCTCAGTGGGTAATGGGGCTTGCTACCAAACTTGACGACCTGAGTTTGTTTTCTGGGACCCACACAGCAGAAGAATCAAACAACCACCCGAGTCCTCTATGCTGTCTTCCAATCACTACACATACACCATGGCACATGCAGTCACACACAGAGCCCAATGACACACATGATAAAAAACAAAAAACCAAAAAAATCCAAAACACAAAAACCAAAAATATAACAAAAAAGTTTTTGTTTTGTTTTGTTTTCTAAATTTGAAAGGGAGATAGCTCAGTGGTCAGGAGTGCCTACCACTCCAGAGGCCCTGAGTTCAATCCCCAGCAGCCATGTCGGGTGGCTCACAACTGCCTGGAGCTCCAACTCCAGGGAGTGTGTCATCCTCTTAGGAACTCCTCAGGTACCTGCCCTGCCCTGCACATACCACTCAGACACACAGACATGCACATAATTAAAAATAGAACACTTTGTTTTAAAGTAAAGGAAAAGCAATGTCAGCTATTCACATAAAGTTACAGATGGCTGTTGACTATCAGCCTGTGAGGTGAACGTAGTCTGTGGGTCTCACTTCCTAGCCTTTGATCTGGAGGACGCCATACCGGAAGGTCCCCTAATTGCACAGAGAAGCCAGGTGACTCACACTGTGAGCCAAGCTTGAGAGGCAGAGGCAAGAGCGCTCCTGCGAGTTCTGCTTAGCTGGAGCTGTAGAGCAAAATCGCGTCTCAGAACCAAACCTACACAAACCCCAGGGGCTGGGCTGAGTGCTTAGTCTGCAAGCACTAAGATCTGAGTTTGAGTCCCTAGTTGAATACCGATGTAAAAAAAGCCAGGCATAGTTGAGTGATCCTGTGACCCCAAAATTTAGGGGGTAGAGTTGGGGCTCCCTGGCCAGCCAGGCTAGCTGAAATGTGAGTTTCTGGTTCAATGGCATACGCCAACTCAAGGCAGAGGGGCAAACAGCAGTAGATGAGAACACCGGATACTCTCTTCTCTGGTCTTCTCACTCCTCAGTCATTCACATGGACTTGCACCCACACATTCCCACACATGTAACACACACACACACACACACACACACACACACACACTGAGGCTGGGGAAGGGTTCCCCTGACAAACAGGCCAAGAGGCCTTTGCCAGCTTCCCCCGAGTGATCAGAGTCTGGTCTTTAGTAGGCAGGCTGCAGCTGTCTGCTCTAACCTCCTTCAGGACACACCCTGTTCCTCAGGGAGGATCCACTCTGGAAAGAAGAGGAACATCTAGATCGCTTCAGTGTGTTCAGCCCACTCTCACCTCCCCAGATGTTCAGAGCTGGATGCCGGTGTGTTCCCTTAAGCTCACATGTGCACCCCTACTTCCCCCTGTGGCTGAATCTGGAGGTAGGTCCCTAAGGAAAAAGTGAAAATTAAAGGTCAAAGGACAGGGCCCTTATGTAGAAACACTGTGTGAGGCCGGGAAGAAAGCCCACAGCAGGGACCCAGGACGCTGGTACTCCAACCTCAGACTTTTAGCCCCTAAGCTGTGCAAAAATAATCTCAATTTAAACTATTCAGTCCATGGTGTTTTGTTTCCTTTGGATATTACTCAACCCCAAGCAATGAACATATGGAGCAAGGGAGAAAGCAGGAAGGCTTAAGGCTGAAAGGAGGGGAACTGAGACATTCCTGAACGGAGTGTTTTACAGTAGCTCCTCTTCACACACTCCCACCCACCTACTGGAGTCTTTCCCACCATGCAGTCCTGCTGGCACACATGGGGGTTGTCTTGGGTGACCTGACCGGGGCACTTTTATTTTTGTTTATTTGGGATAGGCTGGTGTTGAGTTCTTGATCCTCCAGCCTCCTTGAGGTTACACACTCTCACCGCCATCCCAGGGCCTTAATTGTGAATTAGAGAATTCTAAAAAGGCATGATTAAATGCCAGGTTTTGTTTTTTTTGTTTGTTTGTTTGTTTTTTTGTTTTTAATTTGAGATTTGTTTGGGTTTTTTTTAAAGATTTATTTACTTTATATATCTTGAGAACACTGTAGCTGTCCTCAGACACACCAGAAGAGGGCACTGGATCCCACTACAGATGGTTGTGAGCCACCATGTGGTTGCTAGGAATTGAACTCAAAACTTTTGGAAGAGCAGTCAGTCTTAACCACTGAACTATCTCTTCAGCCTTTTGGTTTGTTTTTTAATAGTCTTTTAAAAGGAGATTTATGGGCTGGAGAGATGGCTCAGCGGTTAAGAGCACTGATTGCTCTTCCAGAGGTCCCGAGTTCAAATCCCAGCAACCACATGGTGGCTCACAACCATCTGTAACAAGACCTGATTCCCTCTCCTGGTGTCTGAAGACAGCTACAGTGTACTTACATATAATAAATAAAATAAGTCTTTAAAAAAAAAAACAGGGAGATTTATTTAGCTGGGAGTGGTAGTGCATGCCTTCAATCAAAGCATTCAGGAAGAAGAGAGAGGATCTCTGTGAGTTTAAGGCCAGCCTGGCCTACATATTGAGTTCCAGGTTAGCTAGAGCTAGATAGTGAGACCCTTTCTCAGAAAAAAAAAAAAAAAAAAAGTCTAGGGTGTTTTCTCTGACTGTACGTTTGTGTACTACCTGCTTGCTAGGTGCCCACTGAGAACAGAAAGAGATATTGGGCCCCCTGGAAATGCAGTTACAGATGGTTCTGAGGCACTTTATGTAAATGCTTAGAATTCTAACCTGGGTCCTCTGGAGGAGCAGCCTGTCCTCTTACCTGCTAAGCCATCTCTGCAGTCGCTTTTTTAAAAAGTGAGTTGAGGGCTAAAGCAGCAGTTCTGCAGACATATATGCAGACAAAACACTCGTATACATAAAATAGTTTTATTTTAATTTTAAAGTGAATTGATTTCAAGGAAATAGGAACTAGATGGCCAGACCCAGGTGGGAGTTTCATTAATGACGTCAGAACAATAATCAACCATGCTTCAACCCATATGGGGCTGGCTCTCATCTCTATTTCTCTACCCACTTCCAAGTTTACTTTCCAGGTATTACTGTCTTCATGTTTCATGAGAAAACGGAAACCTATTAGGGCAAGAAACTGGCGTGTGACTGTAATCCTTTAGCATTTCCGAGACAAGAGCATCAGGAATTCAAGGTCACCCTCCCCTACCCGGAGAGTTCGAGTTCTGACTGGGCTACTTGAGACCTTGTCTCAATCTCATCCCACCCGCCAAAAAGAGTCCAGGAGGAAACCATTAATGAGGTGTTGAGATTCCAGCCAAGGGTCTTGACCAGGGTCCTGACTTGACCTAACGCAATTCTTGATCTATGATGCTCTATCATTGTCTGTGGAGAGAGTAGGGGACTTAGGGTTCAGTGTCGAGCAGCGTCGTTGGCTGCCTTGGACCCACCTGCCTAGACCGAAGATTCAAACCAATCCAGAGAAGGAGCTTGGTAATGACTTTGGTGAGGGAACCGTTGCCATGGGAACAAATACAGGCCTGAGGCGCGCACATGCGCACAGCCGAAGGGGGGGGGACACGGAACCAGTGAAAGGTGACGTAAAACGCTCGGGGTAGGGCGGAGTGCTCACACTGTGGGAGCCGTGGCCTTGGGAGTTCTGAGCGGAGGGAAGTCGCGAAGCGGTGAGGACGAAGTGTGTTCGGCGGCCCGCCACACACCACCGGAGCAAACCGCGGGGACCAGACTGGCCCGCTGCCGAGGCCCCGCCTCTTGGACCTCGGGACTAATCGGATTGAAAGCGCGCCGGCCCCGGGCCCCGAACTCGCCAATTGAGGAGGACGACTGTCACCGCCCAATCCGGGGCAGACAGGTGCGAGGTCCGGAAGGTGGAGGCCAATCGGCAGCGGTTGCGCCCTGCGGGGGCAAGATTCAGCCAATGAGGAGGCTCGAGTGACAGCTGAGCGCGCCAATCGAGAGTGAGGACCGATCGTGCCCGCCCACCCTTCCGGCCGGAGCTCTATTTACCAGGGGCGTGCAGCTCGCTTGCCAATCAGAGTGCGGCTGAGCTGCCGGACAGCCAACCCCAGAGGAGCGGCCGGCTGGCGGCCGCCGCACTGAGGAGTTGGGATGTCCTACAAACCTATCGCGCCCGCCCCCAGCAGTACCCCGGGCTCCAGCACCCCCGGGCCAGGCACCCCGGTCCCTACAGGTGAGGCTCCAACTCCATCCTTGTTCGCCTTGTCCGGGCAGTCGAGGTCTTGGAGAGAAACCGCTCGAGTTTTGCAATCCGGGGCCTGCTAGACGAGCCTGGCTCAGCCTCAGTTTGCTGGCCTGAGAAGTGGGCGTGGTCACGTAGAGCTTGTAGGTGGAGCGCAGGGGGGAGGAGTGTGTCTCCGAAGTTGTTCAGAGTGGAATGAAGAAGCATGCCGTTGGAGGTTAGTCAAGGGAACAGTCCTGGGCTTGGAAATCTGTGACGAGGCCCTTGTCACACTCTGACCTCTTGCTGGTGTCGTTGCAGCCGGGAGTGTCCCATCGCCATCGGGCTCAGTGCCAGGAGCTGCCGCACCTTTCAGACCGCTGTTTAACGACTTTGGTCCGCCCTCCATGGGGTATGTACAGGTGAGTGTGGCCAAGAGCTTGCTTATGGCTGAGGACAGGAGATCCCCTCGGGGTCTGAGATCACGTCTGTATTTTCTTTTGACACAGGCGATGAAGCCACCTGGTTCCCAGGGCTCTCAGAGCACCTACACGGACCTGCTGTCTGTCATAGAGGAGATGGGCAAAGAGATCCGGCCCACCTATGCTGGTAGCAAGAGTGCCATGGAGCGCCTGAAGAGAGGTAAGTGAAGCCACAGGCCTGCCCTTGCTCTGCCCAGGACACAGACACTGAACTTTAAGACAGTTCAGTAAGGATGGAGGATATCTAGAGTCAGGACAGGACATTTGGGCCAGCCTCGATTGGAACAGAACGTGTACCTAAGGAGGGGTTTTAAATGAACTTTTCCATTTTCAAATGAGTCTGTTTCCAAGAAGGTGCCTGGGAACTCGGATTAGCCAACCCTTAATCCCATCCATCCTCATTAGATTAGAGGTGCTCTTGCTGAACCATGGAGCGGTGGGGGAGTGTCTGCTCTGAAGGGTGGCTGTGGACTGTTTCTGGGGCCCTGTTTATTACTTCCCCATCCTCACCGCACCCCAGGCATCATCCACGCTCGGGCACTAGTCAGAGAGTGCTTGGCAGAGACAGAACGCAATGCCCGCACGTAACAGGAAGCACCTTGACCTCCTCGCCGGGACCTTTCTGGCCACTGCAGAGCGCCTGCTTCTCCCTGGCCTTCGCGCCCCAAGTTGCTTCCTATCCTGGGCTTCCTGTCCTGTGTCCCTTAGTGGGCACCCTCCAGGAACCAGGTAGCAGATCTTCGTCCAGTTGGCTGTACAAACTGGTCTCCTCCCTCTGTGGGAGTGCTGGGAGGCCACTGGGAGTCCCTTCCATGACCTGCTCACAGTGCTGATCTGACGGGAGCTTGCTCCTCTCTGTGGCCCCACCACACAGCACTTACTCCTTAACTCTTAGCCCAGGCCACCTCCTGCCTCTTCAACAGGAGTGCAGAAGACCTTCCTGCCTCATCTCTGGGGCCACAGCCGACTCTTTTTTTGGTGTGTCTTTTACTAAATATGTCCTTTTTGTATAAATAAAAGATGCTTTGGAGTCATTCTCTCAGCCTTTCTGTGTGTGGTTCCTCTGGGGAAGCCTGAGTGGGCAGAGGGGAAGGGCAGAGCAGGAACTGGGAAGGGCGCTTGAACCGAGCTTTGCCTTCCCATCTTGTCCATTGCTACCTCCAGCTCTGCGCCTTGCAGCTGAAGGCCAGACAGAACACCAATGATGTCTGCATAAGGAGGTGCCACCAGGGGGCAGCGTAGGGCTTGGCTGCCTTCACAGCTGGAGGCACTATTGGACAGCCGGAGCCTAAAGGGCCCTTCCTGTAGATTGGCAGGCATGCCTGGCAGGGTGGAAATACCAGTTCACTTAAGCCTCTCCCGTGAACGTCCTAATGCCCCTACACCAGCTCCGCTTTAAAACCATCCTTGGAAGGCTCTAAATACACCGGGTCCCTGACTCCTAAGGGAGGCAGTTAGAGGCTCCTTCCCCCCCACCCCCAGCACCTTGGCTTGATGCTGCTATCCACTGTCCTGACAACTTCCACAAGGCTGGGTGTGGCTCCATGAGCCAGCCCCGGGTGTCTCGGCCTTTGTACAGAGTCGGAGCAGTTAGATGGGTGTCCAAATTTGAGAACCTAGCAAACATAGTAGGGAAGGACTTGGGCTTCATTAAGGGGATGGCCTCTACCTGGGCATGTAGCTAAGTAACCGTGAAATGCCAACCTAGGCAGAGGCAATTGAGAACTTCCAAATTCTGGCTAACTTTGGGGTACAACATTTCCTCTAACCTGGGCTCCCCCTAGGTCAAATCCCACCTCTTCAAAGCACACAGGAGGGCTGCCCTGACTGGGCCTGGGTGGGAAATGAAACCAAGAATTCTTGGGGTGTCCAGACAGCACAGAAATAAAGAACTGGAATTTGGGGCCCGGCCTCTTCCCCGTCTGTCTTGGAGAAGGAAAGCAGGGGCCAGCCTTGCTGCGCCGCGGGCGGGGCTGCCCCGACCCTGCCGGGGTGGGGAGGACCAGCCGGGCCCAGGAAAGGGGCGGGGCAGCTGCAGTGACGCGGCGGGGAGGGACAGCAGGGGCGCCGGCGGGCAGACCGGGAAAAAGGTCGGGGCTATGGGCCGGCTCCGCGCCTCCAGAGGGTCGGGCTCCATCTGGAAACCGAGGCCGGGACTGGGGGCACAACGGACTCCCACCTTGGGGTCGACCACCCCTGCCCCGGTTGGGTGAGGGGCGCCCACCAGAAGCTAGAGGTGAGCGGGGACGTCGGTGAGCGGGCGGGTCAAGAGCACGTCTGGCGACAGGGACAAGGAGCTGAGGGAAGTGAGGACAGAGGGCCTCTCGCCTGCCCGCTGGGTGCAAGGTGGGGGTGGAGGGGTGTCTGCAGCGGAACTGTGGCGCCATGCCGGGACGCAGGTGGGCAGAGTGGGCCTCCCAGGGCGGAGGCCAGAGGGATACCAGTGGACCGCTCCTACACCAGCCTGGAATGGGCAACCTCGTGGGAAGATGATGGGGTGGCTGTAAGGACGAATGGAAACTCAGCGAAAACCAAGGGTACATACAGTTCAGGAACCGGGTACCTTCTAGGGTGGTAAAAGCAGGTTTTGGGAGGGGGGGACGGACGGAGGTTTTGTTTTGTTTTTTTCTTCTGGCACCGTAAGGTAAGTTAGTATTAGCAGAGTTGCAGAGGCCCATTGGGGGTCGCTTCCTGAAAGATATCTTGGCGGACAAGGGTCTAGGTGAACGTCTAGGAGTGGAGTACACAGAACCCCACCGACTTCAGGGGATGAAATGGTGAAGGGGGCGGGTCCCTAAGGTTCTGGTCTTGGAAGCCAGGCGCGGCCCGGAGGGATGCTGTTTCGGGATGCGACCTCGGTGCAGACGCGAGGATGGCCTTGCGGCGTGTCGGCTCGCGTCCGCCGCTCTGGGGGGCCCGCGTCAGCGCGCGGTTGCCATGACGACAGGCAGGCGGGGGGCGGGGGCTGCGTGGAAAAGAGGTCAGCTCTGAGCCTTTCTACTGCTCTGGGCTCCGCGGTGCGGGAGGCAACACTGGGTTCGCCTCTGCCTCCCCCGCGGCGGGCCCGGCCATGGGGTTCCGCGGCCCGAGCCCCTCCGCAGGCGTGCAGGGCTCAGTACCGCGCACCACCGTCCTGCACTGACTGCCGCGCGGTACCCTGCGCTAGGAGGAGCAGAGGCCGCACGCGGTCAGCGGAGCGTCTTCAGGATGCTTATCAAGGAGTACCACATCCTGCTGCCCATGAGCCTGGACGAGTATCAAGTGGCCCAGCTCTACATGATCCAGGTGAGAATGGCGGGGAGGTCTGTAAAGGAGCCATGCTTCATGGTAGAGTGAAGAAGAAATTCACAGGCCTCAGGGGGATAGTCCCGCTGGATTCCCCCACAACCAGTTCCGTTAGTGGGTTCTGTAGCCCATAAGAGGACAGAGAGACATCCTCTTTGAATAATCAAGCAGAAGGGTGGGACAGAGGGGCAGAAGGGCAAGGAAGGCCAACGGGTGCTTTCAATCCATTAAATGCCCAGCCTGCACAGCCTACATATGGTCTCCTTTAATCCTAAGAATCTGTAATCCCATGGGGGAAGGGAATGCAGTCTATGAGGAGACCAGGGAGCCAGGCCCACTAGGTGGCAGGTAGCTTAATCAGGGGTTCTGGGGGAAAGTGAATTCTGGCATTCCCGGGAGATCAGAAAAGAGGCGCATGGATCAGGGCCTCAGACTGTGGCAGGAACAGACAGGGCAGGCAGGAACTAGATGGTGAGGACGGACATCTGGCCTTTGGCTGTTGAGAGACATGCTGGATCAAGGCAGGCTAGCGGGGCTTCAAGGGGTCTGAGCCAGGTTTGTTCTTCGGACCTATAAAATCTACATCTAGGAGGAGAGAGGGCCATATCCCACCTCGTGGGGTCAAGTGGGCCACACCTGGGCTTCAGAACTATGAAAGGGCAACCAGAGGCTCTCACACACTGACAGACGTCACAAGAGCTGGGAATGAGGTTCCAGCGGGACAGGGCAAGGCAAGTCTGTTGAGAGGTGGTCTTGTTGCTATTCCTTGAAAATACTCGTCATACCCCTCCCTACCAAGTTTGTACACACTTCTCTGCCTCCAGCCCCCTGTGTGCACACATACCACATATTCAAGCCATGGCCATGTCCTCTCAGTGATCTGTGACCCTCTGTGGCATTTAGACCCCAGGTCTTCACCCTTGCTGACCCTTCCTTTCCTCGTGGCACTCACCGCCTTCCTGTTTTGTATCTCCCTCTGCTGCAACCTGAGTTATGCTGTCAACAAACCCCAGTCCTACATCCCACCCAATGAATGACCAGATCAAGTGTTAGGTTGCAGGACCCCATGGGAACTGGGCAGAACCCATGATGCCAACCCCAGGGACTTGAAAAGGCTATGTAAGCTGCAGAGATAACTTGGCTGTTAAGAACAGTTGCTGCTCTTATGGGGGACCTGGATTTTGTTCCCAGCACCCACAGGGCAACTCACAGTCAACAGCTAGTCCAATATCCAGGGATCCAATGCCCTCTTCAAGCACCAGACATGCAGGTGGTAGACATACATATATAGTCAAACACTCATACACTCAAACCTCTTTTTAAAGAGTGATGCAAAGAATTAGAACCAACCTGAGGACCCCAGAATTTAAGCTAAGGGCTGAGTTCCCTATTTTCTGTCCTGGGCTGCAGAAAAAGAGCCGTGAGGAGTCTAGTGGTGAGGGCAGCGGCGTGGAGATCCTGGCCAACCGGCCCTACACAGATGGGCCTGGAGGCAACGGGCAGTATACACACAAGGTGTACCACGTGGGCTCCCACATCCCAGGCTGGTTCCGGGCACTGTTACCCAAGGCTGCTCTGCAGGTAGAAGAGGAATCTTGGAACGCTTACCCATATACCCGGACACGGTGAGTGTGTGAGACAGGCACAGGCTCGGGACCGGAAAGGAAACAGTGCTGTGTACACAGTATGACTTTCACATTGCCCTCTGCCAGGTACACCTGCCCCTTTGTGGAGAAGTTCTCCATTGAGATAGAGACCTACTACTTGCCTGATGGGGGGCAGCAACCTAACGTCTTCAACCTGAGTGGGGCTGAGAGAAGACAGAGAATCGTGGGTGAGGCCTTCTGGGGTCCCTGTGCTGCCTCTGTGGGCCGTCACTGACAAGCCCCGAGTCTCGTCTTTCTGTCTGTGAAAGGCTTTTCCTCCTAATCCTTGGGGTGGTGGGTAGAGATGAGAGGAGGGTCTGGGTTTGCTTAGTGCTGACTGAAACCCCTTCAGATACCATCGACATCGTGCGGGATGCAGTGGCCCCAGGAGAATACAAAGCGGAAGAGGACCCTCGGCTGTACCGCTCAGCCAAGACAGGCCGAGGGCCGCTGGCTGATGACTGGGCACGGACAGCGGCCCAGACAGGACCTCTCATGTGTGCCTATAAGCTGTGCAAGGTTGAATTCCGCTACTGGGGCATGCAGGCCAAGATTGAGCAGTTCATCCATGACGTAGGTGAGCATCCCGATGAGGAACATCCAGCGCAGCGCGCACTCGTGTGGCCCGTGTTTGCAGCCAGGAACGCTTCCGTTCACACAGTGGAGGGGAGACGGGGAATAGTGGAGCCTGGCTAGGAATCAAGGGCACCTGCTTTGAGGTACCTGAAAGAATTAGGAGGGCAAGCAGCTGGCAGCATGGTCTCTGAAGCCCATGCTATCTCTGATACTCAACAACGATGCACCTCTGTGAAGTCGCGATGAGTTTGGCAATACTGAGAGGCTCTCGGGAGATTTGCTGAGGATTGCAGGCCAAGAAGCGCATTTGATTTCATTACTGTGTTCCTCAGGGTGGCCTCCTTTCCCCAGCTCTATGGCCCTGATACTGAAGCCCCAGTTTAAGCCTCTTCTGACTCCCCCCCCCCCCCCCCCCAGAGCAGCTGCTGAGCCCTGCTTCCTTGTCAGGTCTGAGAGAGGGCCACTTGCACACACAGAGAAGAAACATCCCCAGGTGGCAGAGCCCCATAGCCCAGGTTCTACTTCCTCCACTGCCGACCCCCTGCAGCTGTCCCAGCTGGGAGGCAACTCAGCACCTTAATGTTCCTTTCTGACACTAGAAAAGGAGGTGAGAACAGTGACAGCCAGTGTCTGAGTGAGAGTCACTGCAGGATCCCCCTTAGCACCCGGGACAGCCCTTTAAGACAAGGGCTACTACCGTTCCCATTTTGCAGATGAGGACACTGAGTTTAGAGAGCGATGCAGACTCCCCTGTAATGCTTTTGGGAAAAGCGCTAGTAGGAAAGTGAAATCTCCAACATGTAGCCTCTGTTAGGACGCTAATGCATTTCCGTCCGAGGTTTGTAACTCAACCATTGTTGTTATTTAATACTTTACTTTCTAGGTTCTTTGGGGTCTCTTAACTTTATTTCTCTCCTTAAGCTGATCCAATGATGGCTATCATCTTTCGCTTCACCCTCTTGAGGATTGTCAGAATTTCCATTAACTATTAACACCTTCATTAACCGTGACATTTCATTAACTGTTACTACCTTAATTAACTGTTAGCTCCTCAGCAGGAAGCCAGCTGAAAGCAAGCCACAAGCCTTGGTCATGTCTGCTAGAGTGACTGCATCGGTACTCAGCTGTCAGAGAAATAGACCAGAAAGGACAGGGAGACAAATGCCTACGGTCTCCTGTCCTGTCCTCTGGACAACACAGGCCTTGGGTTGCTTAGTGGGTAGTATGCCTTCAGGGAGCCATTACCTAACCTTGAGGCCTGGGCATACAGCTGCATTGGCAGGGCAGTGGGGGTGGGAGGCACGGTTCTGACGCCTGGGGCTTCTGCAGGTCTGCGCAGGGTGATGCTTCGCGCCCATCGCCAGGCCTGGTGTTGGCAAGATGAGTGGATAGAACTGAGCATGGCTGACATCCGGGCACTGGAGGAGGAGACTGCACGCATGCTAGCGCAGCGTATGGCTAAGTGCAACACTGGCAGTGAGGGACCAGAGGCTCAGACCCCTGGGAAATCCAGCACTGAGGCCCGACCTGGGACCAGCACTGCTGGCACCCCTGATGGACCTGAGGCCCCTCCCGGCCCCGACGCCTCCCCAGATGCCAGCTTTGGGAAGCAGTGGTCCTCATCCTCCCGTTCCTCCTACTCATCCCAACATGGAGGTGAGACCGGGGTGTAGGGGCCAGGAATGGGAGGGAGGGGGCCCCACCCCCACCTGGGCTCCCAAGCTGAAGCCCAGGGGGTTCTGCAGGCGGCGTGTCTCCACAGAGCTTGTCTGAGTGGCGCATGCAGAACATTGCCCGAGACTCTGAGAACAGCTCCGAGGAAGAATTCTTTGATGCCCATGGTCAGCACAGAAGCCACATTTGTGGAGGATGGGGGTATTGGCGAGTTACTAAGTCACCCTACCCATGACACAGTCCCCTGTCTCCGCAGAAGGTTTCTCGGACAGTGATGAGGTCTTCCCCAAGGAGATGACCAAGTGGAATTCCAATGATTTTATCGATGCCTTTGCCTCCCCAACCGAGGTGGAGGGGGTACCAGGTAAAGATCTCACCTCAGGATACCAGATGCCAGCACCCTGTGTGCAGCAGGGGCTCAGAGCAGCTCAGTTCTAAGTGAACAGGACCTGAGAGGAATGTCAGTCTGGAGAGGGTTCCCATCAATACCCAGTTGGCGAGTGGATGGATAAAGCGTGGAATGATGGAAGAAAAAAGTTCAAACAGGTCCAGGCGGCACCAGGGAGGGACTGCCTGTGTATCCAGGAAGGCTTCCTGCTGGTACTGATGTCTACACTGGGGTTTAAAGGAGTGAACCAATACTGTCCAACAGAACTGTCTAAGACAGTGAAAATGTTCTAGGCCCAAGTCAACCTGTGTGGTAGCCACTCATACCATATGACTGGCAGGCACTTAAGAGGTGGGGCTTTTCTTATTTTGCATTTTATTTTAATATAAAAAGCCATGCTTGGCTTGTAGCTGTCATGCTATTCCCCTGAGGTAGTTGCTGACAATATTTTGTTTATCTTTTGAGATTTTTTTTTTTTTAGGTAGACTATTAAGCACACTACTACTATGCTTGCTAGGCAAGTGGTCTACCTCCGTATCCCTGTATCCCTGTATCCCTGTATCCCTGTATCCCCGGATCCCCGGATCCCCGGATCCCCGGATCCCCGGATCCTCTGGATCTGTGCTTCACTATGTCAAATGGATCAGGATGAGAAATTTCCCAAACTTTTTTTATTTTTATTTTTTTGGTTTTTCGAGACAGGGTTTCTCTGTGTAGCCCTGGCTGTCCTGAAACTCACTCTATAGATCAGGCTGGCCTCGAACTCGGAAATCCGCCTGCCTCTGCTCCCAAGTGCTGGGATTAAAGGCGTGCGCCACCACCGCCTGGCTTTCCCAAACAATTTGTAGCAACATCACAGGGCCAACATGAGGAAAAGCCTAGAATGTAAAATGGTATGCAGATTTGGGTGGGAATAAAACGGGACATCAGGCAGTCATCATGACAAGGGTATCTGAAGGACCAAAGCAAGGGTTCCAGTGGTCTTTGATCCCCCTCACTGTTTCTCCCGTGTCTTAGATCCTACAGTCATGGCTACCAAAGGCATTGAAGATGGGGCCCGAGCTCCCAGGGACTCAGAGGCAAGTATGTTCAACTACTCTTGTACATGTTCTGCTCATTGCTGGCTGGCCACTGATCTGACACCCCATACCTCACTGTCCCTCAGGGCCTAGATGGAGCGGGGGATCTAGTGGTCGAGGCGTGCTCTGTGCATGCCCTCTTCCTCATCCTGCACAGCGGCAGCATCCTGGACTCTGGCCCTGGAGACACCAACTCCAAGCAGGCCGACGTGCAAACGCTGAGCACAGCCTTTGAGGCCGTCACCCGAGTCCATTTCCCCGAGGCCCTGGGTCACGTGGCACTGCGGCTGGTGCCCTGTCCACCCATTTGCGCGGCTGCCTATGCTCTTGTCTCCAAGTACTGGCCAGGGGTGGAAGGGTGGAGCACACACAGGGTCCCCAAGAGGCAGTCATCTATTTAGGGGGCTCCCCCAGGATCAGGGCAGTTCTGGGGGTAGAGAGAGAAATTACCTACCTGGGTCAGTCCTGGTCAGGAGTGGGTTGGTTTGATTTTGTTCTTGCTGCTATTTTATGTACATGGGTGTTTTGCCTACGTGTCTGTCTGTGCTTAATGTGTGCTTAATGCTCAGAGGTGACAAGGTGATATCTGATAACCTGGGAACTAGAGTTTCCAACATTTGTGAGCTGCCATGAGGGTGCTTGGGATCAAACCCAGGTTCTCTGGAAGAGCAGCCAGTGCTCTTAACGGCTGAGCTGTTGCTCTAGCCTCTGACTTTGCTTAGCCCAGGTTGGCTTGGGATTCATAGCTGAGATTGGCCTCAACTTGTGGGAATCCTCCTAGCGCAAACACCAGAGCAAGTGGTTCTCAACCTGTGGGCCTCAGTCCCCAAAGACCATTGGGAAACACTGATAACAACTCATAACAGTGGCAAAATCACAGTTATGAAGCAGCAGCAAAAGTAACTTTATACTTGGGGTCACCACAACATGAGGAACCGCACTAAAGGGTCGCAGCATTAGGAAGGTTGAGAACCATTGCTCCAGCGTACTGGGATCATAGAGTGCACACCATCATGCCTGCATGTGAATAGACCTGATTAATAGTTCCACCTCAAACGCCTCTCCGGTCTGACACCCCACCAAGGACACTAGCTAGCAGGCCCAGGGGAGCTGATAGCTGTGGTTAAACCGAAGGCTCACCACATTTTATTCTCCTGCAGCCTGAGCCCCTACAGCCATGATGGGGATAGCCTGTCCCGCTCCCAAGACCACATTCCGCTGGCTGCCCTGCCGCTCCTGGCCACCTCATCCTCTCGCTACCAGGGTGCCGTGGCCACTGTCATCGCTCGCACCAACCAGGCCTATGCAGCCTTCCTGCGCTCATCGGAGGGCACAGGTTTCTGCGGGCAGGTCAGGGGTTAGACATGTTCCCAGGAAGCAACCAGTACCCATGCAGCTGTGGCCCCCATCTAGATTGGTGACAAAGCCTCTCAGTTGTGCCACCTTCTCCTCTCGCTCAGGTGGTGCTGATCGGAGATGGTGTTGGTGGCATCCTGGGCTTTGATGCGCTCTGCCACAGTGCCAGTGCAGGCCCAGGGAGTCGGGGCAGCAGCCGCCGTGGGAGCATGGTCAGTGTGGCCAAACCCAGCCTCCTCAGGAGGGGGGTTGTCTCCATCTCTAGGTCTCTGCCCCCCTGGAATATGGCCTCTCTGCATGTGGGCAGGGCCCCCGCTGCAAAGTTGAGTCTCCTATGGGACTCTGCCTGATCCAACCCCAAGCCTGTATCCTCACTTCCAAATGAAATAAGAATCAGATGGTCTCAGGCCTAAGGATGCTTCTGTCCTTTGTTCTTTCTAGAACAATGAGATGCTCTCCCCTGAAGTTGGTCCAGTACGGGACCCGCTGGCAGATGGGGTGGAGGTACTGGGTCGTGCTAGCCCAGAACCCTCAGCCCTACCTGCTCAGCGTACCTTCAGTGACATGGCCAATCCTGATCCTGATGGCTCTCAGAACAGGTGATAACTTTGCCCAATAGCCCCTGCCCTAAACATAGGCTGGACCTCAGAGGCAATAACAGTGAGTTTCTCCTTCCCTTACAGCCTCCAGGTAGCCTCCACAGCTACCTCCTCTGGGGAGCCCCGCCGTGCAAGCACAGCCTCCTGTCCACCTGCCAGTTCTGAGGCTCCTGACGGCCCCACGAACGCTGCTCGCCTGGACTTCAAGGTCTCAGGCTTCTTCCTCTTTGGCTCCCCACTGGGCCTGGTGCTGGCTCTTCGCAAAACCGTGATGCCCGCCTTGGAGGGTGAGACCTCATCTGCTTCTCTTTGTACTTTCCCCATCTCTGCTAGCCTTGGTGGCTCACCTGAGAATTCTTTTGTTTGTTTGTTTTGTTTTGTTTTGTTTTTTGTTTTTTTTTTCTTTTTTTTCAAGACAGGGTTTCTCTGTGTAGCCCTAGCTGTCCTGGAACTCACTCTGTAGACCAGGCTGGCCTGGAACTCAGAAATCTGCCTGCCTCTGCCTCCCGAGTACTGTGATTAAAGGCGTGCGCCACCACGCCTGGCTTGAGACAAGGGAATTCTTACTGTTCTTCCTCACTGTGAAGTAATGCCCTGGTTAGAGAGGGGAAATGGAAGGCCCAGAAAGGATATGCCAAGGCTATGTCCCAAAGTGGATGAGGAGGAACGTCTTGGGGGAAAAGGTATTCTATATAAGGAGTAGGTCCCAAGGCTGGAAACTTAGCTCAGTGGTTAAAAGCACTTGTTGCTCTTGCAGAGAACCTGAGTTCAATTCCCAGCACCCACATGGCAGCTCACGACCATCTGTGACTCAGTTGCAGATCATCTGACACCCCTTATAACCTTCATGGGTATCAGGCACACACATGGTACACATATATACATGCAGGAAAAACACTCATACACATAAAATAAATCGAAAAGGGAATTTAAGACTTTCCTTTTTTTAAAGAAGGGGCCCACATGCAGAAGCATCAGATCACATAACCCAGCAGCCAGCAACGGCTTCTTGTCCAGGAGACCCCTGCCATGCCTGGTCTAAACACACTCTGCCCCCAGGCTGGAATAATGGCACACACCTTTCATCTCAACCCTCTGGAGGCAGAGGCAGGCTTATTTCTGTGAGTTCAAGGCCAGTCTGCTTTACACACTGAGTTCTAGGACAGCCAGGGCTATGGAGAGAGACCCTGTCTACAAACAAACAGAAAACCCTCCCCCTTCTCTGTCTGTCTAATGGGTACACAGTGGCTCAGCTGCGTCCAGCCTGCGAGCAGATCTACAATCTCTTCCATGCCGCTGACCCCTGTGCCTCCCGCCTGGAACCCCTGCTGGCCCCCAAGTTCCAGGCCATCGCCCCCCTGGCTGTACCTCGTTACCAGAAGTTTCCCCTAGGAGACGGCTCGTCCTTGCTGCTGGGTACAACACCCCCACCCCAGCCAAAATTAAGGGGAGAGGAGACAGTAAAAGATAGGAAGTAGCCCCCACATCATAGATAACCTCTCATTTCACCTCTCCCAGATACAAGAAACACTCCCCTTCTCCCATAGGAGTCAGGGTTCCCAGGACCTTTTGACCTGTGTCAAGTAGGAACCAGTGACTAGTCTAGAGGGGCATTGGCATGTCGATGTGCACATGTGTAAGATTGTACCTCTATGTGCACTTGGTTGCATGTACTAGAGGGGAGCATGTATATGTTTGTGTGTTTGGGGAGAGCAAGCATACTTTTAGGATTTTTGCTGACTATTGTATACAACCAGAGACAACATTGTCTCTGCCCTGGAAGTCTTCAGCTTCAGCCAACCAGAGAGGCCAAAGGGACAGAGAGTAGAGGCTCAGGAGCTGAGTAATGGCTGGGACCACTGGGAGAAGAGGCATGGGGGTAGTCTGATGCTTAGGTCGGTCCTCTTCCTCCAGCTGACACTTTGCAAACCCATTCGAGTCTCTTCCTGGAAGAGCTGGAGATGATGGTGCCCTCCACACCCACCTCGGCCAGTGGTGCCTTCTGGAAGGGCAGTGAACTAGGCAATGAGCCAGCATCCCAGACAGCAGCCCCCAGCACCACCAGCGAGGTTGTTAAGAGTAAGTCAGCCAGCACTGCCTTGCACTGTCAGCCTGCCTGGAAGCGTATCACTTCATAAGTACACACATTGTCCTAGGTAGATGGAAAGGAGGGAGGGAAGACACCCCCCGCCCCTAGAGACCAGGTATATGGGCAGTGGACAGCAGGCCACCCTGACTCACTGCCCACCATGGCTGTGTAGTCCTGGACCGCTGGTGGGGAAACAAGCGGATCGACTATTCACTGTACTGCCCCGAGGCACTCACGGCCTTCCCCACGGTCACGCTGCCCCACCTCTTCCACGCCAGCTACTGGGAATCAGCGGATGTAGTGGCCTTCATTCTGCGCCAGGTGAGTGAAGCCAGGGATGTGGGCCTAAAGCTGGGAAGCCTAGGACTATGGAAGAGGGCTATTGTTTCCCGCCCGGTGTCCCGAGCAGGTCATTGAGAAGGAGCGGCCACAGCTGACAGAGTGTGAGGAGCCATCCATCTATAGCCCCGCCTTCCCCAGGGAGAAGTGGCAGCGCAAACGCACACAGGTCAAGATCCGGGTATGTGTCTGGCTGTCAGGAGCCAGCCCAAGTATGTCCCCAGCATGCTCAGGGTTCTCCGGCCTCATATCTGCCTTGCCTTAGCTCTGCCCCTGGAAACCTCAGGTTCCTCTGCCCACTTCTGAGCCCTGGCTGTCAGTCAGTCTGGATCCTCTTTCACCCTCACCTGACACCCTCTGCATCCTGTCTGCTCTGACTGCCAGGAAGCTTCCCAGCTACGCACTTCATGTGATCCATAGAAGTTTGCATGTTCAGCCTCCGTGGTCTCCCATGGCAGACCTACTTCCTTCACGCTCCACCATCAGAGTGGTCCTGAATCCAACCCGACACCAACTCTTTCTCCATACATACGCATCCTTTCCAGTCCCAGCTCACCCTCTCTTTCCCACCAGAACGTCACTTCCAACCACCGAGCGAGTGACACCGTGGTATGTGAGGGCCGTCCCCAGGTGCTGAATGGGCGCTTCATGTATGGACCATTGGATGTGGTCACGCTCACTGGAGAGAAGGTCAGGACCCAGTGTCCATGCTCCTGGTGTTTCCTACCCTGCCCTAACAGCTGCTGATCTGTAGATCCAACTTGAAATTCCTCCCTGCCTGGCCAGCCTCTGCTCTCACCTGCCTGTAAATTGGTACACAGGAGTGTTGTCTCCATAGCCCTGTCCACCCCTTCCAGGTGGATGTCTACGTCATGACACAGCCACTGTCAGGCAAGTGGATCCACTTTGGCACAGAGGTCACTAACAGCTCAGGCCGTCTCACCTTCCCAGTGCCCTCAGAACGTGCACTGGGCATTGGTGTCTACCCTGTGCGCATGGTGGTCAGGTAAGCAGCAGGTATCTGGGCTCCTGTGGGGCTGGGCACTGCCAACCTCACCCTATCCACTCATGCCATGCTTCCATGGAACATAGGGGAGACCACACCTATGCCGAGTGCTGTCTGACTGTGGTGTCCCGAGGCACAGAAGCTGTGGTCTTCAGCATCGATGGTTCTTTCACTGCCAGTGTCTCTATCATGGGCAGCGACCCCAAGGTGCGCGCTGGCGCAGTGGACGTGGTCAGGTAGGACCCTCAGCCCCACCGGCCACAGCGACTGGTCATCCCTGTGGACTGGAGCTGACAAGCCTCCATCTCACAGGCACTGGCAGGACTCTGGCTACTTGATTGTGTATGTAACTGGCCGGCCTGACATGCAAAAGCACCGTGTAGTGGCCTGGCTGTCGCAACACAACTTCCCCCATGGTGTTGTCTCCTTCTGTGATGGCCTCACCCACGACCCGCTGCGGCAGAAAGCCATGTTTCTGCAGAGCCTGGTGCAAGAGGTACTGTGGCTTAGGATGGTCCTAACCTGCCCTCGCCCCATTCCACACCACAGTGGCCCCACTCCCATCAACTGGACGTAAAGAGGCCTCTGTGGGCCCGCTCTCCTGAGCTGTGTTGACTAGAACCTTGCCCCCATCTCTTCACAAATAGGGATACCCCTGAAACACTTGTGGGGGATGCATGCCACATCCTTGGCTCTATGGCTCTACGGGCTGCTGACCGGCTTTTCAACGCAGGTAGAACTGAACATCGTGGCTGGATATGGGTCACCAAAAGATGTGGCAGTGTATGCAGCACTGGGGCTCTCTCCGAGCCAGACCTACATTGTTGGCCGTGCTGTGCGCAAACTGCAGGCACAGTGTCAGGTAAGACCTAAGGGAAGGCTGGGAACAGAATTCCAGGGCCAAGGCTAAGGACCACCCAGTGTGTTGATTCCTGCAAGAGAGGGCAGATATAAGGCATTTGTGGCCCCAGAACTACTTATTCCTCCTGGGATAGGGATAACAGGCTACACTTGCTGTGTACAGACTCCAACGACCACAGGCTGTGACTGTTCAAGGTCTCAGATACAGATCATCTTACCATGGCCTCGGGCAGGTGCTTTGACCTTTCTGAGCTTGTTCTGTGGGTAGTGAATGATGCTAGCACTATCTGTACTCATTAGCTTATAACAAAGGTCTGATCATTCACCGTAGGTCAAAGGCTCAAGGCTGGGCCTAAGCTTGCTAAATGCTAAATGCTGTTATTTCCCCAAGATGCCAGCCCGAGGATGAGTCAGGCCTAGAGAGAGGCAAACTGGGAGTGGAGCCAAGGTGCCTGGCTCAGAGTCAGGGGATACTACGTAGTGGGAGAAGGCTTCCTGATCAGGCTGAGCCAGCCTGCCACTTGCCAGTATCACCCGGTCTATCTACCCTGTGCAGGAGCCTCGGGGGAGGCTGGACGTCCCCTCATCCCTGCCTCCTTCTGCCCACAGTTCCTGTCAGATGGCTATGTGGCCCACTTGGGCCAGCTGGAGGCAGGCTCCCACTCCCATGCTCCCTCAGGACCTCCGAGAGCCGCTCTGGCCAAGAGTAGCTATGCTGTGGCTGCCCCTGTGGACTTCCTCCGGAAGCAGAGCCAGCTGCTTCGATCCAGAGGCCCTAGCCAGGTGGACCGTGAGGGTCCAGGAACACCTCCCACCACCCTGGCCAGGGGCAAGACTCGCAGCATCAGCCTCAAGTTGGACAGTGAAGAGTGAGGGAACCTTGGCTGCAACTGGGTTATTTATTGACTCGCAAGGGGCCTTGGTGACTGTGGGAATCTGGGGCCCCCACACCCTGTATGACTACACCACAGTATTACTTCCCTTTGTCGGGGGTAGGGGACCCAGCCCCCAGGGGAGGAAGGAGGGAGTGGGTTAGGGCCCAGCAGCGTTTCCAGTGTGTGAACCTATAAAAATAAACAACTGCACTCTACTGTGGGCCTTCCTGTCTGGGGCACTGAGGTGCTGAAGGGGGCCAGGACCTACTCAGGGTCATAGAGGCAGCCAGGCTGGAGCTCCTATACTTTCACTTTCACAAGCCCTGGCTGCGAGTCCCTAGGGCATTTCCTAGGTAGTCTGCCTGTTCCTTCTCCTGCCCCCAACCTCAGACGGTGTTGGAGTTTATGAGAGTCACGTGGCTTCTGAGCCTGCAACTCCCCTCACCTCTGCCCCTAAGGAAACTTCTGTCTCTAAAGCCAGGAACTGTGGAACCTAAGGATGATAGAGTGGCCTGTGTGGGCCACGCCTGCTTTCTCTACCACTTAATACTAGAGGCTCCCTAGGCTGGTATTGGCCAGAAAGAAATTCCCAGAGACCTTAGCACAAGCCAGTGGGAACTAGGGTAAGAACCTGATCTCACCCCTCCCACTGACTACCAAGCCCCTAGCCAGTGATGACCAGCCTTCAAGATAGATTAGTTCTGCAAAGCCAGAGAGATAAATAAGGCCTTTATATACACAGAAGCGCAAAGTGACAGTGGGGGATTGACAGGTGGTGGCAGCAGTGGGCTTGGCAGGGCAGGGCAGGGCATGGCAAGGCAGGGCAGAACTGGGGCCCTGTCAGTGGGAAAAGATGCCCCGGAAGCGAGCTTTGTCCTCCTCATCCTTCTGCCGGATCCGTGTCTCCAGGGCCCGCAGCTCTCTGCTTACCACAGGCGCCAGGGCAGGGTCTAGCTCCAACACCTTGGCAAAGTCAGCCTGGGCCTCCTGGGCATTCCACACGGCAGCATGGGCCTTACCCCTCTTGAAGTAAGCCTTGACATTGTCTGCAGGGACACCAGAAAGCAGAGGCATGCAAGGGGCATGAGAGGAGACGGCCAGCCTGACTTCTGGCATCTAGGCCCACAACTCTCTGAACGGTGTACCAGTGCCACCCTGTCACACGGTACCACTCATACTTCCTGGATACTGCCCTTCCCCACTGGCATGGAAGCTCTGGTCAGGCTCTTGTGGGGAGCTCAGAGATGTCAAAGCTAAGGGCTAGAACCATGTGCCCACAGCGCTGGATGGGAAGAGGCCAGTCTGGGCTGCCAGAGGGCATGGTGCTCACCATCATACTTGTTGAGGATGGAGGAGCAGTGATCCAACACTTCATAATACTCCTGAGCCACCAGCTTGCACTGGCAATAGTTGAGTAGCAGTGGTGTGATCTGCAGGTCCAACTGGATCCAGTCAGGTGAGCCAGGCTGCTCCTGGGGTGTATGGGGGCAAAGAAAGTGGAGATGCTGAGACCTGGCCGCAGCCATGCCTTCCTCCGTGTGCCCCTCCCACCGCGGCCTCTGAGCATACCTTCATCTGCAGATTCTTGAGGCAGGCGATGGCGTCATAGTACTTGGCAGCAGCCTCTTTCACCTGGCCCTCACGGTACAACCGGTTGCCCTCTTGGTGGATGACTGGTACTGCCTTTGCTTTCTCCTCATCTGTCATCGCCCATGGGTCCTGTTGATAGGTGCCAGGACTCTCTACCTGCCAAGGCAGGAACCAATTCAAAGCAGAGCCCATGGGTACCTCGGAATCCTCTGCAGCAAACCTGGCCTCTGACATCAGATGCTGGAAACCATGTCACCTGACCACTGGTCTCTTAGCACGTGTCATCAGCCCCTACATGCCTGGGCATACCTAGTACTAAGTACTTCAGGTAACAGTGAAGATGGTGGCAAGTACCCATGCCCTGGCAGAGTTTCTGTTCCATGGAAAGTAACCTATGTGGGCAAGAAGAGCCACCTAAACCCCCAGTCCCTTCAGAGCATGGCCAGCTGGCCAGCTGTGGAGGAAAAGATGGGCTCACAGACAGAGGACAAGAGTCGAGGTGGGTGGGCATAGGTGATCAATGAGGCCTGAGAAGGGCCCTAGAGGCTTCCACAGTTTTCCTACCCTTGCCCCTTTCCGCAGACCAACCCTGGACATCGGGGAGGTAGGGCTAGTGTCCCCTTTGAGACAGGGGGCCTTACCTTCAGCATCTCGATGTGGAAGATGAGAGGCTGTGGGTTCTGCTGCAGGGCATCCAGGTCCGCATGACCCAGGGAGCTGTGTTCATGCATCTGAGCGATCCCACAGCAATGCCGCTGTCCCTCCAGGGGGTCCTTGCCCTCGGCGATGTTGCGGAGGCTCTTGGCCACTAGAGGATACAGGACTACGTGCTGCAGGAAGGCAGCAGAGGTGCCATCAATTTGTGCAGGTGCTCACTGGGCACCAGAGAAGTCTCACCATCACCGTGCATACAGGCTTTCCCACCTCTGGTGTCTTTCTTTCTCTCTTGGTTTTTGTTTTGTTTTTTTTTAAATGTTTGTTTTGGTTTTTTCTTTCTTCTTTGGGGTGATGGTGGGGGTTCAGAACAGAGTTTCTTCATGAATCCCTGACTATCCTGGAACTCTTTAGATAAGGCTGGCCTCAAACTCAGAGATCCACCCGCCTCTGCCTCCTGCATCGCCACGGCCTGGCTTCCGCCGGTACCTTTCTACCCTCACAGTAAAGCCCTCAGCTTTGTCATGATTTCTGGCCACCAAATCCAGCACCTGCCTAGCTTACAAACACACTAACAGTTCCCTTCTGTGTCCTGTCCATCAGGAGCCCAGTATGGGTGTCTCTCTGTTCTCCCCTCCCCTTCTCTCCTTAGGGATGATTCCCCCAGACCAAGCTCTTCACCACATCCTGTGCTCAGCACCACTTCTTCCTTCTATTCATGTCAAGGCCCCTCTCAGAGCTGGGCACAGGGCACATCTTCAAATCCCAGGGGAACTGGGCATGGTGGTATACATCTTGGCAGATGGAGCCCTGAGCCCTGAGTTTGAGGCCACTCTGATCTACAGAGTGAGTTCCAGAACATCCAAGACTACACAGAGAAACCCTGTCTCGAAAAACAATACAAATAGACAAAAACAACAACAACAAATTCCCAGGGGAGCTACCTGGTGCTTTGCTGCAACTATTATTACTCAGGAAGCTGAGGCTGGAGGACCGTTTGAGTCCAGGAATTCAAGAGCTTCTTGGGCAGTACAGAGATCCAAAAACAAAACAAAAATCAGGGGCTTGGGGAGCTGGCTCAAAGGGTAAAGTGACCTGAGTTTAGATTCACAGCATCCATGTCAAAGCTGAGTGTGACTGGCCCACTGCTTGTAACTCCTCCAGCTGGGAGGAGCTCTTTAGCCAGTCTAGAGCACCCATGCATGCAGGCACTCAGGCAGCAGGCACACACACATGCGCGCACGCGCGCACACACACATACACACATACACACACACACACACACCGACACTGTTTCTAAAGAGTAGGCCTGGATAGTATGATATCTCCCCGGCAGGTGAAATGCCCTGGGCTCAGTCCTCAGCCCCAGGACAAACAAAACACTGGGAAGATGGAAACTGAAGACTTAACCTTAGGAAAGATGTAAGGATGATGGACTCCCATTGCCCCTGCTCTCGGCACACAGTAAATTACTAGCAGACATTCATATGCGGATGGTTTTGGACAAAGGGCTTTGGGTTGGCTCCATTTGGAAATGAGAGGTAAGAAAAAGCCAGTTCCCATCATGTGTGGGTACAACTAGACAGAAGACCAGATCCTGACACGGGGCATGAAGGCAGAAGAACCCAGAGGAGGGGTTCAAGAAAACCCTTAGCAGCAGGGGTCTCCCCAGAGGTGATAACCATGAATTGGCTTTGAAGTATGAGGAAGGGGTAGGCTATAGGAAACGAAAGAGAAGGAAGAGCAAGGGGTTCGTTGTATAGGAGGAGACATGAGACATCAGACTCCAAAGGGACATGTCAGCAGCCACATATGCGCCACCTTAATAGTGACCAAGAGCCACAGAAGTATGAAGTAATGGGTCCGATGGGCCAATTGCACCTAAAAATGAGTCTCTGGCTGGAGTCTGGTTTATGGACAGGAAAGAGAATAGAGACCAGGGTGCAAGTCAGGAGTCTAGTGGTAGTTTGGAGACAGCGCTAAGACTAAAGGCATGCACCACCACCTCCCATCTTTATTTGGACAAAGTTAGTGGCTAAGCCAGGGCAGGAGCCCTGAAGATAGGACACAGAGCATGTCCCAGAACTGTTACCTTGATGTCACAGAGGAACTGGGCAATCTCCCCCTCACGCATGGTGCACACGATGGTCTCCCACACAGGCAACTTGAACTTCTTGCCAACGATGAGCTCCATGGGCTTGCCTCGTGTTCGGCTGTCATCTATAACGGAGCCTTCATTGTCACTGTGCAGCGTCCGAAAGTGGAACGTGGCCTGCGAAACCACACGGGCTATCAGGCGAAGTTACAAAGCCTCACTAAAGCCCCAGCTCACATACAGCCCTGCTTCTAATGAATGCTCTCCTGGATGACGCTCTCCTGGGAACACCAGCCAGCCCTGCACCTGGCTTTATCCCACCATCTCAGTGAGAGCTGTGTAACAGACAAGGAAGTAAGAGGCCTATGGCTCCTGGGAGACAGGACAAAGCCTGTTTCTAATCATGCTTTCAACATAGATCTACTGAGCTCCTACTACACACCCACACTCTGTACAAGACACTAAAAAACATAGCAGTAAACCACGCAGAAGCTACAGAGCCACTGAGGAGCACCCATGGTCTTTCTAGAATACAGGAAGGAGAGCCAGACAAAACCATATGCTATGTTAGAGGAAAGTGATTTTTTTTTTTTTTTTTTTTTTTTAGCATTTTGAGAAAAGAAAAATTAACAGAAGTAGGGCAGGGGCTTCTCTAAGGAGGCAAAATTTTAAGCAATAATAGCAATAAGGAATAAAGAAAAGAGTGAGTCAGACAAGGACTCAGGTAGTAAAGTTTCTAGGCCAAAGAAACAACAGGTACAAAAGCACACAGTGTGGGGTGTTCAAATCAGCAAGGCCAGTGCCACAGTGTGAACATGGA
This sequence comes from Mus musculus, assembly GCF_000001635.26. Lineage (NCBI taxonomy): Eukaryota > Metazoa > Chordata > Mammalia > Rodentia > Muridae > Mus > Mus musculus. The sequence goes on from NC_000085.6 coordinate 4,118,910, forward strand.
GTGCAGACTCCATGGAGCCCCAGCGGTGGGCAAGGATGAACTCCACAGGGCATACAGAATGTGTTGAGGGCCCGAGAGTTTTCACTCTGAAATTAGAGCCACTGGGTGGCTCCTAGCAGAAGTGGTACATAACCCAACTTAGACTCTTGTTGCTGCGATGTGGTCACCTTTAAAGGGATGAGGATAGGAGGAGTGGGGCAAAGATGGACGGTTTCTGTATGACCAGGCAACTCTGCCTGGACTGGAGACAGCACAGATGGAAGAGATTAAGACTGTGTGGTCATAGCTGCACATGGTGGCTCACGTCTTTAATCCCAGCACTCATGAGGCAAAGACAGGTGTACTGGCTGGTTGACACAGGCTGGAGTTATGACAGAGAAAGGAGCTTCAGGTGAGGAAATGCCTCCATGAGATCCAGCTGTAAGGCATTTTCTCAATTAGTGATCAAGGGGGGAGGGCACCTTGTGGGTGGGACCATCTCTGGGCTGGTAGTCTTGGGTTCTATATGAAAGCAAGCTGAGCAAGCCAGTAAGTAACATCCCTCCATGGCCTCTGCACCATCAGCTCCTGCTTCCTGACCTGCGTGAGTTCCAGTCCTGACTTTCTTTCGTGATAATGGAAAGTGTAAGCTGAATAAACCCTTTCCTCCCCAACTTGCTTCTTAGTCATGATGTTTTGTGCAGGAATAGAAACCCTAAGACAACAGGTGTATCTTTTGAGTTCAAGGCCAGCCTGGTCTACAGAGTGAGTTCTATGACAGCCAGGGCTACACAGAAACCCTGTCTCAAAAAACCAACCAACCAACCAAACAAACAAATGAGAATACTCTGGTGCTATTCCAACATCAAGGGTAGAAGGGTAGAGAGAGGTAGACATCCACACTTGTGAGTAATCTGGGCGTGGAGTCATGTCAAAACGTTGATTCTAGATAAGATCATGTTAGGGTGAGGGTAGACAGAAGAGAGCTTGAGACGGAAATCTCAACAGGATATGGTTAGCTGAACCCACACTCTTAACTGCTACATGGCTGTGCTGCCTCTCTGAAGTCAGTTTTCACATCAGTAAAATTGAATCAACAATATCTGTCTAGCATTGTGGGAGATAAACCTATGAACACGTACCACAGGGCTCAATGGTAGCTGGGCTTTTTCTTTTACTTTTCTGCTTGAAAATCCAAGGCCTCTACATCCTAGACTCTACCACTAAGCCCCATCCTTAACCCTGGTGGTGTTACACTTATTTCTGTATTTGGGGGCTCACATGTGACATCATGCTTGTATGAGGTCAGAGGACAACCTGCAGAAGTCACTTCTCTCCTTCTACCATCTGGGTCCTGGGGATCTGACCCAGGCCATCAGGTTGGCAGCAAGCACTCTATCCACTAAGCCACCTCACCAGCAGAAGACGGTCCCCCCTCCTGAGCCCCAGTGATTGTTTAATCCTGCCTGCTTCTATTTACCACGTGCCCCTGCTCACAGATTAGTCTTATATTAGTTTATCCTAAGCTTTTCCATCTAGCATCCCTCTTGCCAGGCTCCTTCCAAAGCCTGTTCTCTATCTCCATCTCTCTAATTTTAAGACAGGGTCTCATTGAGTGTCCTGAGCTGGCCTTGAACTCATGCTGTAGCCCAGCTTCACCAGCGGCTGAGACTGTAGGCATGGGCCACCAGGCCCAGCTTGTAGATCCCCTTTTCAAGCACAGCTGATCACTACCACCACATGCCTGCCCTCTGCTCTCAGCATTTACCCCTCACCACATCAGACTAGACTCTCTGCCTGCTGGCTTAACACCACTGGCCAGAGGGCATACATTCATTCACAGAATTCTTGCTTTTGGCTTCACTGGTATCAGCTCCACAACTGTGATTAGAGATCTACAGCAACAAAGCAGGGGAACCTAGAGGTATGGAGTGCCTTAGGGAGGGGCACCTGAACTTGGTGCCCAGATATAAAAGCAATGCTACCATCTATCAGAACGCTGACATAGGAGTTTGGTCTGGAAAACTGGATCTCTGGGACTCTGTGTTTTTTTTAGTTCCAGGACCTCAGTTTCCCTATGTAAACAATGAGAATTGTCCTAGATGGTTTCAGAAGGCCCCTTTACTCAAAACTGCATGAGCTTTGAACCTTCAGGTACGGGTATCAGCACTGAGGTCACACCCACACCAAACCATTTTGAGATGACTGACACCCACCCCTGTCCAATGCAGTCCTAAAGCAAAGCCAAGGGGCGGAGTAGACATATCTGAATTAACTCCCACTTAAATCCAGACCAATCAGCGTCGAGCTCGGCATGTGAGAGGTAGCCTGACTGGCAGCTGCTCTCTGGGCATGCGCAACCTCTCACCTACGGCCTCCTCCCGCCTCGCATGCGCACCGCGCTTCAGAAGAGACGCTGGGAAAGTGGGGAGAGGATGGACACAAACCTTAGTGCCATCCTGAAAGTCCGGCAACTCTCCTCGGCCCTCCTGTATCACACGCTTTTGGATCCCGTCCTCTCGAAGTCTTGCGATGAGATCCGCCATCCTCCTTCCCCGCTGCTCCCTTTCGGCAACTTCCGGACTCGCTCGGTAGCTTCCGGACCTGTTTCGGCAACTCCTAGCGCCTCGGCAGCTTCTGAGCAAGCGCCATTTTGACTGAGGGCAGAAGCCAAAAAAGGGAGGGAATGAAGAAAAGAGCCGTGATTGGTTCCTAATGCTACGGCTTTAACGCGGCACTGGGGGCGGAGCCTGAGCCTGCTTAGGGGCGGGCCTTTGGTTGTCCCTCCCCTGCCAGTTGTGCTTAGTTGGCTTTATAGGGGTTGCAGCTCTCCTAGCTGTGTGCCACTCCATTTAAGTTGTAGATGCCCTATTATCGGCACTTCAGTTAGAAAAATGAAAAACGAAAAACACCGCTTCACCTGTGTATTCCCTTTGGGCCTTTTTTGTTTTGCTTTGTTTTGTTTTTTAGAGGCAGGGTTTCTCTGTGTAGCCCTGGCTGTCCTGGAACTCACTTTGTAGACCAGGCTGGCCTCAAACTCAGAAATCCGCCTGCCTCTGCCTCCCAAGTGCTGGGATTAAAGGCGTGCGCCACCACCGCCCGGCCCCTTTGGCCCTTTTATTTTGCATACTTTAGCATAAGTTATAACATCTAGATTCTGGACTCTAGATTCACTTGTCTTAAGAAAAAAAAGGAAGGAAACCCGGTGTGGTGACACATACTTCTCTGTAGTGTCTTCATCCCTTATATCATAACCAGGAAGATTATTTTCTTTCCCCTGAGCCCCAAGTCACATACTCTGACTGCTTCACTTTCCAGCAAAAAGTCTTGAGGGGCTGGAGAGATGGCTCAGCAGTTAAGGGCACTGACTGCTCTTCCAGAGATCATGAGTTCAAATCCCAGCAACCACATGGTGGCTCACAACCATCTGTAATGAGATCTGATGCCCACTTCTGGTGTGTCTGAAGATAGCTACAGTGTACTTATATAATAAATAAATAAATAAATCTTAAAAAAAAAAAGTCCTCAGAGAGGGGACTTTCTGAAGGGAAGAGGAAACATGCTTGGGTTTGTTTTCTATCAACACAGAGAGCTTACAGGCGAGCTAAGTAGTCTGCTGTACTCATCTTGCAGAAAGTACAACAGAAGGAAAGCTGACCGATATGGCTGATAAGTATACACCAGAGCATGAAAGATGTAGATAGATAAAAATAATAACATATTATCCAGGTTGTTGTGGTACACGCCTTTAACCCCAGCACTTGGGAGGCAAAGGCAGGTGGATCTCTGAGTTCAAGTTCAGATTGGCCTACAGAGGGAGTTCCAAGACAGCAAGAGAAACCCTGTCTTGAAAAACTAATGATAACAACAATAACAACAACAATAATAATAAATAAAATGTTAAGCTAGGGACTGAGAGTGTAGCTCAGTGTTGGAACATTTGCCTAGCATTTGAGAGGTCCTGGGTTCTTTCTCTAGCATACACACACACACAAATTAAGCTAATTTAATACACTACATAATCCTATCAGTATTCTCAGTGAAATATCAGTCACGAAAAAAATAGCGTATGGCCTGGAGTGATGACTCAGCAGTTAAGAGCACTGTACTTCTTTAGAGAATGTAAGTTCCATTCTCCACACCCACATAGCAATTCATAACCTTCTGTGAGTCCAGTTCCAGAAGACAATACGTGTTCTTGTGGCCTCTGTGGGCACCAGGCATATCTGTAATGCACAAACATACATGCAGGCAAACATGCACATTGAAAAATAATACTGTATGATCACACTTACTGAAGTGTCTACATAGACAGCTCAGAGACAGAAAGTAGAACGGTGCAGTGGGAATGGGGAAGTTGTTTTTTAAGGAAGGACTGAGTTTCTATTTTACAACATTACAAAGCTCTACAGACTGACTGGCCACACAATACTATGAATTCATAACTGAACTGTGCAGTTTGAAACTGTGAGGAAGGCCAGGTAATGTTATCTGTATTCTACTTCAAGAACAAATTTTGTTTCATACAGGCAAAAAAAAAAAAAATGCAAGATGAGAAAGACAGACTAAAGAGCAAGTAGGATTTCTCCCAACAATGTAAGACTGGAATACTTGAGATCGACTTATTCCTCAATGAGACAACTCAATGGGGAAAGTCCTTGAGACAGGGTTGAAGGATGGCTCCATGGTATAGAGTGTTGCTGTTCCAGACAACTGGGGTTTGGTCCCCAGCCCCCACTTGGCCACTCACAATTATCTGTAACTCCAGTTCCAGGGGATCTTCTGACCTCTACAGGACCCAGGCACTGGCATGCATGCAGGCAAAACACTCATACACATAAATATTAAAGAGAAGGGCAGAGGGAACAGAAAAGGGAGGGCTTGATAAAGGCATTTGCCTCAAACAGACCATCTGAGTTAGACGCCTGAGTCCACATGGTGGACAAAAAGTGCCTACTCCCATTAAGTTCTCTGACCTGAGCCGGGCGTGGTGGCGCATGCCTTTAATCCCAGCACTCGGGAGGCAGAAGCAGGTGGATTTTTGAGTTCAAGGCCAGCCTGGTCTACAGAGTGAGTTCCTGGACAGCCAGGGCTACACAGAGAAACCCTGTCTCAACCCCCCCCCCCAAAAAAAGTTCTCTGACCTACAGATGCGCCATGCATCTGCATGCTCACACAGACTCCTGTGCACACACAAAAAGAAAATAATTAAATACATATGGAAAGGCAGGAGGGAGGAGAAAAAAGGAAAAGGAGGGAAGGGTGTGACAGAGGAAGAAAGGAAGGAAGAAAAAGGGGAAGCAAGAAGGAAGAAAGAAACCATGTATAGTGGTAAGCCTGTAATCCCATTATTAGGCCAAGGCAGGAGACCTCTAGCTTGTCCATATAGTGATTTCCATCCTGGTAAGAGCCACAAAGGAAGATGTCAGTGTCAGAAAGACCTCACCAGCCAGCAAAGGAGACAAGGACAGAGAGAAGCATCTGCTTGTGTCCATCAGAACCACCGGGTCTGAGAGAAAGCCAGAAGCCTCAGGGTAGGTGTCACCTCACCACAATTCAGGAAATCGCCAAGGTACACTCCCTACAACCTGGACATCCACCTGCTGGAAAAGGAGGCCTCCCACCATTCACAGGAGACAACAGTGATGTGTGCATGAGGCCAACCTCAGCCTGACTGCTGCGGAGCTGAGTGTTGGAAGCCCAAATGGTACCACGCCTACAGCTCATAGAAACAGCAAACAAGATGCATGTGGAAACCATTAGCACTGAGTGGAAAAATGGAAAAATGTAAACAACAGAATGCACTTGATACAGGAGCCCATGTTTGTACACTGCAAACACATCCATACAGAAGACAATGCCACGTAAGAGCCAGGCTGGGTTGAAACTCAGTGAGGCCAGGTCTTGGGAGAAGAAGGGGAGGGGAGGAAGATGGGGATGGAGGGAATGGGGGGGGGGGAATGAATGACCACAACTAGAGAGGAGCCTCTTTAACCATAAAATGAGAAGTTGGGTTGACTCAGTTCTTTATGGGAGATCATAAAATGTGAGGGCGGTTGGACGTGGAGGAGGGCAAACACTTTGTAAGCTAGAAAGATATGGGTTCAAATTTCAGACGTAGCACTTTGACAAACTGCCACCGATATTTACTATTATTTATACATCTATTCAGTTCCAAACACTCCTGAGCACTGAAGAGAAAGCAGTACTATAAAAGCTAAGGCAAAAAGATCAGGAATTCAAGGCCAGAGTGAGCTAAATAGGGAGCTCCTCTTCCAAGAAAACCAAAAAAAAAAAAGAAAAAAAGATAGAAGGGAATGCAGACTCAGTGCTAGAAAGATTGTTTTTTAATCACTTTAGCTGCCCCATGTATTCTGAATTGGAGAAAACAATATAAGCTCTGAGCCTCAGTGTCCACATCTGAAAAATGACAAGGACACCCCTCCATTGGAAGCTGTGGTGAGTAGGATGGAGGAACAGGTCCAAGAGTTTCTATGGCACTGGAGTGCGGACTGGAATCCAGGCTACCTCATGAGGTTTGAGCTGCTGGGCAGAGAAAGCAACCACACACACACCTCACACCCCTGGGCAGAGAAAGCAACCACACACACACACACACACACACACACACACACCACGCAACCACACACACACCTCACACCCCTGGGCAGAGAAAGCAACCACACACACACACACACACACACACCACACACACCCCGTCACACACACACACACACACACACACACACACACACCACACACACCCCGTCACACACACACACACACACACCACACACACCCCGTCCCTCCGTCCCCCCTCCTCCCCTCCCCCCTCCCTTACAAGCACAAGCTTAGATCGGTCCTGGTCACAGCCGGGGCTGTCGCTCACCAAGGGAACCTCTGGGGGGCGCCGCGAGTCCCGCTACCCGCGAGACTCTGACGCGATCCCGAAGCAACTCTGCATTCTGCTGCTCAGGCCTGCAGAGGAGGAGCGGGCAAGGGCGGGGCGGTTGTAGAGGGCAGATCTTCGCTCCCAGGGAGACGGGGCGGGCCCTGTGAGGGCGGGCCCTGTTTGGTGGGCGGGGCCGTGGCGGGCTCAAATGGCGGCGGCGCTGGGCGCCTAGGCCGGCGGGGGCCATGAGCGCCGCCCGGCCCCCAGTTTAGCATCGATGATGCCTTCGAGCTGACCCTGGAGGACGCGGGGCCTGAGCCCGAGTCCAGCGGGGTCGCCCGCTTCGGGCCGCTGCACTTCGAACGCCGGGCTCGGTTCGAGGTGGCTGATGAAGACAAGCAGTCCCGGCTACGCTACCAGGTGAACGGCCCTGCTCGTCTCACCCTCTTGTCCAGGATAGGGCGGAACCCCAGGCCGGGCCCCGGAGAATTCTAACTCCGGAGCCTCTGCCTAGAGACCCCAGCGGAGCGGAAAATTGTCCCCTAGACGTGTCTGCTCATCCAGATTTATGTCCTTGCCCTCTGAGCTCTGAGTTCGGTTCCAGTGCAGCTGTGGAGAGCCGGAAACTCGGACTAGGAACCCAGGCCTTAGCAACAGTGTAGAACCCACCTGTCTTGAAGACTGACACCCCAATATCACTCCGAGGAGTTTGGGGAGTACTTCCAATCTGAACCAGACCTTGTCGATATTTACAGCATCCCTTGAGCCCCAGATCACGTGACCTATGGAGCCTCCGCATCCCCTCTGCTTTGAGAATCACCCTAAAAGTGGAGGTCCCCACACATGATGTGTTTGCCCATCTCTTCATACTAAACCACACCATAAATCATTGTCTCAGGTAGCTTCCCCCAACCCTATCGTTCTTTAGGACGTAAGACCCAGAGGCCTGTGCTATGCTATACCAAATCCAAAGTCTCTATGTTGGGTCCCTGAAAAATCCTGAGAGCCTCATTTGAGTGGTCACCTGCTCCTGGGATCCATGCTGGCAGCCCACCCCTGCTGGATTCTGTGCTGAAGCCCCCAACAGCCACCTACTTCCTACCCAGGTTTTGGTTTCTGAATCATCAAACCGGTTCCGCTGGGAGGGCAGGGAGAGGCAGGAGAGCAGCTGCCAGATGTGCCAGGCAGAAGCTGTCAGGCTGCCTTTCTCCTCCCCCCAGAGGGCAGTGGAAAGGCCCATTCCTGAAGCTTATCTGAACCTTATGTCCTGTAACAGAACCTGGAAAATGATGAGGACGGAGCCCAGGCCTCTCCGGAGCCGGATGGGGGAGTCAGCACCAGGTCAGGGCCAGGTGGGGACCCACCCTTCTTATCCCAGGCCCCGTGTCTCAGGCTCCTGTCTGCAAGGACCTGCCCAGTCCCAACCAGATGCACTTACCTGTCTTACAGGGATTCCTAGCCCTGCTTCTCTCATGGGATCTGCTGTCCAGCTGGGTCACCTTACCCCAGTGCCCCGGTCCTCCACCTTATCAATGCCAGGCTTTCTGTCTTCTAGGAATCCTCAGTTTAATCCAGTCCCCACCCTCTTTCATTCCTCTTAACACACACTCTATTCTGTAATTCCTTTTCACCCCCTACCCTTGACCTCCTTCTGGACCCTCTATCCTGCAGGGGTTAACCTCAGTCCCTAGATACACCTTGAGTTTATCTCTCAGCTTCTGTCCCTCTCTTTATCTTCCCTGCCCCCTCACCATCCTTCTGTCCTTCAGGGATTCTGGGCACATGTCTGTCCGCAGCTCGCAGTGGTCCTTCAGCACCATCAGCAGCAGCACACAGCGCTCCTACAACGCCTGCTGCAGGTGAGAGCCTCCTCACTTGGGGTTCAGCTTCCAAGTACCTTCTGCTTCTGCCTGCCAGCCAGCCCCAGCTCCCTGCCTGCTTCACCTCCTTGACCTCCGTCTTGCTCTCCTGCCACCCAGCTGGACCCAACATCCTTTGATCCAGAAAAACCGCCGGGTAGTGCTGGCCTCCTTCCTGCTTCTGCTGTTGGGGCTAGGTGAGTGTCCTAAGGACCTAAAACTTCCTCCCTCCTATGAGCAGGCTCTGAAGCACCTTAGCACCCTAGGCCTCCCTGTTGGTACTGAGCATACAGGGCTGTGAGGGGATTAGCCCCACTCTCCTGATCATCTGGCCAGAGTCACAAAGGGAGGGAAAAAAATGGAACCTGGTTCAGTACTTTTTTAAGTATTTCCTTTTTTTTTTTTTTTTTAATTTTTCTCTATTTTTTTGTTTGTTTGTTTGTTTTTGTGTTGTTGTTGTTTGAGACAGGAGTTTCTCTGTGTAGTCCTGGCTCTCCTGGAACTCACTATCTAGACCAGGCTGGTCTGGAACTCACAGAGATCTGCCTGCCTCTGCCTCCCTAGTACTAGGATTAAAGGCGTCCACCACCACCACAACCACCCAGTCTTTTTTTGAAGTTTCTAAAAATTATTTTTCTCATATTTTTGTTTTATGTGTATGTAGATGTGCCATGTGTGAGCAGTGTCCAAGGAGGTCAGAAAAGGGAATTGGATCCCTGGAGCTGGAGTTGCAGAGGGTTAAGAGCCACTGTGTGGGTGCTGGGAACCAACTCTGGGTCCTCTGCAAGAGTAATATGTGCTCCTAACCCTGAGCCATCTCTCCAGTTCCTTACCCCCTTTTTAAGTCGTTTTGAGACATAGCCCAGACAATGAGGTATGATCTTGGACACTTGACCATTCTACCCCCACTCCCCATGCTCTGGAATTAGAGTTATATGCCATTATGCCCAGCTTACCTTGGTTTTTGTTTTTTGGTTTGTTGTTGTTGTTCTGTTTTGTTTTTAAAGGTTTATTTATTTATTATATGTAAGTACACTGTAGCTGTCTTCAGACACCCCAGAAGACAGCATCAGATCTCATTACGGATGGTTGAGCCACTATGTGGTTGCTGGGATTTGAACTCAGGACCTTTGGTAGAGCAGTCAACACTCTTAATAGCTGAATCATCTCTCCAGCCCTACTTTCTTATTTATTTAATTATTAATTTATTTATTGTTTTTTTCTAGGCAGGGTTTCTCTGTGTAGCCCTGACTGTTTTAGAGCTTGCTATGTATACGGGGATGGCTCAAACTCAGAGGTCCTGCCTCTGCCTCCCAAAAGCTAGGATTAAAGATACATGCTGCCTGCACACCCCCGCCCCAGTTGTTTGGGTGGTTTTGTTTGTTTGTTTGTTTTAACTCAGCCTGAGGATGAGTTAGGCCACCAGAGGATGGAGAGGTAACAGTTTCCATTGATTCTGTGCTGACTATTGACAGGTCCGTGGTTTTCACCTTAGAGCGGTGAGCAGCATCCAGAACCTGTTCATGAAGGCAGGCCAGGTGCTGGGGATACTAGTGTCCCTGAGGCCAGGTATCAGCTGTGGTCTGTGATCAGACCAGGACCTTTCTCCACATCACATTGTTCAGTGAAGGAAACTGAGGTCCAGCGTAGGCAGATTTAACAGCCACGTATTTCCGTCTTCTTTATGGGACTGAGATGCAGTGTCCCAGAGCATCCAGAGTTGGGATCAACATGGGGCCATGAAGACTAACCATGGCTGCCTCCCTAGGTCCTCTTCCCTTCCTTCTCCAGGAAGGTCAAAACTCCCAGCCATCCAGGTCTCCTGGCCAGAAATCTAATCTCCATCTCTAGGTGTTTGAGTTTAGGACACAGAGCTGCTCCTTGCTGGCACCACTTCAGGCCAGGCAGTGGTGGCACCTATCGCTAGCTTCTCCTCGACCCAGCAAAGCAAGTGTTGCTAGCATCCTGGCTTGGGAAGTAAGGCACAAGCTCAGGCAGGAGAGCGGGCTTCCTCGGCTGCAACTGGAAGACAGATGGCCTGCGATTGAGACCCAACCCATGACCGCCAAGCTTTGGGATCACCAGAAAGCCGCAAAAGGCTCTAGGGAATGCTACTCTAAGAGAAGGATGTTTACTCTAAGAGAACAGAACTGAAGCCCTAAACCAGGGTCAGGCAATGAGTGTGAACCTCCTTTTGGGTGCTCTTTGTAGAACATGAAATATACAAAAGTCCATGGTGGCCCCTGGCTTCACCCTCCCCAGTCAGTGAGTCCAGCTATGACCTCTCCACCAAAGGCCATATCCCTGCCTGGGACAATGTGCTGTCCCAGATTTCTCTAGCCCGGGTTCTTCTTGTTCAGTCCATCAAGTGCTTGACGCTCTTAGAAAGCGTCAGGTTCCTTCCAGACTCTGAGGCTTGGCTGTGCTGTTCCCTCTATACTGAATTCTCTCTGTGTGTTTGGTCCATCTATGGCTGCTGTGTCCCATCGGGTCATGGTTGAGTTTATCAAGACATTGCATGTATGCTTAGCTCAGGGCCTGCCAGTGACATCATTCCTGTCATTCCTGCCAGGCTTAGAGGTTAACTGTCTCCTGGGCTAACTTGAGGCAGTTGTTTCAAGCTCCCACACATAGATCGTAGCTTTCAGGATCTTGTTGGTCTGTCCACTAAAAAAGGCCGTGGGGCGGGGGCCTACTGCCCTTCCATTACATTCTTTCATTTGTGTGTTTGTGGGTGGAGGAGGGAATGTATGCCACAGCTCAAATGTTCATTTTTGTCTGTGTGGGTGGAGGAGGGCATGTATGCCATAGCTCAGTGTGGTCAGAGGGTAACTTGCAGGAGTCAGTTCTCTGCTTCCACCATTTGGGTCTGAGGAATTGAACTCAAGTAGTCGGATTTTGTGGCAAACTCTTTTTACCCACTGAGCCATCTTGCTGTCCCCATATGCCTTTTGCGGGGGGGGGGGGGGGGGGGCGGTCTCTATATGTAAACCAGACTGGCCTCAAACTCATGGAAATCTGTCTGTCTCTGCCTCCTGAGTGCTGGGACTCAAGGTGCTTGCCACCATGCCAGACCCCTCTCTGCTTTTTGGGGTAGAATTTTCAGTACCAGCCATGTGGAGGGTATTCCATAAGTGTTTCTTGAGTGATGGAAAGGTCATACAAAATAGCAGTAAAACCTCCCATTTAATAGCTGTTTCCCAGGGCTGTTTCCCAGGGCCTGCCAAAGTACCCTGCCCTGGAAACAGCTTTGTGCGCATCCTGGGAGGTGTTCTGCCCAGGAAACATCAGTTTAGGTGGGAGACGCATCGGGCCAAAGCCTGGCTGAAAGACCCTGCCCTTACCCGCCCCCCCCCCCCCGTCCTTCCCCTCCACAATCATATGTGTGCAGTGCTTATCCTGGTCGGCGTGGGACTGGAGGTGGCCCCCTCTCCAGGTGAGTGTCCTTCCTGCCTGGGTCCTCAGCAAACCCTCCCAACTCCCCACACAAGGCACACAAGCCACCTCCCAGGAGAAAGGGGGGCCTTCCCAGGCAGCCATCATCCCCAGGGACCCCTAGTCCTGAGCTGTCCGTTTCTTTCTACCTTAGGTGTCTCCAGTGCCATCTTCTTTGTGCCGGGCATCCTGCTGTTAGTCCCAGGAGGTAAGAGTGACAAGAGGGTGGGGCATGGGTGGGGTGGGGTGGGGCCAGGCACCCTCACTGACAGATATCACCCCCACAGTCTACCATGTGATCTTCATCTACTGCGCTGTCAAGGGCCGCCGGGGCTTCCAATTCTTCTACCTGCCCTACTTTGAGAAGTGAGCTGCAACTGGCCAGTGGCTCACCAGTGATCCAAGGCCTCAGGTCACCTCCACGTGTCCACAGGGTATTCCTCCAACCTACACCTGGTTCTGTTCCTTTCACCTGGAAGGCAGAGGCCCCTGGGACCCTCACAACCACCAGGCCCCTTTGAATTTGCTCAGGAAGTTTAGAGCATGCCAGCCTGGGAATATTGCCTCTTACCTGATGTGTGCCTTAACTTATTCCTGGGTTCTGGACTCCTGGGTTGGTGTAATTTTGTGCTAATAAAAGGGTAATTATTTCCAACAAGGACAGTTGCACTTTCCTGGGCCAGCAAGCCTGGCCCAGCACACTAACGACCACAGTCCCCTCCTACAGAGGGACTGTGTGTAAAGGACCCACCTAGAGCTCTAGAGGACCACCAACTTCCCAAGGACAACCTGGATGGCCTCAGGTGTGCCCATGGTCACCATTATGCCCAGGGCAGAGCTGGATGAAGTAGTCCCACCCTGTCTGCCTTCATCCCTGAGGAGATTCAACACTGCCCCCTAGCCAAGGGCACCAAGAAGTGATGCAGGCACCAGGCCTAGAGGCTGGTACCCTGGTTCCTGCCTGGCTCTGTAGCACTAGGCAGTCATGACTGTCACTAAATGTGGGTCATGTGCCCCTCTACACACCCACTGCCCTATTTTCTAGACCCAGAGGTTGGGAGAAGCAGGGAGAGGAGGGGGTAGGATCACGGCTTCTCAGCCGAGCAGCACAGTAACAAGGCGATGCTTAGAGCCACCAACTGTTTGAAACAGTTCAAGTTCTTAGAAAATTGGGGCCGCTAATAATGTCTGAAACTTAAATAAACAAAAATAAACAAAACCGAGAATCTTTAAGGAAATCTGAGCTCACAGCAGTTCATGTGCAACAAGCTGTGCTGAGAGCTCCCCTCAAGTCAAGCCTGAGAATCCTCACTGCCTCAGTTCCATTTCCTAGATGAGACGCTCAAGGCCCCAGTTGTAGGTAGGGACCAACTCACCAAGGTCAACAGCACAACCCAAGCCCTTCTAAAACCCAGGGAGAGGAGAAGAGAAGGAAACCAGGCTGACGCTCTCTGCAGGCCGCCACAGAAACCTGGCTGAAGCCCTCTGCGGGCCACTACAGACCAGCTGAGTGAGTGTTCCATCTTTCAGACCACAGCATGAGTGTCCATAGAGAAGCAACAGGATGCTGGACACCCTAGAGTCCTGTGCCTTTATTGAATAAGTGGACACCTAGTCTTTGACCCACCCAGACCTTCCAACCTCAGAGCTGCAATCAAACCACCTTAAGTAACTTAGGACTCTGCAGGTAGCTGAGGCTGGGACTATACAACTATACCATAGATGTCTTGTAAGATGACTCCAAGAATTGAGGCAAGTGCTGTGGAGCCTGACAGCCTAAGTTCAATCCCTGGAACCCACATGAAGGAAAGAGAAGACTCCCACGTGTTCTTCCTGACCCCCACACACACTCCATGGGACACTTGAACACAAACACGCAAATGTGATTTTTTAAAAAGCCAGGCTGTGGTGGTGCATGCCTTTAATCCCAGCACTTGGGAGGCAGAAGCAGGCGATCTCTTGAGTTCAAGGCCAGCCTGAACTATCAAGGGAGTTCTAGGTCAGTCACAGGGCCACACGGGAAAACCCTGTCTTGAAAAGGGAGAAGTAGCCAGTGGGAAGCTGCAGGAGCTGAAGGTGGGACAGGGTAAATGAAGTGCTTGCTGTGCAGTTGTGAGGCTCTGAGTGGGGACCCCCGGAACATACAGAAAGCTAGACACAGGACTGGATGTTTGCCATCCCAACCACTGCACAGATGGGAGACGGAGACAGGAGAAGCCCCAGAAATTTACTGGCCCAGCATCAGAAGTGCTAAGATAGCAAGACCTACTGCCTGTCTCAAAGCCAAAGCAAAGTGCAGCTGAGGCTGACCTCTGCCCTTACATGTGTGCTGTGGTGTCCTCGTGCCCTAGGAGGTGGTGAGCCTCCATGTGCTTACTGGGAGTTAAACCAAAGCCCTTTGCAAGAACCACTGAGCCACCTCTCCAAAAAGTGAAAAAGACATCATCCAAGCCCATAGTTTATATTAGCAGTGCATTCACACAGTTACAGTCAGATAAATACTGAGAACAGACATGAAAAAGAGAAATTACAAAACTGTCAACTAAAAAGAAACCTACTGGATGAAAGCACATACCTCACAGCTTGGATTTGAACCCCAAGTCCTACTGTGGAAGGGGGAAGCTGAGTCCCCCAAATCACCCTCTGCCCTCCACATGTGTGCCATGGCAGGCAGCCACACTCACAAATAATAATTTGTTTTTACTTTTTTAAAGTTTTTTATTTTTTTAAGGGTAGGAGTCGCAAGAAGATCCCATTACAGATGGCTGTGAGCCTCCATGTGGGTGCTGGGATTTGAACTCAGGACCTCTGGAAGAGCAGTCAGTGCTCTTAACCACTGAGCCATCTCTCCAGCCCTGTTTTTGTTTAAGACAGAGTTTCACACGAGGAGGGAGGTGCAGACGCCTTTAATCCCAGCACTCAGGAGGCAAAGGCAAGGGAATCTCTGGATTCAAGGCCAGCCTGGGCTCCATAATGAGTTCCAGGATGGCCTTGAACACTGAGGCAGCCTGTCTCAAAAAAAAACAAAAAAACAAAAAAACAAAAAAAACAAAAACTCAAAAGCTTAAGCAAAGAGCTTCACTGTGTAGCTGACTGGCCTGGAACTTGCTATGTAGACCAGGTTGGCCTCAAACTCAGATCTACCTGCCTCTGGCTCCACGGGGCTGGCAATAAAGTGTGTGCCACCATCGCTTAAAAAGAATTTTTAAGTCAGATTTGAGTCTAATTCCATTCTTTGACCCAGTATACATCACTTAAAATTGTAACAAATGAGCTTTTTTTCTGTTGTTAAAATTACATTATTTATTTGAGAGTAGAGGTTCATACATGCAGCATCCTATGTGGCATGTCAGAGGACACCTGTGGGAATCAGTTCTCTCCCTCTGCATGTGGATCCCGGGGACTGACCGCAGGCCTTCACACTTGGCACCTTGCCTGCTGGGCCATCTTGCTGGCCTTTCTTTCCTTTTTTGGGGGGGCGGGGGGGCGGAGGTTGGTTGGTTGGTTTGTTTGTTTTTGGTGGTGCTGGCATTTGAGCCCAGGACCTTGCCAGTGCCTGGAGGCACTGTACCACTAAGTCACACTTCAACCCAGAGCTTGACACTGGTCACACTTCTCAAACACTGCTGGAAACCAAAACTCTAAATAGACACTATAAGCAGTATTTCTTTATCTTGAGACACACTGATAGGAGGCATAAAGATTTCCTTAGTGACTATGTTAGGTGGTACATGCCTTTAATGCCAGCATCTGCGGGGTGGAACAGGGGAAGGAGGGTCTCTGAATTCCAGGACAGCCTGGTCTACATAGGTTGTTCAAAACCGGCCAGAGCTACAAAGTGAGACACTGTCTCAGGAAAAAAACAAAACAAAACAAAAAAGCTGCTTTCCCAGCCTTCTCCTAGTTTCGATCAGAATTCTTCATTTGGATTATCGAATGCTATACTCTGCATCTGTAATCTTCCAGGCTAACCTTAAATGAAGTCCACAGGGGCGAGTACAGAAGGCCTGAGCCTTGGCTCCCCTTTGGGTCTCCTCTGTCTCTGCAGACTGACCAGTCACCTTCAGCACTGCCACTCTCTCAGGCTTAAGTTCTTCTCCATTGCTTTCCAGACTTTGGAATGTGAGCGGGTGACCCATGCCTTCCTTCCCCTCAGGTCTCTGTCCCCCGTGAGTGTTAGAAGGTGGGCACCCAACCCTCAGTCCGGGACTGAGTTCCCGCAAGCCAGCCCACCCCTGAGGCCTAACACACGAGCTCTCCATCCTCTCAGGGGTTTCGGAGTTGAACTTGTGCCCCTCTTGCCTAGGCCGTCTGTACAGAGATACTAGCACAAACCACCACATCCAGATTCAAGTTCACTTTTCATTTATTTATTTATTCAAGGGGGTGTGAACAGGGCATTAGCCTACCAAAGAGCAACTTTGTGAAGTTGGTTCTCTCATTCCACCACACAAACTTCAGGGATCAAATTCAGGCTTAGTGGCATAAACTTTTACCTACAAAGTCATTACCAGGCCCAAGTTCATTTTTCAAAAACAACCCTTTATACAAACAAGTAGTGGGAAGTGATCTAGCTACTCTCTCAATTCATCATGTCCTAGGAATTCCCCCAATGCACTATGCCTCATTCATTTGAATGCAGCCAGTTGTGGGGAACTCCCTACCTCTCCAGGATCTAAAGAGATTCAAATCATGTTCTCCAGTGAAAACTGTAACCAGCTTCAATTTTTTTTTTCTCTCCACAGCTTGGGGATGGGAGAAGACAGCACAGGCAGACTCTGGAGTTGGGTGTGGTGAGGGGGTGAACCAGCCTGGGGGAAGGGGGATTTCTCCATGCTGGGGAAGGGTGTGGTAGTCTGGTGTCTGCTGGTGTCTTGGCCTCCAGGGCCAGTAGGTTGTCCCTGAAGGTGCCTCAGCCTGTAGATAGCATCATTACAAACTCTGCAGGAGAGAGGGAAGGGAAAGGCCAATCCAGGTCAGGGATTGAAGGAGGTTCACGGTGCTAGAGGCATGGGAGAGGTGTCTGTAGGGTGACTCACCGTCAAAGTCTATGGTGCCATCCCCATTGAGGTCCATTTCTCGCAACATCTCATCCAGTTCAGTGCCCTCTAGTGGTTCCCCCAGCAGAGCTGGTGCTGCCTGCCGCAGCTCCGCCACCGTGATCCGTCCATCCCTGTCCTTGTCAAACTGTCCAAGTAGAGAGTCCAAGCATGGCTTTTACGCCACCTTATCTGCATATCTGCATACATATGGCTCTACTTGTTTTGCTTGCTTGCTTGCTTGCTTTCTCTCTTTCTCTCTCTCTTTCTCTCTCTCTTTCTTTCTCTCTTTCTCTCTCTCTTTCTTTCTTTCTTTCTTTCTTTCTTTCTTTCTTTCTTTCTTTCTTTCTTTCTTTCTTTCTTTCTTTCTTTCTTTCTTTCTTATTTAAAACAGAGTCTCACTATGTCATCCTGCCCAGGCTGGTTTCAAACTCACAAAGATTTTCTTGCCTCTGCCTCCCAAGTATTGGGATTAAAAGTGTGGACGACTATGCTCAGCCATCTTCAGAGTTAGTTGATGAGTTTGTATTGTTGAGACAGTGCCTCCTGCAGGCCAGGCTGTCCTCAAACTCAGCATAGCCTTCAACTCCTTACCCTCCTGCCTTCCCCACGCCCCAAACCCTGGATTACGTGTGTACACTACCATACCTGGCTTTCTTTGGTGCTGG
This sequence comes from Mus musculus, assembly GCF_000001635.26. NCBI lineage: Eukaryota > Metazoa > Chordata > Mammalia > Rodentia > Muridae > Mus > Mus musculus. Next base: position 4,136,782 of record NC_000085.6, read on the forward strand.
GGATTGAACCCAGGGCTTTGTGCACACTAGCTATACATACACCTTATCAACCGAACTACATCCTATCGTGGTTCTATTCTCAACACTACCTGTTGCTATGCTGTTCCCCATAACCATCTGACCCTCCCCAACATTGAGAACCAACATTGTCTCCTTGGTGAGAAGTTTCCCTGACATGAAGACCTGAACTGGGAGTCAGCCAGGCCATCCCTACCTGACCCTGGACCCTAGTCTTGCCTCTCTGGGCCTCCTGAAGGCTGAGACTTTCTAGTAAGGATGTAAGTCTATGCTTGCCACCCATTTGTCATACCCTTGTACTTCTTACCTCTCGGAAGGCGATGCGTAGCTCCCGAACGCCCAGCATGTGAGCTGTCTCCTCCCTCAGCTTTGGGCTTATCAGCTCCACAAACTCTTCAAAATCCACAAAGCCTCCCACTGTGGACCCAGGCAGAGCATCACAATCGGTTTGATGGCAATGCCACACTCTTTGTCTTCCCACCTGGGCTCTGGATCTACAAAGGCACACCCAGTTCCTTGCTGTAGAGGGGTTTCTTGCATAGGGGTGAGGGTGGGTGATCAGGGACACTCCTGATCACCGTGAAGGCCAGGGGGCCAAAAAAGACCTGGCTTCAGAGCAGGCAGCCCAAGTTCAAATCCTGTTGCTCTGTGAGACCTTGGATGGCTTACCAACCCTCCTGCTCTCATCCTGGGATGGACCTGGAAGAAGCTACTCCATGGGACAGGGCTATGGCTGCCGGAAGTCAGGGCTGTAGAGCTGAGTGGGAAGCACTAAATAGCTTCCCAAAGGATTGCTACGGTCATCACCCCCAAAAACACCAATAGGCAGGTAACAGCTTTGGGTGGGGAAGAGATGACTGACCCTGAATGCTCATTGTGCTTTCTGTTGTTGTTTGAGGCAGGGTTTCTCTATTCTGTCCTGACTGGCCTAGAACTCATAGAGCATCTCCTTCCTGCCGCTGTCTCCCCAGCGCTAGGATTAAAACAATGTGCTGCCACTCTGTTGGTGGGGGGGGTGGGGTTGGTTTTTGTTTGTTTTGCGTTTGGGTTTTTTATTTGTCTGGTTGTTTTGTTTTTGTCAACTTGACATAAGCTAGGATCATCTAGGAAGAGGGAACTTTAGTTGAGAAAATGCCTCCATCAAATTGGCCCATAGAAAAGTCTGTGGGACTTGTTCTTGATTAACGATTGATGTACGAGAGCCCATTCCATTGTGAGTTGTACAAGGCGGGAAGGTGGTCCTGAGAGGTATAAGGAACTTAGCTGAACAGGAGCCTGAAGAGCAAGCCAGTAAGCTGCATTTTTCTAGTTTCTGTTTCAGTTCCTGCCCAGGTTCCTACCCTGAGTTTCCTCAGTGATGGGTTGTAAAGTAATACAGAATAAACCCTTTTCTCTCCCAGTTCCTTTTGGTCATGGCGTTTATCACAGCAATAGAAAGCAAATCAGGATACGCACATCAGGGCAAATCCCATCCCCTGCTTAGAAACTGTAAAACTAAAGAAAGCCATTGCAGCAGAGCGCTCCATGGATAAACATGCTTGCCACCATGCCTAACGACCTGAGTTGAGTAGATCCCTGGAACTCCCATGATAGAAGCACTCACTCAAATGCATGCTGTGGCTCACACATCCCACCCCCACCCCCACTAATAATAACTACAAATAAAGGTAACTCAACGACGGCCCACCCACCCTCTAGGTAACCAGGCTGGCTCCCAACCCAATCACCCGGCAGGGCTCCATCACTGACTGCGCATCTTCACGTGCTGCGACACTTCTAGAAGCTCCATCTCCGTGGGCATGTAGCCCAGCGTCCGCATGCAGTCACCTAGCTCGCGGTAGCCGATGTAGCCGTCCTGGTCAGTGTCAAACTCCTCAAAGGCAGCCTGGAGCTCTGTCGGGGTTAGCAGCGGTCAGGCCAGGAGGCTGGACCCAGGTTACCTTCCACCTCCCAGCAACAGTGAGGGACACTCACCCTCCAACTCCTCAGGGCCCAGTTCACGATCCTGTATAGGAATAAGCCAACATGTCCCCATTTGCCACCGCTCCTCCAGCCTCTGCAAGTGCACTGGGCAGGGCTAGCTCCACCAAAGCAGCAGAAGAGAGTTGAAATCCTACAGACCCCAAAGCAGAGGACAACCTTCTCCCCATGCTTCTGAAGTTTCAAGTGAGTTTTCCTAGCTATCTGATGTGAGGTCTGCCTCTGTTTACTAAGCCAGCTGGCCTGAAGCCAGCCTTGTCCCTCACTGGCTCTCCTGGTCTAGGATACAAAAGGCCACAACTCTACCCTCACTTATATTTCCCAATCTGAGGCACAAGAAGGAGGCCTTGGCATGTAGGCGCAGGAAGGAATACAGATGAGAATTACCCTCAACCCCCCCACCCGGAGACCCCCCCCCCTGACCTTTCCAAACATGCGGTTGAGCAAGGGCCCATAAGTCCTTTGGGCAGCATCCTGCTGGGGGTCAGAACGGTGTCGATGGGAGTGTCGGTGAGACGCTGGCCTGGCGGGGGCTGAGGATGGTTCCTCCTGCCCCACTTTGGTCCTTGGGGGGTGCTTGCTGCTTCCTGAGGCCTCAGAGCCCTGGCTAGAGGACTGGTCCCCAGAACTGGCTTTCTGGGACCCTGGGTGCCAACTCTCCTTCTTGCTCCTTCTCCTGGTCAAGGCAGGGCCCTCAGCAGCACTCCTGGGAGATACAACTCCTTTAGGGATCTTCTGGGAGCCAGGAACCAGCTGTACATTGTGCTCTGTTGCCATGGAGAAGATAACAGGACTCAGTGATGTAGCTCCCTGGAGTGCCCTTGCTTCTCAGGGCCCAGAAAGCTGCTTATGGCCCCCTAGGCTTGAGTTCATCACCTGGGATCCACAGTGAGGCGGATTAGGGTAAATGAGTCAGGCAGTCAACCTAATCCCTGCCCTCTGCCCCAGGGTGGCCTGGCAGTACCAGATGGGTCTAGGAAACTTCTCAGGAGTAAAGGTGCCAGGGCACAGCAGCTTCAGAGGGCTCATGCTTAAGCTCAGCCATTTCTTGCCGAGGAGAAGCAGCCAGTTCATCATTCCAAGTCTCAGTTTCCCCATCTGTGAAATGGAGACACATTGCTGCATTTATCTCAGAGTGTACCATAGCTGCACTTTGTGTGGCCAAGAAGACTAGTGAAGGCCCCTTAGGCAGGAGGAGGCATACTGGAAAAGGCTGAGAATTGTCACTTTGAGTCCCTAATAGAGTAACATCCTGATTGGGATACAGGACATATGAAACGTTAAAAAAAGAGACCAGACCAGAGACCTTGGATGCTGATGGAGAACTGGAGATGGCACAGCCTGCCCTGGACTGGAGGAGCTCCTAGCAAAGGGTCTCCATTGTCTGACCTTGTTGGAATGGGGGGCCCTGGCTGGCAGCTTAAGCCCTATGGGGCCACGGTTAGGGTTTCCAGGAGAGCAGAGCCATGAATGATTGATGCTACCTCAGCTTGGGTTTCCTGCCTGTCTGCCTCCATATCGACACTGAGTGCCATGCGGCAAGCTCCACCGTGGGACTGGCTGGTGGCTGGACCTTGGGCAAGCGGGCAGCACCCTGTTCCTTCTACCTGGCCTGCACCTCCCAGGTAAGCCAGGCCCTGAGAAAGGGGCATCCAGACTCTGAGGCCATAGGGGCTGGAATTCATAGAGGAGACTCTGCCAAGAAAGGGGCTGAGGTGGGGAGCCATGGGCATGGTGGCTGCCACCACGGGTTCCAGACATGATCTAGCTGTGTTCCAGGAGCCAGTCCCTCTCCACCATCAGAGGGATGCCTTCTTCCCTCTGCCAGTTGTGTGAGGTAGAGTAAGGACAGCAGAAGGCACTGAGTGGCCCCTGGCCACCTCACTGTCATCATGCCACAAAGCCACTGCCTCCCCTATACAGAACCTCCTGGGACAGGCAGGGCCACCTTTGCTGAACTCTGAGGTGCTGGGAAGAAACAGGCAGCAGTGCAAGACACTGAAGTGCCACCAGCTGCTCCCAGGACCCTCCTAGCCACAGCCTGCCAGGGCCTGGAGGCTCAGCCCTCACCTGGTGTCTGCTAATGACACTTTTCTTCCTGGGATTTTAAACATTTGGAACGACAAAACATCAGGATCTTGTGAAGGGATGATCCTGTACTTTTCTTTCTTTCTCTTTTGGGATAATGGCTTGTGTATCCCAGGCTGACTTCAAACTCCCAAGAAGAAAAGTCTAGCCTTGAACTCTTGACCCCCTTACCCAGTTCTCCAATGCAGACATTGCAGGTGTGCACCAGCTGATGTTTTGTTTGAGAGAAGCTTTTAAAACTCTGTAGTGTAGGCTGACCTTGAACTCATGGCAGGTCCCCTGCTTCCACCTCCCCAGTACTGATATTACCAGCATCACTGCCTTTAAGAGGTTTTAAACTGTCTTGTGGAGCACTGGAGGTTGCTCCCACGGCTTGAACTCAGAGCACCACCTCTCCACTCACTCAGATGCTCCACTGTCGCTCTTTATCCTAGAGCAGGACGTACAGCTGAAGCTGGGCATGGCAGTGCACGCCTCATAATCCCACACTGTGGAAGCAGAGGCAGGAGGATCATTTAAATGTTAAGGTCTACCTGGTCTACATAGTGACAGCCTGTCCGAAAGAAACAAGAAGCAGGGGTCAGGAGATGTGGCGAAGTTGGTAGAATGCTTGCCAGGCATGCAAGAGGCCTTGGGTTCAATCCTCAGTACTGCATAAACTGAACATAGTGGTATGTGGCTGTAATCCAAGCACTTCGCAGGTAGATTCAGGAAGGTCAGGAGTTCGAGGTCATCCTCAGCTCTATAATGAGATGGAGGCCAGTTTGGGCTACATGAAATCTTGTTTCAAAAATTTTAAATCAGGGCTGGAGAGATAAGATGGTTCAACTGTTAAAACCATGCGTGCATCGTACAGAGGAGCCAGCAGTACTTACATGGTAGCTTTCACTGCCATTTAGCTCCAGTTCTAGGGGATCCAATGCCCCTTTCTGGACACCAGAGCACACTTGTGGCTGGCCTGGAAATTTCTGTGTAGACTAGGTTAGCCTCATACTCAGAGAGTCACCTGTTTCTGAGCCTCCTAAGTGTTGGGATTAAAGGCATTTGACACCATGCCTGGCCCCAGATAAATAAATCTAAAAAAAAAAAAAAAAAAAAAAGGTCAAAGCTGGTAGTGCAGGTTAGTAATCCCAGCATTTAAAGGGTTAACACAAAAGGATTGCCTCAAGGTTGAGACCGTTCTGGTCGATACAGCAAGTGTCAGGGCCAGCGAGGGTCCCACAGCAAGACCCTGTCTGAAGACAACATTTAATGGTCTCTCTGGTAAATGCACTTGGGTACATGGATTCCACGTGGCAAAATGGTCTTAAGTTTAGCCTGAGTTGTTGACCATATCTTGTAACCTTAACCAAATCACAGAGTTAGTGGACAATTATCTCCTCACTGGTAAGATTGACTATAGGGGGACCACTTGAGATTATCTATGTAAGTGCCCTGCACAAGCTAATTACTCAAAAGGTAATAATACTGGCCCAGAGAGGGACAGTGACTGTCCTGAAAGAGCACAGCACCATCTCCCTCATACCAAGCCATGACGAATTTGTTGATTCAGCAGACTGGCAGTCCATGTCCTGCACTACGCTGAGGACCCAGAATGGACACTGCTGTGGAAGCCAACCTGGGCGCTGCTGGCCACGGTCCCCGTACAGAGCTCAGTGATGAGGACTACTACCCTCAGGGCAGCTGGGACACAGTCTTTCTGGTGGCCTTGCTGCTCCTGGGACTGCCAGCCAATGGGCTGATGGCATGGCTCGCTGGTTCACAGGCCCGGCACGGAGCTGGCACAAGATTGGCCTTGCTCCTGCTCAGCTTGGCCCTCTCTGACTTCTTATTCCTGGCAGCAGCAACTTTCCAAATCCTGGAAATCCAGCATGGAGGGCATTGGCCACTGGGCACTGCTGCCTGCCGCTTCTACTACTTCCTGTGGGGTGTGTCCTATTCCTCTGGCCTCTTCCTATTGACAGCGCTCAGCCTGGACCGCTGCTTGCTGGCACTGTGCCCTCGATGGTACCCTGGGCACCGTCCAGCCCGCCTGCCCCTCTGGGTGTGCGCTGGGGTCTGGGTGCTGGCCACACTCTTCAGTGTGCCCTGGTTGGTCTTCCCTGAGGCTGCTGTCTGGTGGTATGACCTGGTCATCTGCCTGGACTTCTGGGACACCGAGGAGCTGCCTCTGCGGATGCTTGAGATCTTGGGGGGCTTCCTGCCCTTCCTCTTGCTGCTGGTCTGCCATGTGCTCACCCAAGCCACTGCTTGTAGGACCTGTTGTGGACATCAGCCTAGGCGCATGGCCTGCCACGGCTTTGCCCGTGTGGCCAAGACCATTTTGTCAGCCTATGTGGTCCTGAGGCTACCTTACCAGCTGGCACAGCTGCTCTATCTGGCTTTCTTATGGGATGTCTACCCCGGGTACCTGCTCTGGGAAGCCCTGGTCTATTCTGACTACCTGATCCTGCTTAACAGCTGCCTGAGCCCCTTCCTGTGCCTGGCAGCCAGCGCTGACCTCCGGGCCCTGCTGCGAACTGTGCTCTCCTCCTTTGCGGCTGCTGTCTGCGAGGAACGACCTGGAAGCTTCATACCTGCCGAGCCACAGACTCTGCCGGGACCAACATCTGAAGGCCAGTCAAGGTTGGATTCTGTGGTCCAGCCTCAGGTGAATCCTTCTGTCCAGCTACAGTCAGATTCTGTGGTCCAGCCTGAGGTGAGCCCCTCAGCCCAGCCACAGTCAGATTCTGTGGCCCAGCCTACGGTGGGCTCCCTGATCCAGCCACCGTTGGATACTGTAGTTCAACTTGAGGTGAACCCTCTGACCCAGCCACAGTTGGATCCCATGGCTCAACCTCAAGTGAACCCCTCAGCCCAACCACAATCAAAGTCTGTGGTCCAGCCTCAAGTGGACCCCCTGACCCAGCCACAGTTGGATCCTGTAGCCCAGCCACAGTCAAACACAGAGACCCCAATCCCTGCCTTCGGGGACGAGTCAGCCTCTAACCCTGGTGAGGAAAACTCCTCTGGCCCATGCCCAGATCCCACTCCTGGGACCCCTGAGAACCTAGACAGACCAGCTGTTCCCCAGGAAAAAAGCCCTAGCAATGTCCCCCCAGAAGAAGCCCCCAGTGCAGGACCTACTTGAGTAGCAGGAAGCACAGGCCTGCCAGGGCAGTGGAAGAGTCAGAGAGCCGATGAAGCATCTGGGCAGAGGTGGGAACAGGAAGGAACCCAGCAGTGAGAGAGAGCCCCTGAGTCCCTCGAGCCTGCCGGGAAGACTGAGGGGAAGAGAAACCAGTCAACCAAAAGTCCCAGGCAGGGCGCTGTGAATGTCTTCATCCTGGTCGCACCAGGCTTTTCCATGACTAGCCCAAGCACATAGAGCCACCCAGCATCCTTGAGTCCCTGAGGATGGTCTTGCTGGTTCTGTTCTTCGGTCCCCCAAGACCCATGCTTCCTTCCCCCTTATTGCCTCCATCCTCCTGGTAGAAGATAGCATGAGGCACTTCCTCTAGGCTGGATCTGATCTCCTCCCAATCTTTTCCTAACTTTCCCCATTCCTGTCTGGTTTTCTGGCTTGGGCACCCAACAAACATGTTCCCACAGAGAAGAGAGGCTTCCAAGAGTCCACAGACTCCAGCAGGAGCCAATGGGCCCAGCACAACCAAGCTGTCTCCGATGCTCATCTATGCCCAGCACACAAAGCCTAGGACAGGAGTTCCCTGGTAAGGTGCAACTAAGAATCAGTAGCAGCCAGGCCTAGATTCAAATCCAGCCCTGTCACGCCCTGCCTTGGTAGGCCGCATGCTCCTGCTCTGAGGGCCCTTTGAGGATTACATAAGAAAGTGAGTGCGGCGCGTGCTAGAGCTTGGCACCTAGTGAGGCTCTGGAGCAGAGGCCACTGACAGAAAAATGGCCCCCAGGGGCTGGGACTGCACAACAGGAAGACAGTGCCACCATCTGACTCGAGGACCTGAGATCCTCTAATTGCTTAGAGGTGTCCTGTGGGTGCCTTGAGGGTAAGAGGCTCAAGAAATCTTCAAAGTCAGACTCCATTCAAGAGCTGAACTAATGTTGCCTGCCACTAGCGACATTAACCCTCAGGGAGGGTTGGACAGGATCTGGGGAAGCTGCAGGTGCAGAGTGCACTAGAATTTGAACCCCAGGATACAGACAAGAAGCTGCCTAAAGGCAGAGAGCCCTGGGTACCGTGGTCCCAGGAGGCCAAAGCCCCGGAGGTCACAGAGCTGAGCTCATTCTTCCTCTCCAGCTGCAGATGTTGTAAGGGAAAAACAACAAAACAAACAGGAAGTTCTGAGGATGGTTTCCCACGTGTTTCTCTCCATGTTTCTCTCCAGTCACTGCCTCGTCACCCAAACCAGTTTTCTCCTCTCAGCCTCTTGTGCTCCCAGATCAGGCCTCCCTCCCTCAGCCCAGATGTCCCCAACGGGGGTGGGGGGTGGTTTATGCTTCGCTTCTAGGATGCCTGCATCTTAGAAAGGCAAGGTGGCAGGCTGCACAGGCAACTGCATTATCATTTCTTAATGTCATTTTTTTCTGATCCGTATGATGGGGGAAATGTGCTGGGTGTGGCTCACTCCTGTAATCGTAGCACTCAAGACGCCAAGGCAAGAGTCTCATAAGTTCAAAGCCAGCCTGGACTACATAGTGAGACCCTGGATCAAAACGGCGAAGGCTCGTGGGACAGGAGCAATGGCTTAGCAACTAAGAGAAGAAAATATTCTTGTAAAGGACCAACGTTGGTTCTCAGCACCCACATATGGCAACTTACACTCATGAAACTCTAGCTCCAGGGGATCCAACATCCCTCCATGGGCACCTACATATACAGACAGATACACATATAAATTAAATTAAATAAATCTAAAGAAAAGAAAGGGCTGGTGATACAGTTCCACAGTAGGGTGCTTGTCTAAAATCCTCAAGGCCCTGGGCTCAGTCACCAGCACTACAAAATAATGGAGCGTATGTTCTCTTGCCTGTGGCTACACGAGAATGCCACAGAATGGCCCAGGCAGTTTCAAATCACACTGGTAGCATGAAGGAACTATTGGCCCTGTCTTAGTCACTCACGAGTCTATTGCTGTGAAGAGACACCGTGACCAAGGCAACTCTCATAAAGGAAAGCATGGGATTGGGAACTTGCTTAATTCATGAGCATCGTAGCAGGGGTGGCAGGCACAGTGCTAGAGATCCACCCCAACCCCCGCACTACCCAATCACAGGCAGAGTGAATGAACACAGTTCCTCCCACAAGGCCACACCTCCTAATCCTTCTAATCTTTATCAAAGAGTTCCACTCCCTGGTGACCAGGCATTCAAATATCCGAGCCTATGGAGGCCATTCTTATTCAAACACCAGAGGCACTAAAGCCAGTGGGAGAGAGATTTCTGAAGCATTTGTTGAATTAATTGCTCTAACAAGTATTTAGTGAACATTTACCAGATAGCTTTCTGGACAGCCTTTCGTTTTAGAGACCATGGATAGGGTCCAGGGCATCTCTAAGGGTTTGGGCCCTGTCTCCACCACTCATTGACTGTGTGGCCTTCAACAAAGTTCTTGGGGACTTAATCTGCCCATTTGTAAGGAGGTTCCTTGGTAGAAAACAAGCCTTCAGTCACTGACGGCCATTATCTGATACACGCGTGAGCACCCTGAGACCCAGTGAGGCCTAGAGCCAGAGCCCTCCTCCCGGCGAGTAGCCTGGGAGCCAATTATATGTCCCCTTACACAGTCATGGTGTCTCCTCCACAGGAAATGACCTCCTCCCCATGTTGTTCGCTGGACTTCACAGGCTCTAAGGGCAGAGCCTAATGTCTGTCTCCTTTGGGGCACTCTGCTCCCTTCTCCTAATAGGGGCCTCGAAGCCTTTTCAACACCGCAGACAGGTCAGAGAATAAAACTTCCCCACCTCCAACTTTAGCCCACCCCATCTCTCAGGGCCCCACCTCCACGGTTCTCAAAGGGAGCCTTTCCCACGTGGGAGAATTGCTACTCAAAAAGAAGGTTTTACAAGATAAGGGGCTTCCTAGGGGCTCACAGCACAGGTTTGGAGAGACTTCAGTCTCAAAACAGTCCCCAGCTCAGGCAACATACTGCGGGGTGTGTGTGTGTGTGTGTGTGTCCGCCTTCCCCCTCCAGGTGAGATGCCTGTGCCTCTTCAAAGGAGCCAGGTGTTGGTTCTGAGAGCTGTGAATAGGAATATTTTGCAATTCTATATTCAGCTCTGCTGCTCATTCGCTCACCCAGCATGAAGTGGTCTCACGCTGGGTGCTGGCTGGGTCTCCCTCTGGGCACTGGAAGGCAGGGTGGAGGCTGGGGGATAAGGGGAGTGCACAAGACAAAGTCCCTGTCTTTCCTTTGCTGGCATGAATCTTAGCAGGGTGCCAAATAATTACACAATGTAGCATCTGGGACTAAGAACGATTAATGGGAACCAGGAACAGGAAGAACTGGGTGAGAGGAGAGCTCAGAAAGACCCACAGGGGAAGTGACACTTGAGGCCTGGGGTCATTGAGGGATGAAGCCTTCCCAAGGCTAGGAAGAGCTTCCAGAAGGAAGAAGGGAGCAGGATGTGTTAGCCTGAGGTGGGAACTGAGGTTTGCTGTCACTGGGACACGTGCTGAGAGGGGACAGTGCTGGGTGCCCTGGGGTCAGACAGGAATTCTGACATAGGAACATGGAACTATGGATTTTATTTGAAGTGGGGTGATGTGGGGGGTGGGGGTGGTACTTAGAACTGTAGCCACCTGGCATCATATGGGCTTCCCTGTGAACATCTGCTACCCAAGTCAAGCCACACTCCTGCCTCCCTAGCTCCAGGTTTTACAAACAGTGAGAAATCCCAAGACATTGGAAATAACAAAGTTGGGCTGAATCCCAGCTGGGAGGTCTCAATCAAGCACCTGTCCTCTCTAGGCCTGTTTCTTCAGAGTATAGTGACCACTGAGGTGGGACACAAGTCCACTTAGCCTCCCACACACAGTTGGGGCCTCATGAAGGCTAAACAAAGCACCTTTACCTCTGCCCTGCCTCTTCCCACGTCCCTCTTCCCTTTCTGGGAAAGACGGCCTCGTATCACCACTGGTTACTGGAGGTAGACACAGAGGAATAGTGTTCTCTTACTACAGTGGGTCCTAACAGGGACACCTACGTCCTCCAGGATGAGAGGAGATAGGGCAAATATGAGGAGGCAAATCCAGGCTCTGATGGGATGGAGGAGAGAAAGGACATGCATTATGCATGGGATCCACTGTCATCCTCTACTTCGATTTTCTCTAAGCCAGAGCAGGAGCCACAGGAGTCCATCAAGATGTAAGAGATTGCCTTTCACCTCTTCAATGTACATATCTGACATCAGGAACCCCCCAACTTTAAAACCCATACCTATGGCAGGGTGTGGTGGCACATGCCTTTAATCCTTGCACAGATATCTGTAAGTTCTTTGCTAGTTCCAGGCCAGCAAGTATGCAGAGTAACAACCTGTCTCAAACACAAAACAAAAAACACGTGAAAACATTGGAGGCGGAGCGAGAGAATACTTTTGGGTAGAACTGGGTAGGGAAATCAGAGGGCAGGCTTCACCCCACCTCAAGAGACTCGCACAGTCTGTACCCGCGGCTCCAAGCAGGCCCGCCCCTTTCAACAAGCAGCCCAGGGCCTGGCGACTAGGCCTTGCCCCGTGGGCGGGACATCCTAAAGCCCCGCCTTCTGCGCGTGACCTTGCCCCGCCCCCGCCTCCCTCGGCTATCACTTCCTGATTCCCGCTTCCTGCTTCCCAGAGGCCGGGATCCGGAGCCGCCCGAGGTCGCCGCCGCAGTCCCCGGCGCCCCTGGGGAGCGGAGAGCGGTGAGCGGTGAGCGGTGAGAGCGGCAGGGACGGACTAGGGGCGCAGACGTGGGCCTGGGGCAGGGGGCGCGAGCCGGAAGAGCGCCTCGCCCCACCTTCATTCCCGACTCCCTCCCACCCCCCAGCCGCCCCTCTCTCCCTTTCTGGGCTGGGATCTTTGGAAGTTGGGTTCCTGGTTCACTTGGACCGTGCTCCAAGGCCACTTTGAGGACCTGGCAGTATCCTCGACCCCTGTTCAGCCAGGGTCCCTAGGCCCGACTTCTGCAGCTCTTTGCACAGTCCCCGGGACTGAGCTGCGGCCTTGCTAGACCAACCAACCCCTTTTGCTGCCTCTTCTCCCCATCACCCAGCCTTCAAACTCTGGGTGTGGAAAGCGCCTTGGAACCATCTGGGACCTACAGAAGATCTAAATTCTGTCTCCCTTTCAGCAGCACACACACACTCAGACCCCTAGCCAGGGAGGGGATGGGGAGGCAGAGAGTGTTGGTCTGCACCTATGAGCCCTTTCTATAACTGGGGAAATAGAGACTCCCAGCTAACGCTGGACCAATTTCCTGGTGACATGCTCTGTGTGTCTCTTTGGAGAGCAGAGCTGATTCAGGTGTCTCTGCCCTCACAGACATGTCCTTCCGAAAAGTTGTGCGGCAGAGCAAATTCCGGCATGTATTCGGTCAGCCGGTCAAGAATGACCAGTGCTATGAGGACATTCGAGTGTCCCGAGTTACCTGGGACAGCACCTTCTGCGCAGTCAACCCCAAGTTCCTGGCAGTGATTGTGGAAGCCAGTGGTGGAGGCGCCTTTATGGTGCTTCCTCTAAACAAGGTGGGCCTCAGCGGGTCAGGGTGGAGAGGACATCTGAGGACACTCTGGTCACACCTGTGGGCAGGGCAGTTTGTGCCACTTCTTGGCCCGTGGCTACTGATGGATTGTTGATGGAAGTAGAAAAAGTGTTTATTGCCACCAAGTGTGGATAAGAGGCTGCAGCAGGCATTTCCTCATATGCTGGGTGGAGCAGACACATCTGGGCCACCAGGAACCAGGGCAGTCACATTATTCTTGCACCTTGGAGGGCCCATAGATACTGGGAGGAATGGAGGTCGGGACTTTGGGTTCTTCTCTGACTGCTCTTCATGACTACAGACGGGCCGCATTGACAAGGCCTACCCGACAGTGTGTGGGCACACGGGGCCTGTTCTGGATATTGACTGGTGTCCCCACAATGATGAAGTCATTGCCAGTGGATCAGAGGACTGCACTGTCATGGTGAGCAAAGGACCGTTCAAGTCAGGGTCTCAGGGTGTGGCTGAAGGATGCTGGCAGCAGGGGCAAGCACAGGCCTGAGCCCATGCTCCGTCTCCCTACCGCAGGTATGGCAGATTCCAGAAAATGGGCTGACCTCCCCTCTGACAGAGCCAGTAGTGGTGCTCGAGGGGCATACCAAGCGCGTGGGCATTATCACCTGGCACCCCACAGCCCGAAATGTGCTTCTCAGTGCAGGTTTGCACCATCCCATACCTACCCCTTGCTCTCCGCCCTTCTCCAGGATGATCCTGGAATGTTCAGCAGCCTCTCACAGGCCAGTCTAACAGGGGAAGTGATGCCTGCAAAGATGGTGGCCCGGATCAGTTCAAGAGGCGGGGGCAGAGTGGGCCTAGTGGGCTGATGGTCCTACGAGTGCATGCCTGGCTACCTGAGCTGATGACCGCTTGCCCATCAGGTTGTGACAATGTGGTACTTATCTGGAATGTGGGCACTGCAGAGGAGCTGTACCGTCTGGACAGCTTGCACCCCGACCTCATCTACAACGTGAGCTGGAACCACAATGGCAGCCTCTTTTGCTCAGCTTGCAAGGACAAGAGCGTCCGAATCATCGATCCTAGGCGGGGCACCCTGGTGGCAGTAGGTATCCCCAAAGGGCAAATATGACAATGTCCAGACTCAGGGCCTTGATCTGCACTGTACTGACCACCTGTCCATCCTACAGGAACGTGAAAAGGCTCACGAGGGGGCCCGGCCCATGCGGGCCATCTTTCTAGCTGACGGGAAGGTGTTCACCACAGGTTTCAGCCGCATGAGTGAACGGCAGCTGGCGCTCTGGGACCCAGTGAGTGATGTAGCAAGCCTAAGGCGGGCAGGCTTGTGACCTGGGCCTCACCCTAGCATATTCCTCCCTGGGCCTGGCAGACAGATTAGCATGGAGACGTCTGTCTGTACTGCTTGGATTCTCAGCCTGGCTCTTGAGACTCCCGGGACGTTGCCATCCCTCCCTTCCCTGTTTCCAGCTCCCTGGCTCTCCCTAGCACTCCCCCACTGCCTCCCACATCCTTAGTTTTTGCTTGCGCAAACCATAAAGGTACCCTTCTCCTTAGAGCTTCCAGTCCCTGGGTAGAGAGACTGTCCCTTAGCAGTGTGCTCTGAGGGTCCTCTTGAGGCCTGGGCTGGTACCACCTGGGCCCCCACCCTTCCTGTGGCCAGATGTCTTCAACACTTGCCCATTAGTTTGGGAGTAGTCTTGAGGCCTGGAGAAGGCTGGGAAGTGGGCCCTGGAGATGGAGAAAACCGCTAGCATGCTGAGGAGTGTTGCTGACTGGTGTGAGACCGGCCGAGGCCAGTCTAGCAGTGCTCGGAAGGAGAGGATGCTGACTCGACCCAATTGTCCCTCATGTACTTAGGAAAACCTTGAGGAGCCCATGGCCCTGCAGGAGCTGGATTCAAGCAATGGGGCTCTACTGCCCTTTTATGACCCAGACACCAGTGTGGTCTATGTCTGTGGCAAGGTGAGGCTGGGTGGGCAGCAAACTTAGGCTGAGCATAATGGAAGGCCCTGGCTAAGTGCTGGACTTCCTTATTCCTGCAGGGCGATTCCAGCATCCGGTACTTTGAGATCACAGATGAGCCCCCCTACATCCACTTCCTGAATACATTTACCAGCAAAGAACCCCAGAGGGGTATGGGCAGCATGCCTAAGAGGGGCTTGGAGGTCAGCAAGTGTGAAATTGCCAGGTATTAAAGTCCTCTGGGGCGGTCATTTGTAGGCAGACTTTATTCAAGGATGTCTTTGTGAGGGGGGGGGGCGTGGGGGGGGGGTCAGACAAAGAGTAGGAGCCAGGTTGTCCGCATCCAAGGTGGAAGCTCAGAGTGTGGCGGCTAAGCTGGGCATGGTGTCCTACACCTGTCACCCCAGCACTTGGGGACTGCCAGCACAGAGGCCACCAGGACCACACAGAAAGTTCAAGGTCAGTTCAAGACCCTGTCTCAAACATCAACAGGACAAAGGAAAGGGATGGGCATGTGGCTCTCCATTGGTGCAGCGCCTGCCCAGCAGAGCCCATGGCTTTACCATGGCACTGTAAAGCAAAAGCTGCAATGCGTGCCTGTGATTCACCCGGGAGGTAGCCCTGGGAGGAGCACAAGTTCAAGGTCATCCTTAGCTCTGTAGTGAGCTTAGGCTCGGGGCCAGCCTGGAATATATGAAACCATGTTTCAAAAAATAAAGAGAGTAAAATAAAGAGCACTCACTCCTTTAATCCTAGCTTCTGGCAGAGGCAGGTCGAACTCCATGAGTTTTAAACAAGGCTGGTCTATACAGTGAGACCCTATCTCAAAAAGAGACAGAGACAGAGAGAGAAAGAGAGAATAAGAATCACAATTGTAAGGTTGCCTAGGGTCATGCTCTAGGGAGGCCATGAACTCACAAGGCAGCCTGTGTGTGTGGTCTCAGGTCTACCTGTGGGAATATCCAGGTGGGGAAACTGGAAAATTGTGGGAGGTTCCACCATGACTCCCCTCCCTTTTCCAGGTTCTACAAACTGCATGAACGCAAGTGTGAGCCCATAGTCATGACTGTGCCAAGAAAGGTGAGGCTGCTGGTAACCCTGTCCACCCACTCCCATCCCTAGCAGAAGGACCACACCAAAGCGGTGGGCGAGGCTGATGAGTGGATGGAACCTATGGGCTGTACTGATTCCAGGGTGGACTGAGTTGTAGTAAATTGTTGGAGGAATGGCACAGGATGAGCTGAAGCCCTGCAGTGACAGACCAGGCACTTAAGAGCAAGATGGGGGAAGAGGGACAGAGGGCCTCCCCTAGGAGGCCAGACTAGCTGTGGGGTTGGAATGGTGGTCTGTGGGAGGCAGGGCTAGAAGAAGGGCATGAAGGACAGGGGCTCTGGTCATGAAACCCATGGGGAGGATCCTGGAACACAGTCCCACTGTCCTGCAGCTGGTGTTTACAGTCTGCCAGCCATGGCCTGCAGCAAAGCTCATAATCTGTGGGCCATAGATATGGCTCCCAGGATTCCACAGAGCCACATAGCTGGTCCTTGTGGTTTGCTGGAGATGGTGCCAGCAAGGGCTGTGCCAGGAAGGATCAGGCATTTGGAGGATGGGTTGGCAAGAGTACAAGTCAGGAGGGTGTTGAGGATGCAGCCACTCAGAGACCAGATGTGAGACCCCTGATCGTCGGGACCTCCAACTGATTCTGACCTCCCCTACGCGGTGCGCAGTCTGACCTCTTCCAGGATGATCTGTACCCTGACACAGCCGGGCCTGAGGCTGCTCTTGAAGCAGAGGATTGGGTGAGCGGTCAGGATGCTAATCCAATCCTCATCTCACTACGGGAAGCCTATGTGCCCAGTAAACAACGGGACCTGAAGGTCAGCCGGCGCAACGTGCTATCAGACAGCAGGCCTGCCAGTTACAGCCGCTCCGGAGCCTCCACAGCTACTGCAGTTACTGATGTCCCCAGTGGCAACCTTGCTGGGGCTGGTGTATGTGACCTACATTTGGGAGTGCTGTCCCATTGGCTAGGCACCAGGCCTCTTCCCTGGGGGTGGGTTATGGCTGATAGCCTCTGACTTCCATTTGTCTTTGTAGGAAGCTGGGAAGCTGGAAGAGGTGATGCAGGAGCTCCGGGCACTCCGGATGCTGGTCAAGGAGCAGGGAGAACGTATCAGCCGCCTGGAGGAGCAGCTGGGCCGCATGGAGAATGGGGATACATAGGACCACCAGGGACCTGCTCCCGACACTGCCTCCTCCAACCCTTCCCACCTAGCTTCTGTGGCCAGGTCACACCAGGCAGTTGGCTGCTCAGTGCCTCTGTGGCAGGTCACAGCCAGTTTGCACCTCTCCACAGCCTGGGGCCCAGGTTGGAAGCACCACCTGACTTTTGGAAGATTTTTGTACCAAGGCAAATTCCCAAGTACTTTAAGGGACCATCTCCTCGACCTGCCCAACCCACTGCCCCCTCACCAGAAAAAGCAGCAGAGATGGGGTCTATATTTTCATTCCAAATAAAATGCTCTTTCTAAAGCCAGGTTTGACCTACTGTTGTGGAGGATTAGGAGTGGATGCTAGAAAGGGAAACTGCAAACCTTATATGGAAAGTAGCCCCTGCATACCAGAATTCCACCATACAGAGAAACTGAGGTGAAAAGGCCAGGGAAAGGTGTGGGGGATGGGCTAGTGGGTAAATTCTCTTGCTAAGCAAGCCTGAAGACCTGAATTCAACTCCTGGAGCCCACAGTGGAAAGAGGCATCTGACTTCCATTTGTCCCCACGTATGCAGGCATGTGTACAGTTTTGTTGTTTTGGTTTTTTGTTTTAAGGCTAACCAGATACCCACTTAGTCCCAGTACCCCAGAGGCAGAGCTAGGAGCTCAGAGTTCCAGACCTGCCAAAGCTACATAATGTATAGGTGGCTGTCCTGCTTTGAGTTAGATAGATGCACACTTCCTCCCTTTGGAGTTCTGGTCACAGATCCTGTGGCCCCAGCCTCACCTAGAGAGAGAAGATCTAATACCTGTCTGGGTAATCCTGAGGCTGAGACCCAGTGAGGGTCCTGTAATAGACAAGAGTGGGTGGGGCATTTTGGGCAGGAAACGGAAGTGTAACTCCTACTAGCTACTCTACTGAGAGCTGTGGGGCTCACTTCTCACTAAACAGTCAGAGGTGGGTGCCCGTGCAAAAGCCATCGGATCAATGGTGAGCTGTGGGACCCTCTGGGCTCTTGGGGCACCGTGGGCTGGGGATGGAATATCAAGGTTCCAGGAGTTAAGGAAGGGTCTCCTTCCGTAGCCTGAGACCCAGGACTAGAATGGGTTGGAATTTAGCCCTCACCTCAGATCTGGGCTCTCTGGGATTAAAGGTAGGTCCTCTAGTTCCTCACCCTGGGCACAGCCCTATTCCAAGACCCTTGGGACAGTCCTCCACCTGGTCCCCTCACGAGCCGAGTTTAGGTGTAACTCTTTCTCCAGAGCTTGGTATGCTACGGGGGAGCCTTGTGCCCAGCACCCTTCCCCCCACCCCCTGCTACCACCCCCACCACCTGCTTTGTTCCAACCGCAGGCTTCCTCTGATAGCTACACATGCTGCCCCCAGACCGGTGGCCCTGCACGCCTGAGGCCCTTTGGGGTAGAGTGGGGAGCTGAACAACGGAAACCCTGCAGCTGGGGCAGCCCCATGGTCGAGGAGGGGCTTCAAAGACCCCTCATTCTAGGACCAGTCAACCTCTGAGCTGGTCTAGATATCTCCATCATGGCCTCCAGAGAGCAACCTGCCACTAGCCTCTCAGACCCCTTCAACTCCCTCTACTGCAAGGCAGGCCAGGCCACACAGCCAGCTAATATCCACTGAGCATCTATGTCCATGGTTTTAAGTGCTCCCCACCCCAAATCCAGGCGCTTATTCTGGTGGGAAATGTAACACAACTGGATCAAGATTATTCTCTAGTGTAGGATTTGGTGGGAAAAGAGTAATCAAGGGACCTGAGGTCGGTGAATGGGTGGGCTGAGGTCTGACAAGTTAGCTGTAGAAGTCTTGCAGGTGTGGGAGGGGGTGACCCGGAGGGGACAGTGACCAGAATGTAAAGTGAGTAAGTTTAAAAAAAAAAAAAAACAGCCGGGCAGGACCTCATCATCAGCCAGGCCTAGCCAGGCTTGGCAAGCATGTCACCATGAGGCTGTGAAGTAGTGTCTGAGCAAAGGGAAGGCCAACGCACAGGCCTCTGACAGGCACAGGCCTCAGGCAGTGAGAAGTGAGTTACAGGGTTGGGTTGAAGGTGAGCACAATAGCAAAGGCCTAACCAAATATGGGCTGGTGATTTTCTGCTTGACTGTCTCTATTTTGCTTGAGGCAGCTGAGGTCTTTGTTAGAATTCAGTTGGTCTCATCAGGTGACAACTCCTCCCTACTGTCTCCCACAGGCTCTGCCTGGTACCCTCAGATTTGGGGTGCTGATGGCCCTGCCAGGGGCACTGGCCTCTGGGGCAGACCCAGAGGACGGTGTGGGCTCCAGTGTGGTCACCATTGTCCTGCTGCTCTTGCTCCTGCTGCTGCTGGTCACTGCCCTAGCCTTGGCTTGGCGTCGCCTCAGCCATGCCTCAGGGGGGTACTACCACCCAGCTCGCCTGGGTGCTGCCTTGTGGGGCCACACCTGCCGCCTGCTCTGGGCCAGCCCTGCAGGCCGCTGGCTTCGCGCCCGCACTGAGCTGGAATCCCCAGAAGAATCAGGGCCGCCGGAGGATGAAGAGGATGCAGAAGATTTTGTGATAGATGGTGGCCCCGAGGAAGCTGCCGCCAAGGAAGAGGAGCAGCGGTGTCAAGCAGAGCAGACCCGAGATCCACGTGACACAGACAGTGACGGGGGCCTGGGCCTGAGCTCTCAGGGTCCTGTGGGCTCAGGCAGCAGCGCCGAGGCCCTGCTGAGTGACCTGCATGCCTTTTCTGGTAGTGCTGCCTGGGATGACAGCGCTGGAGGAGCAGGGGGCCAGGGCCTCCGGGTCACTGCACTATAGGAGTCAGCTTGTCCTGTTCCTGCCCCAGCCTCTGACTTTTCCCATGCATGTTATGGTGAAACACAAGCTGCCCTGGACCTTCGTCACCCCACCCTTACATCAGCTTCTTAGACTGACACCCCAACCAGTTCCCCAGAGTGTGTGTGTGCATCCCAGACAGGCACTGGGCAAACATTAAAAATAAAACTTTGTAAGCACTGAGGTCCGTGGTCCTTTAGGATCCCCTCCTCTCCCTAAACATGCCACTCTTGTGTCCCGGAGTCCGGCAAAAGCCACTCTGCCATGATTCAGTCCTTTACTTCTTCTACAAGGGCACAGTTCCAAAGGGCAGGCCAAGTCCCTTCTAATGGGATGGGGGTTGGGAGCCACTGCCAGTGGCTTCAGTGGACATGATTGTAAGGCTCACTCTCACACACAAGACATACTCTGATCGCTTGACTATCCGCAGGTCGGAACGAGCCGGGTTCTCACAGCTGCCCTCTCTTCCTCTATTCTCCTAACGCCCTGAGCGGCCCCGTCCCTTCTTGGACTTCTTGGTTCCTGAGGGAGGACGGATGGGAAGGGGGGCAGTGCTTGTGGGTGGTGGTGATGGTGGTGATGGTAGGAGTGGAGGTAGAGATGGCTCCATGGGCTCTGGTGGGCCGGGACTGGGCCGGAACCCCTCAAAGGGAGAGAACTTGAGGGGGCTGCAAGAGAAAGCAAGGCTGAGTCAGAGCCTCCGGGCCTGGTCAGTAATACTGGCAGCAGGGAAGGGAGGTGAGGCACTTTATCTACTTGGGCACACAAGTTGTAGGTCCACAAACTACCACTTTAGCAGCCTCTGTTACAGATGTACAGGGCCTGGGGTCCCACACTGAGCAGGGGCCTGAGGCCAGCCTTTAAAGGAAAGCTTGGCCGAGTAGCCCACAGGTACTAGTCCATGCTAGGGAACCCTGCCCCAGGCACACGCCTGCCCTGCTCCTGGGTACCTGATGGGGGTGCGGGGACTGCTGTTAAGGCGTCTGGGAGAACGCAGCTTGGGCTGGAAGGAGAAGCCCTCTTTGATGCTGTCCAGGACAGAAGGTGCCACATATGTAAAGCCCTGTGGGGAAGAGGCCAGGCCAGGTGATGCTGGCATCTCCAATCCCTAGCTACAATCCTTCGGTCCCCATAACCCCCAGGCCCTCACCAGGAAGGCTTGGTTGGCACTCTCACTGAGGGCTGTGTCATCTGGACTATCTACCGGCGTCTGCCGTGTGAATCGTGCATCAAACTGGCTCACATCCTCTTCTGATTGCTGTGGGAAAATCCGTGTGGGGAATTAAAGGACTCCAAAGGACAGGACCTCCACATGCCATGTGGCCAAAATGACCCCCATATACTCACCAGACTTGGCCTGAAGGGAGGGTCCACGCGGCGGGCCAAGAGATCATCCCAATTGATGTGCCGGAAAAAGGGGTGCCTCTGAGGGTAGAGGGCGCCCGGGAATATGTCAATTACTCCCCTTGCCTATCTCCCTGCTATATCCACGTCATCCTCCGGCCCCAGTTCACTGTGACATAACCAGACTCACCTGGACATCAGCAGCATCTCCCAGGCCACCCCCAATTCGCTGAGTGGGGTTCCGCTTCAGAAACTGAACAGGGTAAGGTAAGGGTGGAGAGAAGTAGATGGTGTGTGCCCAGCCTCCAGAATGGGGACCAGGCAAGCAGAAATAGGGTCTAGAACATGGCCTCTGCCCGATGCACCCCTCAATCCTTTCAGAGTTGGGTCAACAGTGCCCTCTTCATGCAACCTTGGTGGCATTCCCCTTCCCTTAGGAGGCTGGTCGTGGCCTTTCTGATGGAGCAGGGCTAACTCACAAGAACACCCTGCTGATAAAGACAGAGATTCAGTCCTGCTCAGGGACAGTGCTCAGGCTCTCGGAGCCCAGGCCTAAACTCAGGGTTCTCATTCCAAAGCCAATGTGTCTGCCATCCCCAGAGACAAACTGCACAGGCAGGGGGTTAAGGCATGGCCTTCCCCAGAGCCTAGGGACAGTCGATCAGACATGCAGAGTTGCTGACAGGGTTTAGGGAAGAGGCAGAAATAAGTCCCTGGATGAGAAGGAGCCCCACCTTTTTGGCAAGGTCCCGGGCATCCGGGGTGAGGTAGGGGGGCAGCACCAGCTTCCCTTTAATGATTTTATCCATAGTTTTCTTCCGGTTCTCTGCAGTGAAGGGCGGCTGGAGAAGGCAGAAGGTGAGGGCAGCCTAGGGGTCCTCCCACCCAGTCCTGCCCCAACCTGGAAGGGATCTCCCCAACACCCACCCTGCGCCCAAGGAAGCTGGACTTGCCGATCCAGTGAGCATGTCGTACATCAGGGCTCCCAGGCTCCACCAGTCCACTGCCCGGTTGTGACCAGTGCGCACTAGAATCTCTGGGGCCCTGGGAGGCAGGTGGAAGTGTCAGTTAAGGGCAGGCCCTCTCTGGTAATCCTCCCAGACCCTGGCCAGCCAGGTGTTACTTACATGTACTCAATGGTGCCACAGAAGGTGTGAGTGATAGCACCCTCATGAATGGACTCCTTGCAAAGTCCAAAGTCTGTCAGTTTGATGTGGCCTGAGGAAGAATGTTAAAAGAGAAGCCCTGGGATGACATATGGCCAGGCCTACTTGTGGGCTCCTCAGCCCTGCCCTGCAGACGCTGGCAAGGCCAGGGGTGTAACGCCCATGCGTGCACGCAGCGTGCTCACCCTGGCTGCTGAGCATGATGTTCTCAGGCTTGAGGTCCCGGTAGATGATGCCGTGGGAATGGAGATGGCCCAGGGCTAGTGTGATCTCTGCCAGGTAGAAGCTGCAAAGACAGGACAAGGTAAAGGCAGGGCAAAGGTTGGGGTGTAGGCAAGGACCAGCACCCCCAGACACCCACCAGGCTGTGTCTTCCAGGAAGATGCCTTCTCGCTCAAGATGTGTGAAGAGCTCACCACCTGTGACACAAGCACATCAGCAGCTGTGCACTCGGGCCCAGCCTCGCTACTGTCTGAGCGTCAGTTTCTTCTAGAGAAAAATGGGACTTGTAGATCCCACCCTACCTGCCTCCCAGAGATGCCGTGGGGACTCAATTCAATCAGCAAACATCTACCGTCGCCTACGCACTTGGTGCCTGGCCCTGTGCTGCGAGAAGCTGGGGCAGAGTTGAGGAGACCCAGCCATTGCCCTCAGGATGCTCAGTCTAATGGGAAGACAGACATGTGGACAGTGCTCTAGGATGCCAGGCTCAGGTCATAGCTCTGGGAACTCCAGAGCCTCATGATAGAGGGCGGAGGAAGCTAATCTCAACACAGTGATGGGGAAGGGGCAGTGACGGTGTGGCTCTCTGTCTGGATAGAGTGGGACGGGACGCCAAGCATGCAGGAAGTCGCTGTAGGGTTCAGCTGGTACTGGGCAGACAGGGAGAAGGAATGGCTCTCAATCACTCTTGGTGAGTAATGGCATGACCAAAAAGACCAAGGCCTTGTTTGGGTGTTTAGAGACACGTGCTCCAGGAAGATGACCTTCGCAATTAGTGGAGGTGAAGAGCCCAGGGAAGCTAGACCCTCAAAGCTAGTTTAAAAACAGACCTGCTAGGTGTGATGGCACATAATTTAAATCCCAGACAGGGGCAGGGAATGTCTTTTGAGTTCTATGTAATGAGTTCCTGGCCAAACAATGTTATATAGTAAGACCCTGCCTCAAAAAGACAAAACAAGAAAGTGTGTAGCACATGCCTTTAATACCAACACTCAGTCTGCAAAGACAGGCAGATCTCCTGAATTCAAGGCCAGCATGGTCTATATAGTAAGTTCTAAGCAGGCCAGGACTACATAAGCAGACCTTGTCTCAAAAAATAAACGAAGCTGGGCATGGTGGCGCATGTCTTTAATCCCAGCACTCGGGAGGCAGAGGCAGGCGAATTTCTGAGTTCGAGGCCGGCCTGGTCTACAAAGTGAGCTCCAGGACAGCCAGGGCTATACAGAGAAACTCTGTCTCGAAAAACCAAAAAAAAAAAAAAAAACGAACCCCGGGCAGTGGTGGTGCATGCCTTTAATCCCAGCACTTGGGAGGCAGAGGCAGTCAGATTTCTGAGTTCGAGGCCAGCCTGGTCTACAGAGTGAGTTCCAGGACAGCCAGGGCTACACAGAGAAACCCTGTCTTGAACCCTCCCCCCAAAACAAAACAAAACAAAAAAATTAAACCCTATAGAAACAGTAACCACTCATGAGACTTCCAAGAAGAAGGATGTAGCTAGGTGAGACCTGACTGGGTGCCTGGCACACAGAGGACAGGCAGGAAAAAGTGGATGAAATTTTCTCTGGACATCACATCTATATAAACTCCCACCAGCCCCACCCACCCCACAAACACTAGGCACTGGATGGATGTTTGCTGAATGAATGAACAGATAGAGAGACAGACAGATGGACACACGGCCAGGCATGGTATGTGAGCCTCCTAGCCATCCTCCATGATACCTCTCAAGAGTCCCTAAGTCCCCACCCAGTGTTCCTGGGCTGGCTCCCTGCCACACCCTGCTCGGCTTAGCCCACACACCTACCACTGAGGCACTCCAGGATGAGGTAGAGTTTGCCACCTGTCTGGAAAGCATAGGCCAGTTCTACAATGAAGGGATGCTTCACAGATTCTAGAATGTTCCTCTCAGCCCGGGTATGGGCTGTGTCCTTGGCACTGCATACAATCTTGGCCTAGAGATGCAGGAGTCTGTTAGAAGGGGAGGCATCCAGAGTGCTTGCCTTTCTGCTCTGCGGATTGACTGCCACCTCAATAGAATGCGCAACCTCAAGAGTCAACTATACTGAGGAGGAGCCAGTGTTCCAGTACACGTCTCTTGTTTCAAATAAACATTGAAACAACTTGGGTATGTAAGTGTCTAGATGCTAGGTCTGTGCAGTGATATCATCCTGACAGTAACCAACCCATAGAGTCGGGGTACCAAGGGTGGAACAGTATCACAAAGAGCCCCCTTTCTAGAAGCTTCTCCAGTCTGCCCTCCACAAGATCTGATCATGACAAAGACAATGGGA
Organism: Mus musculus; assembly: GCF_000001635.26. Lineage (NCBI taxonomy): Eukaryota > Metazoa > Chordata > Mammalia > Rodentia > Muridae > Mus > Mus musculus. Next base: position 4,161,555 of record NC_000085.6, read on the forward strand.
GGACTGGGCACTGGACTCAGAGGTTCAAAGTGTGAACTATGAAAGCATAAAGATCTGAGTTCAAATCTTCAGTAGCAATATAAAAAGCCAACGATGGCTGTGCGTGCCTGTGCCCTGTGGGAGGGGCACAGAAGCACCACTGGGTCTCCAGCCCAGCTTCAGTGAGACCTTGTCTCCTGAGAGGAAGTGACTTAAAAACAGTAAACTTTTCCGGAACCGGTTTATCCTCTCAGTCTCTCACCCTTGATACTTTCTTGTGTTCTTTGAGACAAGGTATCATTATGTAGCCCCTGGTGTGCTGGCCTACCACCACTCAGATCCTCCGGCTTTACCCATTCAAGTCCTGAGACTACACAGTATCCTACCAAGTTCAGCTCAACTTGACCCTGCTGACACACTGAGCCACACAATTCTTTGTCGTGGGTTCCTGTTGCGCTGCATCCTGGGCTTCTATTCACAGAATGCCAACAGTACTGCCTGTCCTCATGAGTCCTGACAATCAAAGCTTGCCATATGTGCCCTAGCAGGCCAGCTTCTTCCATCCAAGAATTACTCCAAAATCGTATGTATGACAATAGATGCTAAGTCAGCAAGTGTCAAGATAAGGACTGTCTTTATCATGTTTCCGGCTGTCTTCCCGAGACCTGGCACAGGCTGATGGGGATGGCAGCTACTCTGTCTCTGCTGGCTAAGCGAGTGACTCACCTTCCTTAAGACCTTCATGGCATATATTTTTCCCAAGTTGGTGCCTTGCACTTTTCTCACCTGGAACACCTGTAGGGCAGGGGAGACAGGATTAACTTCTCTGACCACACCCCACCTTCAAGGTTGCCCCACCCTAAAGGGACCAAAAGGTCTAAACTCAGCTTAAGGGTGGAACAGTAAAGATCTCCATCAGATTTTGAAAGGATATGCCCTTCCTTCCCCCAGGTCTCCAGCTCTGAATTCCATCAGAGACTCCGTACATTTACAAGCCTATTGGGTGTGAAGGATAGTATGCTGTCTCAGGCTAGAGCTGAGGTCGCCAGGGAGAGAGGGATGTTAGTACCTTGCCATAGCCCCCCTTGCCCAGTACACTCAGTAGCTCAAAGCAGTGGGGCCCGATGCGCTCAGGACCCAGGTTCACGCTGCTCTCTGTCAGCTCTACTTCTTCATAGTGTCCCACTGTCCTAAAGACAGAATAAGTTAATGAGGGAAAGGCTCTAGTGTACTCCAAGTCCCGACCCCTACTCCATACCCCCACCCCCCAAGCAAGACCCTCACTCACTCCAGGCCAGCAGCCCTTAATTCGCCAAGGGGACACACGTCCTGTGAGAAACCAAGTAATAAGAACCATGGGAGGTGCCAGAATACCTCCTCCCAACCTAGGCTCAACTGCTTGGCCCAGGGGAGAGGACCAAGGATAGAAGACAGGAGCAGGGATGGGGAAAGGTTGGGAAGGAGAGACCAAGGATAGAAAAGGAAAGATTGGGTCCAGGGGCTGGGGCTGGGGTTGGGGTTGGGGCTGGATCTGGGTTTGTAGGGGTCACAAACCACTCAGAGTTGGGAGCGCCAGGGTTTTGGTTAACCAGCCGGGCTCCCGGGTCCAGTCGCGCCCGGAGAGAAACACTCACCGCAGGGCTGAACTCCGGTTCGCCCTCGCCCTCGCTCCCTTCCTCGGTCTCCAAGTCTAAATCAAATACGGCCGCCATGGCCCCGCCGGTCCCGCGGGACCCTTGGCCCGGACCAGGCAGAACTCTGACTGACAGCACCGGGCTGTGCCTACGTCATTTCTCCGCGACAGCAGCCGCTCGCTCTGTTGACGCAATAGCTTCACCCACTCTCAAGTCGAGTGGGAAGAAAAGATGGCGCCTGTCGGAAAGCCTCTCGGGAGTCGTAGTTCCAGACATCTGGACCTCCCATCCTGCAAGCCTTATGAATAGAATAGGCTTTACTAGACCATCTTCCTTGTCGGTTTCTCCTGGGCCAGCTCTCGCCCCGAGCCGCGCGCACAGAGGCTCCCATTTTGACTCTGGAGCAAGTTCAAGATTTAATGGGCAGAATTACAGATGCATGAACGTTTAAGTGGCAACTCCTCAGCCCTTCTTAGTGCTGTGAGCTGCCCAGAAAGAAAACTTGTGTCTGTTCGGTTGTATTAGGGGACAGTAAGCTGTATTAGGGACACTCCATACAACCTCCCTGAAGCTCACAGACCCTGCAGGTCTGACATTTTCTGGGCGACTGCCTGGGCTTTGTTTCAAGGCTCCCTTTCTGAAGGGCTCAACACACCTAAATATGGACTTTTGCTAATGTATGCATACCGAGTATTTGAGCTGCCTAGTTCAGAATAGATATTTTAATAGAATATAGTTGAAAGGATGGATGAGAACTGGCGAGATGGTTCAGCGGGTAAAATCACTTGCCATACAAATGGCAAGTGACTGCTGGGGTTCGATCCCAAACGAAGCCTGTCCATTTCTATTGGAGTCTGTCTGGATAGCTTTTCCATTGCACACGGGATGCCCACTGAGGTATAGGATATGAACTCAGATGAACAAAATTTAGGGGTATCCAGGTCTGCAGAGGGATTACTGCCTGAATATGATTTAGGATTATAATTCAAGAAAAAAAAATCTCAAACATACATGTAGATATAAGGTAAGCCCGTAGCAAAGGTCAACCCTGGGGCCCAGCCAATGGGGTGCTTTCTACCTCTCCCTCCCACTTCCCAGCTCCCCACCTACTGAACCTGGGAGGGGAGCACTAGCTAAAACACTGGACTCCGGATACTTCACTAGTTAACAAGTCTTTATTTAGGTAGGCAGGTTTCAGGAGCTGTCCTCGGCTCCTGAGCAAAGACAGGTGTTTTCAGAGTAGCTAGCTCCCTAAAATGAGGAAAGGTGTACACAGAAGTCCCAGGGCCAAGCTAGCTAGGAATGCCAGAGGCCAAAGCAACAAAGCTGGTAGAGATCGTGTGTGGTGTATGGGAGGCAGGTGTTTAGGAGTCTGAGTGCTGCCTATAAATGAAGATAGAAAGGAGAGAGGACCTGGAGGCTAACTGAGCGTTTAAAACAGTAAACAGAGAAGGTTGGCCTTGGCATTCTGTCTACATCCACTATAATAGGAACTTGGAGGCAGTCTTTTTTTTTTTTTCTCTCTCTGAGCCTGCTTCCTCATCTGTAACATAGGGGCACTAGGGTCTGCCTGAAAGCATGAAGGGAAATGTTTACTCCTAGTGCTGAGCACAGACATTTGCTTCTACTGCTCAGGCCAACAGACACAGTGAAGCACGGCCAGACATTTTCAGCAGGCTCTACAACTGTCCTGGGTTTTGCATAAAGGCTAGTGTGCTAATCTCCCATTTCATGGCCTTTGTCCAAGGCTAGGGGCTGGTGAAGGTTCTCTCCTTGTGTAGGTGACAGGAAGAGCTGGACCTAGGCGGTGGAGGGGTAAGAGAGGAGGAGCCTGGGTTTCACCCACCCCCATCTGGGCTGGGCACTGATGTGCCAGTGAAGAAGCTGCTATTTGTTAGTTCTTTAAAGGCTGGAGTCCTGGGGGTACCTGGGGCTAGATGGAGGCTTTCTGGAAGGCAAGAGGACCCAGCAAATTCCAGATACTTGTTTTATGGTCCTTGAATCCAGAAGACTTTGGTGTCACAATGGCTCTACTGTTCTGGAATAGGCCTGAGTTGTGGTAGCATGCTGACCCTGGGTTGGGGCAAAGTGACAGAGAGAGGGACAGGGAAATATAGCCCCACGGCCCCTCCTCCTGGCACTGCATCCCTGCTGCTCCTTGACCCCAGTGCTATTTGAAATGAGACAGGAAATGGGCAACAGGGTAGTTGGGCCTGTCAATGCCCAAGCCCTGACAGATGCCTAGCAGGCGGTGACAGGCCTCAGCAGGGCTGGGCCCAGCACAGGCCACATTGCAGTAGGGCTCCTCATACTGGCCAGGTATCAGGGCCTCCTCCAGCAGGTTGAGTCGTAATTGCCCCTGGTCATGGAGGGTTTGCAGAGTCTCTCTACTGCTCGGGGAACTCAGCAGCTGTAGGTGCTGGGACACCAGGCACATGATGCCCACTAGGTAGCCACGGGCACGAGGGTGAGCAGGCAAGGCAGGCTGCAGGCCACAGGCCACCATTGTAGAAGCCAGAAGCAAATCCACACCATAGAGCTCTAGGATCCAGTCTCGAAGGTAGAAGCCTCCCATTCGAGGGTTAATCTCGATGAGCCTTGGCCCAGCCCCAGTCATCTTGAGCTCCACATTGAAAACCCCATCCAGCAGCCCACAGCCCAGGCAGCAGCGAAAGGCTGCCTGCACCACCTGGGCCTCCTGCTCTGGTGCTAGCCCAGTGGGCATGCAGGCTGCAGTCTCTGTGAAGCCAGGCAGCCTTGTGGGGCCATTATCGGAGACGAAAGCAGCCAGCAACCGTCCACCGAACACCACCAGGTCCACGTCATGCTCTGTGCCCTCAACAAACTCCATCAGCAGCATAGCATTGCCCCAGCCCAGCCCGATGCCAGGGTGGTCAGCCTCACCCTGCAGGTCATGGAGGATCCGGGAAAAGTGCTCACGGCACTGGGGCCCATCCTTCACCAGCTGCACGCCTACTGCTCCTGACCCAAATTCCAGTTTCATCACACCTGGCAGGGGTACCTGGTAAATGGCTCTCTCCACATCAGCCTCATTCTCCAATGGGCAACAGGCCACAGCATGGAGAGAGGTCGAAGGCCAGGGTGGGCCCTGGCACCGCAACAGATGTAGCTGTGTGCGGCTCTTCTGCTTTGCCAAGCACATGGCAGCTGGGGGGCTGCAGGGCAGACCCAGCTCACGGCAGAGGAGAGCAGTAAGCACCAAGCAGTCATCCCAGAAGGAGAAGCAGCCATCTAGCTTCAGGTTCCGGGCCCGTACCAGCTCAGCCAGCAGCAGCGCATTCTCCTCATCCCTCCGGTGCTCAGTCACATCAAAGTGGATAAAGGTCTGTACCAGTTGGGATGCAAAGTGGTTGGGGTCTGATTCCACCAGGTGCAGCTGAAACAAACCGGAGGGACATTCATGTGAGCAGGTGTGTTGGGTCATGGACGATACAGGATGGGTTTCTACAGGGTAGACACCAGGTGCTCAATATATGTTTATTGACGACTTATATAAATGTAGAGAGGTGAGACACCTACTTCAGCCTGGATGGGAGGAAAATCAGAAGAAAAAAGGCTTCAGGAGGAAAGGGTGGGCCAAGTGAGAGGAGCAGGGTGCACGAAGAGCACAGCAGAGGGCTCATTAGAGCAAGCTCACAGGCAGCTCTCCTGTAGGGCTTGGAGGCCAGCCATCAGGGCTGTAGGGCTCGGAGGCCAGCCATCAGGGCTGTAGGGCTCGGAGGCCAGCCATCAGGGCTGGGGGCTAGAGGCAGGTGGCTTGCTCGGAGGCCAGCCATCAGGGCTGGGGGCTGGAGGCAGGTGGCTTGCTTGTCATTCCTTCCACATGTTCTAACACTGTAATGTGATGTGCAGGACTCCTGAGGAGCCCTAGCTCCCCAAAGCTTGTGTTCTGCTTGGTGAGCAGAGACACAAGGCAGCTGCTACTCAAGGCACAAGCAGCCACTGATGAGGGAGCAGAAGTGGCTGTGTGTAAGGTAACCAGGAATCTGTCAGTCCTGCAACTGGCACGCACACTATCAGGTAGGAATTGGGATGCCAGGGCTGTTGAGAATTCCCCAGGGACTGTGCATGGTGGAACGCGGGCAAAGAGGCCACTGTGGTGGACTGGAGCCAGCCTGAGACTCAGCTTTCTTATCTCTTTCAACAGGAATGATGTCTGCTGCCTGGCTAACTCCCGATCCTACAATGTGAGTCCCTGCCTTTTTCAAACAATAAACTTGCTGGGCAGTGGTGGCACACGCCTTTAATCCTAGCACTTGGGAGGCAGAGGCAGGTGGATTTCTGAGTTTAAGGCCAGCCTGGTCTACAGAGTGAGTTCCAGAACAGCCAGGGCTACACAGAGAAATCCTATCTTGAAAAAAACAAAAACCGAAAAAAACTCAATAAACTTATAAACATATCTTGACATCAATAAAGTGTTCATAGAGCACTTTATTGTGTTCCTGGAGGAGCCTATGTGCCAAGCTGCAGGAATTCAGCTTCAAAGTTTCCCCCAAGACAGAGCTAAACTTCTTCCTTAACCAGATCTTCAAGACCTAGTAGTTACAAGGTTTGGCGGTACAAACTTGTAATGCCATCATCTGGGAGGCTGAGGTAGAAGGATTGTGTTATGAAGGTCAAGTCTGGGCTGCATAGTGAAAAATGTGTCTGGGGAAAAAATGTGGAGGGGGCACTCAGGAGAGTGATCCCACACTTGGGAGGCAGAGGAAGAAGGAGCTCAGAGAGCTCAGGGCCAGCCTGACTTGCCTGCTCAGTTTCAGGTCAGCCCGAGCCACAGAGGAAGACCATGTCTGGCATAAATAAATAACTACTAAATTAAACAAAAATATAAATATAAAATAACATTCCTACTGAGTTCCAGGCCAGCCTGGTCTACAAAGTGAGCTCCAGGACAATCAGGGCTACACAGAGAAACCCTGTCTCGAAACAACAACAACAAAGCCACTCCTAAAATCTCAGAATCTGGAGGTGGAGTTAGGCGGAGTTTGAAGCCATCATAGGTTATATGAGAACATATTTCAAAGATCCCAAAACACTGAGGACTGGAGAGATGGCTGAGGCATTAAGAGCACTTGCTGCTCTTGCAGAGGACCAGAGTGCTTTGCACCCAGGTCAGGTGACTCTGGATCTGATGACATCCTCTTCTGGACTCCACTGACACCTGCACACACTTGTACATATACATACTTCAGACCCAAACACATAACAGGTAAAAAGTGAAATAAATAGGGGTTGGAGAGATGGCTCAGCAGTGAAGAGCCCTGGCTGCTCTCCCTCAGGACCAGGTTTGATTCTCAGCACCAAAATGACAACTCACAACAGTCTATAATTCTGGTCCATGGGCATCGATGCCCTCTTCTGGCCTCTGTGGGCACCAAGCACGTGCATGGTGCACAGACATACTTGCAGGCAAAAAACACATACAATTAAAAATAAATAAATAAATAAAAATAATGAAATCCTGGGCTCTAATTCAGGCATAGAGACCTTGTTCCCATAGTATATGCAAGGCCCCAATTCAATCACTAAAACAGCAAGAAAAAAAATCTGAGCGTGGTGGTACACACTTTAATTCTAGATTAGCATGGAAGAGGCAGGAAGACTCTGGGAGTTTGAGGGTAGCCTGATTTACATTGCAAATTCCAATCAGGACTAAGTAGTGAGACTCTTTCTCAAAAATAAATAAAATAAGCCGGGTAGTGGTGGCACATGCCTTTAATCCCAGCACTCGGGAGGCAGAGGCAAGTGGATTTCTGAGTTCGAGGCCAGCCTGGTCTATAAAACGAGTTAAGGGGCTGGTGAGATGGCTCAGTGGGTAAGAGTACCCGACTGCTCTTCCAAAGGTCCAGTGTTCAAGTCCCAGCAACCACATAATGGCTCACAACCATCCGTTACAAGATCTGACACCCTCTTCTGGTGTGTCTGAAGTCAGCTACAGTGTACTTACATATAATAAATAAATAAATCTTTAAAAAAAATAAAATAAAATAAAACGAGTTAAAGGACAGCCAGCACTACACAGAGAAGCCCTGTCTCGAACACCCCCCACCCACCCAAAAAATAAATAAAAATAAATGAGTAAGCTCCTCTGTTAATCTAAAATACCGCCAGTCCCCTGCTCATTCCAGCCTCTTTATTCCACGTCTTCCTCAACCTATTTATCCCACCTCTTCTTTTCCTTTGTTTTTTCTGAGGGGCGCCTCTCACAGCACCAGGGCCCGCCCCTCGCCAGGAAGACCCGCCCCCGGGGCACGGCCACTCTGGTCTGAAGAACTGGTCCCGCCCATTCGCAGCCCGCTCCCACCAATCAGAACACGATCTGGGTCGCGCCCCGCCCACCGTCAGTCCGTAGTCCCGCGCCGCCTCCCACACGAACTTCTTGCTGACGCCGCCGGCGCCGATCACCAGCAGCTGCTTGCCGTCCATGAGGTGGCGCCCTGAGCGCCGCAGCATAGTCTCCACCAGCGGCGCTGCCGCTGCCTCCTCAGCTGAGCGTCTTAGGCGTGGCACGGCCCACAGCCCCTCGAGCGCGCCGCAGGCCTCTAGGCACAGGCCACTGTTCAGCTTAAGGACCACGGGCGTCAGCGTGCGTCCGATCACCGTGAGAACTAAGTCCACGCCTGGGCCGGGCGAGAATGCGCGGAATGAGCTTCCCACAACCCCGGTCCCCAAGCCGCCCAGGCCGAGCCGCGCCTCCCGTCCGTCCTCACCGAGGAAGTCGGTGTGCACTTGGCGTCCACCACGCTGCTCCACACTCAGTCCAGCCTCCAGGGCCAGCACAGCGGCCAACGCGCCTTCGGCTGCTTCTTTGATGCCCTGCTCCAGAAGCGCCACCTGCGCCTCCTCTTCCAGGCCACACTGAGCCAGCGCCACCCTCAGTGTCCTTGGCAGGGTATAGTGGTGCCGCACGGGTCGATCCCCACGGCCCACGCCACACACCACCTGACCACAGTGCAGTTCAGAAGGGGCTGGCCTGGGAGAAGCCCTCCAAAGCTCACCCTTCTAAGTACCCCTTAGACACCTGTGCATCTTCCCTACGCCAAGATCCAGGCCCCACCTTCCCTGCACTTCAAGAACCCTTTCTTCATCAAGACCTAAACTTTACAAATCTCTCTCAGCATCACTGGCCATCTGATGCCCAGATCCCTTGGGGTTACCCTGGCTTCCAGGCCCAGCTCGAAGAGTTGTGGCATGCTTGCTCCAACCTACTATAGCTATACTGGTTTTTCCTAGCCTTAGCATGTCTCTTGAAAAACCCTCATTATCTCCCCTAGAGCTCTGCTGAGTACCCAGGAGGTCCCCCAAGCCTTCCTGGGTTCCTCAGCTTGGCACCTTCTTATGGGACTGATCCTGAGTTAGTTTCTTCTGTAAGGAGAAGCATTCTGGAAAAGGAATCAGGCCCCCAGGACAAGGAACAAGGGTTAAGCACAAGAGCTCGGGCTCCTGATACACAAGGGTTAAGGAAGGTTGAAGAGGAAGAAAAAAACATATCAACCCTAGGAGTCCCCCTGGAAGCAACCAGAGCCCACACACACCAAATCATTTCCTCTCTACACCAGGCAGACCCTCAGTAGAGCAGTGGGGCTAGGCAGAGCTGGGGTGGACAGGACTGTGTCCTAGACCTGAGCCATTCTCACCTTACTCAGTAGGGGCCTATCACCCTGAATCCGACACACCACTGCACAGATACGCACAGCCAGCTCAGGGCCAGGTGCAGGACCGCCTGGAGGAATATGAGAAGTCTAAGCCCAGAAGCGGTCTAGAGGTCAGTCTCTGCTCCCAATTTCTGGCTGGCTCAGGCGAGAACCTGGTAAGGGCAGCCGGACAGGTGGGCACATGGCCTCCACAAGGACACTCTCCTCCTCCTCCAGCTTCTCCAGCAATCCCAGCACCGTGTTCACCACTGTGGATGGCTCTACCCGCAGGTGCAGAGGCAATGCCTGCTGTCCACGCCAGCGACAGCCACTGAGCCTCACAGCCACCTACAGCAGAAAAAGGGAAGGACCTTTCTCACCACCACTACCTCATGTGCCTGAAAGGTAGGATGCTCATGCCACAGGTGCCAGTAACTAAACTGAGGAAGGCACAGGGCACTGATATGGTGGAATGGGACAGTGGCTAAGAGTTTGGGATGATTTCCCAGCAGGACTTGGTAATGACAACCTGGGTTCCCTCCTGTGGGGGCCCACACAGACCTCAGTGCAGAGAGGGGCCTGTTGTTACCTGTGAAGCATCACCCAAGGCCTCGGAGTGCACAAAGGCCTCTACTTCCTCTTTCACCAGTGTTTCCTGGCCCTCCTTCCCACTGAGTTCCACCAGCCGGAGTCCAGGGCTGGCATCCCCTCCCCGAAGCAGCCCCGGAGGCCTATAAGTGAAAGCCAGGGTAGCTGGCACGGCCACACCACTCTGCTGGGACAGCAACCACCTCATCAGCAGCCGGTTCTCCAGCAGCTGGGACAGCTCCGATGAGGTTCCTGTGGGGCAAGTGAGATTCCGAGCCAGCTCTGCTGCCTCCTTGCCACGGCCAGATTCTGGCCCCAGGCCTGCCAGGAAGTAAGTAGCATGCCGAGGGGGAACAAAGTCATCCAGGAATGTCAGGCCCCCTGGATAGAAGCTCACAGCCTTAGAGACCAGCAGGACTGCCTCACCCTCTTGGCCTGGAGTTGCCACCTTCATCAGCCAAGCAGGGGACAGGCAAAGGAGCATGTTTCCTGTGGGCAAAGGGAGGAAGGTGACTGGCCAGGAAATGCTTAGTGGTGCCACCCTCCACCCCCAGCCCCGGCTTCTGTGTCCTGGGGGGCCAGTGACTCCCAGAACCCACCCCCTACTCAGCATGGCAGCTAGTCCTTTGGAATGCAGGCAGTTGCCAAGGTTGGTGGATATTTTGGGATGTGGCTGGGCTAGGGCAGGGCTGCCCTTTCTGTAGGAGAGGGTGGGGAATTAGGGCACACACTCACCAGGGCTCTGGACCCCACCCTCCAGCAACAGAGATAGGAAGGTGCTGGGAGAACCCAGAATGCACAAGGTCACCTCTGCCCCAGGGCAGCCTGGGGGAAGAGAACATTGCCCCGTTCACCAAGGGTCCTCGTCTTGCTGCCCTTCTGCCCACTTTCCCCTACCTCCACATTCCCACCCTCACCCTTAGGCCTCCCAGGTTCTTCTTAGGGGTTAAACGAGAAGAAGACAGAGGGAGTGGAGTATGAAAGGGGAGATGCCCAACATCCCTGCCTTGAGACTGGCTCTGTTTTATTTGCATCTGATCCAGAAGGCACTAGAGGATGAAGCTAACCTGAGTTTGGATTTTGCTCATGACCTCAGAAAGGCCACTGTTTCTCTAAGCCTCAGTTTTCCAGTCTGTGTGATGGGAACAAGTCTGTGATTCTCATGTATTCTAGCTGAAGATCATTTGGTCCACACAAAATTATTCATGACCCACCTGATCTATGAAACAAGGAGGCATCTTGGGATCGCAACTGCTCAGCTGCATCCATAGCATCTCCTAAGACATCGCTCTAGAAGTTTCAGCTCCACAGAATATGCAATGATATCGTGGATTTCCAGGGAGCAGGATGGGTAAGGTGGGACATGGTGGGGAGCCCTGACCTGATGTCCTTGGAGACAAGACCTGCCTGCCCTAGGCCCTCTGGTTTTGCCTTTAGATGGAACCAGAGCCTGGGGGAGGAGCCAGCCTGGACAGACAAGGGGAAGCAACTGAACTGAAGGTCCCTCCCCTGTCTCTGGGAGGCCTGTTTTGTGGAGCCCTGAGGCACCTGTACGAGGTGCCTGGCTGCGATCCTGGGTCTCAGGAAGGCCAGCTTGCTGCAGACAACTCTGAAGGAGACCGTAGTAGTACACAGTCCAGGCCCGAGCCTCAGTCTCTTCCGGGGAGCCCTTGCAATCCAGGCTGATATCCTGGCGCCAGGGCCCAGGGAAGCAGCCTGTGGGTGGCAGGCCAGCACCGCTTTTCCATGGTTCTTCCTTTCCATCCAGGTCCTTGGAGTCCCACTCCGTACCCAGTGGATCCAGGCAGAGCTGAGCAGGGGGCAGAAACAGTACGTCTTGGGCAGGATTGGCAAAGGAGTATCTTAAATCACTCAATGGTATAAGCCAACCTCCCAGTCTTCCCGTCCGGGTCAAGTTCAAAGGGCCAGAAGAGGAAGGAGTTGGGGGAGGGAAGGTTTGCCAAGTGGGAACTGTGGCTAGGTACGGTACACTGATAAATGTAGTGTCTTGGGCCAGCGAATGGGAAGGGAGGAAGGGACATACTCCTCGAATTGGACTGCTGATCCCCATCACACCTAGGGTCTGTCCTAGCTGGGATCACAGGAGCCTGGGTTTTGTTACTGGAATCCCAGCTCCACAGAGTGCTGACACACAGTAACTGGTCCACAGATATTTCCTAACTGAAATACTTCAACCATTGTCTAGCCCTGTTCTCTCTGGGACTCAGTGACTCATCTACCATCATGGAGTCTGCTGTTACTTTTTAGGAGAATTTATTTCCTCCTCATCACCCTGATGTAACACCTTGAGGATTGGCATCCTTTTTATTATTGGTGTTTTGTTTTGTTTTGTTTTGTTTTGAGACAGGGTTTTATGTAGTTGAGGCTGGCCTCAAACTTGAGTATAGTGGAGAATGACCTTGAACTTTTGATCCACATATCTCTGCCTCCTGAGGGCTGGGATAATCGGCATGTTCCACCACAGCAGGTTTACATGGTGCTGGGGATGGAACTCAGCCTCCTGTAGGCTGAGCCGACACTTTACCAGCTACCTTGTAACCTCAGCCCCTCCTTTTGTTCCTTTTTCTTCTTCATTTTTCTTTTCCTTTTCTTGAGTCAGGCTGACCTCACACTCAAGGCCCTCTGCCTCCCAAGCAGTGAGATTACAGGTGTGCACCACTACCTCTGATTTCATACAGAGCTGGGGGTTGAACCCAGGGCCCACTGTGTGCCAGGCAAGCATTCTCTAAGCAAATTAGTTTGGTCCAGTTGGTTGGTTGGTTGATGGGTTTGCTGTGTGGCTCAGGGAGGCCTTGAACTGGCAATCCTTTTGCTTCAGACTTCTGAATGCCAGGATTAAAAGCATGTGTCACCACACCTGGTTTAACATGTCTACAAGTGTATGGAATTCTGGCACTATTTCCTTTGCAGGAAGTCTGCAGGAATAGGACCCCCCAGTCCCCTCTCTGAGGCTGGGAACCTTAGGATGATAGAAATGGGGATATTACTCCTTGCTGTGCGTTGGCCTATACAAGTCTGGCACCTGGGCCTGTCTTTCAGGAGATAGGCTGAGCCACCATTTGGAACAGGTTGTTAGCTCTCTCTGGCTTGGTGGCTACCTGGTGCCTGTCTTATTCCCATCCTATGGGTTCTGTCTTGCCTGGGGGAATCATCTGTTGGCTCAGAAACTGTAAGCTATGGCCCGGACATCCAAGGTCTGGACCTCAGCCATTCATTTGCATCTCAGGACACCAGGGCTGAATTCTTTGTATCCTTTCCTAGGAAAGTACACTGATGTCAGTGACGGACTCATAGCTCATCTGAGTGTCCCCAACTCAGACCAGTGCTGGGCAGCTAGGTGGTACTCTATAGGTGGTATTGGAATGAGGAACTGTTATTGGGCTGACAGCACCTACTTCCTGGGGATAATGTGGCACGGGTGAGTGCCTGGTACACTGGGTAGGGGTCAAGCGGTGGAGCTGGTTATGGGGTCTAAGCTGACAGTCCTCAGGGCTAGGTTTCTGGGTGCCAGCCCCTGCCCTCCCTCTATCCAGGGACTTGGACCTTTGTGGGAAGGGACCACAAGAGACTCACCATCTTGGAGGTAGAGAGGCAGAGAGACTATGGGACAGAGAAATAAAACAGGGATCAGAGCAACCTGGTTCCTATCTGACCTTTCAGCCCTTAAGACTTCAAGGAGCCCATACACCCTATGTCTTATCCCTGCCCCACCCCCACCCTCAAGGAAAAAGACCAATTTCTGTTCCATGGATTCCCAAGAGCCATCTCTACCCCTGGTTACACCAGCAATGCTGGGAACTGGGGTGTTGGCTCAAACCCTGCAGTGGTGGTGGTGGGGTGACCAGGGTTCCCGTGAATGTGTCCCATTAGTGTTAAGCTCTACAAGCTCTCAGGGTGCCCAGCCCATGTCCCCGCTCATCCCCACTCCCTGGCTCCCATGGGGCAGGGCAGGAACCGGGTACCTGCTGTTGGCAGCAACTGGACCAGGCTAGGCAGGCAGGCTGGTGAGCAGAAACAAGGGAGTTCTGCACTGAAGGAAGCACAACACACTGTGGCAAGTGGTTTGTTCTTATATAGTGAGCCTGGCCATGCCCGGGGCGGAGCCCCGCCTCCTCCTTTCCCCAGAGGCTCCCTCCTCCGCAGCCCAGGCTTAGGACAAGGGACTTGTGATCCAGAGGGTGTTGGGATCTGATGACTGACAAGAGAGGCAATCCATAGAACAGACACAAACAACCCTGAACCAGAGCCTAGGACTATCCAGACACAGACGGATCTATAGTGAGACCCACAAGGAGAAAAACAGAGGGAAAGCTATGGACTGGGAGGAGCGGCATGGTGGGGAGAGTGAGCCCAGCATGTTACTGGAGCCGCCTGCCTGGGGCACTGGCTCCACCCTGCCCTCAGATGAAGCAAAGCTCCCGACGCTCCCAGCCAGGCAGCTGTCAGTCCTAGTCAGGAGCCCCTGGCTACAACGTCCTTCCTGAGCCAGGATCTCTGCCAGTTAGGTACCATGAGGACAGCCGATTGAAATGCTGGTGTGAAGCCAGCAATTTATACTCCTTGTCATGGCAGGGTCAACATCCAGGAGCAGGGCTCCCAGAAGCCCACACACCTGATTTGTGTAAGTGGGATTACAGCCATCATCTCTCTGAGAACCACACACATACCTGGAGGCTCATGCAGTCTGCCAGTGTTTATCCCACTAGTAGGTTCCAGTTTTGCCTCTGGGCTGCAGGATCTGGAGAGCTAAGGTTTGAGTCCTGAAGCTCCCTTTCCTGCTGCCCTCAGCCATAGCACCTAGTGCCCTTTGTAGCAAACACTGTGACCCTCCCTCCCCTGCCTCATCCCCAGAACCTCCACTGTTCTCAAGAACATCTTGGGCAAGGAGAATATTAAGGGGCCAGCAGCACTCCTTGGAAACAGAAATTTGTAGACAAATGACATTAAGGTTGACTCTGGACATATTGAGGTGACAGTACTAGGTGACATTTATATGGATATAAGTTACAGCAAATATAAGGGGGCAGACTGGAACTTCAGACCAATCAACGTCTGAAAGTCAGCTAGAAGGAAAGAACATGGGGTCATACTTGTATCTCAGACAGACCACAGAGGAGGAGTCAGGATTCTGATTTGGATTTGATTCACATTTAGAAGTCACCTAACATCTTTCTGAGCCTTGTTATCATTACTATTAAACATAGATAATGCCACCACAGGCCTCATAGAATAGTAGATATTAAGTATGAAAAGACCTATAAAGCACAGAGCACAATGGCCAGCACACAGGAGTATAGATAGCAGTGATAGTGACAGCAATGACCTGCAGAAAGATCCCAAGTGCAAAAACCCACAGATACCCCAAACACCATCTTAGGGGGATGTTTAGAGGGAAAGATGGAAAGACGTGAAGCTGGAGGGGAGGAAAGGAACAGCTTTCATAGTTTCCTGGGAAGTGCATGCATAGAAGTCTAGGAGGACCACTTCTGTCTCTATCACTCAGAAGGGAAGGTGACTTGTCCAGAGTTCCCTAGTCCCCCGTGTGCCCCTGTAACACTTTCCAGAGCTGCTGTGAACTCCCTTTTCCCCGGGTCCACCTGTGCCTCAAGTGACAATCCCTACACTAACTGATAACTACCATGAGGGGCAGCCAACCCAGGAGCCCCTCTTCGTTGCCACATGTGTGTTCTAAGCTACAGAGGGGTCCTGCCGTTGGGACAGCGTGGAGCACAGATGGCTCATCCAGCTTCTGAAGGCTCCGCTTTGTGTTTTCAAATGTGGATTCTTGTGCATTCCTAAAGGTAGAACTTAGTAAGAGGCTCTAAGGGGAGCTTGTGATTTTCAGCAAGTGCTTATTCTTTTTTTAAATTGTTTGTTCTGCTTTATTTTGTTTTCTTGTTTGTTAAACCAAGCTTTATTGATAAAATGGAATTCAGAATATCTTGCCAGGAACAGCAGCAGGCCCAGCCAATCATGATAAAATATATATATATATATATATACATATATATATATGTATATATATGTGTGTGTGTGTATATATATATATATGTGTGTGTGTGTGTATATATATATATGTGTGTGTGTGTATATATATATATATGTGTGTGTGTGTATATATATATATATATATATATATATATATATATATATATACATGGCAGTCTTCTACTGTGTAGGAAGCTGCTGCTTACCAATCAGTAATTAAATGTAAGAACTCATAAAGAGGTACAAGAGAATCAAGGCATGTTAGCCCCAAATTGATAGATACTGTCATGAATATAGAGGAAAAGCTGCAATACTCTTGGCTATGAGGAGAGGACATCCTAGAGACAGGTGAGAGGGATGGCTGGATCAGTGAGGCAGTGATTGACAGAACAGAGACAGTTCCCATGTCCCTGGGTGGTCAGCTGTGTAAGCTTTTAGAATTCTTCATAATCATGTGCATGTGAGCATGCAGCTATGTGGCTGCCGCTTTCCCTATCCCAACCGAGTCCAAACACAGCATGACTATGTCTGTTGTGTCACACAACAAGCCAAATTTCCTTTATCATTGAGAGTGGGCGTGTCTGCAGCTTGGGGTCAGGTGGTTGTGGGGTGGGGGCAAGCAAATGGGGTGGAAAGCCATGAGTCCTTGCTTTTTGGTTTGGTTTGGTTTTTTTGAGACAGGGTTTCTCTGTATAGCCCTGGCTGTCCTGGAACTCACTCTGTAGACCAGGCTGACCTCGAACTCAGAAATCCACCTGTCTCTGCCTCCCAAGTGCTGGGATTAAAGGCATGCACTACCATGCCTGGCCCCTGTTTTGTTTTTTGAAACAGTGTCTCTCTGTGTAGCCCTGGCTGGCCTTGAATTCAGAGGTCTGCCTGCCTCTGCCTCTTGAGTGCTGGGATTAAAGTCATGTGCCATCACATCTGGCCTATAAATGTTTATTCTTGTAACAGGCACTGTATGAGAGCACGCAGGATCTCAATTCTTAACACCGTGAAAGCTGTTATGACTGCCTTTATGCTTAGGGAAGGAAGGCTCAGAGAGGTGGTATGATCTGTCCAAGGTCACACACCCAGTAAAAAGCCAGCTAGCTGGGCTCTTTCCTGTACTCCAGCACGTGCATGCTGCCCAGGGAATAGCATGGTGCCATCCCACTCCCAGGTCAGCTTGGCTGGGGATCAGCCCACTTGTGTTTGTGTAGGTGAAAAAAGAAAAGCTCTGAGATGTCTTATTCACAAGTGGTGGAGGGGAGGGAAAATAGAGATGGGAACCAGTTAGCAGCTTTCTAAACATATGCTGAAAGATTAGTTCACACCTGAGGAGTTTAACCATGAGAATGCTATTATTTTTACAGTTTAACCAGGTAAAAAGCAATATTGCCGGACTCCATGGTGCAGCCTGGAAATCCCAGCCCTGGGAAGAAGGAAAATTGCTGCAAATTTCAGCCCATCCTTGGCTACTAAGCTAGACCTGGTGTCACAGGCCTGCCATCCCAGATACGTGACAGTTTGGAGCAGGAGGATGACAAGTTCATACCTGACTGGGCTACAAAGCAAGCTCAAAGCCAGCACAGGTAGCTTCATAACTTTTTCTCGCCAGGCAGTGGTGGCGCACGCCTTTAATCCCAGCACTTGGGTGGCAGAGGCAGGTGGATTTCTGAGTTCGAGGCCAGCCTGGTCTACAGAGTGAGTTCCAGGACAGCCAGGGCTGCAGACAAACTTTGTCTCAAAAAACAAAAAAAGACAAAGACACTATAGCTGGGCATGGAAACACACTCCGGCAATCTCAGCGATCAGTAGGCTGAGGCTGGAAGACCACCGGTGAGTTGAAGACTGGCTTGAGTCAGGCATGATCCAAGTACTCCAGAGGACGAGAAAGGCGGATTGGGAGGAGTTCATTTTAGGCTACCTATGGAGTTCGAAGCCAGTCTGGGCAACATGAGAGAGATTTTGTTTTAAACACAAGGAGACAAGGCTTTGTCTCAATAAAACAAAACCAGTAGTCGTGATGGTACTCAGGAAGTCGAGGCAGTAAGATCACCATGTTTGTGGCTAGGTTTTTCTACACAGCAAGTTCCAGCCCAGCTTAGGCTACCTATCAAGATTCTTTCTAGAAAAAGAGAGGGAAAAAAAAAGAGCCAAGTATAGTATACACACCTGTAATTCTACCACATGCAAGATGGAGGCAGGAATAGGATTTAGTAAGGTTAGCCTGAGCTATTTGAGAACGTGTTTCAAAAAACAAAATAGGTTGGACTTCGGTATGCATTCACATAGGCCACCAAAGCATTTTGAACAAGGAAAAAAAAAAAACAGATGGAATTTGTAAAGAGGTAGCTTAATGGTTAAAAGAGCCACTATTTTTCCAGAGGACCCGGGTTCAACTCTTTTTGTTTGTTTGTTGGTTGGTTGGTTGGTTGGTTTTTCAAGACAGGGTTTCTCTGTGTAGCCCTGGCTGTCCTGGAACTCACTCTGTAGACCAGGCTGGCCTCGAACTCAGAGATCCACCTGCCTCTGCCTTCCAAGTGCTGGGATTAAAGGCATGCGCCACCACGCCCTGCTTCAATTCTCAGCACCTACACAGTAGTTCTTAACTGTCTGCAATTCAAGTTCCAGGATATTTAACACCCTCTTCTAACCTCCTTGAGCATCAGGCAAACACATGGCACACATATATACAAACAAGCAAAACACTTATAAACAAACAAATGAAAATGGCTGATAAGATGGCTCAGTCCGTAAACACAGTGGTGCCACCCAGGCTGAGGTCAATCCTGAGAACCTGAGTTCAAACTGGAAGCCAAAGAGCCAACCCCTGCAGGTTGTCCTCTGACCTCTACACACATGCTACACAGAGACAGACACATGCACACAACCAACATAAAAACGTGAGCCTGTGTCCTTTGCATTTGAGCACTCTTACCCAAAGTTTGCCCTGTCTGTATAGCCCAGTCCTATTTAGCCACAGTCAACTAAGTCATTTATACTTTCTTTCACCGCAGTTTTCATGACAAAGATGCTCTGGCTTTGTGGATTCTGGAGCCTCTTTTGCCAGGTGCTACTCAGCCTTGCTGGGCGGTGCCAGAACTGGTCCAGTCTTCGACCAGTATCACCGTGATGGTTCAGTAACCTATACTATCTCATGAAAATCTGTCTCAAGAGTTACGAAAGGGGTGACCAATCCAAGTTGGGCAACTTCAGTTTGTGCTGCAGGCACTGAGATGTAGGGCAGGCATGTTGGCAGAGCTGTCTCAATGTCTCTGTCAGGAAAGAGGTAATGTCACCCAAGGCTGAGCTGGGTCGAGTTAGGATAGAGTGAGATAAGGTGACTGCCCAGATGTCATTATGAGAGTGACGTGGGCAGGTAAACCAAGAGGGAATCTGGGATAAGAGTGGTAATCTGCCCATTATCTGTAGGGGAAAAGTGAGAGTCTGAAAGATCTTGAAAATCTTTCCAATTCAAGAACTTGGCAGGAGGGGCACATCTTGGTTCTGAACCTGGGAGGCTGTGGGAAACTTTTGTAGTGGAAGAGAGTACAAAATGGAAATCAAGAGCTCCCTCTCTAGCTAGATGTGGTGGCGCACGCCTTTAATCCTAGCACTCAGGAGGCAGAGGCAGGTGGGTCTCTTGAGTGCAAGGCCAGCCTGATCTACAAAGCAAGTTCCAGGGCTACCCAGAGAAATTCTTGTCTTGAGAAAAAAAAAAGTCCTCTTCCCCATCCTAGGATAGGGATTCACGTGGCCTTCCACTCACCCGTGTGAACCCTGCTGCTGTCTCAGCTCATATCTTTTGGGAGGATACAGGTCGCAGACACCATCCCAGCTTCTGTTTCCACGGTTGACCACCTTAGACATGCTTCCTGACTCTGAGCCCCTTCCTAGGCAACTTTTGAAGGAGCTGCTAGGCTCATAGGAAATGGTTGCTCAGTGGCCTCCCCTACCAAGAGTCACTTGCCACTGTGTCACACCATATAACCCAACAGGAGTGCATGGGTCCATGCTGCCTGGAGCAGGCTGTCTTTTCCCAGCTAGTACAAAAGTGTTAGAAGGATTGGCACCGCTCTGTGGAGGAGGGCCCATTAGAATGTGTGAACACACTGGACAATGGTGGCACACTCCTTTAATCCCAGCACTTGGGAGGCAGAGGCAGGCGTATTTCTGAGTTCCAGGACAGCCTGGTCTACAGAGTGAGTTCCAGGACAGCCAGGGCTACACAGAGAAACCCTGTCTCGAAAAAACCAAAAGGAACCCCCCCCCAAAAAAAACCCCAAAGTTGGACGAGGAGGTACATGCCTTTGATCCCATCAGAAGCAGAGACATTTAGAAGTCTGTGAGTTTGAGGCTAGCCTAGTCTACATAGTGAGACCCTGTTTCTAAACAAAAACAAACAAACAAACAAACAAACAAAACCAGCCATTCACATATACGAGGCATACTTGTAATCCCAGTACTTGGAAGGTAGAGGCAGGTAGATCACTACCAGTTTGAGTGTATCCTGGTTTACATAGTGAACTCCAGGCCAGCCTGGGCTTTATAGACAGAAACTATAACAAACCAAAACAACTGTGCTTGCACAAGGAGGAACCTATTTCTCTTCTCTGACGTCTCAGCGTTGCCATGGAGATGGCTGGCAACAGGACCTGCTCAAGAGCTGCTGAGAGAATACTTCCCAGAGGAGGACTGACAGTGACTCTGCCCCAGATAGGGTCCTGCTGGAAAGCACCTAGTGAAGCACTGCTGCAGAGACAAAGGGTGTCCCATCCCCTAGAGGGAAAGCAGCATGGGCGTGGCCTCCCCTACCAATTGCATGCCTGAGAGCCCCATGTTTGTTTGAGACAGGATTTCTGTGTGGCCCTAGCTTTCCTGGAACTTGTAGAGATTTACCTGCCTCTGCCTCCCGCGTGCTGACATTAAAAGTGTGCACCACCACTGCCCAGCAAGATCCCCACTTTTGCCTGCCAGGGCTTGGGCGCTGACTAGAGCCTCTGAGGTTATGTCCTGGCAATCCTAGCGGCCTCTGCCTCCCACTGTGGTCTTGGGCTGCATGCTTAGCCTCCCAGGCAACTTTTCTCAAGTAAGACTGTCAGGACCTGGGCAGGCACTGGGCAGGGAGTCTGAGGAACAGCGTTATGAACCCCAAATGAAAAGATTATTAAGCTGCAGTACCTCAGTGAGTGCAGACGATGAAGGGAGGGAGGCTCCACATGTCTTTTTTCTGTCCCTTATGTAGAGGGGATGGAATCCAAGGCCTCACACAAGCCAGACAAACACTCCTCCACTAAGCTACATCCCCAGCCCTGTTTTCTTTCTTGTTTTGAGACACAGTATCCCTAAGTGACCCAGGCTGGCCTTGAACTTAATAGGCCAGGCAAATCTTGAACTTGTGTCTCTCCTGACTCAGTCTCCAGTGTAGCTGCAGCCTGGCTTTTCTAAGTATTTAACATAGGAGTCCTCCAGGAGAGTAGGCCAAAGTGGATGTCCAGGGTTGTTGGGGTCAGGGATTATGGGATGCCAAAAGTCGAGGTCAGGGTAAGCCTTTGGTCTGCCATGGTAGTAAGGATTTGGCCAAGTTCTTTCTGCTTCTAAGTCTCCATTTCCCTAGGGAAAGTACAGTCTGGTCTATAAGTTTTCCTCCGAAGCAAGCTCTTGACAAACCCTTGGTCCTCCTACTCCCAGTTCTTAGAAGCTTGGATTACAGGTGTGTATGCCCTGGCTCGGCTCACAGAAGGCATTTCTATAGCCCTGTGACTAGAACATTCCAGATCCAGATTTTAATAGGGGACCATGCCAAAGTCCCAGCACTGATAGGACTTTCCTACCGAGGCGCCACATCTATTATGGCTAAGTGTGTATGCTGGCACACCAGCATACCTTTGCACCACAGCTCTTTCTGCAACATTGTATCACAAGGAACTGATACCAGGGACTTGTCCTGAGCAGGGTAGTGTAATCACACCTTCAAGGATACACTGGCCTCTGATCCGTATCTTACACATATTAAAAATTGTATTAAAAAATAAAAAAAATTACACGGGGAGAAATCATATTAAAAAATTAAAAATTAAAAAGACATGCTGGTGAGCCATGAAGACTAGCAGGTCTTAGCCCATTGTCTCAGAACATTGTAACATGTGCCCCTTCCTTCCTTCCTTCCTTCCTTAGGCACAGGAGTGGAAATGCTGGTCTCTCTCTGGCTCAGCACTGCCCCTTTCTCCTCCAGTGGAGCATCTCCCTCTTCACCTTTGCTCTGCTCAGTCCACTTCTGTTGCCTCCACCACTGCATGGTTCCCATGGAAAGAAGGGCCTCCAAATACTCCTTCCCAGCTCTTGCCTTGCTCCCACCTTCAGGCGCTGGGAAGCTACCCAGGGAGTCAGAGAGCCAGAGCAACTAGGACTCAACTCTGTAGAGACAAGCTAGCATCTGATCTAGCCCTGTTGCCTTGACAATGGCTCATATCCCAGGCACCCTAGGCACCCACAGGAGCAATTAGTGAGTGTGGGAGAGGGTTTCTATGGTGGCGGTCCCAAGGACCTAGGGAAGAACAAGGGCCAGCAGGACCTTTCTCCTTTGTCCTGAGCACACTAGGCCTTTGTTCTTCTCTGGCTCTCTTTGACAGATGGGAGCAGGAACATGGTTAGGGAGGCCAACATGGTTTAAAGTCCCCCACCGATGGGAGCCCTGAGCCATCTAGGGGAGGCTATGGGAGGTTGAAGTGCCTCTCTGGGACTCAGCTGTCACTGGGGAGCCTTCCTCTGGAAGGTAGAGAAGTCTGACCTGTACCCTAGAGGCTGGCGCAAGCTGGCTTATTGCGGGCGGGCTCCCTTTCCCTGTAAACACCTTACACAGTAACCAATGGGCAGCCTTGGTGTGTCCCATGTGGGACAAGGACAGAAAGGGTGGATGCAGGCAGGAGAGAACACAGCAATAAGGCCAGGGTGGAGAGTGGAGGAATATTTGATCCAACTTTATCTAGTATCTTCTCAGTCAGGCTTTATTTGAGGATTCCCTTGCAAGAAGCCCATGGGGTACCATATCTCAGCCAGAGGCTTTATTCCCACAATCCTTCAGTGCTGGCTTTGATGCTGGCAATGGCAAGCACCAAACAGCTCCCCACAAGCTCCACTCAGCATCCTTCTTTATCTTTGTGCCTGATACAGTCCTTAAAGTGAGGAGACACTCCACTCCTCACGGTGGTCCTTGCTGGAAACAGCATTGTCACATAGCACAGCAATAGAGGATACATGCCTGGGGCTGGCATCACTGCTCAGATGATTGAGATATGGTGGCACTAAGTGTATGGTGCACTTAGAATCGGGTGTCCAGGAAAGAGGCAGAGCCTCGTTGGGACCTGGAGGGGCCCTCAATAGGGGGTCCCCTGGCCCTTATCAGGAGTCCATGGAAAGTCTTACCCCGGGTCTGTGGCTTGCGCCGTGGTGGCTTGGGCTCCTCTGGAGGCTGCACCACAATTCGAGGTATCTCAGGTTTGGTGCTTTCTCGAACCCCTGCCAGCTGCTGGGACTCGAAGATGGCTTGGGCCCCAGGAAGGCGGGCCTGTGGCAGAGGGGCTGGCCCAGGGAGTGACTTCGAAAGCTGGGCTAGCTGGATCCTGATTTCCTGTTGCAGGACTCGCTCAGACAGGGTTACACTG
Organism: Mus musculus; assembly: GCF_000001635.26. Lineage (NCBI taxonomy): Eukaryota > Metazoa > Chordata > Mammalia > Rodentia > Muridae > Mus > Mus musculus. Next base: position 4,185,069 of record NC_000085.6, read on the forward strand.
TGCACCTGTGGGGAACAGTTGATGCTAACTTTGCCTGGACTGGGGTGTCAGGAAGTAGGAAGCCTTGAGGTCCCCATGGGGCAGGCAGTACACAACCCCAGGAAGTGGCTGAGGGCTGAGACACAGCTTTGCGGAGACCTAAAGGAAGACAGTTGAGGCCTGGGGTTCTCACATTTTCTGTAGCTCAGAACACAGGAACTACATCTTACTCTCACCCAGGCTTAGTCTTCCGAGCTATGCAGCATGGCCAAGGCCATTGAGGATTGCTAAGAGAGATACCCACCTGGGACATGAAGACCTCTTCCTGCAGCTGGGTAGGGGGAATGGCTCGTAGGGCCCCCAATGTCTCCAGGAGCCCTGGGCATGCTGTGCGCTGTTCTACAGTGCCCAGTGCCAGGCGCATCAGTGTCAGCCCCACGCGGAACAGTACCTTAGCCCCTGCAGGGAAGGGAGTAGCTCACAGGAAACCAGCCTGAGCCCCTCCCCCCTCAGTTATTCAGCTGAATCAGCCCTCAGCCACGCTCCTTCTACCTCATTGCAGCTCGCTTCACCCAACGCAGGCATGGAAAAATGGCCAACGACTGTAACCTGCTTATTTTTTGAGACAGGGTCTCATGTAAACAGACCTCCATCTGCCTACATAGCTGAGAATGACCTTGACCTGCGGAGCCTCCTTTCTCTTCCACTAGAGAGCTGGATAGCAGGCGTGTGACATCACAAGTGGCTTGGTGTTGTTTTGTTTTGAGATAGTCTTACTTTGTAGCTCAGGCTGCCTTGGAATTCTCATGTAGTGCAGATTGGCCTTGAACTTGCAGCAATTCTCCAGCCTCTGCCTCCTGAGTACTGGGATTACAGGTGGGACCACCCATCCTGGCTATTTAGAGTGTGTGTGTGTGTGTGTGTGTGTGTGTGTGTGTGTGTGTGTGTGCTACGTGCCTGCCAAATCACGTGTGAAGGTCACAAAATCTCTTGTAGGATTCAATTCTTTTCTTCTACCATGTGAGACCTGGAGATCAAACTCAAGTCATCAGGCTTGGGGGTAAGCACCCTTGCCCACGGAGTCACCTCACCAGCTCACACACCTGGCTTTTAGTTTTCTTGAGATAGTGGCTCACCCTGCAGGCCATGATGGCCTGGAACTATGTGACCCAGCCTTTCCTTGAACTCACAGCAATCCTCCTGTCTCAGCCTTTGCACTGGAATTTTAAGTATGAATTATGATGCTTAGAAGGAATACTACAATTTGAGAGCACAGGACACTGAAGGAGCCAAGCCTGTCTCAGGACGGCAGACACTTCTAAGAAGGGTAGCTAACCAGGAGCCAGGGGCTGCTAACAATCTTATGCCAAGCCTTCTCTGACCTCAGCATCCTGTTTCTTTGAGGAGTACATGGGTCAGTGCCTATTAAGTACTTTCCATCTTGAATCCGCCACCTTCTGATTCTAGAAAGGTTCTATGCAGAACTTTTCTTCCTACAGCAAAAACATGGCACTCATGTATACACAGGCAGACAGACACAAACACACAGAGACACAGAGACACATGCACACACTAACCCTTGCCAATCCTAGGACTTCACAATCCCTTTCTGGCATCCTCTAAACTGATAAGAGCAGCTACCATGCCAGGGAGACCTAGTGACAACTGTAACTTATAAAGGAACAATTGCCACTGACAATGTCATCATTAAAGAGAGCCTGTGCAGTGCTTGTCCCCAGGTACAGAGGACAGGGATCAGATGGACCACCATGATCAGCCCTCCCTCTTGGGGTTTGAGGCTAGAGGGGGAGGTGACACACATGCTTTGGATACTTGGTACATGATTTTCTTGCTTATTTTTTAAGTTCTGGAGACAGATCTCATGTAGCCCAGGTTGGCCTCAAATTCACTGTGTGGCCAAGGAGGATCATAAACTTCTGCTCTCTTGCTACTGTCTCCCAAGTGCTGTGATTGCAGGCATGGGCCCCCATGACCAATTTGATGTACTGCTGGAGATTGGACCCAGGACTTATTGGTGTTTATTGCAAGCATTCTACCAACTGAGCTAGCACATTACCAGCCCAAACTTGAACCTGACTGTAGGAACGATCTCTAGACATGTGGGCAGCATGAAGCTGAGCCCTGAAGATCCAGAGTCCAACTTGGCTCTGCTCTGATGCTCCTTCCACTCTCAGCACCCCCCCACCCCTTTCCTACCCTTTACCTTCCATGTCCTTCCTCCCAAGAGTCACCGAGCTGGCTGTGGCCTGGTCTTCCTGGCCTCTACCCTCCACCTGCTTGCCTTCTAGTTTACCTCCTCCATAGAGCAGCCAGGACTTCTTTAAAAACAGCAACCACCTCCTGCTGCTCTCCTGACACTCTGTCACATCCCTTGATTTATTTTCTTCATGGCACTCATGACATTCTATAAATATCTTCTTAATTTAGGTACTGTCACCTCCTAGCCCCACCCCCACCAATGAAAGTTTCACAAGCTAGCTGTCAGAGGCAGCTTCGTGGGGCAGACTCCTTAGGAAGAGTCAGGAGCACAAGGCCCTGAGGAGGAGAACCTCCTATGGCTAGGGACCATGCCTAAACCTTGCATGCCCCGAGCCGCTCACATTCCACAATATGTGCTTTGACCAACCCAGTTCCTGCACACAGACCCCAAACCCATCAGGGACTTTCCTATCCTTGCTCTCAGCCTCCCACGGTGCTGTTTGTGACAACGTAGAGGCCCTCATTCATCACTCTGAGACTGTGCCCATGAGATGGTCTGTTTTCTCCACAGACACACTCAGGTCCACGTGACAGAAGGTCCCAAAAGGGCTGATAGTGGGAACAACAAGCTCTGCAGATTCAGAAACGTGAGCTAGCCCCTCAGCCACACTTACCCTCACTGAGGAAGGCATCCCAGATGCGCAGTACTGTGGGGAAGGGCAGCGACCGAGTGAAGAGGCACAGGAACCACTCAGGCAGGTAGAGCAGGGGGCCGACGCCTACCTGCTGCAGGTGCTTGTACACTCGTGGGAGCTGCCGCCTCAGAAGGGCCATGAACACTTCAGCATCCAGCTGTACGGCCTCCTACAGCCAGGCTCCTTATCAGTCTGGCTAGCCCATGCTGCAGACCTCCACTCCCAGACCCCAAGCTTCAGATCCCCCACTGTCCATCTTCCACCTCCCGACCCAGCCTCTCACCATGTGGGGCCCATAGTAGCCAGGGAGGTAGACCTCGCAGATCTGCACCAAGCACCAGAAGGCCTCCTGAGGGCAGGGCACAGGCCTGTGAGTACTCATTAAGGAATTGTCCACAGAGTGGGAGGAGGGATGGGGACAGGCACAGGGGCCTGCATTCATGCCACTTCCACCCTGCTCAGAGCCTGCCCTATCCTGGAGGTGAGAAGTTGGAAATCCCAGGGCCTGGGGTTCTTTATTTGAGGGCCACAAGGCAAAAGTTGGGAGGCTTTCAGAGTTTATAACCCAGAATCCTAAGGTCATTTAGGTTCCCCCCACGCCCACCCAGGGCCAAGGCCGTAACGCTCCAGATCCCCAGTGCCACAAATGAGAAGATAGGGAAAGCCAATGCGAGGGGTGCTCCTGGCAAGCCTGGCCTTAGTACAGAGTTCAGGGTCAACATGCAAAATGTTAAAGGGAAAATGTTCCAGACTCCTAGATCACTGCGGTAAAAGTCAAGATCAAGCATAACAGATTTAAAAAAAAAAAAAAAGAATAACAGACTTAATGGTTACTGAGATTGGTGGACATGAGGCTTTGGACAAAGAACAGTGCCTGAAGTAAAGGAACACATATTTCTGAGGTCCAGTACCTGGGGTTGGGGGGGGGTGTCTCAGATCACTAGGGGTTGAGGGTCTCAGAGCAGGGTCAAGGTCACTCACCTCTGGGGGTAGATGCATGAGCAGCACAGCAGCTACAGGTCCCTGAGCCTGGCAGTATCCCTGCTCTGGCCGGTACAGGGTGTAGGCCTTGAGAACCTGCAGCAGCCCCTGCTGCCTGTGCCAAAAGAGCTCATTAAGGCTAGCCTCCCAGGCATCCCCCTGCCTGCCCTCTGTGGCCTCTGCCCAGGCCAGAGTCTCCCTCGTCCAAGGATGTAAAAGTAGAACTAAAGAATCTAGCATGAGGAGCGTGGGTATCCCTGGCCTCGTACCCGTGTCCCTGGGGTGACACAAACATCTCATGCAGAGGAAACTGACGGTGCAAGTCTCTGCCAATGGTCTCCATCCACTGCGGGTCCCCGGGGGCTGCTGCCAGCTCCTGTTGGTGGGAGGAAGGGAGATATGGAGGGTCAGGTGGCAGGGAGCTCTGAGAAGGGGTAGTAAAGATCCTGCCAACTTTCTTACCTGGTAGGTGCCAGGGTTGTTCTTCTGACACATCCGGGCCCCACACAGGAGGGGCCAACACCGGGCACGCAGGGCTGAGGGGATGCCCTTGCGGCACTGGATCTTTACCTGTGGGTGAGGTCAGATGCATTAGGGTTTCTTCTGCTCTCTTGCTCTCAGGCACAGCTTGCTTGCTTCTTTCTTTCGGTCTTTTCCTTCCTTCCTTTCTTTTTTTGGTTTTTGGATACAGGGTTTCTCTTTATAGCCCTGGCTGTCCTGGAACTCACTCTGTAGACCAGGCTGGCCTTTAACTCAGAAATCCGCCTGCCTCTGCCTCCCAAGTGTTAGGATTAAAGGTGTGCGCCACCATTGCCCAGCTCTAAGCACAGCTTTTCTTTGGTCAAGAGTCCACTTGGGAAGCAGAAGCAGGGGGATTGAGAACTTTGGGAACCAGTGTATGTACACCTCTTTTTCCTTACCTTCTTGTATCGTCGGGACATGGTCTTCTCCCAGTGTAAGGTCATTTCCACCCATTTCATCTCTCGCTGGCGGATGAGGTCTGCAGAGGGTTGACAAAGCCTGGAGGCACACAACAGACACAGTATCAAAGGTAAAGGAAGGGGATTTGGGTTTCAATAGGGATAGAAACTGGCCAGGCGTGGTGGAGCACTTTAATCCCAGCACTCGGGAGGCAGAGGCAGGCAGATTTCTGAGTTCGAGGCCAGCCTGGTCTACAGAGTGAGTTCCAGGACAGCCAGGGCTATACAGAGAAACCCTGTCTTGAAACAAACAAACAAACAAACAAACAAACAAACAGGAATAAAGGGATAGAAGCTGGAAAGACTAATGGGATGAGGAGGTATTTAGGGTAGGTCTATTTGGCTGTCCCCTAAAACAGAGACAGAGCTAACTCATAGGGGAAGCTGGGTGGATAGTGCCCTGGACTGGAAGCCTGAAGTCCTGAGTCTGAATCTGCTTCTTTTTCTGATCTGCTGTGCGATGTGTCAAGTTTCTGTCTGTGATTAACTGTGTAAGGGAAACCTGGAGAAGAGAAGACATCCAAATTTCCATCTGGGGTTCTTGGACCAGAGGTTAAAAGGGAAAGGATGTTCAGCTTTAGGGGAAGGTACAGATCGTCAGAGGATAAAGAGATAAAGCACACCCCACCCCCACCCCCACCCCACCACGCGGAACCGAGCAGTGACACCAGCAGCTGAGTTTTGGGCTAGTGTCCTCAGTCTCTGGACCCTACTCTCTCCCCTACCCATGCCTCACTCACCTCAGTTCACCTGAGTTGCCCCCAATGAAGCCATAACGGTCAGCCTGGCGATATGGACTGGGCCCACTCAGCTCTGAGTCAGACCCTAGGGAGCTAGAATCATCCTGTAGTTCTGATAACAAGTCCTCTCCCAGGGCCTGGGCCATTCTGCCCTGGACCCCAGTGTCACAGGCTGCAAGACATACAGAGAGCCAGTGTGAACAGCCAGACTCAGGCTGGGGATTCCAGCCACCAGTCCTCAGTCACAGGGGACTAAGCCCCCTCTTTTGCTGGGGAGTCGGGTAGACCCTGAGACCAAGTCTCTGTGCAGAGCCCCAGCCCCAAGCCTGGCCCCTACCCCAGCAGCCCGGCTCACCTCCTTGCTGCACCTCACCTCTTCTTCTCACTTCCTCCTCAGTCTCAGCTCAGCAGCTTGCTGGGGGCCCCTCCCTGGTGGGGGGACTCCCCCCTTCCTCTGTGAGGTTCTTCCTGCTTGCCCTAGTGCCAGAGCCACGACCTCCTCCCATCCAGAGGATGCTGGGTGTATTGATTCCCTGGCTGGCCCAAATTGAAGATGACAGGCCACCTTCAGTTTTACCAAGTAAAACCAATTTATGGTTCCAATAATAATTATCCTTTAATGTCATCCCACCCCTCCAACCCCCTGCCCCGGGTTTTTTGTTTTGTTTTGTTTTGAGAGTGAAGGGGTAGTGTGAGAACAGGGTCTTATGTAGCCCAGACAGGAGATGACCCTGAACTTCTGATCCTCCTGTGTCCAGACTCCTGAGTGCAGGAATTTCAGGCACTGGAATTATAGGTTTACGACACCAAGCCTACTTTAATGTTCCTTCCAGAGCCGGAGCTGGAACCTCAGGCCTTGCACATGCTAGACAAGTCCAAGTACTCTACAAAGGACTTACAACATGAACGAGATACAACGTATTACATCACTTATGGAAAAAAAATGGACGTAGCAGGCACCAAGGCAACCTGGACCAAAACACTGCTTAGAGTTCAGTAGCAGGTGTTCATGGGTCTGGCCATAAAGATGGAGGTGAATGTGAGGCTCCGGAGGTCTGGAGCCCACTCTCAGTATCATTAAGCCTTAGTTTCTTTTTCTGCACTTCGAGGAATTTATTTAGTGTTTGAGAAGTCAGCGATTAACATGCTCATACCACAGTCCCACGCAGGGCTGGGGTGGGAGAGACTTGGAAAGAGAAAAACAATTCCTACAGTACTTCCGGCCCTAACTCATCTGAACGCGGCAGGGCGATTCCTCCAGGGTGGAGCCGACCTAACCCCGCCCTACCGAACCCCGGCTCACCACCCCTGCCAGCCCCGCCCGCTCGCCCGAGGCCCTCTCGGGCTGCGGAGCTTCCCGTCCAGGGGAGGCGCTAGAGAGCGGGGAACTACGGACGCGGCAGGGCGGGGCGGGGCGGTCGACCGAAGAGGAGGGGCGGCGGGCCGGGGGCGGGCTGGGGAGGGCGGAAGGAGAGCCAGGCCGGAAGGAGGCTGTAAGAGGGCGGGAGGCAGGAGAGGGCCCGGAGCTGGTGGGCCGGAGCGGCGGCGCCGCCATGTCCGACAGCGAGAAGCTCAACCTGGACTCCATCATCGGGCGCCTGCTGGAAGGTGGGCAGGGGTAGGGAAGGTGCGCTCGCGCCGAGCCCGGGCCCCTCGCCGTCTGGAAGTGGCGCGCGGGCGGCCCGCCGCTCCCGGGGGCTAGCGTCGCTTGGGCGGGGACAGGCCGTGAGGATCCATGGCCACGGCACCCCCCCCCCCCGCGGGCGCCTGGGCTTTGGAGCGCGCTCAGAGGCCGGGGGTGCACGAGTGCCCGGGACTCAGGGTGAGGCTCCTGCGAAGCTAGCTGGGAAGGGATCCCGAAGCGAGGAAGCTTCGGCTGACAGGCTGCTGAGCACAGGCGTTTCTCTGGAGGCCCTCCGGGTGGCTAAGGGGTCGGATCTTGCCTTTGAAGGCCTGACGCAAAGGTTTCGGGGTGAGGGGGTGGGGGCTCACTTGCAACAGTTGCCCCTGTTAGGGGGGCGCGACACCTACCCTCGTCCGGTCTGCGAGGTCAGGGTCCCAAGACCCTATTCCGTACTCAGTGCAGGGCTCACGGCCTGGGAAGAACGTGCAGCTGACAGAGAACGAGATCCGTGGTCTGTGCCTCAAATCCCGGGAGATTTTCCTGAGCCAGCCCATTCTTCTGGAGCTTGAGGCGCCCCTCAAGATCTGTGGTAAATCCTTGCACAGAACCCTTTTGCTTCCTGAAAATAGCCCCTACTCGTGCCCCATTAACCGTGTTCCTCCACCCTTTAACCTATTGCTGGCCCTGGGGTCAAGTTTACATCTTGCACCTACCTAGTTTTCTCTGGTTCCCAGGTGACATCCATGGCCAGTACTATGACCTTCTACGGCTGTTTGAGTATGGTGGCTTCCCTCCAGAGAGCAACTACCTCTTCTTGGGGGATTATGTAGATCGGGGCAAGCAGTCTTTGGAGACCATCTGCCTGTTGCTGGCCTATAAGATCAGATACCCGGAGAATTTCTTTCTACTTCGTGGGAACCATGAGTGTGCCAGCATCAACCGCATTTATGGCTTCTATGATGAATGTAAGTGCTTTGAATGTTGCTGTCTGCCCAGAACTACATTCCCTGCTCTTCATGGGCCCCCTACATTGGTCTAGTGCCAAAAGACCCCCAATGATGAGCCCTGTAGGGCCCCAGCAACACGTCTGTCGTCCTTGGCGCTCAGGAGGGGCCTGGTGAATGGATGTACATGCAGGGCTGCCCATTTGCTAAAGCCACAGCCCTGCCTGATGACACCCCCTTCTAGTACATTCCTTAGTAAACATTTAGGATGCCTGTATGAATAAAACAGACCCACTCCTGGTTTGGCCTCATCCATGGGACCAGAGTGGGTACCACCATCATGGTTGGGCCAGACGAGTTCAGGTGTTGGAATTCTGGAAGGTAGATGAGGGTAGAGCAAAGAGAAGAATGTAAGCTTTCTTTGCTTTTCGGTCTTTTTTTCTCAGCTTTGTCCCTGGATGGGTGCACAGAAACCTAGACTGGGGTTGGGGGTTGGGGGTGTAGTCTTCCCTATGAGCCGCTTCCTTTTGCGCAGGCAAGAGAAGATACAACATCAAACTGTGGAAGACGTTCACTGACTGCTTCAACTGCCTGCCCATTGCAGCCATTGTGGATGAGAAGATCTTCTGCTGCCACGGGGGTGAGAGTGGTTGTGGGTCTGTGCTTGGGTTCTTGGGCCACATCCTTAGGGGCCTTGTAAAGTTAACAGAACTCTTCTCAGTTCCCTGGAATAGCGCTCCTTGAATCTCATCTTGGATATCGCTTATTAGGGGAGATTACCACACCCCCGTTTGTTTTTGAGACTGGCTTTCTGGGTAAAACCCTGACAGTCCTGGAACTCACTTTGTAGACCTGGTTGGCCTTGAACTCACTAGAGCTCCTGCCTATCTCTGACTCCCAAGTGATGGGATTAAAGGCATGCTCCACCCACCAGTTTGGTTGCACTCTTTCCTGTTGTGGCATGAGGCATCCTGTAGTCAACTCATTAATCTCCTTCTGCCCCCCCACCCCCGAGGTCTGCTATCTGTACTTCTAAGTGGTGGTGTCATATAAAGTGAGTTCCAGGACAGCCAAGGCCACAGAGAAATGGGGCCAGTGGGGAAGTAATGGATTCTGTCTCCCTGAACTTAAGGAGCCCAGATTAGCGGTGGGAACAGTGGAGCTGTCCCACCCCAGAGCTGGGCACAGGACAGCACTTGGTTTAAGGAACACTATTCCCACTCCACCACCCCCAGGCCTGTCTCCAGACTTGCAATCCATGGAGCAGATTAGGCGTATTATGCGGCCCACAGACGTGCCTGACCAGGGCCTACTGTGTGATCTCCTGTGGTCTGACCCTGACAAGGATGTTCAAGGCTGGGGCGAGAATGACCGTGGTGTCTCCTTTACCTTTGGGGCTGAGGTGGTAGCCAAGTTCCTGCACAAGCATGATTTGGACCTCATCTGCAGAGCACATCAGGTGGGCTGGTGGCCTGGGGCGGGCTGGGGGTGGGGGTGGGGTGCCTAACTTACAGACTAAACCGTTCCTGCCCTGGCCCAGGTTGTAGAAGATGGCTATGAGTTCTTTGCCAAGAGACAGTTGGTGACACTCTTCTCAGCTCCCAACTACTGTGGAGAGTTTGACAATGCTGGTGCCATGATGAGTGTGGATGAGACCCTCATGTGTTCCTTCCAGGTGGGTGTGGGGAAGAGGCTGCCCAATAGACGCCTGGCTCAACCCCAGGACCCTGATGAGTGTTTTCTCTTCCAGATCCTCAAGCCCGCTGATAAGAATAAGGGCAAGTATGGGCAGTTCAGCGGCCTGAACCCCGGAGGCCGGCCCATCACTCCACCCCGCAATTCTGCCAAAGCCAAGAAATAGCCTCCATGTGCTGCCCTTCTGCCCCAGATCGTTTGTACAGAAATCATGCTGCCATGGGTCACACTGGCCTCTCAGGCCCACCCGTCACGGGGAACACACAGCGTTAAGTGTCTTTCCTTTATTTTTTAAAGAATCAATAGCAGCATCTAATCTCCCAGGGCTCCCTCCCACCAGCACCTGTGGTGGCTGCAAGTGGAATCCTGGGGCCAAGGCTGCAGCTCAGGGCAATGGCAGACCAGATTGTGGGTCTCCAGCCTTGCATGGCTGGCAGCCAGATCCTGGGGCAACCCATCTGGTCTCTTGAATAAAGGTCAAAGCTGGATTCTCACCATAGCCTCTGTCTCTCTTGTCCCGTCCCAGACAGTGGGCCAGCAGTTCTTTGGTACAAAGCCACCTGGGAGGGCAGACTGAGTGGCTGAACATGGGCCCAGCCAGGGCAACACCAGTGACACACAATCAGGTCCAGAGGCTATTAGGATTCTAGGCCAAGGCCCAAGTGTTAGGAAAGAGAAACAGTTCCTTTGGCCCACAGGAGGGTCTGGCGGGGAGTTCATGATTGGCAGAGGGTGTTCAATACTGATCTTCCTGTTTTAGAGGCAGGAGACTGAGGAAGCTAAGTTTCTGGCTTTGGCCAGAATTTGTATTCTAGAGCCTCAAAGTAAAGGATGAGGGATCTGTCAGGTGACAGGTGGGCACCAGAGACATGATTGGTATAGGCTGAATAAATACAGAACACAGACCAAACATGGTTCCTAGGCAGCTCTGCAGCAGACAGCCAAGTGGGGTATGCCTTTTTCCATTTCCATGTCCATGTCTAAGGACTGACGCCCAACTCAGTGGGCGGGCCTGCTTCTGGTCCGTGAGCCTTTGAACACAGACTTTAATTTCTCAAATTCACCCTTCACCATCACTGTCTTCAGCCAGCACAGGGTTGGGACCCTGCGGGGAGTGTACAGGGGCCAGGATGGAGCCAAAGAACAGTGAACGAAACTGGAAAGAGAATAGAGAGAGCCCAGTTAGTCTTGGAAGCTGCTTCCTTCCTTCCTTCCCTCCCTCCCTCAGTTCCTATCCCAACATCCAGCTTTTACCTTCTTGGGTGGGGGAGTCCCAGGCACTGTACTGGGCTCAGCTTCCTCCTCTGAGGTGGGGGCAAGGTCATGGGAGGCCAGGGAGACAGGTGGGAGGGATGTGGAAGGCTGTGCCCCGGAGCCCTCATTGCCTCCAGTGGTTTCCATGGCAATCATGTAACAGTCAATGTCATCACTGGTAAAGTCATCTAAGTGGGGTGTGCTGTAGGCAGAGATAATATCAACATGGTACAGAGAAAAAAGGGATACAGAGGCAAACCCCACTTTGGAGGGCTCTGAGGAGGGCTTGAGGTCTCCAGACTGCTGGTGAGCTAGCTTTTGATTTTATTACTTCCTGATTTGGCTGGGAGGATAGGATGCAGGGGTTAAGTGGGAGCTTCCTGGAGGGGGTGGAACTGGAACCCTTTTGATCAGAGTTCAGGTAGGGGCCTGAGGGAGGATCCTGGGGCCAATTTAGCTCAGCTGGGGGAGGAAAGCAACAAGTCCTGTGAACAGGGCCACGTGGGGCCCAACCCCTCACCTTCCCAAGGGACAGGAGCTGGAGAGCACAAGAGCCCAGGGATGTGCTGGGCCGAGAGCCAGACCAAACTTCCTCTGTTTCTACTACACGAGCCCAGCCTCCCAACCCACCTGCCCTCGCAGCCACCTGCTTCTCCTGCACCAGGCAGCTCCCTGCCTCCCAGCAGCCCTTTCTCTCCGAGTCTGGAAAGAGGCTCAGAGGGGAGGCCTCAGCCAGAGAAGGAAGCCAGCAGGACCTAGGGGATGCCTCTATGGATGGGAGGGGTCTCAGTACAGCTGACCATTAAGGCTGGAAGCCCTGTTGAGGCTGGGCCTGACAGGAAGCATGTATGGGGGAGGTGCAGAAGCTACAAGTAGCAAGCTCAACCTGAGTGTGTAGAAATAGAGGGAATGCGAGGAAGTGAGACACTTACCTGTGTGCCTGCTTCTGAGGCACTGGCTGGTGGGGTTTTGGGGAACACGGGCCCTGGGAACATGAGTCTTGCTCTAAGAGTGTGGCCAAGACAAAGTGGGCATCCAGCAAGGAATCCTCAATAGTAAAGATGACTGGCCTGGGTGACAGAAAGGGGTTAAGCTAGGTTATCCTGCTCTGGGCATCCCAGAGCCCTGCCTCTCCCCAGTCTAAAAGCCTGGAATTACCTGCCTGGAACATCGAAGTGGATAGTAAGAGGCAAATTCGCTGACTCTGCAAAGCTCAGGAGCCCCTGGGATGGAAGAAGCAGGTAGTGAGAGCCTGTGTTTGGTTCAAAGACCAGGTGCTAGCCATAGTAAACTCACCCGAAATTCCTTGAGGCAGAAGGTGACAGCTATCCCTTCTGGGGCATGCAGCTGCTGGAAGTCCTCATCCCCAATGCTGGTCTCAGTCACCATGGCTTTGCTGGTGCTGTCTATGTGGCAGGCACAAGAGGAGTTAAGGTCCTGGCTTCACTCCTAGCTCTTGTTCCCTCCTGGGACAGGTCTAACTCCCTCACCTGCCTCCTCTTCCTGGTAGCTGCGCAGGATGACCCGCCGGCCACGGCCAATGCCCAGTGTCACCTCAGTCAATGCAAGGGGAAAGGACAGAACAGCCTCTGCCAGAACCCTGTGACAAGGACAGATGCGCATGAAATGCTTTGTCTACTCTTTTCGAGACAGGGTTTCTCTGTGTAGCCCTGGCCGTCTTGGCACTCACTCTGTAGACCAGGCTGGCCTCGAACTAAGAAGTCCGCCTGCCTCTGCCTCCCGAGTGCTGGGATTAAAGGCGTGTGCCACCACGCCTGGCGCTTTGTCCACTCTTACATGTTACTTGCCTGGTCAAAAGCTTAAGGCAATGGAAGCCCAGACACAGCAGAGAGGAGCAGGCAACACTGGACAGGCTGGGGACAAAGGGCAGCACTAGCTGAGCACAGCAGTGGGGGAGGAAGGTTGGCTATAGGGGGACACTGCTGTTGGTTCCAGCTACTTTTTGTGGGATGGGGTGGGGGTTGTTCTTTATATGTAGCCCTAGCTGACTTCAAACTTAACTTTAAGAAAATTATTTTATTTATATGAGTACAATGTAACTGTCTTCAAACACACCCAAAGAGGGCATCAGGTCCCATTACAGATGGTTGTGGTTGCTGGGAATTGAACTCCTGAGCCATCTCTTCAATCCGACTCTTAAACTCTTAAAGAGCTGGGATCACCAGTGTGCACTACCACACCCAAGCCAGCTGCTGAGCCCAGGGGCTTAACAACACCCTGTGTAAAACAGCAATACCCCGCACCACACACAGAAATGGACGGCAGAGTTTTGGTTGTTTTTTGAGACAGGGTCTATCTAGGACTGGCCTTGAACTCAGAGATCTGCCTACCTTTTCTTCCCAAGATCTGGGATTAAAGGTGTGGACCACCAAGCCAAGTCTTGGCTTCCACCTCTAAGGATATATGTTGCTGAACATTTACAGAAAAGTAACTCCTAGCTTTGCCTCAAGATCACAGTCTTTGGGTTCTCTCCCTAGCATGGGGTGGGGGGTGGGGGCAGCTGGCATCTATATTTGAATTTTTAAAAATTATTTTGTGTGGGTGTGTGTGCTGTGGAGAGAAGTGCGGTTGCGATGCCTTGGTGCACATGTGGAGACTGACAACAGCCCACTGGGTCCATTCTACCACGTAGGTTCTGAGGATTTAAAACCTGACAACTCAACTGGGCAGGCTTAAAGCAACGGCCTTAACTGCTGAGCTATCGTACTGACTTCTATATTTGAAACCGTATGTGAGAAAGAGAAGCAGTTAGGGCTGGGAATTTAGCTCAGAGATACAGAGTACCTAGCAAATACAGGGTCCTGGATTCTATTGCCAGTATTTATGGGGGAAAAAAAGGAATAGCCCCTCCAAAAAGGAACTCTTACCACTATTAACAGACCCTGCCTGGGGAAGCTAACTTTGGGAACTGAAGGGACTTTTATTCTGAGAAATGAATGGGACCTTGGGCTACTTGGATGCAAACAGTGTCCCGCACAGGCAGGGGAGAGTCCACTGCATCCTGGGCTTATCTTGAGTGACCTTAGTCTCTGCTGGAAGCACATTCCCCTTGCCACGCTGTGTCTTGATACTGACTGGTGGGCTGTGCAGCAGCCCTCCTAGACTCCAGCCTCCTTGCCCAGGTTCTTTTGGCCCAAAGTCTAGAGCCCTGGCAATTAGGAAGAAGCCACCAGAAGGGGGAATACTACCAGAAGAATGAGAGGTCAGAGTGCTTTGAACTCTATAACACAGGGTCCAGGACAGGCCTTCAGGGTTTTCCAGGTCATACAAGAGAGCTGCAGGCAGGTCATAGGCTCTCTAGAAAAGCAGTTGGAGCAGGCCTCTGGGATACAGATGGCAGGACCCCACAGTCAGTGGAAATGACAGAGAGGCAGCAGCTCCTGCTTTTGAAGAGCAAGGTAAGGGTCCAAATATGTACTGAGTTGTGTGGCCTCGACATAGAAACCCTGAGTCCCCGTCCCTCCTGCCCCCAAAGACAAAGGTGCTTTTGTGTTTTGTGTGAACTGTGAACATGCACGGGCAGAAGCCGGAAGATGTGCTCAGTGATGCTGCGTCTCAGGGCTGTCCATCTGGGGGTTTGGTTTTGTGCCCCCCCCCCAACACACACACTTTTTTTTTTTAAAGACAGGGTTTCTCTCTGTAGCCCTGCCTGTCCTGGAACTTGCTCTGTTGACCAGGCTGGCCTCACAGAGATCTGCCTGCCTCTGCCTCCTAAGTGCTGGGACTAAAGGCATCCACCACCACCACCACCCAATTAATACACATTTTTATATAAGTGGGACTCAAAACCAGGCCTTCAGGCTTGCACGTCAACCATTTTACTGAGTTATCTCGCCAGCACATGCACCCTTTTTTTGAGAAAGAGTCTCACTGCTTAGGCTACCTAGAAACTCAATGGCCTTCCCAGTGAAGTTTCCTAGAAACTTCTGATCCTCCCACCTCAATCTAAGAACTGCTACGATGACAGGCATAGGCTAGCCAGGCCTGCTGAAAATGGAGCATTCCTAGAATGACATTAAAGCCCTAAAGGTAGGAGAGACTCAGGCGAAGTTTGAAGCAGGGGTGCTTACCGTGCTGGGGTGCGCAATAAGTGAGGGCATGAGGCTGGGTCGAAGACAGCCTGCAGGGACTCACAGTCCTGGAAGGAGAGGTTGTGTGTCTTCTTGACCCCTGGATAAGGGAAATGGTCTCAGGGCTTGGCAACCTCCACTGCCACTGCCTCCACACCCACAGAGGAACTCTTTGGGCAGGCCGCTTGCTCACCATACTTGCAGTGGAGCTGGACCACCAGGTGGCTGTGGCTGCCACTGAGGGAGATACAGCACTTCTCCACAGACTTCTCCACAATTGCCAGAGAGCGGAAGACGGACAGGAAGGCCTGGGCAGGGTAGGACATCAGTCTGGCACACTGCTTCCACGGCCCAGCTCTACATCCCATGTAGGCCCTGGCCCCATCACTGGCCCCACAAAGCTGTGGTGTCTGCACACTCCCATGCTGCCTTGCCCATGCTGGTCTCTTTGCTGGGAAGGGCCACTAACCTTTTCTTGACCAATGTCACCACCCTCTCCACAGATCTTAGATAGCCCTCTACGGTCTAAACATCTTTACCTCACTGCATGTTGCATGGAATAGCTCCCATATGAGACTAACTCCCTAGTCAAACTCATCATTTACTGAGTACCTGGCACAGAGGCACAGCTGTGGAGCTGCTTCAGGTGGCCCTTACCTTCATCAGGATCTTACAGCGCAGCAGGTCCTGACCAGGGGAAGCCGCCTGGTACTGCTGGAAGAAGAGTGGGGCAAAAAGGAAGCAGGCATAGGCAGAACGGGACGAGTTCACAGTCCGTAGGGAGAGCTGAGACACAAAAAGCAGGCAAAATTGCTTTTCCCTTAAGTTACTTTAGCCCCACCTTGCCTGCCACTAGGCGTTCTAGGAAGAGCAAGTACCCTCTGTATAGACATGCAGCCTCAGAAGACTGGGCCCAAGCCGATGTCCGAACAACCCAAGAGATAATAAACTGCGCCGGAATATCTGTCCACCATCCCTGTAAGGCCGAATGAACACCAAGCCTAGGCTCCCCATTCACCATTGAATCCGCCCCCATCCCTGCGTCCCAGTCCCTTACCCCGTCCTTCAAGGGTTCCAGATAGAGCTCGTCCCCGATTCGGGATAGCGAATGGACAGCCTTGCCCAGCACTGCGGGGAGGAGAACAGAAAGTGGTTAGGGGGACTCCTGGGGCTTGCTCACGTGGTCTGCTGCAAGGTAGGTCCAAACTTACCCTTCACGTTGCCCCCGGTGATCAGGCACTTCATAGTACATAAGCACAAAAATCGAGCTTGTTTTGCACACGAACCGGGACGGGATAGGACATATAATGAGTCCCAGCAGCTACTACGACTGCCTAAAGTTCCCTTCCCGCGCACCGTCCCCTCCCCGCTGCCGGCCTGGCCTCCGCTTCCTTATTGGTTCACCCGGGGTTTCTCCGTCACGTGAGAAAAACGTTCCTAAGCTCGGTGTCACGTGATCTAGTCGGTTCATTGGGTGTGGCCCGGGTCACGTGACTGCGGAGGGCTTGCTCCTGTGTCCTTCCTCAGGTCTGATTCTCCCACCCGAACCCGAGCCCTGCACACCCTGCAGAGCTCTGCAGCTCCACTGGGCTGCACTGGGCATAGGTGAAGGGCATACTAGATGGAGGAGCAAGGTGTCTGCACCAAGGATCGAGCTCTGGACCAGAGCCCTAACGTGGGAAGTGTAGACCCTCCCGGGTCGCTAACTTTAGTGTGTGGGGTTACAGGGTCAAATCAAGATAGTCCGCGCTCAATCTGGGCTGGGGATTCTGTTGTGGCAGCAACCACCAGCTCCCCTCAAAAAACGTAACTCGCTTCAAGAGCGATGAGAAGGGGCTGTTCATTTTGCTTTCAGGATCCTTCACTGACCTTCGTAAATACATGGAAAGATGAGAAGGTTCTGGGACAGAAAAGGGTGGAAGGATGGACTTGTCAGAAGGAGGGGCAGAAGCAGAAGCACAATGGGGGTAGGCGAATATGGGTGAATGGGGTGTCCCGAGCCTTGTGCGGTAAGGGGTGGGGAGGCAGAGCTGAAGGGATGAACTGGGAAGCCCTGGGAAGGCTTAAGTACTACGCGGGGTTTGGTTTATGTACATTTTACCAATTACCCAGACAGTGTGGAAGGATGAAGATTTTCAGCTGGGACGCATTCACCTTGCTCTGGGAGGTAGTTCAAATGCCTAGAGCAACCCTTGCCCATCCCCCTGCGGGCCTGTGGGTAGTGGGGAGGGTGTGTTTGTTACCTAGCCCCTCTTTGTTTTTCTAGGCTCCTCTCCCTCTCCAAGTGCTTCTTTCCTAGAGCCTCCGGGGAGGAGGCGGCTTTCCCTTTCCACATCCAAGGCAAGCTGCATACAACGCAGAGGTGTCCAGTTCTCTGTTAGACTGGGAGTTAGGGGATTACCAGCATCCTCTCCTCCTCACTTGCTCACGTCTTCGGTGGATTCTGGCTGCTTCATTTCCCAAACAGATGGCAAAGTGGCCCTCCTTCTGTCTCCACTGTCCTCCTTTCACTGTCCAGACACAGTCCTCAGTGACCCGCCCCCCCCCCCCCCCCCGGTGGGCTTAACTCTCCTGGCAAAGTCCAGTCTCTTGATCAGGAACTTTGAGGATCCAGGTCCCACAGAGGTCTTCACTGTCTCCTACCCCACATGATCACCTATCTCCATAGCCCTGCCAGGCTCTTAGCGGCCACTCTGGCTGCTTCCAAGGCTGTAGCCTGCTTCTCCCATGCTGACTTCTCTTCCTGGGCTCAACAGCAAAGGTTCCCTCAGCAGAGAAAACCCTAGGCTTTGAGCCATGGTGTGTCCCAGTTTCCTCTGTGTTTAATATTTGTGCTTCCTGCTGTTGTGGCTGCTGCATGTGGGCAGGAACTGCTTCTGTTTTGTTTATTGCTCTGTGTACTTCCCACCCAGCCTAGGATCAATAAATAGGTGTTGAGCCAGGTATGGTGGCTCATGCCTATAATCCTACCACTAGCGACTCGAGAACTTGAGAGGCCAGCCTGGGCTATATAGCAAGACCCTGTCTCAAAAAAATAGAAAAAGGAGGGCCTAGAGAGATGGCTCAGTGGTTAAGAGCACTGGCTGCTCTTCCGGAGGACCTGAGTTCAATTCTTAGCAACCACATGGTGATCTGATGCCCTCTTCTGGCATGCAGTACAGATAGAGCACCCATATAAATAAAAGAAATACATCTTTTTAGAAAGAAAGAAAGAAAGAAAGAAAGAAAGAAAGAAAGAAAGAAAGAAAGAAAGAAAGAAAGAAAGGAAGGAAGGAAGGAAAGGAAAAAGTTAAGTATGTGGCACAGTTTAACCAGGCTGCTCCACCCTCCACCTCTGCCCACAGCACCCCCTCTCCTGATAACTCTACTCTCCCATGCTTAGCCCATGTTCGCACAGGTTTGTAATCTCAGGTTCTTGGAGGGCTGGGGTGGAAAGATTGAAAATTCAAGGCCTATTGAGATGACAGAGAACGTTCAAGGCGAGCCAGGCGGGTGGGGGGGGGGGCATAAGCTGCTTCTGTGCGGCCTGAGGACAGGAGCTCCGCAGCCAGCAGCGGGCCCAACAGGAAGAACCCCGAAAGCTGCCCGCTGACGCCCACAAGCACTCCACGGAAGGGCTGCCAATCTCACACACACTAATAATAGATGTAAGAAAAAATAAAGGGCTGGAGTGTAAATCTGAGTAGAACACATATCTAACATTCAAAAGCCCTGGGTTAAACCAGGCCTGGTGGGGCACTAATTTAATCCCAGGAGAGGCAGAGGGGTCTACAGAGTGAGGGAGTTCCTGGGCAGCCAGAGCTACACAGAGAAACCCTGTCTCAAAAACAAGCAAGCAAGCAAGCAAATCCCCAGTGCTTCCTGTTTCTTCTTCTTAAGATATCCTCCCACCCTACCCAGGACTGGGTGAGATCTTAAAACATCCTCCACTTCCTCCCCTGTCCCCTGCCTGAGCAGCCAGGCTGTCTCAACAGGAGACAGAAGGCGAGGCTCCCTGGAAGACAGAAGGCTCCCTGGAAGCAAAGGAGACGGCTGCTGATTGACCTGTTCTGTCCCTGACATACTGGGTGTTAAGGTGCTATTCTAGTGTATATGAGGTCGTATATACTAGGAGAAGGAGAAAGGATACTTTAGAGTGATCACCCTCCTGTTTTCTCACTCAATGCCAGAAACCTGTAGTACACTGGACTGCGGAAGGTAAGGAACAGGATGCTCGCCCAGACTCCCTCCAACCTGACACTTAAGATCCTGAAGGGTTTCCCTGGGGTGTAATCCTTGCAGACAAACTCTTCTAGGGTCTGTTCCCTGCCCCATTCCTGGGTTGTGAGTCTAGTATGGAGCTTTCCAATCCACCATTCTGTCTTGCAGTTAGCACATCCAGTCATGCAAGTTTACCCACAAGCACAGTAAGAGGGGGAGGGAGCTGGGACCCACGGGAGACGTTATTATGTTGAGTGGGAGATGGATCACCCAAAGAGGGCTTGGGTCCATCCTGAAAGTAGAGCAAAATGTGAGTCCAGCTCTGTGCACAGATGGCCTGGAGCAGGCCAAGGCCCCTCTGCACCTCCATTTTTCCCTCAAATGCAGTTGCAAGAGATGATGGGATGACCTCAGGATTCAACCCCCAAACTTACGGTGTTCACCTCACCCCATGTTGGAGGCAGCTTCCTACAAAGGTTCATTTGCTTTGTGTAAATGTAAGTGTATCTGGGACGGTGATGAAGGGTGGCTGCCACTGCAAACCCTCAGAGGCATCCTCTTGCCGGGACCCAATTCCTTCTAGAACCACTTCCCCCTAGCTGTTTAGGGCTGAATCACATCACAGGGAGCCCAAAGCTGGGACTTGGTGCTCAGCCATCCACTGCATCAACACATACAGCACACATTGGGTGCAATTTTCCAAGTTTGGAACAGAGACAAGATAAAGCTCCCTGATCTCCGAGTATGGTGTGTAGGTGCTACAGGGAGGACAAAAGGATACTGGGAGAGGAGAGGGGAGGGGAATGCTGGGAGAAGAGAGCCTCCTCTAGAACAGCATGTCCAGGTAGGGCATTTGCCTGAAGACCTGAGGAAGGGAGCTACAAAGTGAGAGCCACGGCTCTGGGGCTGGGTTGGGAGGGTCACACAGGGCAGCTGACAAAGAACAAGGCACTACAAGTCATTGTGAAGCTGCACCTTGGGGAAAGGCAGGAATCTATGGCTCTGGGAATATGCTGTCACGTGGGAGTTTTGACAAACTGGCGTAAATAGCAGAAGTGCAGAAGAGTTTGGAGAGTTGGGGTTCACCTGGGTTTGTCTTGGTATAGGCTGTAGATACGGCATTTGTGTGCTTACTCTGGGGTAACCAAGTAGACATGGCAGCTCTGAGATGTTGGGGCACTAGGAAGGGAGAACACCATTTGGCCTGCCTGTGACGCACGTGTAGCACACCAGGTGCTGCCAGCCCCCGCTGCCAAGCCCTGCCCAGGGTTTCTTGTTACCTGGCATCTGCCCCATCAATCAGAGCGATGTTTGGCACGTACCATTAGTTTGATGAATCTATGCTGAATAAGTGAAGAACAAAGATTCAGAACCTTTGCAAGACTTGAATTCTGGCTCCATCCAAAGTTGTGTGAAAATGGGCATTAGGCTGGTGGGTTTTTTCTTCTTCTTAGAGGTGGGGTTTCTCTGTGTAGCCCTGGCTGTCCTGGAACTCACGCTGTAGACCAGGCTGGCCTCGAACTCAGAAATCCGCCTGCCTCTACCTCCCAAGTGCTGGGATTAAAGGCGTGCGCCACCACTGCCCAGCTAGGCTGGTGCTCTTAAAGTCTGAATTTTCTAATGTATAGACTGGAGGTACTCAGGGTCACTCCTTTGATGAGCTACCGTGAAAGTTTATTTAGTTCATGTGTACAAAGCTCTTTCAATCTGCTATTGCAATGATGGTATCCTATCTGCTCAAACTGTGTAGTCCATCCTTACTGTAGCCTAAGAATCAGAGAGGGCAACAGAGCAGACCATCAGATTAGTCCAGGATGAAGGGATCCTGGAGGAAAGTCTCCCCAGGAGAAGGTACAGAGAAAGGCATGGAGCCCACAGGCTGGAGAACCTTCTATGACTGTGTCTGGGACAGGAGGAAGAAGCAGCCCTTGAGAGCAGCTAAGAAAGCAGGCTGCTGCTCTTTTGAGCCACTATGTGGTCCTTCCATTCTGGGTTTTCGCTGGTCCTGAGCCCCCAGAGCAGGCAGGATGGTAGTGCTTATGTCTTTCAGGGTCTTCTGGAGGTTCCCATGGGATAAAGATATGGCCACACTCTAGACACACAGACACAGTGCACACACGAGGGACCAGGACTTTTCAGTCTGCAGGGCTGGAGGTAGAGGGAAGAAGGAATGGAATTTTTCAAACCCACAGGGGGATGGAAAGGGGGAAGCTCAGCTTGTTCACCAAAACCTGGCATGCTGGAGTTACAGGGCCCCCTTGGAGTGCAAGTGAGGTAAGTTTAGGACAAATCAAAGGCAGCATGCTTCACCCAGCAGGGGAGGACAGCGATGGAACTCATTACCCCAAGATGTGGTCCCGGTTGGAAATATAAATAGCTTCACAAAAGGTTTAGATAAATCCACGGATGACAGCTCCATTCATGAGTTAGAAGGGAAAAGAGGCTGTTTGGGGGCCCCCTGGGCAGGCATCAGGGAGGCAACCTGACCTCCCTAAAGACCACCCCTTGGGGGTCCTGTTAAAGACAATACCATTGCCACAGGAATTCCAGAAGGTGACAGAGTTTCTGTGGACCAGGATATGGCCCGAGTCCCCTGTCTCCTGAATGTTCCCTACACTTAACCAGCCACCGCTGGGGAGACATGGACATCAACCAGCTCTAGGGAAAGCAGGTTGGCCAGGCTGTCCCCCTATGGGACCAGCAGAGGGAGACAGACACCACATCCAGTCCCAGATCCCAGGGCAAATCCAGGGTGGCTGGCCTGACCCTGGGTCAAGCATGCATCTGTGGGTACCAGTCTTGATTCCTGTCTTATTTTAGGTCCCATAAGAGGAAACAAGGCAAAAAAGGTGTCATTCCAAGGTTTTCTTGTGGACATGAAGGAGCTTTCAGGATATAGAGACAGAATGGGGAAGGATCACAGATTAAAAGCAGGGTTGCTTTAGAGCTAAGTTGCCTGCCTCTATGATCTTAAGCAAGTTGTACAATTTGTGCTTTGGATTCCCATGTGATAAGGTGGCACCTGCAATAGCACCCGCCTCAGGTGGGCTGTGTGAGACTGTCCGTGGGGAGGATTTAATTTTTAATGTGTAATTAATTAATTTTTTTTTTTTTTTTTTTTTGCACTTCCAGGCAGGTAAGTAAGCAGCAGCGGCATGTGGGAGACTAGAGGATTCTTGAATCTCCTTGGAGCTCTGCAATTTGCAAAGCCTTTGCTTCACTGTTTCATGTGAGCCTCACCACAACTCTGAGGATTTTGTGAGGTGGAGAGGGTCACTTGTAGCTGGTGGATCTGGGCCTCCACTCTACCCAGTGCAGAGGATAGAACTCAGAACCCTGCTTGTGCATGCTCAGCCACTGCAAATCCCAGTCTGGAATTTCTGATAACAAACCCCCTGATGGATCGATCTGTCCAGAGTCCTTGTTGGGTCAGAGGTTGAGGAAAGGCTGGTTCCGGGCACTCTGGTCTGCGCTGAAGCATCCTAGCAAGCTGCCCACATGTCTAGTCAGTATTAAAGTCACCTTTCCATGTGGCCCTGGAAGGCAGGCTGTGTCTAGGTCTACATTTGACTCAGCAGCTGTTTCGGGAAGCCTTTGGGAGGTAACAGGACTGCACAGACATGGGTACCAGTTCCTCCCAGCTCTATACTCTTCTGTTGGCCATGCAATTCTCTCTGACCAGTCAGGGGGGTCGCCCTTGACCCTCAAGCCTCGCCATGCCCTCAGCCCCTGTTTCACTATCACTGTTCTGTTCTGGGACAGGAAGGCTCTGAGAGCCCTGACTCACACACAGTGCCTCTGCCTCCTCAGTGCGGGATGAACTGTGTTCCTCACTGTTGTTATGTTGTTGACTCTGTTTGTTTGTCTGCAGTGCTGGGGACCAGACTCAGGGCCTCATGGACCAGGGGAGCACTCTGCCGCCGAGCTCCCCCCAGCTCCAGTTCCTATTGTATTTATGCAGACCCCTCGATTAGGAACCACCAGGGGAGCACTCTGCCGCCGAGCTCCCCCCAGCTCCAGTTCCTATTGTATTTATGCAGACCCCTCGATTAGGAACCACTAGCTGCTACTATCATGTTACCACCATCCCTGTCTAGAAAAAGAGGACATGAAGGAGTTGGAGGAGACGGTGACTTGCCCAAGGCCACTTGGTAGAGGAGGAACATACCCTCTCCTCTGTCACTAAGCAAGCATCTTTATCATCGGTTCATCATTGACCCTTGGCCTGGACAGCATGGAGAGGCCTGAAAAGAGGATAGTGGGGAGAAAGGAGGGGAGAAGGCGGGCGGGAGGAGCCAGCAGTGACTCAGCAGGGCAGGATAAGGATCTCCCAGCCCAGGGAGAGGTAACCCCACTTCTCTGCCAGGGGAGACAGAGTCACAGAGCCTGCAGCATGGGTTGGCCAGGGCAATGGAACATCCTGGGAGAATGGCAAGGACAACTCCTGGCAGGCAAAGGGGAAGTCAGGCACCTGGGCCTCGGTGTCTCCTCTGCCCGTGTCTGCCCACACCCATCACCCATCACCCTATGCATGACAGAGAAAGCCATGGTGGGGTAGAGGGGAGACAGCAACAGAACCAAATCGCCAGTACAGGTGCGGTTCAGCTTCCTTCCAGCTCCAAGGGGGAAGTAGGGTGGGGTGTCTTGAGCTGGGCCAGGTGTGGGTGGGGGAGCAAGGGCAGGGCAGGGAAGTTGCTGAGGTGAGAGGAGCCCTCTGCCCCTGGGGTTTCCGCTGACATCAGGGCCAGCTCAGGGTGAGGCAGGGCCCTCTGGGCTGGAGTGTGTTGGAGAAAAAGGGAAACTGCCAGCTCTCCTATGCTCAGCCTTCTCCTCCTTCCCTCCTCTCACCACTACAGGAGTTTTTGGTACACCCTGCAGAACACTTCCAAAAGGTATCTGGGATTGGGCCCCTGAAGCCATCTAGGGAATGTCTTTGTGACCAGTGAAGAAGGAAGCCCCTGTCCTGCTGCTTTGGTAGATGACTTCAAACCCCCACTTTAATGCTCATTGTGTGGATCCAAGCTCCCTACTAACAGAATCCAGAATCTAGCTGAGGTTGTCAGTGTTCTTAGAATCTGGCCTCTCTTGGACACAGGAGGGTGATGCCACATGTGGCAGAGGAGCCAGGATTCTACTACTCCAATGCTAGAATAATCTGTAAATGTCTCAAGGAACACCTTGGTATCTTTTTTTTTTTTAAGATTTATTTATTATTATACATAAATTCACTGTAGCTGACTTCAGACATACCAGAAGAGGGCGTCAGAACTCATTATGGGTGGTTGTGAGCCACCATGTGGTTGCTGGGATTTTGAACTCAGGACCTTTGGAAGAGCAGTCAGTGCCCCTACCCACTGAGCCATCTTACCAGCCCACACCTTGGTATCTTGAACGGACCCCCCCCCCCGCCCCCCGTGCCCATAGCCACAGACCTCATACTCCCCGGACACAAAATGTGCTCTCAACCTCTTCTCTGTGGATTCCTCTCAAGGCAGTCCCCAGGTTGGTACCTGCATGGTGTAGTCAAACGGCCATAGTCCCTAAGGTCAGACAATGCTGGGTCCTTACCCCTGCTCTACCATGCAGTCTGGTGGGCTATGGTGCAGTGATTTCACCTGCTTCCTCCTCACTTAAGGAAAAGGACAGCATCTGTCTCATAGGGTTCCTGCAAAGGTAAGATGGAAGGGACAAAGATGGACCCGAAGAGGACTACTGCTGCTGAGGAAAAGGGAGCTTGGTGTTTTAAAAAGCTGTGATAATCTTTAAGCCAAATAACCATTAAGAAGAGAAGTTTTAGCAGAGGAAGGTAGATCTGAATTTCTGAGTTTGAAGACAGCCTGGTCTACAAAGTGAGTTCCAGGACAGCCAGGACTACACAGAGAAACCCTGTCTCAAACAAACAACAGAACACACATACACAAAAAACAGAAAACAAAACAAAACAGGGGACAAAGAGGAGACTTGCTGGCCTGGGGGCTGAGG
This sequence comes from Mus musculus, assembly GCF_000001635.26. Classification (NCBI taxonomy): domain Eukaryota; kingdom Metazoa; phylum Chordata; class Mammalia; order Rodentia; family Muridae; genus Mus; species Mus musculus. Next base: position 4,210,454 of record NC_000085.6, read on the forward strand.
TTCCTCCCACAGCCCCTTAAGGCTCCTATGTTTTTCCTCAGTAACTGGCATGGAAGAGGCCCTCAGGAAAATGTCTAGTGACAAATGAATTAAAAACAGTCTCTACACCCTCTGTGGACTGTCCAAGCCCTTCCTGATCACCTGTCAAGAGGAGACCAGATTAGAGGTTTCCCTAGTTCACGAACTGGGACCTCATTAGGCCAGGACCCTGTCAATGCCAATAGCAAATATAGTATTTTGTGGTACCTAGAGATCTCTTTCCCATGACAGTTATAAAACAAAAGAAGATAGGGAGTGAGAGGGAAAGGAGAAAGGGGTTGGATTACAGTCAGTCCCTAAGCTAACGCCCAGTTACTTTTAGTCCTTCCCTGGAGGGCAGTTTGATTGCCAACTCTGCCCCTCCCTCACCCATCACATTTCTTGGGTCTACTTGCCATCTTCCAGTGGCCTGCTATCTGGAAGGTCAAAGGAGGTGGCAAGCTAGCATCCCAATCAAACTTTAACTCACTGAATACTGGAAGAGGAGAGTAGCCATGGTTAAACCTTCCTGTACCTTGGCCAACTGGAACCCAGGTCCCTGAGTCCCAGCCTCACCCTCCACCCTGCCTGCTGCTCTTGGAGCTGCGTGGCTGGTGCCCAACAGTCTCTCCCACTGTGGCTGAGTAATGGCATTTAATAAGTGTCCCGAAGCCGGGCAGTGGTGGCGCATGCCTTTAATCCCAGCACTTGGGAGGCAGAGGCAGGCAGATTTCTGAGTTCAAGGCCAGCCTGGTCTACAGAGTGAGTTCCAGGACAGCCAGGACTATACAGAGAAACCCTGACACCAAAAAAAAAAAAAAAAAAAAAAAAAAAAAAATCCTCAAACCCAAATTCTTGAAGGCAATATTGGGATTTCATCTTGTTTGTTACGAGACAGGGTATCCCAACAGAAGCTGCGAAAGCAGCCTAACAGGACAAAGGGGATGATTCTCTCTTCATGAGGATGCTTTCTGGAGCTGGGGGCACGTATCTAGTTTCTCCTGTAGCCTCTCCCCTACCCCCACTCCCACTCCTAGCTTGTTGGAGTTGGAAGGGCCCTGCCTAGGTTCTGAGAGCCAGCACGGGTAAGGAAGGGAGGACAGGCACTTCACTAGCTCTTTAGCTGGAAACCAGAAGACAGCACCTGTCCCGCCCCACCCTGCTCCACAGAAACCCTGGGGGGGCTCTCCTGATTCACTTTCCTTTCTTCCTTCTCCCCCAAATTCCAGCAGCCCACCCCTATTGGGGATTTGGCAGGAGGTGAAGTCTTTACTCTGTCCCCCACCCCACCCCACCTGGCAGCTTCTTGCTTGGTGCCTTTGCCCAGACATGGCAGAGGGGCACCGGCAGCTTGGAGATGGAGCTGATTTTCCCTTTGGCACTGTAGAGTTGGGGGGTGGCCCTCACTGGGTGATGGGAGAGGGCAGAGAGGCAAGTCCAGACATGGGGCTAAGGGAGAATTTGACTTTCTTAGAATATGGGGTCACTACATTAAGAATCAGAAGGCAAAGAGGGTGCCCCAGGAGCCATGTGTAAAGCTGTTTGTCTGCTCGCAACCTGGGCTGAATCTACTGGGAACAGCTGCCCAGTTTCTGCAGGCCAATGCCTCTGAGACACAGCTGGGTGGAGCAGGTCAGCACTCCCCTCTCCAGCCTCATTGAGAGGCCATTCCTCCTCATTGCTGTCTTTCCCCTTCTGTTGCTACACTCTCCTCATTCTATTGTCTCCCTGTGTCTCCTCTCTCTTTTCCCAGGTCCCTTCTCCTTTCTTTTCTCTCCCCTTCAGCCCTCCTTACTTCTCTCTTCATCCAGGCGGTTCCCCCTGACTCAGCAAGGTGCTTTATAAGGTGCTGAGGGGCTCAGCCAAATCCAAACCACATTGTCTGCAAAGCCTTTCTTTCCACCAGGGGTGAGCTGTGGAGCTGCACAGCCCAAGCCGGGCTTCCAAGCTGCTCCCCTTCCCTTCCTTGCTCCCTTCAGAAGGGGTGGTAGATGCTAGGGGGACCTCCTGGTCCACTCTGGGTCACTTACTTGTGGGCATCTGCCTTCTTGACCTTGGCAAGCGCACCAAGAGATGGTTAGGCTCACTGGCCAAGAATGCCATTGAAACTCCAGAGCCCTGGCTGGTGGGGGGTGGGGAGGTGGGGGAGGGAGGTCTAAGCACTTTTCACAGGGCCCCTCCAAGGCACTTTTCATCAGAGCAGCTACTGATGCTCTAGACTTCCCTGCCCCCACCCAGACCAGCTCTCCATTCTCAGCTTTTTCTTCTTGTTCAGAAAAGGGGGGGGGGGGTGAGGGAGAAAGAAAGGAAGGGAAAGAGGGGAAAAAAATAGAAAGAAACACCCCAACAACAAAGTCTGTCCCACTCCAGTGAGGTAATTGAAAACAAATTTTTTCCCAACCCCCCCACCCCCCCACCCCAGTTCTCCAGTGCAGAACAGGGAAGTGCCGCCCTGGGAAACTAGCACTGGCCATGACTGATGCCCACGCTGACCCACAGGCTGGAGGGGCTGTGTTGGACTGGCAGAGTGCCCTCCTTTCCCAGGGGTCCCAGCAGAAGTGGGGGGGGGGGTGAATACCTCATGCCATTCCAGAGACAGGCATCACCTTCCACGGCTGGCTGCCACCGCTATCTACCCCTGGTGAGACTACAGAGAAACAACACAGCAACTTATCAGATGACTTAATTGGTGGAATGCTTCTACAAGCACCCAAGACTTGGGGACCAAATGACTGTCCCCCAAGAAAAATCACAGAATGGGGCTGCCTCCAAGCCCCAGATGACAGCTGTTTCCTCTGCACTAGCTCTCATGCTCCCTCGCTCTCCCTGGCAGCCCTCTGGAGAGGGAGGAAGGAGGAGGAAAGGAGACCCTCCTGGGAGGGTCTAGGCTTATGGGTCCCCTAGGTCTCCCACTCAGAAAGTCCCAACCCAGGCCTGAGGGGAAGGAGGGAGAATGCTCTTAGCCAAACCACCCCTACCTCACCACCGGAAAAACCAACAACCCAAACCCCCAAAGGGAAGAGGATGCCAAATGTCTCGATGGGGAAGCTTTTCACTAACGGGATGCTGGGTCTATCCATGGCCTTGAATCTTCGAGTTCCCGCTGAGTCACCCGTGAAGCCTCTGGTGTTGAAACTGGTCCGGTGCCTTGTGCTGATTAATGAATTACAAATCCCCCACCCATGTGCACTCTCCCTGGTCACCGGGAAGAATGAAAACCCTTGTGAACTTGACTGAGAAGCTGGGCCCTGGTGCCCTCTCCCCTCCTCAGGGGGCATTGTGAGCTGGTTAGTCACCTGCCCCAGCCCCTGGCGCCACACTTAGCTCTAGCTTTTGGAAGTGGGACAAGTGGCGGGACAATAGGCAAGGGGGGCGGTCAGCCCAGACAAAGGGCAGCAGGAAAAACACCATCACTTGCTTGGAGGCCAGCTTGCTGGCATTTGAGAGAATGTGTCATTGCATTTACTCAAGTGGGAGGGGGAGGGAAGGTTAGAATGAAGAGGCAGAGGTAGAGTGGGTACAGGGACCCTCAACCCGGCAATGAGCAGAGGGAAGAAGGCCAGCATGCCTTGGCCGACACCAAGGAAGAAGCCCACACCAAGGCCAGCTCCCTTTCCAAGCTCTCAGGAGTTTGCCGAGGGACGATGCCCTCCCTGCCCCCTCCCCCAGGAGGCCTAGGGTGGTACCGTCGCAGCCTTGCCTCACCTCACCACCCCCCCCCTCAGTGTTGTGGGAGGGAGAGGAGCCCCAGAAGCCCTCCCTTCCCTCCTCCCCCCTCTTCCCCCCACCCGGGGAGGGCTGCTACAATTTGTGGTTACAGCTTTACACGTCAGAAAAAAAAAAGTTTGCAGAATGTCCCACACCGAAAAAAAAATGCGAAACCGAGAGAAAAAAACCTGCGAGTGGGCCTGGCGGATGGGATTATTAAAGCTTCGCCGGAGCCGCGGCTCGCCCTCCCACTCCGCCAGCCTCTGGGAGAGGAGCCGCGCCCGGCCGGCCCGGCCCCCAGCCCCATGGACCTCCGAGCAGGTAGGAGCCAGGCGTCCGAGGCCGAGGCCTCCGCCCCCGCCCAGCACCAGTGAGATCCGGTTCCCGTCCTCCTCCCCACCCTCGGAGCCCCAAGCCCGGGCCGGGCCGGGGAGCAGAGCTCGGGCTGGGGAGGTACGGCCGGGCGCCCTCGAGAGGGGCCGGGTGGGGACGCGGCATTCCTGGAGTCCGCTTGGCGGAGCCAGGAGGTGGCTGAGAACGCGGCGGGGAGCCTGGACAACCCTCAGACCTGGACGGGCGGCCACCTGGAGCCGCGGCGAGGCGGGGTCCCAGGGAACCCGCGGACACAGAGCCCCGCGCCAGAATCGGGGCGAGCGAGTCCGAGGCGGGCAGCGAGGGTGTGGGGGGGGGGCCGCGGCGCAAGGGAGGAGGGGGCCAGGAGAGGAAGAGGGAGGGAGAGAGGCAGAGGGGGAGCCCGCGGCCGAGCAGCGGGAAGCGAGGGGGAGGCCGACACCTCGGGCCGCGCTGAACTCCTTCCTCGGCCCGCGGGGAGGGCAGGAGGGCGCGCGAGAGGAGGGCGGAGGGCAGAGCAAACCTAGCTGGGCCGGGCCGGGCCGGGCCGGGCCGCCACGGGACTCCGGTTACTACGCTGCGCGCGGCGTGGCCGGAGCCCTCCATGCTGCCCACCGCCTGGGAGCCAGAGGCAGGTAGGCGCGGCGGGGTGGCCGGGGCCCCGAGCCCGCGGTGGCCTGGGAGTGATTACTGCAGGAGGGTGTTGTGGGGGAGACGCAGCCTGGCCGGACCCAGCAGGAAAAAGTCCGTCAGCGGCCGGGAGCGCCGAGACTGCCGGCAGCCCCTCGAGCGGCTGCCTGGCTAGGCGGCCCGTGGCAGGAGGGCGGGCCAGGCAGGGAGTGGACGCGCCGGAGCGGGCAGCGGCTCAGCCGAGCCCCGAAGCCCAACGCCCGGACCCCGCCTCCGCCCCCGCCGCCGCCGGGAAGGGAGCGAACGGGGGGGCGGGGCCGGGGGCGCCGGGGCCACACAAGGGGAAGGCGCCATCGCCGCCGGGAGGGGTCCGAGATCGAGAGGTCACGGTCGAGAAGGTAGGGCCAGCGAACTGCCAACTTCCACCGCCCCAGTTCTTGGAGCTGATCCCCTCAAGCAAAGTCCGCGTAGCTTCTTCAAAGTCCCCACACCCATGTTCTCACCTACCTTTCTATTACACTGGGGTGCAGAAGGCTTTCCTCTAGGAGACCCCCAATCTCCGTGTTCTCCAGAGCCTAGGAGCAGGAAGAACCTGCCAAAAGAAAGGAGGGCAGACAGGAGGATGGATGTATATGGCAGCGGCAGACCGAATCTTAGAGAGAGACTAGAGGTGGGGAACATCATTCACACCTCTCTCTCACTTTCTTCTTCTTCTTCTTCTTCTTCTTCTTCTTCTTCTTCTTCTTCTTCTTCTTCTTCTTCTTCTTCTTCTTCTTCTTCCTCTCTTTCTTCTTTCTCTCTGTCTGTCTGTCTGTCTCTCTCTCTGAATCTGAGCAGGGAAATCTCTGGCTTTCATTGTCCCTGACAGGCATCTGTCTCAGTCCAGTCAGTACACACCACCATCCCGTTCGCCCCCCTCACCACCAGCCGAAAGTTCTGACTTCTCTTAACAGTCAAGGTGCACCCTTATAGCTCTAGTGTCCGGTAGCCACACTTCAAGGAAGAGGAACAACTAGAAATGGAAGCTGGTGTCCCTGGGCAACCTCAGAACTGTCTGCTGACTGGAGTAATGGGCTCCCGGCTGCACACCCAAGTGTCCAGTTCACACTTCTGCAAGCCAGCCCTACACACTAGCTACTGATTCCTGACACTTCACATTCCTCCCCATAATCCCACCTGCCTGTTCACACCCTGGCTCCTGCACTCTCTGCAGCCCCTCCCACACCCTCCTGTACATCCTTGACCACAACAGCCTTTCCAGTTCACCCGCACACTCGCTCTGGGCTATTTCCTTCGCTTCTTTTCCGGCGGCCTCAGAGGGCTGCTGACCAGAAAGCAGTGGCTTTCCTCTCATCTCCCTGAGAAACCCAGGGCCCTCTTGTGGCATAGTGGAGCAGCTTTTCCCTCAGCCTAAGCGCAGCTCCCGGACTCACTTCACAAGGAAAGACTTGCCTTGCCTGCTGCTTCTTTCCCCTGACACCGGTCCGTCCATCTTTTGGACTAGAAAGGAAGAGAAGGGGGGAAACAGGACTGTTTGAAAGGACACCAAGATGGAGCCCCATAGGATTCATCTGGGAGGAACCTTAGCACAGTGCAGTCTCCTATGGGAGCCACTGCTACCAGGTGGGTTCATGGTAGAGCTCGGTCTCCTGGCTTCCAGGCCCTACCTTCATTCCTCACCAGCCATGGGGAAGGGACCTGAGACTGCAGAAGTGAGGGTGGAAAGACTAGGTTTCCGTGGGCCTACATGGATCTCACCACTTTTAAACTACTCCCTTCAGTTCCCCTCAGTGTACTCCAAAGTCACCCAGATGCTAGTTCTGATATGGACTGAAGGTACGACCTTTCCTTCTGGCTCCATATTTAGCCTAGACTGTATAACTTCTGGGCCCAACATTAGGATTTACAGCTGTTAGCCCCTGGACCCAGATGAAGTCTACCCCATCTACCCTGGACATCTGCGCTGCTGAGCCCCCCACCCTTACTGAGGGTGGTCAGCCTGTGGGATGGGCCAGGAGCTGAGGGGAGGCTGCTGCCTGCCTATGTAGCATGTGGGGGTGGCCTTTGGACTTGCCACGGATAAGGCAGTGTGTGTGTGTTCATGAGGGGGGCCTGGTTTCCCAGGGCCCAGGGATCTGGATAGAATTAGGGGCTGGCCCTGGCAGGGGCCAGGATAGGGAGTGTAGGGGTGCTGCAGCAGGAAACGTGAGCTGCACTCATTAGCTCCTCACGTGCTCAGCCGGATTTATAAACACAAGGAGAGGGGATGTAAACAATCAGTGGGCAGCAGCCAGGGGGGGTGGTGCGGGGGACCAGGGCTGGGGGAGGGGGCCTGGGATGCAGCCTTATGGTGGGGTCCACCTGCATACATCATGAGCTAGAGAGAAAAACCGAGCTGGGGGTCTACCAAACCTACCCCTGGGCATGGTGAGTCCCCGGCTCAGTGCTCATACTGAGGTCAGGTGTTCTCTGTCCAGGCCTTCCAGCTTGGCTGCCTGAGATATGGGCACATATTGTCCAAGACCAGAGCTGTCATAGGACTATACTTCAACTCCCCTTTCACCTCTACTGGTCTCCACTTTGATTTCTACGACTGACTACCATGCTTCTTTCTGCTTCTCTTTAGAACTGGCCAGTAGGCTCCCCTTCTGTTCTCCTGTGTCCCCCCCCCCCCCAGCTTGCAGTGACATAGTTACCTCAGAACTGAAATATTCCTGGAAACACCGGACTCGTCTGGTTAATTTCATGAGCTGTTTTTCTGCCCAGATGACTTAGCTTTTGTTTATCCAAAGGCTTTTTCTCCCCTGTTGTCCCAGTGTAAGGAGCTATTCTCCCCAGAGATGTCCCACAGGGCCCAGAAAGGGAGGGAGAAACAAGTTTCACGCTAGGTTCCTGACTATATCTCCTGCTATGGGGCAGACAGAGCCTATCCAGGGTTCTGGATGACAAGGCTGCCTCCAGCAGGTCAAACAAAAAGGCCAGCCAAGCCTCCAGTTTCTGCTTTGGCAATGCCACTAATTTCCAGCAAAGCCATACTCCATCCTAAAAGCTGTCTTGAGGCTGGAAGAGCCACTGCTCCCTACATGATCCCCCCAGGGTCCTACAAGGGGCTTAGCCAGATGCTCAGGGGTGGGCACAGAGGAAGAGGACTTGGACATATGTGGAGATACAATGATCAAGGAATAGAGAGTAAAAGCAGAGGCAGGTAAGCACTAGGGAGACAACCGAGGGAGGAACACAGGCTGCAGATGGGATGGAGAGAGAGAAGTGGAGCCTGTCTGTCCAGGAAGCAGCTGTCTGACCCTGCTGTCTGAAAACACATGTGAACTTGCACGCGCGCGCGTGTGCACGCGCGCGCGCACACAGACACACACAGACACACAGACACACACACACACACACACACTGCCATGGTTCACCTGGAAAGCCAGCTGTCAAGCACCTGTACTGAGTATGTGTGCCATAGCAAAAGCCCTCAGCTGCCTCCTGTATTCTAAATATTCTAAATAGTAACCTCTGCAGCCCCAAAGACTTAGCATTACAACAGACTCTAACCCTAATCTAGTCTCCATGCCTCCTTAACTCCAAACCCTATCCGGAGTCTGAATACAGCCAAATCCTTAAGCCTATCCACTTGTTTCTAAGAAACATGTCATTATAGAAAAATCTGGAAGTATAAAATGTAAACTAGAGGAAAGAAACCACTTGATCTCATACCTATCCAAGCTTAAAACCCAAACTAGCCCTGCTTTTTGTGACATGCCAGACACCATTCTATCTGATGGGTAAAGCAGCAAATTCACAGATCTCGGGCCCAGCTAACATTCTGCCTGCCCAGACCTAACCACATCCTCCTCCTGGACTCAGATCTCAACCACACTCACTCAACCAAATCCCAGTCTAAATTCATCTGAAATGTTAAGACTAACCTAGTCTTCAAGCCTAACCTAGCTCACTGCCTCTTCTATTCCTACCATATCCTAGCCCTGATTTTGATTTTGAACCTCACCTAAGAATCCCTTTAGAAAAGCATGTTTCCACCTGATTCTGGCCCTTCTCTCAGTATCACCTCCTGGCTTCTGGAACAATCAAACCCTCCATTGTCTTCTGTGGATCAACCTCCCTCTTTCTCCTTGGTGGGCCCCTGCAATACCCTAGATAAAGATGGGGGGCAGGGCCTGAAGGGACAAGCCTTTGATCCCAGCTACTCAGGATGCTGAGGCAGAAAGATCTTAAGTTCACAAGTAGCTTGGGCAACTTAGGGAGTCCCTGCATCAAAAATAGAGAAGGCTGCTAAATTAAGTGGTAGAGCACTTGCCTGCATGCACAGGCCCGGTATTTAATCCTAGGACTACAGGGAAAAAAAGGGGAGGGGGAACCAAACTTCTACATTGCTACTAAGAGGAATGCTGTACCTCCTTCCGTTAGTCCAACCCTGCCCTCATCGCCCCCAGGAACCATATCCTGGTTCTCACTCCACAAGCCATCTTGGACCCTTGGCCTGACTGTAGCTGTGGAACACTACTCCAGCCTTCCATGGTTGCTACCTCTCTTCTCACTCTTCCACAGGGCTCACACTCACAGCTTGCCAGAGCTGACATATGCCACATTCCCACCCCTTAATTCCTGATTCATGGGACTGGAAGGCTTGGAGAAGAGACTGGGACACAACTGAAGCTTAGGCATATTGACACAAAATCCCTAAAGCCTGGCCTGCCCCTTTGAATAGACACATGCACACATATTTGGCAGATACATGCCAAAGACTTTCAGCTAATAGCAGTCAAGTATCTACTGATAGACACAAATGCCAGGATTTGTCTTTGCATACATACCTCCACATACGCTCTTGGACCAGAAGTCTTTCCCCTCCTCCACCCCCTCCATTTCCCATCTGGTCTCTCTCCCTCACCCCCCTTCCTAGCCCAAGGTGGGGACAGACACCTGAGGGGCTGCCAGCTGTTTCCCTATTTGGGCCTGGGCCCACCCTCATACTTCTTGCCCATCCTATTCACAGGGGACTCGTGGGGGATGTTAGCTTGCCTATGCACGGTGCTGTGGCACCTCCCTGCAGTGCCAGCTCTTAATCGCACAGGAGATCCAGGCCCTGGCCCCTCCATCCAGAAAACCTATGACCTCACCCGCTACCTGGAGCATCAACTCCGCAGCTTAGCTGGGACCTACGTGAGTATCCCCTTTGGCAAAGAGGAGGCAGAGGCTTTGGGGAAGAGAGAGCATGGGGCAGGGGTCCTAGTGAATGATGGGGTGATGAGAGGCCCTTTGGGTCCACATAGCTTCTCCATCTGGCCTATCTTCTGCCCTTCCCTCTCAGGTGCCCCCCCCCAATCCTGGCCCCAGGAGTAGGCATGTGGGCAGGCCTCGAACCCGCCTTGGCCCATTGCCCCATTGGCTGCCAGCCCAGCTGCCTGCCTCCCCCTGGGGGCTGGGGAAGTCTCCTCTGTTTACACCGTGTTGTGGTGTCTCTTGCAAGGGTGGGGCTGGGTGGGGATGGAGGGGCCCCACCTTCTATGCTTGTGTTCCAGCTCGCCTACCCCCAGACCTGGGGCCCTGTTGTTCTGGACCCATGGGCCTCCCTCTGTCTGCCTCTCCCATCCTTCACAGACCTCTTAGGGGGTTGGAGGAGGGATCTACAAAGAATCTAGGGCAGTCATGGCAAGGGGTTCAGGGTATGGAGGGTGGTTGTGCCATAAGAATTTGAGGGTAGTTTAGAGATGTTCACAGAGCCCAGGAGAGACGGAGAGAGGATCGGAGGCACTGAGGACCATGGGGAACAGGCCCCTCTTCCCGTGTTCCTCTTCCACATCCCAGACCCTACTCCTGAGCCAGGGAAGAAAAAGGGAGGAGGTGGCGGGGGAGCTGGCTCCAGCCCCAGGATACACCGAGGAAATTAGTTTGTCTCTGTGCTTGTCAGCGTGTGAACCTCCCCCTGGGCCAGTGCCTATCCCAGGCCTCGCCCCTCTTCTCTTTCCCTCCCAGTTGCACATCTCCCACATCCCCTTCCCTGGGCCTCAGGCCGTTCCCCTGAGACATTGGCAAGGACTTTGCCCTCTTCCGATGCTCCTCTGCCTCCCATGCCCTCCCTCCTGTCCTCTCTTTAGATTTCCTCAGTTTCTTCCTTTACAGCTCTGCTTCTAGGAACTGAGTTCTCTTCTTTGGGGTAAGTACATTGCTATCTCTTGTCCCTTTGGCCTGTTGAGGAGGAGTTTTGGTGTCAGCAGGTCCCTTTGCCTTTGATATGGACTCTCCTCTGGCTGGTTTTCCTGCACAGAAAACCTCTACTTGAGTCTGCTACCCTCTCTAACTCGACCCTTTCTCTCCTAACTTCCTCTGCCAAATTTCTTGAAGGAGTCGTCTACACCCTCTGCCTCCACTTCCTCTCCACCCACTCACTTGTTAACCCCCTGCAATCTGGCTTCCAGGCCACGGCAATCATCTCTCCCAGGTCATCAGGCATCTCCTTCTCACCAAACCCGACAGCATTTTCTGCGGCTCACTCTCATGTTCTGCAACTGCCCTGCGGAGCTCTGCTGCCGTCCTGAGCTCTTCCCTGGCCTGCACTCTCAGAGGCCACCTTCTACCTCTCCAGCCTGGTCTCCTGGCTCCTCCGGCTCCTCTTCTTCTCTGCCCTGCCCTGTGGTGGGCATTCTCCACCCAGACAGTCAGCACGTCCCACCCGAGTGGCTCCTTCGTGGTTTTCTCTCTCTGCACTTCTCCATAGGAGAACTCATCACCCCACTGCTTCACCTGTCTCCTCCATGCAAATGATACACTTGCTGGAAAACCTCCCATGTCAGGGGTCAAGAGCGATAGAAGCTTTGGGAGGAGGTATCTCTCTGCTGGCAAGCTGGCAGCTCTGCTCTGCTCCTTCCCCATTGCCCTCTCCTTTTCACAGCTGAACTACCTGGGGCCCCCTTTCAACGAGCCTGACTTCAATCCTCCTCGACTGGGGGCAGAAACTCTGCCCAGGGCCACGGTCAACTTGGAAGTGTGGCGAAGCCTCAATGACAGGCTGCGGCTGACCCAGAACTATGAGGCGTACAGTCACCTCCTGTGTTACTTGCGTGGCCTCAACCGTCAGGCTGCCACAGCTGAACTCCGACGTAGCCTGGCCCACTTCTGTACCAGCCTCCAGGGCCTGCTGGGCAGCATTGCAGGTGTCATGGCGACGCTTGGCTACCCACTGCCCCAGCCTCTGCCAGGGACTGAGCCAGCCTGGGCCCCTGGCCCTGCCCACAGTGACTTCCTCCAGAAGATGGATGACTTCTGGCTGCTGAAGGAGCTGCAGACCTGGCTATGGCGTTCAGCCAAGGACTTCAACCGGCTTAAGAAGAAGATGCAGCCTCCAGCAGCTTCAGTCACCCTGCACTTGGAGGCCCATGGTTTCTGACCTCTGACCCTTAACCCCCACACCTCCAGGCCCAGTCAGCTGTGCTTCCATTGTGGGGTGAAAAATCCTGTATACCAACATTTGTTGAGCCAGGAACCAGACCATGGGAGCTCTGCCCTCCTCAGCCTTGGATGGGGAGTGTAACTCAATAAGCCCTCTAGCTCAGAAAGTCCTAGGGTCTGGGGAAATCGTACAGTGGGCATCGAGGCGATGCCTGAGGAAGTGGAATGGCTCTCCCTGCCTCCTGCTCTCTGCCTGCCACTTGCCAGTACTCACTCAGTCCCTCATGTGGCATTTGCAGAAGCACCCTTGGAGGGTATGGGTGGGGGCCACTGTAGCATGTGCCTTTCTGGGATAAGGCCCCTTGGCTTCCCTCCCTCTCCTTGGATGGGTGTTGCTCCCCTACCCCAATAACTACATATCCAGTTCAGGAAACAAAGTGACCAGTCCTAAGAAGAGTGTTACAGTAAATGGAGGGGGGTAGGGTTTATGCTGGAGGTGGCCTAGACACCACAAGATGTAATTCTAAAAGAGAAGGGCAGGGACAGACCAGACCCAGCAGTCACCAAGACAGTTGGTGGCACAGGGTGGAAAACAAAAGCCATGTTGAGCATTAGTACCTTGCTTTGAATTTTCTTGCCAGCATCTTGGTGCCTCCTCTCTGCCCCCTTTCCCAGGGTATCTGTGGTTGCCTGGGCTGGGGAGGGCAGCCATAGCCATAGCCACAGGGTTTCCTGAAAGTTTACATTGCAGTAGCATTGTGGGGTGAGGGGGATGGCTCCCCCAGGCTCTATCCCCAGCCCCACCCACTCATGACTCTAAGTTTGTTGTATTAATATTTATTTATTTGGAGATGTTATTTATTAGATGATATTTATTGCAGAATTTCTATTCTTGTATTAACAAATAAAATGCTTTCCCCAGAACTTGGACTCTTTGCCTAGCTTGGTAATCTTCCTGGGGTACAGTGCTGGTGACCCTAACCCTACCTGCCATGATTCTCACTGTCTCTTTATACCATAGAGGTACACAGGCCTTGGAGTACAGGCTCTTACTGCTGGCCCTGGAGCAACCCATCCACTCCCTTGCCACACCCACTATGCCTTGGTCCTCCCAGATAGCTGTGTGTGTTTCATGTTGTCTTCCAGTCTTCCTTGCCTCTGGACTGTTTGTCTGGTCTCCTAGGTCTATCTGGCCTTCACTTTCCCCTCTCTAGCTCAGCCTGCACTTGGTGGGAAGCGCTATTATGCTCCTCTCTGGCTTGCTAACTACTAAGCCCTGACATTCAGTGCCTAGCTTCCCCAGGCCTCCATTAGTCCCATCAGGGGCCCTCACCTTCCTCTTCTGGAAGGCTGACAGACAATAGCCAAGCTAGCGTCCCTGCCTATGGACCTGCTCCTTCCCCTCCAGTGTAAAAAGCCTATTTGGAGGAGGAGAATGGGATCGATGGGAGGGATAATGGAAACCCCGATCTCATTTTATAGCCTGTTACTTGGATAGCCTTGGACAAAGTTTTCTGGTCTTTGGTGTCTCTATCTGTAAAGTGGGGATAATTAAATATCCCTTAGGTATATCTAGGGAGAGGATGATGGAACTATTAAAGGTATTTGGCTATAGCAACAACCATTGGAATAATTACACATTAATTGGGACATATCACTGTGTCATGACATTCTAGTCATGAATTCCTGGATAAATTAATGGGTTAATTGATCCCAGGAAACACATGGATATTTTATGAGAGTCTCCTAAAGACAGTGCTGTATGCATCAAGGAAGTAACAAATGGTGGTAGTGCCACTCAGTTGGTGGCTACTTTAAAGACTTAATTACCTTCTCTTCACACACTCACTGGGTATGTTGAAACCAAAAGAAGTCCTAACTTGGCTCCTGCTCTTTTTTGTTGTTTGTTTTTTGTTTTATTTTGGTTTTTGGAGGTTTTTTTTTTTTTTTGGTTTTGGTTATGGTTTTTCGAGCCAGGGTTTCTCTGTGTAGACCTGGCTTTTCTGGAACTCACTCAGTAGACCAAGCTGGCCTTAAACTCAGAAATCCTCCTGCCTCTGCCTCTCTAGTGCTGGGACTAAAGGCATGTGCCACCACTGCCTGGCTGGCTCCTGCTCTTGTGGAACTTACAATATACTCGGGAAGAAAGTTCAGCTTCCCTGAAAAAATAAGGTTTATTTACATGATTGAGTGGACAGGGCAAGTGCAGGAGCCCTAGAAAAGGGGGAGGTGAAGGTATAGGGTGTCGAGTTTCTGACTGCTGATGCTGGCCAATTTCAGCATCATATCCTAGAGTCACCTGTCCCAAGTGGAACATGTCCTGATTCTGTGGGCTGAGACACCTGTGGCAGACACCCAACAAAACTCTGCCCTTTTGCCTAATGAGACACTCAAAAGGCGATCATGCTTTGTCTACACACAGGCAAAATATGTCTTGGCTTGTGATATGCAAACATTAAGCAAGGATATATGAGAGGGCAGGGGAGCAAGGGCCCTTCCTGTCTTCATGGTGATCTCGCAGTATCAGCCAGTGAGCTTCTTTCCTTTTCTTTTTTTAATATTTATTTTATGTATATGAGTACATCATTGCTGTCTTCAGACACACCAGAAGAGGGCGTCAGATCCCATTACAGATGGTTGGGAGCCACCATGCGGGTGCTGGGAATTGAGCAGTTGGTGCTCTTAACTGCTGAGCTGTCTCTCCAGCCCAGCTGGTGAGTTTCTCAGAGGCCAACCCCAGCCTTCCTCTGTAGTGTTTTCCCCCATCTCTCCCTTTCTTCCTTCTCTCCCTCCCTTTTCCCTTTCTCCCTCCTCTTTTTTCCCCTCTCCTCTCCCCTCCACCCCCAGCTTTTTTCCTCTCACTTTGTACCCTAGGTTGTTTTTGAACTTGCAGTTCTCCTGCCCCCACCTCTGCAGCGCTGGTTAAAAGCACTCACCTCTTTAAGTTCTCACCTTTCTGTCTTTCTTCTTTCTTTCTTTTTTCTTTTTCTTTTTTGGTTTTTCGAGACAGGGTTTCTCTGTGTAGCCCTGGCTGTCCTGGAACTCACTCTGTAGACCAGGCTGGCCTCGAACTCAGAGATCTGCCTGCCTCTGCCTCCCGAGTGCTGGGATTAAAGGCGTTGCGCCATCACACCCCGAAGTTCTCACTTTTTTACTCTCCTCTTTAGGCCTCCTTCTCTCTCTATCCTTTTCCCTTTTCTCTCCTTCTTTCAACTTTCCCTCTGCCTTTCTACAATAAAGCTCTAAAGCCAAAAAAAAAAAAAAAAAAAAAAAAGGCACCACCATGCCCATGCTCTGCTTTTCTTTTTGCTCTGTGTGGCACCAGCCCAGGGTCCAACCTGAAGGTGTTTCACTGATGTATTCTGTAAGTGTGGGACAAAACAATCTAGGAAAGGGAGAAGGATGACCACTCATGAACGTTAGGATATGATGCGGCAGACTTACTTAAATGTACAAAGACCTAGGCAATGGGCCAGTGAGATGGCTCAGTGGGTACAGGTGGTTGCTGCCAAACCAAATATGAGTTACTTACATGGTAGGAGGAGAGAACCAATAAATATTAGGAAAGGTAGGGAGTCAAGCAGGCAGACCCATCAAATGAAAGTGTAAGACAGAAGGCAGTAGGGAGGAAGCAGTGTGTCTCCCTATTGATGTGTGTGAGTATCTGCTCATGGCAAGTGCTCAGCACATCTTTTGCATAAAGGCACAGGGTGAGATTCAGTACTGTTCTCAGAGGACAGGAAGGTTTTAGATAGGCAGAGATGGGTCAGGGCACAGGTGAATCTCCTTTTCAGTCAGACGGTATTTGGGGGGCAGGCTCCAGGATTGCTCAGCCACACATCCAGATAATGTTTTAGCATAATGCCTGACACAGTGAAATCCTTGGTAGTTTGATTTAAAGTGATGCAAAGACTGTCCAAGGGGGCTGGTGAGATGACTCAGCGGTTAAGAGCGTCAACTGCTCTTCCAAAGGTTCTGAGTTCAAATCCCAGCAACCACATGGTGGCTCACAACCATCCGTAACGAAATCTGATGCCGTCTTCTGGAGTGTCTGAAGACAGCTACAGTGTACTTACATATAATAAAGAAATAAATATTAAAAAAAAAGACTGTCCAAAAGGAGAGTTTTGAGAGGTTTAGAAGCTGAGAGCAGCTGACCCGGAATCTCAAGCTCTGGAGAACTGAGAGGAGAAAACAGGAAACACACAAGCTTGGGCAGTTAGGAACCACAGGCAACTGCTTTGTGTTTGGGTATAGGGAGCTATGTAGACCAGGCTCACTTAAAACCCACAGTGATCCTCCTGCTTCAGTGTCCTATGTGCCGGTATTATGTGTACGTCACCATGCACACCCCACAGGAGCCTGTGACATAGCAGGTGAGAGGCAGACACCACATGGTGAGTCCAAGAAAGACACGGTGTGAGGCGAGAAGTGAAGATGTGTCCTGTGTGCTGTGGCAAAGGCGGGGTCAAGGGAGGCTTAGCATTTGTCTGTTTTAAACAGAAGGGATCTAAGCGTGTTATTGCCAAGTGTGGAGGTGGAAGCCGAAGAGTGGAGGGTTTGGGGTACTGAAGAGATAAAGAGAGAATCCAAAAGCTGGCTGGGCAGACACAGGGAAGGCCAGGTGGTTGCTGACACATCTTCCGTATGGATCCCATTGGTGGCATTTCTTAGCAACCCAGGACAGACATTCCCACCAGATGCTCTGTAGGACACACAGACATTCCCACCAGATGCGCTGTAGGACAAAGTGCTGACACTCCAGTCACCGTGGTGGGGAATAACTAGTGGGTATGTCAAAAACCCAAGCGGTGCTGCACTTCTGTAAGCCCAATACTTGGGAGATGAAGGCAAGAAGATCAGGAGTTCAAGGCCAGCCTTGGTTTACATAGTAAGTTCTAAGTCTTGAGATAGTCAAGAGACTGTCTCAAAAACACAAATCAGAAATGAAAAAGAAAAAGGCTAGAGCCCTGAAGTGCTCTCTGAGCCCGTTCTCACCTGTGGCTGCCCTGTAAGGCCCCGCCCTCACTTTCTGTGAATTCGGTGCTCCACACATGAAGCAGCTCTTCAATCCATTTCCTGCCATTGTTCCTCCTAGTGTCTACTCTGCTTGTAGTGTGTGGCACAATGGCTCCCAACTGCTCAACAATCGCTTTCTATGACCTAGGGTCCCCCACCTCTTGACTTTGCTTGTCTTGCTGATCCTCAGTATTGGAGAATGCCCTCTCGTCACTCAGCCTCAGCCACTTGCCTAGGTCTCCAGAAGTCCTGTGTCCTTAGGGAGAAAGGAGAGAGAATAGAGATGAGAGGGGCTGACTTCCCCCTTGTCCTCCCCAGAGAGCTCAGTGTATTAGAAACCTGCACCTAGGAGAGAAGGCAGCTCCCTGGAGGTGAGATCCAGTTCTGAGGAGGCTCTAAATCGAGGCAAATCACCATACCTCACCAGAGAATGAGGAAGCAGCGGGGACTCAGGGACCCTCTCAGCAGCAAGGGAACTCACTCAAACACTCATCTTACACAAGCACATTCACCAGTCACCACGGCCACAGCCGGCAAAATGGGGAGGCACAGGGCGGGTCTTTGCTTCCCTTAGCCTAGAGCACACAGGCTAGCGATTCAGGGGAGACGGCACAGTCTGATGGCAGTCCCTCTGAGTCCTCCCTTCTAGGGAGCCTTAATTGTCCCTGCCTTTGTCCTCTCCATTCCTGAGCTCCCTGACTCAGGCTGGTACCCAAATTTCCTAGAGGGAAAAACACTTGCCAGCAGACTAGTACCAATGACACAGAGGAGGTGACTGTGACAGAGCTGTGGATCTGACCCTTCAGGGTCCCTAGCCTGGCCAGTTCAGAGAGAACTTGGAGGTACCTCCCCAACTTGCCTCCAGGATATGGCTCTATGGACTAACTAGGACCTCTTTCCTGCTGGATAAAGTCTGACACCTGGTGGCCAGAGTGAGGAATGACCAGCAGGGCACTTTGCAAATCTCCAGAACTTCTGAACTGTTGGTCCCAGTGAAAGGGGAGCTGACTAGCGGAGCTGGTGGGGAAAGTTCCTAGGCAAGGCAGAATAGACACTAGGGACCCAGAGAAACCTTCCTATTTTTTCACCCTTTAAATCCAGGAAACTCAGAACCTACTAGGCTAAGGTGCTGGGTCTGAGAGGGAAGAGAGGGGCTAGGAGGAGACCCTGAAGGAATATGGCAAAAATGAAGGCTGGGGAAAAGATGAAGGCTGGATGGGCAAGATGTTTTGGGGTGTCCACCTGGGTGCACAAAATCCCCTAAACTGGACTGAATTTCAGCTCAGAATGAGTAGCAGGGCCTGAGTGGGGGAGTTGCTAAGGAGAGAGAAAGAAATGGGAGAGACCTCACATCCCATTGAACTCATGCAGCTGCTGCCCTCCCTCACTTTTACCTGCCCCATCTTTTCAGCTCTAACTGGCTCTGTCCATATGACCCATCTCAAACTGAAGGCGAGGGACTTTCAGGATGTATATTTGTGAAGAGTGCTGACCCCACCCAGAACTGTCACACTGAGTAAAGCTAAGATGAACCTGCTCCCACAGGAGCCGCGCGCAGTGAGTCTCAGCCCCAGGGAGTCCCAGGTCTAGGTTTCTGTTCAGGTTGTTTGTTCTCCTGGTCTTCACAGGACTTTGACCTTGAACCTAATAAGGCTTAGGGTATTTGCAAAGTATAAGTTAACTCCATCCACTTCTATCACCAGCTTCTGGAATCAGTGCTGACCAAAGACACTTCGTATACAAGACAGAATTGAGCCACTAACTTAGACCACCAGTTTGGTCTCCACTCTGAGAACTCTGCATCAAGCAAAGTGTTCTAGGCAGGAAGGAAAATGATGAGGTTAGAGAAGAAAGTAGGAAAACACCCAAAGATAGGAGACCAAGTCAGTGCCCTAACCACCTTAGAGACACGTCGGATACTGAGCAGCCAGGATGATCCATCTTATTGCTCACCTGGAGAGGACAGCATGCTTCCTAGGGAGAGCTCCACCCCCACACACCTCCCCCACCAGAAGGCTAGTGCTAGGGTCCCTGCACTGAAGCAGAGCACTCCAGATCCCTTAGGGGCTGAGGGAACCTAAAGCCCCTGGGAGGTATCTTTCCAGTCAGTGTTGGAGAAGCTACCTGGACCTGAGCCAGGCAGATCTGGGGTGGGGGCTGAAGGGAGGGCAGGTAGGGATGGCTCAGCCAAGATCCACAGAGCAGGTCAGGGTGTCAGGAGCTGCCAAAGGAGACAAGCGACTAGGCGCAGGCAGTGGAGGGAGCTGCTGTGGCCGCCCAGCGGCACACCCCATTTCACGCTCCCTGGGCGGTGGCAGGCCCCACGGCTATCAGCTTTCAGGGGTGGGAGGGACCAGGAATGAGGAGGGGTCTGCCCCACCCAGGCTTCCCTGCTCCCTCAGGGCTTTGTGGACTCAGGAAGTGGGTGCCACATACCTTTGGGAACAGCCCCAGAATATCTGAGGCCTTCTTAGGGAGGAGTGGTGGTCAGTCCCACGGAGCCTAGGAGCTACCCACTATAGAGCCTCACTAGACCTAATGCCTGTGCCTTTCCCTGCCTAGTAGAGAATTCTCCCTGTCCCCCTTCCCAACTCTGTAGGGTCTCTTCTCCCAGATGTCCAGGAGACAGATGGAGGGATCAGACCTGAGCCACCCCAAACAATGGGTCCCAGAAAGGCCTTCCAGGTCTTTGCAGTGTGCCTGCAGCTCCTTCTTCTTCAAGAAGCTAATGGGGGAAGGCTAGCAAGAGGAGGTCCCTGGAGACACAACCTTCTGCCCACCACTGGTGGGTTTCTCTTTGGAGGGGTCCTCTTCTCTGCCTCCACACACACGGGAGGCCAGCCGAGTGCTTCCTAAGCCAGATCACAGAGCTTCCAAAAAGGAGGGCAAAGGCCTCCAACCAGCCATCCTTGCACCCCTGGAAGGAAGAACCGGATGGGCTCTCCAGAGGGTGATTAGTGCTGGGTCAGTCCAAGTGCTGGTTCCCAGACTCCCACGGGCCAGCATTTTCACCCGCTGCCAGGAAGTTGGTGAGGGGGAGGTGGTAGTAGGGGTGAGTCAGTGATGACAGGAGCCCCAAAACAAAGGTCATGGGTAGAGAATTGAGAGACGCTGTTTACAGCAATTACCTCCTGAGGTCTTCTCCCAATGCCTACCATTCTCCTCCAGCTCTAAGGCATTCGTGCTCCTGCTCTCCTGTCCAGGACTAACGACTGTGTATGTCCCTCTCTCTACCGCGCAAGCCTGGGAGCTTCTGCCGCACACGGGAAGCTAGTTAGTTACACAGTAGCTGTTACTAAGAGCACTTCTGCAGCACACGGGAAGCTAGTTAGTTACACAGTAGCTGTTACTAAGAGCACTTCTGCAGCACACGGGAAGCTAGTTAGTTACACAGTAGCTGTTACTAAGAGCACTTCTGCAGCACACGGGAAGCTAGTTAGTTACACAGTAGCTGTTACTAAGAGCACTGATCACAATTTGCCTACACTTCCCACTTGCAAAAAAACTCTTTTGATATCTATTTTGAGTTAGCATGTGGGAGATGCTTAGAACTCGGCACATGGAAAGTCCAATATGAGGGTTGGGTTTATTGAAATTATTTTCTGCTCATGATACACATTCAGAAAAAAACAAAAACAAAAAAACAGAGCAGATCTGTCAGTTAAGAACTGGGGATATGAACCCATGGAGAATGGAGACTATACTTCTGGCGTCCTGCTTGGAATGGAATCTTCCTGACTAGCAAAGTGGACAGAGGCAGGCTGTGGGACTTGACAGCGGCCACAGCAACCGCATGCCTGGGCTGGGTGGACAGTGGCTCTGCCAGCAGACTGTGAGAAAGGAGCCTTCTGAGCTCATGAGTTTCTCCAGCAAGGTCTCCTGGGGCCAGTAAGAGCAGCAGGGAAGGACCTGGACTAGTCCAAACTCTCTTTGGACCTACAGATCTGATCCCACAGCGCTCTAGGGCCAACCGGCAGGAGAAAAAGGTTCTCAGGGGACTTAAAAACTGGCCATGGGGATTAGTGAGGCTGAAAAGAACATTTGCCTAGGAAGGAAAAACGGGAAGTGAGAGGCCGAGGATAACTCTCTATATGTCCCAAGGGACCCAAGTGGACCAATGAGAAACCCGAGGAGGTGGTGAAGTCTGGGGCATCTTGACAGGTTCTTGGTTCCGCCTAACCCCTCCTCACTCGAAACGCAGCAGCAGCTACCCCGCCCCCCGTCTTCTGCCGATTGCCATTGGCTAGAATTAAGGTCCCGCCCCGCAAAGGCCGTTTGCCATTTGCTTAGGTCTCTGATGTTTGCGTGCTTGTGGGGGCGGAAGACAGGCGTCATTCCCTGGAACCTAGGGACTTCCTCTCTCTGCTTGTCTGGGTCAACTTGTCTGTCCATTGCTGGCCCATCTCTCTCTGGCCCCCTCTCTCACTCTCAGCAGCTGTCTCTCACAGGCCCGCTGCCCTGCCTTTTCTTTGCCTCCTGCTCCGCCTGCCTGGGTGGCCGCCATGGGTCGGAAGCGGTTCATCACTGACTCCTATCCTGTTGTGAAGAAGAGGGAGGGGCCCCCTGGGCACAGCAAGGGAGAGCTGGCACCCGAGCTAGGTCTCTAAAATGTGGGGGTGGCAGGAAGAGTGGACATGAAGTGACCAGAAAGGACTCTGTGTGTGTGTGTGTGTGTGTGTGTGTGTGTGTGTGTGTGTGTGTGTGTTGGCTAAAAAGGGAAGCTAGCATGTCTCGCACTTCCGATGAGCTGTCTGTCTGCTGGATGGCAAAGGCAAATGGGTGGGGAGATTGCCAGGATATAGAGTCACAGCTCTAAGTCCAGGGTAGGGCAAAGGCCTGGATGTGCCTGAGGAGCCACCACATGTTATTGCAGGGGAAGACACCCAGTCCCTCAGCCAGGAGGAAACAGAGCTGGAGCTGCTGAGGCAGTTTGACCTGGCCTGGCAGTATGGGCCTTGTACAGGTGAGCACCCCATTTCCAGTCCCTCCCATCAGGCACATCTCTGAATCAGTTCTGTTATCAATGTGTCTCAAAAGTAATCCTGCCTAGCTCTTGGACACTGTCTCCTGAAACTGACTATGGAGGCTCAAGAAACTGCCGTCCATGTCCACTATCCTGGATTCTCCTGCCTATCCTGTCTTCTTTTCCTGATGGCAGGTATCACAAGGCTGCAGCGCTGGAGTCGGGCAGAGCAGATGGGCTTGAAGCCCCCCCTAGAGGTGTACCAAGTGTTGAAGGCACACCCTGAAGACCCTCACTTCCAATGCAGGTCAGGATAGGCTGGGACAGCTTTCAGGGGAACCAGGGACTTCTCCAGGAGCTGCCACCCTCTTGGTCTACGTAGGGGCTACCTTGACTTGGAGAAGTGGGAACAGACTTAGACGGTCCTTCCTGTCAAGCAAGAAGAGTCTGGCTCGAGATAGATCTCGATAATGATCCTTACCTCTATGAGCTGATGGTGGGGGACGGGTATATCTAGGGCCCATGGAGCTATCCATGAGTCCTGAGGTGTTCACCAGAGCCACAGGATTGTAGGCAGTAAGTAAGTAAGAACTAGAGACAGTCCATCAAGGAACAGAACTGATGTGGCTATGACTTCCTTCTCCCACCCTGTCTTCCACAGCCTGTGGCATCTCTACCCACTCTGAGGTACCCCCACGTTGTCCTTCTCTGGGCACCTCCTAGCCACCAAGAACTTCAGGACAGACATCATGGCCTGCTCTGCTCATTCCAACCTTGGAGAAACAGCAGGCTGACTGTGGAGGTCTTCCTGGTTCAGCTTCTTCTCCATCTAAACAGCAGGCTGCTGAAGCTCCTGGGACCTGTGAAGCTGAGCACCTCCACGCCCTAATCATGACCACCAGATGCCCACCCGCCACACCCCTGACCTACGGTGTGGCAAATCCAGCACAGGCTGGCATAAACCAGATGTCGGCAGATAACCTAAAGGGCCCACCTTGGGCATCTAGCTGAGGGCACAGATGAGTGAGTTATTGGATCAAGGAGCTCACTAATGCTTACAATAAAGTACATTAAGCCTGAGATTCTGACCTTACATCTCTTAATATGCTCTAATCTAGCCGGCAGTTCCCAAACTGTAAGTGGGCTGGAGAGCCAGCTACAGGCTTTTTTTTTTTTTTTTTTTTTTTTTTTTTCTTTACTTAGGCTGGCTACAAACTCAGAAATTTGCCTGCCTCTGCTTCCTGAATGCTGAGATTAAAGGGTCCCAATATGGGGCGGGGGACAGTGCTGTGACTGGGATGTAAAGTGATTAATTAATTAACTAATTAATTAATGGGGAAAAGGTTTCACTATGTAGTTCTGTTTGTCCTAGAACTCATTATATAGACCAGGCTGGCTTCTAACTCACAGAAATCTACTTGCCTCTGTCTCCCAAGTGCTGGGGTTAAAGGCTTGTGTTTCTATACCACAAGGCTTCCATATCTATTTTTCTAAGGCAGTCTTTTCAAAAGCTGAGTGGCCTCTGGTATTCCCTGGTAGAAACTCACTCTAAGTTTCCTTCCCTGACCAGCCAGCAGAAAATCTGCCTAATATGCCCAACTTATGAACAGCTACTAAGTTCCTGCTACTATAGATCCCATGGGGTGTCAATATCACTGAAAATATAGGCAAAACAATCATGGAAACTAGTTATGTCATGTGGTGGTCAGCATTAAGTAAAATTAGGGTGAGAGGCTTTTAGGGGGTTAGAAAATGTCAACAAGATATTTTGTAGAGTAGGATAGGAAAGGCTCCATCGTTTTAAAAGCCTTTGAAAAGAGAGACACAAAGAAGGAAGGCAGAGAGGGCTCACACCTGAGTAAGTGTTACAGACAGAAAGAATGACAAGAAAGGCTCAATGGCAGGAACATTTTCAGACTGTTCACACAAGCATGTGAAGGTCGGAACTCAGGAGACAAGGAGACAAGAAGACAGAAGGGAATGAGGCCAAACAGGCAGCAGGCCAGTCCCATTGGGCATTGTAGACCATGATAAGAAATCTGGATTTTACAGTGAGTGAAAAGAGATATGGATGGCTTTAAGGAATGACAACATTGAACTTATGTTTTGAAAATACAAGTGCAGCTGTGGGTGGAAAGTCTATGGAGTTGGGAAAGCAGACAGGTGGTGAAACGGCTCTGCTCAGCAAGGCTAACAAAACCTGTCGGAGAACAGGTGACAGGGATGTGGTTCGAAGCAGGGAGGGGAAATGGAGCTGCTGAGAAGTAGCCAGATTTTATTTTGAGGAGACAACTGACTGGGATTTAAGAGGTAGGAGCCAAGGATAACTCCAAAGATTTGGGCTTGAGTGACCGGAAGATCAGATATCCCATAGTAGTAGAAAAAGGAGGAGGGAGGAGGAGGAAGAGGAAGGAGGAGGGAGGAGGAGGAGGAGTGGGAAGAGGAAAGTAGGAAGGGAACAAAGAGCTTTGGATGTTTTGGCTTTTGGGGAGGGGCTGTGGGTGGAACCTGAGGTCTTGCCTATAACAGGCAAGTGCTCCATTACTGAGCTACACCCCCAGTCAATATGTTACATTTGAAGTGCTTGCAATGTATCCCAGTAAAGATGGGATGTAGGCAGAAGATACAGTAAATCTGGAATTCCGGAGAGGTCTAGATTTGAGATATAACTTTGGGGAAATTTCAAATGGCATTTAAGGTCAGCAAGAATGAGCTGGCACATGGGTGCTTGATCTCCTGTAATCCCAACACTCTGGAACCGGATTCAGGACTAAAGTTTTAAAGCCAGTCTGGCAACATAGCAAGACCTTGTCTCCAATACGATCTCAGCACTCAAAAGACAGAGACAGGAAGATCTCTGTGAGTTCAAGTCCAGCCTAGTTTATGTAGAGAGTTACAGGGCTGTTAGAGCTACAAAGAGAGACCCTGTCTTAAAAAATCCAAGTCCATTCATCAGCCAATATATTAAAAGTATTAAGAGAGCTGGGCAATGGTGGTGCACACCTTTGATCCCAGCACTTGGGAAGCAGGGTTAGGGTTAGGGTTAGGGTTAGGATTAGGGTTTCTGAGTTCGAGGCCAGCTGGTCTACAGAGTGAGTTCCAGGACAGCCAGGGATACACAGAGGAACCCTGTCTCCAAAAACCAAAAAAAAAAAAAAAAAAAAAAAAAGAGTATTGAGAAAAGAGAGATCCAAGGACAGCCCAGCCCCTACTTTTAGGCCAGGGAGGTGGGAGATTGAGACAAAGGAGACAGGGGTGAGGGTAGCCTGCAGAGCCAAAGGAAGAGCAGAGCAATGGAGGTGATGGGGAGCCTCGAGAGTCCCAGCAGAGTGTCAACCGTTAGGTGTTCCCAAGAAGCCGATAAAACGCAATTTGAGAGGGTTCAGCCGCACAGAGGTCCCTGGAAACTTTGGTAAGAGCAGCTTTGTGGTGTGAGTTAAGAGCCTGCCTGGAGAACTGGGAACTTGTTCTTTGGTTTGATTGTATTATCATGCTAGGGAAGGGATGATGGCAGGAGTGGCTTTGACTCTAACACTGGATGGTGAGGATGAAAAATCTGGTGCGTCTTACTGATTCTTATGCCATCCTAGCACTCCAACTTCAGTGTGTATGCCGCCGAAGTGAGCACATGCCAATACTTTGAGGAACATTTTACCGTAAAGGACCGGAGACTGCAGTGATAGCTGGAAAGGGATGAGATCAAAGGAACAGTTTGTTTTGTCTTCTGTTTTAGATGGAGCAGCAGAGCAGCTTAATTACACAGTGCACACAATCAAGAGTGATGCCTTTGACAGGATGTGATGCACAGTCAGGGAGGTCATTGCTAAGGTCAGTTGGGAGGACTGGAAACTCTAGGTAAATGACTGTGAGCATGCAAAAGTAGTATAGGGAAGGGATGTCCTGAGGGGTGGGGATACTGGAGGAGCAGCTGGCTCACCGAGAGCCTGGCAATGCTGGGTAGCATGGTATGCTTGCTAAGCGCTTGTCCTGCCACCTGCTGTGCTGAATACTGCATACGTGTTACTAGTTGAAGCCTGAGAACATTAATTATTGTCTATGCTTTACAGATAAAGAAACTGAGGCTGAGCGGGAAAATGCTCTGCACAGCCAGCAAACAGCAAAGCCAGCCTTCACAGCTGCCCACCAGGCTAGCCAAACACCTGCACTCCAGATGTTTAGGATGGACTTGATGAGATAAGGCCTACATATGGGGAGAGTTAACAAAAACAAAAAACAAAAAACCTCATGTAATACAAGTGCTGCCCCCAGGCAACCTAGGAATCTAGAGACACAGAGGTGCCCAGTTCTCAGGAACCATCGGAGGCAGGAGTGTATAGCACCATTCTGCAGAAGCCTCCAGTGGACATGACTCCCCCGCTGCACTCAAGTCACCCTGCTGCCCCTTATTTGTACCAAGCCTTTGGGTTCACAGTGTTCCTTCTTAGAGCTTCCATGACAGAATTAATGCAGTCTCTGGGTATTCTCAGTAGTTTTGTGCTTGTTTTATTATTATTATTATTATTATTATTATTATTATTAAATCTGCCAATTTTACATTTGACTCCAGACTCTAGTGATGTGTCAGAAGTAGCTGTCTTAACATAAAAGTAAAAGCCTTCAGGAAGATGTGTTTGTGCAGCCTAAGGCTGGCTTCATAAGCCTCTGACACCTATCACAGCTTAGCTCAGTCTCAGCAACACTGGTAACAGTAACTAAGCACTCAGCCAGGGGAAATGGAAGGGATCCAGTCCCTGAAGAGTAAGCTAGAGCCTGCAGGCCGAGACCAGCATTCTGGCCTGAGCAAACAAAGTGTGTGTGTGTGTGCAGGTGTATGGGTGTTGGGGAAGGGGGATGTTTGGAGGTTTTTGTCAAATCGACACAGAGTAGAATCATTTGAGAAGGAACCTCAGCTAAGAAAATGTTCCCATCCGATTGGCCTGTAGGGTATTTCTTGACTAATGACTGATGTGGATGAGCCCCGCCCATGGTTGGTAATGCCACCCATGGACAAGTGGGGTAAGGTGTATGAGAAAGTAAACTGAGCAAACCAACAGGACCAACCCAGTGAGCAGCAGTCCTCCATGGTGTCTGCCTGAGCTCCTG
Organism: Mus musculus; assembly: GCF_000001635.26. Classification (NCBI taxonomy): domain Eukaryota; kingdom Metazoa; phylum Chordata; class Mammalia; order Rodentia; family Muridae; genus Mus; species Mus musculus. The sequence goes on from NC_000085.6 coordinate 4,237,656, forward strand.
CCTCTAGGCTCCTGCCCTGCTTCAGTTCTTGCCCTGACTTCCTTCAGTGGTGGACTGGAAGTATAAGATGAAACAAGGGCTGGAGAGATGGCTCAGTGGTTATGAGCACTGACTGCCCTTCCAGAGGTCCTGAGTTCAATTCCCAGCAACCCCATAGTAGCTCACAACCATCTGTAATGAGGATCTGGTGCCCTCTTCTGTTGTGTCTGAAGACTTTTTTTTTTTTTTTTTTTTTTTTGGGTTTTTCGAGACAGGGTTTCTCTGTATAGCCCTGGCTGTCCTGGACCTCTGGACCTCACTTTGTAGACCAGGCTGGCCTTGAACTCAGAAATCCGCCGGCCTCTGCCTCCTGAGTGCTGGGATTAAAGGCGTGCGCCACCACGCCCGGTAAATAAACCTCTAAATAAATCTTTAAAAAAAAAGATGAAACAAACCCTTTCCTCCTGTAGTTACTTTTGGTCACTGTTTTTATCATAGCAATAAAAATCAAACTAAGATAGACATGTATGGTCAGGCACTCATGATGTATGCAGAGTATGTCATGTGTATTGTGGTAGTACAATCAAAAGCTATCTAGGGGGCTGGAGAAATGGCTATGCAGGTTAAAAGTAGTTGTTGCTCTTACAGAGGAGCTGGCTTTGGTTCCTAGCACCCACACGGCATCTCACAAGCACTTGTAATCCTAGTGCCAGGGGATTTAACACCCTCTTCTTCTTCTTTTTAAAGATTTATTTATTTATTATATCTAAGTACACTGTAGCTGTCTTCAGACACTCCAGAAGAGGGTGCCAGATCTTGTTATGGATGGTTGTGAGCCACCATGTGGTTGCTGGGATTTGAACTCAGGACCTCTGGAAGAGCAGTCAGTGCTCTTAACCGTTGAGCCATCTCTCCAGCCCCTAACACCCTCTTCTTGCCTCTGCTGGCACCAGGCACACAAGTGCTACACATGGATACACAGAGATACAACATTAAAAAAAAAAAGCCAAAAGACATACTTATTTGTCTAGCACTGGTCTGTGTGCATTTTATCTCACAGCTACTCTAGACACAACTTTAACACTTCTTACACAGCAATTCTGAAAAGGTCACCGGAGCAGAGAAAGTGAGCTACATGACATGAGAGAGGCTTGATCCTAGAGTCCAGCTCCAAGCCTGTACTCTCTGTCATGTGTGATACAGCCAATTGGGCAAGCTGAGGCCAAGAAAGGGTTCTTGAGCCATGGCAATAGGAGTGAGTGCTTGAAGGTTTCTGGGTAGAAGAGACAAAAGTAAAAGAGTCATCCTAAAAAGTCTATCTGGCCAGGTATGAAAGAATGAAAGAAAGATTGTCACCCAGAATGGTGGCACACACCTTCAATCCCAGCATTCTAGAGACACAGGCGGACAGATCTCTGTGAGTTCAAGGCTGGCTTGGTCTACATAGCAAGCTACAGGATAGCCAGGGCTACATAGAGAGACCCTATCTCAAAAAAAAAAAAAAAAAAAAAGAGGGGGGCGGGCAGGGGAGAAAGACAGAGAGACAGACAGAGAGAGTGTTTGTCTTCGAGCAGGGGGGCAGTGTCCTAGGGAGAAAAACCAAATAGGAAGCTACTGAATGAATATTAGACATGGAGCGCTAAGACCTGGGATTGATGGGGACAAAGGAAGGGAAGGACAAAGACTTATGAAGGAAGTTGGGAACAGGAGGTGGCATCAGATTGGGCTTTTGAGTTTGTGTGATTGAAAGAACACTGATTTGCAAGCAGAAAAGCAGATATGGGAGGGGAACAGGCTCGGTTTTCCACATGGTTGCTCAGAGGTGATGACAGATATCCAGAGGGAAAACTTGGTTGGCAATGTAAACAGAGTTAGGTCCAGAAGCGAGGACAGGGGAGGAATGACATCCAGAGACAGAAGAGATTGGGCACAGAAGTGACCATTGACCCCAAGAGTATGGGTAAATCTTTTGAGAGAAAAGAGACAGGAAAAGGTGGGACAAGAAGACCAAAGACAGTACTTAGGAAAGTTCTGTTTAGAAGTTGAAAGAAGATCCAGCCAACCAAAGAGGAAGATCCTGGTATGGCAGGAAAACTGAGGTGCAGTGTTATGAGGCTGAGGAGGAGGAGGCTGGCTGCAGAGCTATTGGACAGGCGCTGTTAGGAGGAACAGAGGAGATGAATCCACATTCCACATCTATTTGGGCTTTCTCCATACCGTGACAATGATGGGGACCCCAGTAGCCCTGAGGGAGCACTGACTCCTTCAAACTGACTCAGGTGTGGCAGCATTCATCCTCCCTCAGACCATGATGCCAGCCAGGGCAAGCCTGAGAGGAGGGCTCACAGAGGCTGCCTAAGGACCAGACAGATGAGCCCACAGCAGGGTTCAAGTGATTATACACGATGTTCCAGGTCCCAAGTCCTTCTTGGGTCCATGTTTGGCTCTTTGTAACTTGATGGGAAAGGCAATGCTGCTCTAACTTTGAGGCTATCTCTGGCACCTCACTATGAGGTGCTAATGGCTTCTACTTTTGCTGCCTCTAGCCTTTTCTACACCCTGGTTTTCTCTCTGTGAAGCCTTGCCTAAGATGAGTTAAGGACCCCTCCCTGTTGCCTGTGGTGGCCTGTTTGTGTTTGTTGTGGTATGTCATGTTAGGACATACTATTGACCTCACTGCTAGAGAGGGTTTGATCTTTGCCCCCCCCCCCCGCCCCCAAAGGGTCAGTTCTACGGCTGACAACCTTCCCACGCCATGTTCACATCTGTTTTTGGTTTATTTCTCCAGGCTGTGAAATAATTTACAGTGTGAAGGCTGCTCCTAAGCTTTAGTGAAACTTAGGCTCTACCTAAATCACTCTGCTGTCAAGTTCAGAAGCAGACCCTTTCCTGTTTGCAAGCCTAGGCCTCCAGTGGCCAGCTTATTCAGTGCACCGAGGGACATAGTAGAGACAGTCATCATGCTGAGAGCGCTTGGCACTGTCCAACTTTTCTCCATGTGCTCCTAGGTCACCGGCCAGGACGCTACCGTTACAGTCCCACACGCTGAAGTGCAAACTTAACCAACTCCAAGGATACTAGTTTCACATCTTTCATTGAAATAATGAGTGTAGATGCATCCCTTTCATCCTCTGTCTAGAAACCTATCAGGCAGGTCCACTTGTGTGTGGAAAACACCTGTCTAACTAACACTTTTTGTAAGAGTAGAACATAAAGGCATAAAAGTGCCAAGAGTGGCAGGGCAGTCGTGGCACACGCCTTTAATCCCAGCACATGGGAGACAGAGGCAGGCAGATTTCTGAGTTCGAGTCCAACCTGGTCTACAGAGTGAGTTCTAGGACAACCAGGGCTATACAGAAACCCTGTCTCAAAAAACAACAACAACAACAACACCCCAAAAAACCAAAAACAAGTGCCAAGAGTGCAGTCTGAGCACTGACACCTGATGGCTCTAAAGCTGCACAAGTGCCACAGTTGCTCAGAACTAGCTGATTTGACTCAATGCTGATTTGACTCAATTCTAAGACATATAATAGAGGGAAAGATTTGCAGAAAAGTATGCATTTGAGCAAAAGTATGTACATATAAGGCTGAACGTGTAGCTCAGTAGTAAAATGTGTTTAGTATGTGTAAGGCCGTGGGTTTGATCCCAGCCCCCCTCCCCTGCCCCCACACACAATTTGCCTTATGATACAGTACCTCTAAAAAGGCATCCAAGAACTGTTTGCCATTAGGGCTGCCAAGATGGCTTGGTGGTAAAGACAGTTGCCAACAAGGTGGCTCAGTGGTAGAAACAGTTGCCACCAAGATGGCTCAGTGGTAAAGACAGTTGCCACCAAACCTGATTTGTCTCCTCATCCACAGCCAAAGGAGAGAACCGATGTCACAAACTGTTTCCGGCCTCCACACATGCACCATGGCAGTGCCCCACTGCCACTAAAAATGAATACATGTAATTAGAAGATACATTTATAATATTAGTTGCCTTTGACAGGAAGATAATTTGTGCCTTAGAAATTGGGAGTAAATCTGAGTACAGTGCCCGTGCCTTTAATCCCAGCAGTCAGGAGGCAGAGGCATGTGGCTTTCCGTGAGTTTAAAAGCAGCCTGATCTACTCAGTGAATTCAGGCCAGCTAGGGCTAAAACATGAGGCCCTGTCTCAGAAAAAGAGGAAAAAATAGAAAAAAATGTATTTGAGCAGTAACTTTGAATTATTTAATTAAATCACCTGTCAATCAAGTAAAAAAAAAAAACCTCATTACCAAATTCATGCCTATGTGTTTAAAGAATATTAAAAATAATAGAAATACCAAGCACCTATAATTCCGGCTCTTGGGAGCCTCAGCTATACTGTGAGCTCGAGGTCAGCATGGGCTCTTTGTGACCTAGTCACAAAACAACAGTGATGGTGATGATGGTGATGATGGTGGTGGTGGTGATGGTGGTGGTGGTGATGGTGGTGATGATGGTAGTGATGATGGTGGTGGTGGTGATGGTGGTGATGATGGTGATGGTGGTGGTGGTGATGGTGATTGATGATGGTGATGATGGTGATGGTGGTGGTGGTGGTGGTGGTAATGATGGTGATGGCAGTGGTGGTGGTGAAGATGGAGGAAGAGAAGGAGGAGGAAGCAGTGTCATGAGGTAAAAGGCCACTGTTCCATATACTGCAACATTTCTGTAGCTATGTCTGGACTCACAATGCTGCCCTCTCTGTGTTACAGTCACTGAGAGATAAGGGATTTCTACCTAGTCCTATCCTTTCAAAATGTTATTTCTAGCGGGCTTAGTTTCCCCTTTACCTGGTAATGCCCTAACAGTGGGACAAGGAGCAACTTGTCAAGACAACAGAGTCAGCAGAAGTTCAAATGATGGCTCTAAAATGAACACAGACACTTGCAGTTAGTTGGTTAACAAGCCCATATAGGGCTGAAGAGATGGCTCAGCAGCTAAGAGCACTGACACAACCATCTGCAATGGGATCTGATGCCCTCTTCTGGTGCATCTATGTTACTATGTGTACTCACATACATTAAACAAACAAACAAACGAAACAAGCACATATGGGACACCTGTAGGTGTGGTAGCGTGAGGAAGAAATAGCCCTGCTCTATCTCATAAAAATAAGCTCAGCTCCACTCTAATGTCCTGGACAGCCCCCTCTGCTATCCAGGAGCAGCAGACAGGCAGAAGCTCAGAACAGCCTGGCTCTGGGAGGATCTGAAGGAGTGTGAGGACATGCCATTCATTGCTGACTCGACAATCCCAATACTCCAACTAACCCTGAAGAATTGCTTCAACAAACAAAACAACATGTGCACAAGCTTATTCAGTGTGGTATTGTGTCAATGGCAGAATACTGAAAACAGCCTGCGACCCTGTCCACAGGGGGCTGCGCACTGTGACTTCATAGCTAGAGATGTGGAAGATTCCCTGGCTGATGTGCAGTGATTGATGTCCAAGACAAATTGTAAAATACATAGGAACCCACTTTGTTTTAGGAAAGAAAGGGAAGTAAACTATGTATTTGATAAATAAAAACATAAGGAAAGGGAAAGTAGACATGCCAGGTTAGCTGAGAGTGGAGGGAGATCCACAGATATCTCATACAGTTTGGTTCTTGAGCTATGAAACTATGTAAAAGATGTTCTAGTACATCTTTATATTTATATTTAACTTAGGACCCCCGAGTTCCAGAATTGCCAGGACTACACAGAGAAACCCTCCCTGTCTTGACAGCCCTCCTCCCAAAAGGTCACATGCTTTGAAAAAAAATGGAGAAAACCTTCTAGGGCTAGAGTGGTGGCTCAGGGGTAAGAGCACCGAGTGCTCTGCCAGAGATCCTAAGTTCAAATCCCAGCACCCACATAGTAGCTCACAATCATTTGTAATGAGATCTGATGCCCTCTTCTGGAGTGTCTGAAGACAGCTACAGTGTACTCATACACATTAAATAAATAAATCTTTTAAAGAAAGAGAGAGAAAGAGGGGGGGGGGAGGAAGGAAGGAAGGAAGGAAGGAAGGAAGGAAGGAAGGAAGGAAGGAAGGAAGGAAGGAAGGAAGGAAACCTTCCAAGGTGGGATTTGGAGTTAGATATGTGAGTAATGTGAATTTTAAAAAATCATCTTTACTGAGATATAATTTATCTGCAACATTACCCGGTTTTTGTTTGTTTGTTTGTTTGTTTTGCTTTGCTTTTGGCAGTATTGTAATCAAGCCCAGGGTCTTGTTCAAACTAGGCAACTGGGATCAGATACACACCCAGCCCCCAAAATTGATTTTAAGTGTACATCTCTGACAAATGTATAAACTACCTTAACCACCAATACCATGATAATCTAGAACGTTCCATCAGCCCAGAAATCTTCTTCCTCTTCTTTGTATGTATTCCCTCGTCACACACAATTTGGTTTCTGTAACCAGAGATATATGTTGTCTTTCCTAGAATTTCTCAGAAACACCACCATGAGCCTGCTTGCTTTCTACTTCACCTGTAAGAGGGCTCACACGATGGCTGAGCAGGTGGAGGTGCGAGCCCAGAAAGCTCAATTCTCTTCCTGTAACCCACACAGATGTCTCAGAGGAATGACTCAGCACACAGAGGTGTACTCTGACCTACACATGGACGTCCCACCCCTTTAGCCTGACTTTTTGTGGGGTTTTCTTTCTTCTACCCTTCCCCAGCTCTCCTTTTTATTTTACCCTTTCAACACCATAGCACAAGGTAGGAGAGAAAAAAGGGTAGAAAGGAAAGGGTTATAGTTATTGTCAGGCTACCTCCTGCTGATTAGGGGGTGTCAAGTTCTTTGGAGCAAGTTTGATCTTCACAGTCACGAGATGGAATTCTTTTTTGTTTCTTTTTTGCACACAAACAACACAACGAGTGACAGCAAACAATGTTCAGCCTCTTGGGGCCACCCTCTGAAAAGTCTCCATAATTCCAAATGTCACACTATCGAGGGAACTGTCTGCGGCTGTCGGGATCACACCCCTGCTAGAGCATGAGGCAAATCATAGTCAGCTGCTGCAGACAGTCTGAAGCAGCCCCAGATTCCACACCTGGCATCAGGATGAAAACATATTCTTATAATACTTCTGGGTTTTTCAAAGAAACCAAAACCCCAAAACTGTGACCCCACTCCCCAAACAAAACTTTTTTTTTTCAAACAAAACATTTTTAAAGATTAAAATGAGTAATCCCTACGAGGTCCAGCCACACCGTTGTGCGTCAGGCATTCTGTCACTGTGAGTTGGGGACCAGTGAGAGCAGAGCAGGGTTACAGGCTCAGGCCACACTGCCCCTCCCTGATAGCAGCTAGGGAGTGGATGTGAGTAACGCAGCGATGGCTCAGGAGTGAGATCTGGAGATAGAAGGAGGGGCTTGAACTTCACCAACCAGTTAGCCAGAGAAGAGTAAGGCTTTTGTTACCCAGGCCTAGTCAGGAATGAAGGAATAGCTGATGACTGTCCCACGGCCACAGGCCATAGGCCTGGGGCAGAGGCAGGTCACAAATGAGTCAAGCTGAACTCATTTATTTTTTATGACTGAGTAATATTCCATCATGTGAGGAAGCCCAGATGCATTAGCCATTTGTCAGCTGGTGGACACTTTCAATTACTTCTGGTTTTGAATCCTGCTGAATAACGCTGTTATAAACACTCATGGACAAGTCTTTGTATAATGTTTTCTATTTTCTCTTGAGTAAATGCCAAAAAATCATATTACTGGGTTGTATATCATATGTGTATTCAATTTTATTTATTTTTAAAGACTTACTTTATTTCATGTGTATGAATGTTTTGTCTGAATGTACATCTGTGTACTGTGTGTGTGCCTGCTGCCCATGGAAGCCAGAAGAGGGCATCAGATCCCTTGGAACTGAAGTTATAGAGGACTGTGAGCTGTCATGCCAACCAGGTCTAGAAGAGAAGCCAGTGCTCCTAACCACTGAGATATCTCTCCATCCCATGTATATTAAATTTTAGAATAATGAGTAAATTCACCTCCCAAAATGAGTCTACCATTTTACATTCTCACCAACATATAGGACAGTTTTAGGGGATGTGGCCCAAATGCTGCTGCATTGGCACCTCGTATGCGTGAAGTCAGAGCTCCATCCCCAGAACTGAAGAGTGGCGGTGGTTTAAGAGCCTTATATCCACACCAACAAATAGTGGTGCTGGTCTTTTAAGTTTCCATCATTTTTCTTAAAATGTCTGTGTGGGCAAATGCCCAGATGGGCAGATGGCTTAGCAGTTAAGAAAGCTTACTGTCAAGCCAGACGTGGTGGCGCACGCCTTTAATCCCAGCACTCGGGAGGCAGAGGCAGGCAGATTTCTGAGTTCGAGGCCAGCCTGGTCTACAAAGTGAGTTCCAGGACAGCCAAGGCTACACAGAGAAACCCTGTCTCAAAAACCAAAAAAAAAAAAAAGAAAGAAAGAAAAGAAAAAAGAAAGCTCACTGTCCTGTTAGAGGGCAGGGAAGATGTGTACGTGTGCAGGTGTGTAGCCAGAGGGCAAGGCATGACATCTATGTGTACAGGTGTGTAGCCAGAGGGCCAGGCAGATGTGTATATGTGCAAGTCTGCAGTCAGAGGACAACTTTGTGAAACTGATTCTCCTTCTACCTTTATGTGGGTTTGGGGGATTGAACTTAGGTTGTCAGACTTGGCAACAAGGGTTTGTCCTCTCTGAGCCATCTCAGCGGTCCATGTGGAGGGATGGCTCAGTGGTTTGGAACACCAACTTCACACAGATACACATGCAGGCAAAACACTAACTCATGTAGAAGAATTTTAAAAAGATTTTAATTATGATGGGACTGGAGAGATGGCTCAGAGGTTAAGGCTCTGCTCTTCCAGAGGTCCTGAGTTCGATTCCCAGCAACCATATAGTGGCTCACAACCATCTGTAAAGGGATCTAATGCTCTCTTTTGGCATGCTGGCATACATGCAGGCAGAATGCTGTATACGTAATTTACAAATCTTTTTTAAAAATATTTTAATTATGTGTGTGTGGCAAGGGTTATTGTATGTGCACATGAGCACAGGTGTCAGGAGAGACTAATTCCTCTGATGCTGGAGTTACAGGTGGTTGTAAGCTATCTGATGTGTGTGTTGGGAATTCAACTTGGGGCCTACAGAAAAGCAGTACATGATCTTAACCAGGGGACCATATCTTTAACATGATTCAACAACATTCCAATCACTCCATAGAGAAACTGTGCAGCTACCGACAGTCAGTTCCAAGCCCCCTTGGCAACAGCCAACATACTTTTAGTCTCTATGGATTTGCCTATTCTGAACATCTCACACACAGATAGAATCATGCAGGACTGGGGAGATGGTCCAGTAGTTAAGAACACATGCTGCTCTTGTAGAGGTTCTGGGTTCAATTCCAGTACCCACATGGCAGCCTATAACCTTCTGTAGCTTCAGTTCCAGGGGATATGATGCCCTCTCTCTGACCTCCAGGACACCAGGATCACACATGCTCCATATATACATGCAGGCAAAACACTCATACACATAAAAGAAAAAGAACTAAATCTTAAAAAGAAATCCAGGGGATATGATGCCTCTTATGGCTTTTGTGGGTACTGCATGCATGTACTGCAGAGATACCTGCAGGCAAAATACTCAGACACTGAATAAATATGACATGAAAATAAATAAGTAGAATTATGCAATATGTGGGCTCTTCTTTTTAAAGGCATGGGTAACCAAGCTGGGCCTGTTCATATTCGTTTTTGTTTTTTGTTGTTGATGTTGTTTTTCTTTTCTTTTTTCTTTTTTTTAGATTTTATTTATTTATATGTAAGTACACTGTAGCTGTCTTCAGACACTCCAGAAGAGGGAGTCAGATCTCGGATGGTTGTGAGCCACCATGTGGTTGCTGGGATTTGAACTGCGGACCTTCGGAAGAGCAGTCGGGTGCTCTTACCCACTGAGCCATCTCACCAGCCCGTTTTTGGTTTTTCGAGATAGGGTTTCTCTGTGTAGCCCTGGCTGTCCTGGAACTCACTCTGTAGACCAGGCTGGCCTCGAACTCTGCCTGCCTCTGCCTCCCGAGTGCTGGGATTAAAGGTATGTGCCACCACCGCCTGGCAAATATTAAAAATTTTAAGGAAACACTGTATTTTTATTTTTTGTTCATGAATGTCTTACCTGAACATGTGTGTGTATACATGCATCAGTGTGTCTATGTGTCTGTGTGCCTGTGTAAGTGCCTACAGAACCAACAGAGGGTGCCGGATCTCCTGGAGCTGCTTGTAAGCCACCCAACATGAGTACTAATACAAACTCTGGTCCTCTGAAAGAACAATTCATGCTCTTAAACAGCAGAGCCATCTCTCTAGTCTCCCCTCCTTCATCTTTTTACAACTTGATTTTAGGCTGTATTAGACAGGCTTGGTGTAGCTTTGTTCTACCAAAGGGTTTAAAAAAGAGCTGACCTCTGAAAAGAGCAAGACAGTGAGTCCAGATCTTCCAGCCCATGTTGTCTCTGTCACTGTAGTACAGATCAGGCAGAAAGAGGAGGCAAGCAAATACACAGGTTGAAGTGGCTTGTGCTGGGCCAGATTTGGGCAGCCTCTAGTTTGCCTTCCCAGCTTCTAGGTCATGGTCTCTATTCCTACAGCATAGCTTCACTGAGGTCTAATGTCAACCAGAATATTAGTGAGGTGTTTTCATCCTGATTAACCCACAATGCAAATCCTCATAGGACCATGGGATCTTTTGTATCTCCACTTCACTCCCAGCCTCCCAGCAATAGTGAATCTCTGTCACCTTCACAAAGTCACCCTGCACTTGCATAGCCAGCCTCAGCTAAGGCTCCATAGAGAAGCCACACACAGACTTGGGCACTCTGCATGGCTGTCTTTCTTGCAGCTTGCCTTTGAATTTCCCCATGCTTTGGTGGCCCTCCACTATGAGCTCTGCCTTCCAGTGCAGCAGAACTCCTGTGCTCTGCCTCAGTGTCAGCTCTGTGCTCTGCCAAGCAAGGGGAGGAGCCTGTTATCTGGGGTTAACCTCAAATATTTTCCTTCCCTTAGGGATCATTTCTACTTATTTGTAAAAGCCAATAATAGTGGCCATATATACTTTACCCAATTTTAGAGCCATTTACAATGGAAGGGCTCTGCTATTGTCTGAATCAGCAGTCCTAAAAATCAATATCTTTTCCCATTTACCATCCATCATAAAAGCCTAGAAGTGGGCTGGTGAGATGGCTCAGTACGCAAGAGCACCTGACTGCTCTTCTGAAGGTCTGAAGTTCAAATTCCAGCAACCACATGGTGGCTCACAACCATCTGTAATGAGATCTGACTCCCTCTTCTGGAGTGTCTGAAGACAGCTACATTGTAACTACATATAATAAAAATAAATAAATCTTAAAAAAAAAAAAGCCTAGAAGCAACACAACTCTGTAGCAATCAGCATATCTGGAGTTGCTCTAGGTTTCTGAAAACAGCTTTCCCTGCTTAAAAAAAACCTAAGGATCGTTGGATAAATGGCTTATTTTCATCAGGGTGATACAAGGTGTACCTGGAACACTGTACTGAGACGGAAGCAACAACGTGCTCAGAGACCTAGGGTCAGCTAGCTGTCGGAGCTATTACTGCCCAAATACAGGATCATCTGAGTACCAGAAAGAATGATGTGGGGCTGGAGAGTGGCTCAGTGGGTACTGCTCCTGCAGGAGGTCCAGGTTCCTAGCACCTACATCCCCCAAAGATCACAGCTTCCTATAAGTCCAGTTCCAGGGGATCCAATACCCTCTTCTGGCCTCAGTGAGCACCCACACATACATGGTGCACATATATACATGCAGGGACATACACACATAAAATAAATAAGTCCTCAAAAACAATGATGTAACACATTGAATATGCAGGGATAAATGTGACAAGAAAAAAACCTTTTTACTGGAAAATAATAGCTTACTAAATAAATCAAACGCATAATATAGAAATATTACACAATTTTACAAGTACAGTAAAATAAATAATTTAAGTAAGATTATTACCTGATGCTAAAACTGGTGGTTGAGGATTTAGGGGTGCAGTTTACTTGCCTAGCACACAGGAACCCTTTAATTACTGCCCCCCCAAAGTAAATAAAAATAAAACCAATGGTTGATAGATTACTGGGGAACAGGATGTCCACCTGGCTTCAACTTATCACTTGGTAAGAAACAACAGAAGGGCCAAGTTTTTGATAGAGGAGATGGTCCAGATAGTGCTATCGTGTCCTGTTTGTTTACTGTGACGCGGTCGATAGTCTAGACTTTCCTTGTTATTTCTTGGTTGGTATGGAAAACAGTTTGGCAGCTCCTCACAAAGTTGCACAGAATGATCTAGGAATTCCACTTAGGTGTGCACCAGACTAACTGAAGGCAGGGACTCAAGTAGGCATGAGACAATGTCCACAATCGCATTACTCACAACAAAAGCTAAGAGTCCAAATGCCTAAAACCATGAGAATGGATGAATAAACTGTATATACACGTAAAAAGGACTACCATTACCTTAATAAGGAGCAAAACTCTGGATTATGGTATTACTTGGCTAAAACCTGAACACATTATGCTAAGTGAATTAAACCAGACACAAAAGCCCAAATAAGGTAAGATTCCATTTACAGCAGTACTTAGAGAGGCAAATTCACAGAAAGCATACTGTACCATAGGCAAGGTTCTGTGTGTGATAATGAAAAGTTCCTAGGCACGCAAAGTGCTGAGGGCTGTATAACATTACAAATGTACTTTGTGTGTGCAACGCTGGGGACTGAATCTAGGATCTCACTCATACATGACTGGCAAGTGCTCTGCCACTGAGCTACAGCTGCAGCCTGTGAAAATGGCTGATGCTACAATTATATATTTGTTAAACATTTTATTAATTAAAAATTTTTTGCTTTAATTCCAGCACTTGGGAGGCAGAGGCAGGCAGATTTCTTAGTTCAAGGCCAGCCTGGTCTACAGAGTGAATCCCAGGACAGCCAGGGCTACACAGAGAAATCCTGCCTTGAAAAAACAAACAAACAAACAAACAAACAAATTGATGTGTTGTTGAGACAGGGTTTCTCTGTGTAGCCCTGGCTGTCCTGGAGCTCACTCTGTAGACCAGGCTGGCCTCGAACTCAGAAATCTGCCTGCCTCTGCCTCCCAAGTGCTGGGATTAAAGGCATGCACCACCTACTTGGTTTATACTTCAAAGTTTTATTTATGTATTTTATGTGTATGGATATTTTGTCTGCATGTATGTTTGTGCACCACATGCATGTCTGGTGCCTACAGAAGTCAGAAGAAGGCATCAGATGCCCTGAGACTGGAGCTAAGGAGGGTTGTGAGCCACCACGTTGATGCTGGGAATCTAAGCGAGGTCCTCTGAAACTTTTAACTACTCTTAACCACTGAGGCACTGCTTCAGCCCCCAAACAATTATGTACTTTGGTTTTTTTTGTTGTTGTTGTTGATGATGATTTTTCGAGACAGGCTCTCTTATCAGAACACTGGCTGTCCTGGAACCTGCTATGTTGACCAGGCTGGCCTTGAACTTACAGAGATTCACCTGCCTCTGCCTCTCAAGTTCTGAGATTAAAGGCATACTCCACCATGCTTGGCCCATTTATACATTTTAAAATGACTAAAGTAAATTATAGTAGTGCATACTTTGAATCTCAACACTCAGAAGGCTGAATCAGGAAGAGTTTAAGGCCAACCTAAACTATATAGCAAAGACCTATTTTACAAAAAGGGATAAAATAGTAAATCTTATGTTATGCATATTTTTACCAACATTATTTTTAAAATACTATTTATTTAATGTATGAGTATACTGTAGCTGTCTTCAGATAAACCAGAAGAGGGCATTAGATCCCATTACAGATGGTTGTGAGCCACCATGTGATAGCTGGGAATTGAACTTAGAACCTCTGGAAGAGCAGTCAGTGCTCTTAACCACTGAGCCATCTCTCCAGCCCGTTTTATTTATTTTTACATTAATTTCTTACATTTATTTATGGCCAGGTAGTGATACACACCTTTAATTCAAGTGCATGGGAGGCAGAAGCAGGTGGATATCTGATTTCCAGGACAGCCAGGGTTTTACACACACACACACACACACACACACACAGCAACACACAAACAAACAAAAACCATTTATTTATTTATCTCAGGGAAGGGAAGCCCACTTGTGCCACAGACAGCATGTGGAAGTCAGACAGCAATCTGAGGGAGTCGGTTCTTCCCTTCCGCTTTCCACTATGTGGGTTCCAAGAATAAAACTCAGAGAGCCAGGACTGGTGGTGTGTTTACATGTTAAGCTATCCTGTCAGCTCCATTTTTAATTTGTTAGTATAGTTTCGGTTGTTGTTCTTTCTTTCTTTTTTAAATATTTATTGATTTTATGTAGATGAGTACACTGTAGCTGTCTTCAGACACAGTAGAAGAAGAGGGCATTGGATCCCATTACAGATGGTTGTGAGCCACCGTGTGGTTGCTGGGAATTGAATTCAAGACCTTGGGAAGAGTAGCCAGTGCTCTTAACTGCTGAGCCATCTCTCCAGCCCCCTGTTCTTTCAAACAGGGTCTTGCCATGTAGCTTTGGCTGATCTGGAACTCACAGAGATCTGCCTGGCTTTGCCTCTTGAGTGCTGGGATTAAAGGAACAGGCTACCTTGCCTGGCCCTACTTTTTTTTGGGGGGGGGAAGGGCTTTTTTGTTTTGGTTTGGTTTGGTTTTTTGGTGTGTTTTTGTTTGTTTGTTTGTTTGTTTGTTTGTTTTTTGAGACAGGATTTCTCTGTGTAGACCAGGCTGCCCCCAAAGGCATGCGCCTCCACTCCCCGGCCTGGCCCTACTTTTAAGTTTGTGAAAGACTTATTTGTTTTTATTTTACTTGTATGAAATGCCTTGACCATGTGCTTGATGTGCTAATACTTTGTTTTGTGGATATGTATGATATGTCTGTGTGCTAGTGTGGATCCACACATGCCACACAGCATGCAGGTGGTGGCTAGAGAACAGTCTTGGGTGTTGGTCCTTGCCTTCTACCTTCTCTGAGGCAGGATAGCTCTTCTTTACTGAGCATGCACCAGTCTTCCAGAGGTCCCCTTGTTTTCTCCTCTCCCCCACAGCAGCACTGGGGTTACACGTACCTATGCTATTGTGCCTGAGTTTACACAGATTCTAGGGATCTGGGTCATCAGGGTTGCATGGCAAACATCTTCTACACTTAGCCTTCTCCTCATTCCTGCAAACATTTCTTAGGTATAAAGGTAAGGTTAGAAGGGTCCTGTCTAGGCAGAGTGAGCAACAACAATGAGCACAAAGAGCTGAAAGCTTTTCAAAGGAACAGCCATTGTGAGGGCCCACACCTTTAATCACAGTACTCATGAGGCAGAGGCAGGCAGATCTGAGCTGAAGACCAGTCAGGTCTACAGAGTGAGTTCTATGACAGTTAAGACTATGCAGAGAAACTCTGTCTTAAACAAACAAACAAACAAAAAATAAAAGAAAGAAGGAAGGAAGGAAGGAAGGGAGGGAGGGAGGGAGGGAGGGAGGGAGGAAGGGAGGGAAGGAGGGAGGAAGGAAGATAGAAAAGAGAAGAAAAGGAGACAGACAGAGAGACACAAGGCTAGGATTCCTGCAAGACAAAGCTATAAAGGCAGGCTGGTGCCAGTGTGAAAATGGCCCCGAGTCATGAAGGAATCAAAAGTCAGCACTGCACTGGCCGGGCCACAGAAAGCCGCACTGCAGGCACTGGGCATGGAATAACATGGAAATAATGTAATGCTTCCAAGAGATGAGCCTAGTCTCTGGGCTGATGGAATGACATGACCTGTTGTTAGCCTAGAAACAGCAGTGAAGCCCTAGGAACCATGAAGGCATGGTGACAGGGACTAAGGCAAGGACATAGGATCAAAAGGGAGATTTTTGAAGAAAGACCATCACAATCTGGTAATTATGCGTGGAAAGTTGGTTGTCAAAGTAGAAAATAGGCAGGAAATTCTGACTGAATTGGAAAGAGAGAGCTGCTTTCTGGAATCCAGCTAAGGACCGTGGCCTCTCCAGTCCCTTAGTGATAATAGGTAGGGAAGGCTACTGGACTTGACACCATCATTTAAGTCTCTGATCTATACCCTAAAAATAGGACCTTCAGATTGGAAAGTGAAGCTATCTCACAAGAATCTGCTGCTGAGGCCAAATGAGATCTCATGTAAGTGGCAGTGCTTTGCAATAGCGAGGACCATTATGCTCTTGAAGCCTGCTGGCACAGGCCTCTAATTGCAGACGTGGAATGATCAGGACTTCTTACCCCCAGGCCTGAACTTAGTAGGCTTCATATGACAGCTAGCTGCAAAAGAATCTCACACACTGTACAAGCACTTACCTGCAGTCTGTGGAGAAGAAGCAAGTGAAGGGCAACAGCAGGGCTCCAGGTACAAACAAGGGTCATCAGGAGATAAGATGCCTCCTTGGTTTGTTTCCAATAAAGGACGCACTTGTCCCCTGAAGCTCTGAACCATCCCATATCTAGGGACAGAAAAGGCAAGTGGCTGTGTACTCTCCCTCTTGTGCGCCATCTCCACGGTCTCCCTGGTTTGAAGGTGACTTTTCACCCACCTCAAGCCAGAGGACTGGAAAATTCAGACCTTTGTAAAGAGGCCCTGTCCTCCTTGCAGTCTTGTCTATTTGTGCCTCGCTTAAGACACACCACCGCCTTGCGTCCCTGTCTCTGAAGTCTGACTGCTGGGTTAGGAGAAAAGCAGGGCCCCCACACCACCTGGAGATGACGCTGCTGGTGCTCATGCTCTTGCAGCAGCCTGGTGCCTACCTGGTGTGGTAGACAGAGCTTCCTGCTGCCAGGGGGTTACAGTCAGGAGGCAAATGGTTATGGGGAAAGGGTTGAAATGAAGGGGTGTCCTCCTTGTTCTTTAAGGTTGCCTCATGGTCTAGGTTTCGATCCTCCCATCGTAGCTCTTCCCTGAAGCTCCAGGAAAGGAGGTCCATAGACCTTTCTACACTTTTAAGAGACTATTAGCTTGTTTTCTCAGTGGGCTGGTAGTGTATAGAATATCCCAGCAATCTGGCTCTTGCCCCATAATCACCTGCCTGATCATGTCCTTCCTCCTATAGGAATGTATGAAAGCCGAGGGTCATTAAGTACCCAGCCTGGTTCCTCTTTACAGGGAAATAACTCATTGTATGCCAACCATACATTAGGCAGAGAATAAAGCAATCACCAGAACCGTCTTCTAAGACCATGTTGTAAGGGCGCAGACAGGTCTCTTCTATGGTCACAAGCTGAGAGGGGTCCTCAGAATTCCTTCCCCCTAATTTTTGACCTATATGTTTTATGCTTCCTAATACATTTCATTAGGAAACCCACGGGAAGCACCCTCATTTTCTAGGCATATTGAGAGTTGGGAGTGGTCTCTCCTGCACTGGAATCTCCAGAGCACAGTGACCTAGACCTCGAATGCTACATGAATTTTTACTTAAGTGTTTGGACTCATGATCACGTCTCTGTCAGATACTATGTTTTCTGGGAGCAAAGGCTGTATTATATACATCATCACATTCCTCAGAGTACCCACACAGTACCACATACATAATAGGTGTTTAAAGTGCTGGGGTGGGGGTAGGGGGAGGTTTAGGAGAGATAGCTCAGTGGCTTAGAGTACTTGTTACTCTTGCAAAGGGCCCAGGTTTTATTCTCAGCACCCATATGGAAGCTCAAAAGCATTTGTAATGTCAGTTCCAGGAGGATCTGATGCCCTCTTCTAACCTTCATACCAGGCATGTACATGATGCACATACATACATACATACATACATACATACATGCATGCAACCATGCATATACATATACACAAAGTAAAAAAAATTAAAAATCTACAAACAAATGTTTTATGGCATAGCATCCACATCAAAAATGTTTGTTAGCTGAATCGAGGCGTCTTTGTGACGATATGGAATACTCAGATTAGAATATAAAGAACATTTGGGGCCTGAGAGATGATTTAGCAGTCCAGGGCCACTCTTGCAGAAGATCTAGGTTGCGTTCCCAGCATCTACATGGCAGCGCACACTGTCTGTTAACTCCAATTCTAGGGGCTCTGACGCCCTCTTCTGTCCCTTGTGGGCACTGCATGAATGTTATGTACAGACATCTACAGGCCAAACACCCATACACATCAAATAAAAAAATGAATATTTCGAAAATGTTTTGTAATGGCTGGAGAGATGGCTCAGTGGCTAAGAGCACCGACTGCTCTTCCAGAGGAACTGAGTTCAATTCCCAGCAACCACATGGTAGCTCACAACCATCTGTAATGGGATCTGCTGCCCTCTTCTGGCATGCAAGTGAACACGCAGATGGAGCACTCACAAATTAAATAAAATTAAAAAAAATATTTTAAGTATATTCAGTGACTTTCATATAACAAGTAAGTACTCACATCCTCTAGGAATCCTAAGGGAGGAAAAGCACCTTTCCCGCCCTCTGACGCTGGACCCTGAATCCCCCTCATGCTGTGCCAGGAAGTGCACCGCACAGGCCTTCGGCACTGAACCCTGCCTGCAGGAGTACACTCAAGCTCCCTCTTCACTATCCTGCCTGAGAAGAATGGATATGCCCTGAAATTAGGACTATTCTAAGAAGCACTAGTCTTAGAATAGTGCTTACTGAATGCAGGCATTGAACTAAAAATGTAATGTTATCTCATTTAATCATTAAAAACCTGAGGTGGGCAGTGATGGTGCAGGACTTTAATCCTAGCTCTTGGGAGGCAGAGGCAGAGGTGGGGGTGGGTGGAAGGGGATCTCTGTGAGTTTGAGGACAGCCTGGTCCACAGAGTGAGTTCCAGGACAGTCAAGGGCTACACAGAGAAACCCTGTCTTGAAAAACAAAAAACAAAACAAACAAAACACAACCTGAGGTGGGGGCCTAGTTCAGCACTTAAGAGCACTTGTTACTGCAGAGACTCGGTTTGATTCCCAGCACCCACATGGGGGGCTCATTACCATCACTGACTCCAGTTCCACAGGATCTGACATCATTTCTGATCTCCATTAGCACCAGGTCCTCACATGGTGCACATACATACAGACAGACAAAACACTCATGCACATAAACCTATACCCAAATCACACACCTAGGTCGACTAGATCTCATCCCAAGCTGAGAGTCTTGCTTAAATCATCTCATTCCCCACCCTCCACTCCCTTTTATTTCTTTGCACTTGGGGAGAGGCAGCAACTATAGTTGTAGGTTAAATTGCATGGCTAGAAAACATCTTGAGGATTTTTTGATTTGAATGCCATTTTATTTTGTTTTGTTTTGTTTTTTGAGGCTGGCCTGGACTCGATGTGTGTGTGTGTCGGGCTGATCTTGAACTCAGAGAGATCAATTTCTTCTTAAGATGTGCACCACCACAGCTCAAGTACCTTCCTTATTTTACAGAGACTGAAACTTCTGTTAAATGAAATAAAGGAATTTGTCTCCTATTCCAGCGCAAACCCAATTGTACTGGGCGGAACAAGGACGAATACTGAAACTGGGGATCAGCCTGCGGTTCGGACTTCTTTGGAGACATCTAGCACGGGTCTCCTCCCAGGCAGGATTCTACTTCCACGTTCACTCAACTTGACCCACCATCCCCGCCCACTGTCTGCTCGTTCCCGAGGAGTACCTGTGTGTGTGCCGCGTAGGCCCTCCTCTGGAGGGTGACAAGATTTAGAAATTGGCTCAAGGCGAGAGGCACCTTACAGGTCAGAAAGCCAAACTCTGGTCTCGCCGAACTCCTCAGGACGCCGAGGCCCCGGGAGCGCGTGGACTCCAGGACACCCAGGAGAATTTGGCAGTGCTGGTCCCGGGTAGCAGGGTAAGTTCCCCACTTTGTCCCTGTAATTGTCTGCAAACCCGGTCCTACCTCCTTTGTATCTGAGGGAGCAATATTCTAACAAACCGCTCAGAGTAACTGTCCGGATTACTCGGGGTCGAGGTTCCTATGGAAACGAGAGGACGTTCTTTGCGCCTGTGCAGTTGCGCTAGGCACACTGGGAAATGTAGTTTCCAATTTGCCACTAATAGGCCTGAGGAATGGACACAAGATGGCGCCCGAGCGTCGCGGTTGATTCTAACGAGCCGGAGTCTCTGCCGACGCTGTAGCTGCGGCCTGAGGAGAGGCCGCCCAGGCCTGAAAGGTCATACTCTTGGATGCCCTGCCTCTGAGGCGTCTACGGTGCGGAGTAGGGGCGGAAACGCGAGCTATGAGGAGGGGTTGATTTTGCTATGTTTTTAAACAGCCTAAAGAGGTGTTACCCTGACTCCGGGCGCAGAGTGACCACTAGTGATCCCGTGTCGGCACAAGAAGACTTTGAAGGTGGGACCTAGCCCAGGATGGGGGTAGCCTGAGAGATATGAGCTCCTCATTACCCCAAGTGTTCAAATCGGGGCTACGGTATCAGGGGAGAATTGAATGGGGCCCCTGAGCGCTGGGATGTCTGACTCTGTAGGAGTTGGGTGTTTGCAGGCGGTTTTCCACCCAGAGCCCTGCTTCAGCACCAGTGTGAAGTCAGTGAATTGACCTCTGAGAAACAGCCGTCCTTGTGTCCAGAGTTAGGCTCCTGGATTGAAAAATCTAGAAACCAGAGTCTGATTCAGGCTCTATTAGATATGTGGTAGTTTCTGTTGCGTCTCAGTTTCTAAACACTGGTACTTACAAGGCCTGCCCTTTGCCCCTCTGAGAGCGTTGTCAAGTGATTTGGGTGTGTAGATTGGATGGCTCTTTAAGGAGATAGACACTCCCACTTACACTTACTGTAAAAAGGAGCATGAAATTAAAAATGTATATAGTTTTTGCTTTAGCAATTTTAGAAATATGACCTACAGATTTAATAGCAAACGAAATATTTAAGTAAACAAAAATACAGGCAGAAGTGTTTAGTGAGATGATGCTTGGAA
Source organism: Mus musculus (assembly GCF_000001635.26). Classification (NCBI taxonomy): domain Eukaryota; kingdom Metazoa; phylum Chordata; class Mammalia; order Rodentia; family Muridae; genus Mus; species Mus musculus. The sequence continues at coordinate 4,258,611 of NC_000085.6, forward strand.
TGGGGTTTTAAAATGTAGACCGACTGTTTATCATAAACGTCACTTATAGCTCACCAAGTGACGCATGCCTTTGATCACAGCGCTGGGGAGGCAGAGGCAGGCAGAGCTGAGCTTCAGGCCCACTGGCCTACAGAGTGGGTTCCAGGATAGCCAGAGTTACAGAAAGAAACCTTGTCTCAAAAAATAAAATAATTTAATAAAAGGTCACTTAAAATACAAAATAGAGCTGGGCAATGGTGGCCCATGCCTTTAATCCCAGCACTTGGGAGGCAGAGGCAGAGGCAGGCAGATTTCTGAGTTCGAGGCCAGCCTGGTTTACAGAGTGAGTTCCAGGACAGCCAGGGCTACACAGAGAAACCCTGTCTCGAAAAAAGCCAAACCCGGGCTGGTGAGATGGTTCAGTGGGTAAGAGCACCCGACTGCTCTTCTGAAGGTCAGGAGTTCAAATCCCAGTAACCACATGGTGGCTCACAACCATCCATAACGAGATCTGACTCCCTCTTCTGGAGTGTCTGAGGGCAGCTACATACAGTGTATATATAATAAGTAAATCTTTAAAAATAAAAAAAAAAATTAAGAAAAAGAAACCAAACCAAAGTCTATAAAATTGAATATTTATGCTTATTTAGTGTGTGTGATGCTTGATGTTGAACTCAGGGCCTTGAATATGCTAGGCAAACTCTTTTTTTTTTTTTTTTAAGACTTATTTATTTATTATATGTAAGTACACTGTAGCTGTCCTCAGACACTCCAGAAGAGGGCATCAGATTTTGTTACGGATGGTTGTAAGCCACCATGTGATTGCTGGGATTTGCACTCGGGACCTTCGAAAGAACAGTCGGCGCTCTTAACCACTGAGCCATCTCGCCAGCCCAGCTAGGCAAACTCTTTACCTGGGTTGGTTGGTTGTTTTGTTTGTTTGTTTGTTTATTTGGTTTTTCAAGACAGGGTTCTGTGTAGCCCTGGTTGTCCTGGAACTCACTCTATAGACCAGGCTGGCCTCGAACTCAGAAATCTGCCTGCCTCTGCCTCCCAAGTGCTGGGATCAAAGGCGTGCACTACTACTGTTCGGCGGCTACCTGGGTATTTTTAAAAATTGGGGCATATCTTTATGTGAAAGTGATATGAAACTCATGGTTTGAAGTTATTTTAAAGTTTTCTGTAGAGTGTTAATATGCTGTTGTCTAGGGCCAGTGAGAGGACTCAGTGGGTAAAGACACCTGCCACCAAGCCTGAGTTTGATCCCTGGCACCTACATGTTGGAAGGGGAGAACCGACCCCCTCCAGTTGTTCTCTTGGCCTCCACATACAAGCTGTGGCATCTGTGTATACACACACACACACAGAGTATAAAATTATAATTAAAATGTAAATGCTATCACCTGTATTTCAGAAGAACACACACACTAGTGTATTTGATTTCATAACCATGAAGCATCTTTGGGGAGTCCTAGTAGCTAGGATAGCCGTTGCCTGTGAAGACAGACATGAGGCTCTAAAGGGTAGGACAGAGACCTAATTCTCGTTTCATGTTAAGGTCTCCAGCGATATGTTTGAGCTTGGTACATCTTAGTTATTTGCAAATGCTTTCCTTTCCAGTCTTTGTTTTCTCCAGGGCTGACCCCTTATTTCTTAGGGTCCTTGTGGATAGGGGCTGCAGAGAGCGGAGGAGTTCATGACTGCAGCCCTGCTTCTTAAGTTGAGGGAGCAGCAGGAAGCAGAGCCGCTGCTGACACTGTTGCTCTCACCAGCCTTCATCTCCAGGCTCAGCAATCTGGGCAGACTCCTGGTTGGCAGCCCTAGATTGGCTCAGTAGTGAAACTGGCCTCCCTGTACCTGTCCTTCTGACCCCATGCAAACCACCCAGACTGATTTAAATGACTTATTTCAGAGAGCACTCAGAAGTTGAGCTCTAGCAGTGTGTAAGTGACCCACGTTGTTTTCAGACAAAAATGGAAGAGAGAAGGGGTGGTGTGTATGGTTTCCCAGTTTTGCTTTGTCTTACAAAAAAGAAAGCAGACTTTTGAGTTGCAGGGAAGTGATGGAGTCAGGGCTGAGGCCCACATTTCCCCTCCCAGAGACACCCAGCTCTTCTCCACTGTAGGGTGAGGAAAGGCCTGGGAATTCCCCCCAAGGGTTTGGGAAAGACACTTCCGTGAAACTGGATGTTCTGTGATATTCATGTCTGGTATCAGCTCTGTCTGGACAGCGTTAAGGGAGGCACTGAGCACACTTAACTCCAGATCCGTGTAGGGTCACAGTGTCAGAGAGCACAGCCTTAGGCTACGGTGAATGGAGTACTAACTTTTTCTTGCTTTCTCTTCTCTTTTCTTTTCTTTTCTTTTCCTTTCTTTTCTTTTCTTTTCTTTTCTTTTCTTTTCCTCCTTCCTTCCTTCTTTCTTTCTTTCTTTCTTTCTTTCTTTCTTTCTTTCTTTCTTTCTTTCTTTCTTTCTTCCTTTGACAATGTCTTTACTGTGTAGCCCTGGGTGTTCTCAACCTCCCCACGTAGTCTTTAGGCTGGCCTCAAACTCACAGAGGTCTGCCTCCAAAGGGCAGAGATTAAAGGCCCCTATGCCCTACCCACTGGGTGCTCTTACAAGCTGAAATGAGCAGAAGCCGCCCCTAGGTGGCTGGGATCACCGAGCAGCCCTCTTCCCTGATGACTATGGGCTGGCTTTGAAAAAAATCAGGCTTTCTTGCAGTGTAGCAGGAAGGTGATTCTTAGAACCCAAATTATAAGATATACTCAAGAATCAAATGTCCAAAAGGGAGCCTTTAAGGGTAGGTTTGTCTCTTGTACTTGCTCATAGTTGACTCCCTTCAGCTGTCCCAGCAGAACCAGACCCCTCCTCCCACACAGGGTTGTTCCCCTGGACTGTTGATGGGCAGGATGGCTAACATTTACCCAGGCCTTGCCCTAGAGATGGGGAGATAGCACGCCACTCAAACAAAACAGGTCTGTTACAGGACGCGAGAGAGACAGGTGAAGCTGGAGGGGGCAGTACAGGCTAAGTGCGGTGTGTAAACAGACAAGAGTCTGAGTGAACGACAGATGGCTTTGTCACAAATGGAAAATGTCTTTTAATATGAAAATGTCTTTTATTTCTCAATACAAAGCCAAATACTATACAACTATGAAAAACTTGCCTGGCCAGAGATCTTCAAGAACAAGAAGACTCTCAGTGCTGTGACCCAGTGAGGGGCATGGGGGAACTGAGGGCAGCAGCAGAGATTCGGGTCAGTTGGGTGGGTGGGTGGGTGACCTGTGAGCCCCCTCAGAGCCTGTGGGACTGGGGACTGAAAGTGCTATCTGCCTTTGTGGCCACTAGTCCCCTGGCCTAGCTGTCTCCAGGACTGCAGTAGGAGAGGGTGGAAGACGCAGGGTGGAATGGCCACAAGTCGAGGGCAAGGGAGACATGAACTAGAAAACCCACCCTAAAAAATTCTGGTTTTAACTCCATGGCTGTACACAATGTTAAGTGAGTGAGTGTACAATGAAACTAGGGTGTTATTACCCTAAAGGCACCTTAAACGGCTCTAACCCAGCCCCTATGTAGAAAAAGGATTGAGCCCTTAACAGGTAGATATGGGCTGAGACCTAAGGCTGCAGGAAGTGGCAAAGGTCTGAGGGCAGCTGGGAAGGAGCTGCAGGGCGTGTGCAGGCCCATAGGTCTAAAGACCACTCATCTGAGGCGCTGTGACCAGTCGCGATTAGTGTCTGGGGGCGGACACAGCATGAGGGCTTAGGCCTTGTCCTCCTCCCTGCTGTCATCTACACTGGCCTGCCTCATCACCTTCCGGAGCCTAGGGGTAGAAGACATACCAGGCTCGCTCTGCTCTTGCCCTTGCCCCTGTTCTTGGAAGGCCCGTGTCCTGCTGGCCACCAGGGCAGCACTATGAAGGGCAACCACAGACTGTCGAGACTTCAGGGCAGGCCAAGGCCCCTTGCGGACCCGCTGGCCACCTTTGGCTCTTGAAAGCTGAGAGAATGGATGAAGAGGCTCTTCATCTGAAGAGAAAACCTGAATAGGGGAGGAAAGAGAGGCACAGGAAATGGGTAGGTGCAACCAGGGGAAAACCTGCATCCTTCCCCTGTTCCATGGCTTGGCCGGCTTGAGCTTCCTTCTAGTCCCTAGAAGCCTTTTTGGCCCAGTGAACCTGACTTTAACACCTTCTCTTCTCGCCTCTCTGCCTTTGCACATTCAATCTGGTGAGCCATAGCCGAAACTCTGCCAGGTGCCAGCCCTGCAAAGGGCTCTGTGAAGCCAGTGTCTCGTGCCTCACAGGACACTTGCCTTTGACAATAAGTTTAAAATGGTCTGTTTGTATCGACTCCTTTTGGGCTAGCCATGTGACCTCATGTCACATGCGGGGCCTGGCTTCCCCTGTCGAGGGCCAGCTTCCTGTCCTAGCTTGTGTCTTAACAGTTCTCAGCATACAACATGCTTTTCACTTAGTCAGAGGGTGGACTGTGTGAGTCCAAGGGCTCCTTTCTGTGCTGTCCTTTGCTGTGTGACTCCTCAGCTTTAAGAGGGCTTCAGGAATGTTGTCTTGCCCATCCTCTCTAGGACGTTTCTCTACCCGTCAGCTGGCAGCGGAGCTCATGGCCTGGGGAGTGTGTGCTCACTCCAAGCTAGGAGCCAAGCTCCTTAGGAAAGGAGCCACTTTGTTAGGCTGGAACCTGCAAGTGTCTAGACCCTGGGATGGCTGCTGTCACCTAGCCTGGGGTAAAAGGGAGGATCCTGAAGGTGGTCCCCATCTCAGATACTCAGGACGGTCTTGAGTGGCCTTGTGCAAAAAGGTGTCAGGAGGTCAGTGTGGCGGGAGCGAGGCAGTACCCGACTGTGAGGGGCCTGCCAGCCTTAGTGACCCTTGTTTGGACCCACATGCTCTTCTGCACAACGACTGCAGGGAGAGCTCCCCAGCCCAGACTCACTTCTGGCAGGCCTCCCGCCTCTGGGGTACTCTCTGACTCTGAGGGCTCCAGGAGACTGATGGAGCGCATGACCCCTCGAAGGTTGATGCGGGGCCGCAGTCCAAGTTCTTCTTTTGGGGTTTCCTGGCTTCCTTCCAGGCCCATTACCATCACCTCCCCACTGCCCCCTGGTTCTGGTGGAAGAGGTGGCAATGGTGTAGAAACTTCAGGCGCCAGGGGCTCCTCTGGGGAGACCACACCCACTTTCTGCTCCCAGACGTGGCTCTGCCGGCTGTGAGGAGGTGGCTGTGAGTCAGCTTTGAGTGACATAGCAGCCACCCCTCAGTATACACAACACCGCCCTTGTCCCCTCCCCTTATACCTGGCAGTCAGAATGCCCTGGTAGGTCCGTAGCTGGCGCAGGAAGCCGTGGTTGGGGCGTACAATGGGCCGGAGCTCCTGCACGTGGATCAGGGCTTGCTCCAGGTCCCAGCCATACTGTTTCATGGCATAGGCTAGTACCGTGGCGGCAGAACGGCTGACACCCATCTTACAGTGGACTAGCACCCGAGTGCCCTGTGCTCTATAGAGGTGGGATATGGTCAGTCCATTCCCTTCCAACCCCAGTAGCCTGTAGACTGGGAAGGGGCAAGTAGGGCTTAGGACCCAGCAGTGAGAAGGAAGTGAGGGTAGAGAGGGCAATGAAAGAAACACAGGGCAAGATGGGCAGGAGGAGGGTACCAGCCTCCACTGGAAGCTGGGGCAGCAGAAGCTGGGAGTAGCCCAACCTGGCATCCTCAATGAATCGATGTGTCTCCTTCCAGTGGGGCAGAAGCTGTGCCGATTCCTCATCCCAGACACGTACATTGTAATAGGTGAAGCGCTCAGGGAAGAAGTTGTCAATCTCCCGGGCCATGTTCAAGATGTGACTTACTCTGTACCAGAGGGTCCAAAACCAGACTGATGTGGCAAAGGAACCAGGCTCCCTGGCCATTTCTGTTGGGTTCTTGGTTCTGAGAGTCAGGGGAAGAGAGCTGGGCCAGCAGCCAGCGGCTGACTAACCTTGGGAGCATGTTGTTTTACTCTGTTGGGCATGAGTTTCCCTGATGAGGAGTCAATACTAACTCTCCCATGACTCTGTGATTGCAGTTAGATGTCAAGCTAAGCTGAGATGAGGGAGCTCTCAGCAGCAGGTTATAAAGGCTTCACTGGGTCTCCCAGAAGCCCATGGTGGAGGGGTGACAGATACCTTTCAGAAGGGGCAACCACATCCCTATGAGAAGAAGGCATTTCCTTCTGCCTGAAGAGGTGATGGCCAAGTGGACAGGAACCTCTTCGGCTTGGCAAGTGGCTACCACCATCCCTTATCTTGGCACAGTTGAGACCTCATTTCTATACTATAGTGTGTGCTTAGTGGGGCAGATGCCCTTGGAGCCCACCTGAGTACAGCATCCCCAGGACTGGGTTAAAAGCAGAAACAGCAGTGCTGGAGGTGAGCTAAGGTTCCAGAAACTGGTCAGGCCATCCCACAGAAAGGCTGAGAGAAGAAGCGGCAGTCCCAAGGCTGGAAACCCTACCTGTTTTTCTGAAGTTCCTCCAGGTTGGCAGCATTCCACTCAGAGCCCTGTACAGTGGGAGTGGATAGAGGCACCAGGCTCCCATTTCTCCCATGGCTCCCATGGCTTCCATGGCTTGCCTCTGCTAGAGGACCCTTCATAGCAGCTACATTGATGATCTGGTCCCTACCTCCTACAGCCTGCACTCACCAAGTAGAGGTGGGGGAAGATGCGAGAGGCCCGGTCTTGCTGGGCCATGAGCAGCAACATCTGGTTGTCAATAAAGTCACGGTACTGCTGGAGAGGACATCCCAGACGCAGCTCCAGGGCCTGACGGATCTTCAGGGGTGGAAGTGGGTCAGGCAAGAGAAGAGGCTCCATCGTGAAGCCTCTGAGGACAGTACCCTGACCCATCTACACAGAACTGAAGTCAGGGATTGGGACTGGCTTAGTGCTAGAGGAAAGCAGGGTGAGAAAGGCCCCAAGGAAAGGCGAGTCTCAGGCTCTGGGCCCAGCCACCCTGCCCACCTCTTTAGAAGTGACACTGTCCAGGTCACTGGTGTCCAACACCTGCCACAATTCAGCCAGGATCGCCTGCTCCATCTTTTCCTGCTCTGAAGCCCTGGTAGTGATCCTTTAGTAAGAGGCCATTTCACTGAGGTACCACCACCACCACCACCTCCTCCTCCTCCTCCTCCCCATCCCCCAACCCCTGCCCTGGTACTGACTGTCCAGGCTCAGCATTAGGTGGTCGAAAGGACTCCAGGTCAGACATGGCCATCCACTCATTGAGGCAACCCTGGTCAGAGTTGAGTTTCTCCTGGTAGTAAGTAGCCCAGGCAAGGGCACTGCCACCAGGCACAAGGCCACTGCCTAGAGCTACCTCACATGCCTGGTGCAATACCTGCAGTGTGGCCCTGGGACAAGAAAGAGGGGCTAAGTCACTCAGTCCTACTTGGTTCCCTCTCCTGGGCCTGGCTGCCACCTAAGAGCCTGGCCCAAGGTTAGGGCTCTGCAGCGCTTACCACATGGTCTGGATAGAGACAGGCTTGAAGATTCGGCTTTGACCACCAGATGTCACACTGAAGCCCCTGCAGGAGACCCAGGGAGGGTGGAACCAAATACCAGGCTCTCAGAGAACCTGTTCATTTGCCAGATATGGGGATGCTGAGGCCCAGAGTTAGGTGACTTGCCCAAGATCATAACGTATAAGAAAGTAGGTCCCAGCACCGCCCCACTGTTCAATGCCTGCCTCCCCATTCTTCTCTCTCCCCTCCTGTTGCTGCCTCTTACCCATCGCCGTCCAGGTACACCTGGGTATCACTCCAGAGGGGCAAGACCAGGCCCAGGGTGCAGCTGTGGGAACTGGCAGGGGACAGGAGAGCCATTGTTCCTCAGCACCTCACAGCCTTGGCCCAACCCTTCTCTCCCTGCTCCTACCTGCTGTCAGGGAAGTCCACCCCAAGCAGGATGGCCTCCTCACTCAGTTCTTCTCCCGTGGATACTACCAGCAGGTAGCGAAGTCTGGGGGGTCGGGCTGCCTCCAGCTGGGCTGCCTAGAAAGATGGAAGAGGCCCTGAATTATAGGAGCTCCAGGATCTGTTTCTTCACTCCACATGGACACAGCTCACATCTTGACAGCCCCTGTACCACCAATTCCTAGACAGAAGATCAGTGGCTACTGGAGAATATAGTGGTACTCCTTTTTTGCAGTTTGTGACTCAACAAACTGTCTTTTGAAGTCTGACCCCCAAAACTGTGCTACTTCTGGCAGTTTCCGCAAGAGAGTATCTGAGTGAGAAGGCGGCCATCCTTCTTGCGGCCTTCAAGAGACAACTGAACTAAGGGTCTTCTGGAAGAACGGTCAGAACTCTTAACCCCTGAGCCACCTCTCTAGCCCTGCTACTAGCAAATATTTTATTTGAGAAATGCCTCCTACCACAGATATTAATCTTTGTTTTTGTGGTGCTAGGAATTAGATGTAGGGCCTCACACATGCTAGAAAGATTTCATCTTATAATGGCTTAGAACAACATTCCTGGGGCTGGAAAGATGACTCAATGGTTAAAAGCATTGGCTAATCTTCCAGAGGACCCAGACTCAGTTCCCAGCACCCACATGACAGCTCACACCAGTCTGTAATTCCAGTTCCAAAGCTTCTGATACCTTCACACAGACATACATGCATGCAAAACACCAAAACATGTAAGAAAAAAGACAAACAACAAAACCCTAGGGCTTCTGTTCTAAACAGCTTTTCCAAAGCTCGAATCTTCTTCATTCTTTGCTGCCAACAAGAAGTGTCTGCCTCCACACACTTTCTGGAGCTGGCCCTTAGGTTCCAGGGGATCCCAGACTTCTTGGGTGCTCTGGTCGCCTGACTGGCACTTAGCTGCCAAGGCGTACTACACAACCCTGGGAGTATGAGTCCATCTCTGGGCAACTCACTAGTATCAACAGAGGCCTCCTGTGGATTAACAGAGACCTCCCTCATATAACCCCAGCTCTTGGCTCACAGGGGACAAACCTCCCTTGTCCATTCCCAGCCCTCCAGAGACAGATATGCCCTTGCCTTGCTGTCTCTAGATGAAGTGGCAGAGTTGTTGTGGCCCCAGATCTCATAGCACTGATCTTAGATAGACATGAGCTCCGGGTGGTTCCTTACCAGGCGGATATCATCCTGCGGCCTCAGCAGCTCCACCATGAGGTGCAGGTGCCGCTTTTGCACTTGTTTCCAGGGACTCTGGAGTCCTTGCCCTTTGTCAGTCTGGTCCTCGGTGGGCTGTTCCTCACCTGAGGGTTCCTCCATTGGCTCAGAGTCAGCCTCAGATGCAACATTACTGTCCCCTCCATCCTGAAGTCCCAGGACAGCCCCTCGGAGCACCGCAAAACTCTGCCTGGCAGAGCGATGGGGACATGGTTCAGGTCATAGGTTTTCAAACTTTAGGGAGGCTGAGTCCCCTGGCTGGCGGAAGTGGGCTGCTGGCCCGCTCTCCAGAGTCAGATGGGCCGGAGTGAGGCACAGTTTGCACTTTTGTAACCAGGACCCTGATAGCGGTAGGCACCTAGAGCCAGCCTTGGGCTCTCAGGCTCCTCCTCACCTTGTTTTGCACCTTTGGAATGTGTTCCTTTTCGGGGTGGACTCAGATGCTATAAACTTGTTTAAGCACTTATACTCCTTCAGGTCCCATCCTGCCCTTGGTCCTGGGATTACTGGGCGAGCCAAGGTCCAGGTAATGTGTGAAAGCATCTACTGGCCAGGGCTAAGTTAACCATGCTGGTTCTTCCACAAGCCAGAGATGTGATGTTTGCCAGCTCCACCCACAGCATCTGCCTCCCACCTAAGCATGAGTTTATCTGACAATACTTAAGTGAGTCCTTGGTCCAAGCAAGACATCAGGAGTCCACAATGGCAGCAGCTAGGCCACAGGCTATAAGGAAGCATTTGTCAGACAGAACTCACCTGCGCTGGAGCCGGCCTCTGCGTCTTACCACTCGGTCCTGCTGAGAAAGCAGCCCGGGAATAGAGTAAGAGAGCAGCTTCCAGGACAGGAAGCACCCAAAAGCCTCTCCTCTTCCTACAAGGGAGCGCTAGGTGGAAAAGAAATCTCTTTCCTCTGAAGCCGCTCCCCTCCAACAGGCCCCAGAGAAACCCGGCCTAAGTCCAGGTACAGCAGTGCTGCAAGGATAGGGGGTTGCAGAGTGTGGGAGGTATTTGGGCAGATCTGGGCTTCAACAGACCCGGGCGGTTCTCAGGATTCCGCATCTACCTACGTCGAGCTCCTGGGAGCCTCAGGGCCTCCCAAGTGCCTTAAAACGTGAGACTCAAGGTCCCCCTCCGCCTACTCCCAGCCGTCTGCTAGGGGCAGGACTTGCTCCCTAAGGCCTACCTTGGCAGCCAACTGTAAGAGCGTAAAACCAAGCTAAACTCACCGTGGGTCCCACAGGCGTGGAGTGGCCACTTGCCGGCGGCGAGCGACTCACTGTGACCAGCGCCATAAGGTAGGCAGGCCCGGAACACCTGGGCGAACACCCGGCACGACCCCTCCCTCAGCCTTACGGTCAGTCCCTGCCTTCGCACAACCAGGAAGAAGAGATTGGAGCCACCAGGGCCTGGCACCTCCTCGGGAGCGGCCCTTAAAGGGCCCGACTCATGACCAGTCTGGTCGCGTAGAGCTGGTACCGAGCGACAGCGGCCCCGCCCCTGCGGTCTCGGTTCAGCTTGCCCCGCCCCGACCGCGCTAGAGGCGTGGTCAAGGGCGTGGCGCAGGTGAGCCCAGACCTCACTTTCCCTGCTTTGGTCGCTTTGCCCACAGAAGGCTTTCAACCCTTCTTGCTGCACCCAGTAAGACTTGGACCCCCACTGTTTGGTTTATGCTATGGTTTCTTGGAAAGGAAGGAGCAAGGGCAACAGTTTTGTTTTTGAGACAGGGTCTCACTATGTAGCTGACAGACCTGAAACTCATTATATAGAGCAAGTCGCCTAAAACCCAGAGATCCACCTGCCTCTGCCTCCCAAGCACTAGAATTAGAGGCATGCGCCACCATACCTGGGAGGCAATGGGTCTTAAATCTACCACCCCATTCCAAACTTGCTCTCTTTTCTGCTTGGCTGTCATTCCTCTACTCTTGAGAAGATCTGGGAGAACAGAAGGCCTTTTTGGAATTTTTGCAATAGTCCCCAATACCTGTACGCATTTCAGGTCCACCCTAGGGGTGACTAGGACAGGGCTGAGCCCCTTCCCCAGAGAGTGACTTGCTTAAAGGTTCATTCTGGTAGAAAATACTTGAAACAGGGGGAACCTGTGCCTGAGTTTTGGGGATGAGGTGGGAGCTTCCCCCAGTAGGTAGAATAGGAAGACCCAGCCCAGCGGGAGTATGGACCATCAGGCTGGGTGGCAGGCAGAACCTGGGGTTGGGGTAGCATCCAGGGAAATTTCAGAATCTCCAGGAACTCCTGCCCCGTGAGAAGTGGTCTTATTTTCTAGCTGTAGAAATGGAGGCTCCAAAGCTGCTCAGTGCCAGCTCCAGCGAGGACTACCCATCAGTAACCCCATCCAGTGTCCCCTTGGTTCCAGACCACGCAGGACAGCAAGCCTACTGCTGATGGTCTCTTTATTTCCACCTCAGTCTCACTGCTAGCCTATCTTCAGTGCCCAGGTCCCAAGCTCAGCAGCAGACAGTTTATAAATAAATAAATTACAAAACCAGGCAGAAGGCATGGCCCTGGGGAGCCGTCCCAAGGCCAGGCAACTCAGTGCTCTGTGAGTGACAGCTGCAGGATCCGCTGTAAGTCGTCTTCTTCCTGCTGACCCCGTCGCTCCAACTCCTCCTGTTCCCTTGAAGACAACTCCAGGGCCAGGCGAAGCTGCTCCTCAAAGCTTGGGGGTGCAGGGGATGGAGGTGTCTTCTGAGGAGATTCTGGACCCCTGGACTCTGTGGACAGCTGTAGGCTTTCCTGCAGGGCCCTTCAGGGTAAGGGTTGAGGGGAGAGCAGACCAGTGAGAAGGCTTGGGGAGGAGCCAAGCCCATGCAATTTTGAGAACAAGGTGTCAGGGACAGAGACAAGCAGGCCCTCTTTTGGCTCTTCATGCTCCCCACGGTAAGCAGCATTTTGCCATGTGAAGGCATGGAGCCCTTGGATCAGAACTCCCTGGCTTCCCACCCATCACCAGCAGCCAGGGACCCACACACAGTTCCTGAGGGACTCACTGCTCCAACTGAAGCTGCTCTTCAAACACTGTGACTCGGGGAGGAGGGTGAATGCCAGGCCGTGTGTTGGTCAGGGCTTCCCACACCGTCACCTGCAGCAGCCAGAGCCCAGAACTGTCACCTTGGGCCTGTGGCTGTAGAGGCCATGACCCACCTTCCACTTGCATCCCACCTGCTCTGCCTCTGTGCCTGCCTCAAGCAGGCTCTGCTGGATGGCAAACTGCAGCAGGTCGTCATCCTCATCCCGAAGGGGCTCGCTGCGCTCAGCACCCAGCACACTGTATCCCTCGGGCACCTCGAATACAGTGGGGTCCACCTCACATGGAAAAGGGCTTCCTGGGCAGGGCAGCGGAAGGGTCATGTTCAGCCCTAAGGCTGATCAGAGAGCTACCAGCTGTGAATGTCTCCTGTAGCTATAGTCATACCTGAAGCAGAAATGGCAGAACTGGAGTTGGGGACGCACACCGAGCTCACAGGCTCATCACAGCCGCAAAGGTTACTGAAGGTGATGCGGGCATTGAGCACATGGAAGAGGGGAATCTCTGAGGGGAGAGAGCCAGGCTTGAGCTGCCTGCACCCCTCAGTAACCCCAAACCTGAGGAGGGCATCATGCCCAAGTCCTGGTTACCCCCTTGCCTGCCCTCTCACCAATCTTGACAGGGAAGCCTGGTGGGAGACGCAGAGTGATGAAATCCCGTAGCTTGGCAAAATGAGCGTTGCTGATGGCCATCAGGTCAATGATGGGTGTCACCTGGTCACCCAAGGACAGTGGGTGCTCCTCACTTAGCCACAGTGTTGCCTTGAACCTATCCAGCCGACCATAGCAAGTGGGTCAGGGACACACACACACACACACACACACACACACACACACACACCCACACACACCCCGGTGCTTCACCCTTTCTAGTCGCCTGCCTGTGATACCCTTCTCCCTGGTCTGCTCCTATTAACTGTTACCCTCAGGGACTCACTGGCTGGAAAGCCTGGGCAGCCCCTGTCCTGTCCTGGTGCTGATGATGGCTTCATGCCACTCTTTTGAGCTGCACAAGGAAGGCCACAGCCAGCCTGTGGGCTTCTCTTGGGGCCTTGCCTCTGTCCAAAACTAGTTCAGCACTGTGCTGGACACACACACATACAAAAATGTGCTGTTCTTGAGTGTGGAGCATAGCCCAGGGGTTGGGAGCTCTGGGGTGTGAGTAGAGGCACAGGCGCTGCACCGGTATGTTAGACCTGCTGCAAAGCACTGCCACCGTGATTGCATCCACTGTGTCCATGCACATCAGGATGCACATCTGTTTTCCTGGAGAAGAAACCAGACTCCCAGCTGGGAGGGTTATTCCTTGTGATATAAGCCAGTGGACAGCAGAGCTATGGCCCCTTCCTACGCTGCTGTGTTCTGGTCCCTGGTGCATGCTCATAGAACAGAAGAACAAGTCAGGAATCCTGCAGGCCCACTCACTACTTGGACTGTTTGGAGTTGGAGATTAGCCGGAACAAGCCAGATCTACAAAGTGGGACCCTGTATCATAAAGCCCAAAACAAACAAGCAAAAACAAATATATTGGTGCTATCACCTGAGTATGACTTGGGGCCCAGGTGCATGCTAGCTTCTCAGACTGTGGTTAGAGACATGGCTCCCACACTCTGGAGCAAAGTCAAGAGAGGAGCCTACTAGGTGAGCAGATCCCTCACTGTGACATACTCCATGATGACAGGATTCTGCCAGTGCTCCAAGTCCTCGGATGGGACTCCCCATCTCCCCCCAGACCTCACCTCTGCACTTTGCTAGACATCTCAATGGGGCGGCCAATGTTTCTGGATTCCAGGCTGAAGCTGGGGTCAAAGTATTCCTCAGCAGAGATAGCTGTAGGGTTGGTGGGGCTGGCTGCCTGCTGCACGGGAGCCTGAGTGGACCCCAGGACAGGAATTAGCCCTCAGTATGCACAAGGAGAAAGCACCCCACCCACCCAGGCTTGTCCCAGCCCTCCCCTAGGCAAGCTCACCAAAGTGTGGGAGGAGTGCTGCTGGGCCATGCCCAGGAAGGACTGGAATGGAGTCTTCCCCCCTGAGAAGAAGTAGCAGGAACCATGAGGGAACTTTGGGCTACTCACCAAGCTGTGTTCAGCCACTGCAGGCCTAGGAGTCTCCCACCCTGCCTGGGGTTGCTGAGCCCTGGCACAGACCCCAGGATGGCTGGGCAGCAGGCAATCGCACCTGGGTTTACCTTTGTTCCTTAACTTGTCCTGGTCAGAGAGGTGTTCTGTTCTTGTGCGTGTCACCAGCTCCACATTGGTGGCACTGTACACCTGGAGATGGGAGCAGGGGGTGGGAAGAAGACACGGGGAACTCAGGGTTCAGAGCCCATTCCTCACAATCAACCTCATCAGCCCAGGATTCAAAGTTTCCTGTTCCCAGAGACGTACAAACTGTTCCCACAGTAGAGCAGGTGGCAGGGTCTGACCCCCAGGAGTTACTAACAGGGACATGCAGTTAGAGAGCCAAGAAAACCAAACCAAACCAAATCAAACCAAACCAAACCAAACCAAAAACACTCATTATTTCATCTCAGAGCCTAGGGAGGGGTCAGTGGGGGCCTGGACTCTGGGCCATAGAAATTCCCTTTGGTTGGTAAGACTTCTGGGGTGAAAACTGTTCCATCTCTCCCTCCACAGTCGAAAGGTGTGAAGAGGCTCAGCCGCTGGCCTATCCCCAGTCCCCCAGCCCAGCAGCCCCGCCTGCCTTTGCCTCGTAGCCACTAACAGACTCCATCTTCTCAGACCGCCATCCCCAGATACCACATTTGTTCCTGAAACAGACCAGACAGAAGTAGTGAAGACCAGTACTCTCCAACACACAACAAAAGCTGGCTTGACTACCCAGTGTCCCTTCCCACAGTGACACAGAGAGGGGTCTGGACTAAAAGGACTGGACATTTAGAACATTTGCACAAGGGCCAAGGACCAGAGGAGCAAGAGAAAATATTTTTTTAAATAAATATTTATTATATGTAAGTACACTGTAGCTGTCTTCAGACACCCCAGAAGAGGACATCAGATTTCATTACGGATGGTTGGGAGCCACCATGTGGTTGCTGGGAGTTGAACTCAGGACCTCTGGAAGAGCAGTCAGTGCTCTTAACCGCTGAGCCATCTCTCCAGTCCCAAGAAAATCTTTTTTTTTTTTTTTTTTTTTGGAAACAGGGTTTCTTTGTACACAGACTCAGGGACTGTCCTGCCTCTGCCTCTCTAGTTTTGAGATTAAAGGCGGGTGACAGCATACCTGCCTCTTAATTCTTAATTTTATTAGGCATGATAATGGTAGTGTGGCTCAGTTAAAACCTGTCCATGAGCCGGGCAGTGGTGGCACACGCCTTTAATCCCAGCACTCGGGAGGCAGAGGCAGGCAGATTTCTGAGTTCGAGGCCAGCCTGGTCAAAAAGTGAGTTCCAGGACAGCCAGGGCTATACAGAGAAACCCTGTCTCGAAAAACCAAAAACAAAGAAACAAGGAAACAACAACAACAAAACCTGTCCATGAATGCAGAAGCATTTATTATTGAGATGACAGGATGTCTGGGATGATTTTGTTGTCTGTTTCTCACTGTTGTTTGAGACAGGGTTTCTCTATGTAGCTTTGGCTGTCCTGGAACTCACTATGTAGACCAGGCTGGTCTTGAACTCACAGAGATCCACCTGCCTCTGGCTCCCGAGGGTACACACATACACAAAAAAATACAATAAAATAATAATAGTAATTTAGATGAAATGAACAAGTTTCTTGTGAGGCCCAGACTACTGAAACTAAACTTAAGAAGAACTAACTCTAAGTCAGGTATATAACTGTTTATAACCAGTGAGGGCGTGGTCCTTTTTCTTCTTACCATCTACCCCAAGAGAAAAGTAGAGGACTGAATGGCTTTGCTATAAAATTCTCCTAACCATTTAAAGATTTGTATCAGGTGATTTTACCAACTCTTCTACAAAATGAATGATTAGGAAATAGTTTTCTTGCATACACTAGCAAGCGTTTGCTGAAAGGACCCTGATATTGCTGTCTCTTGTGAGACTAGGCCGGGGCCTAGCAAACACAGAAGTGGATGCTCACAGTCAGCTATTGGATGGATCACAGGGCACCCAATGGAGGAGCTAAAGAAAATATCCAAGGAGCTAAAGATATCTGCAACCCTGTAGGTGGAACAACATTATGAACTAACCAGTACCCCGGAGCTCTTGACTCTAGCTGCATATGTATCAAAAGATGGCCTAGTCGGCCATCACTGGAAAGAGAGGCCCATTGGACACACAAACTTTATATGCCCCAGTACAGGGGAACTCCAGGGCCAAAAAATGGGAATGGGTGGGTAGGGAAGTGGGGGGGAGGGTATGGGGAACTTTTGGGATAGCACTGGAAATGTAATTGAGGAAAATATGTAATAAAAATATTTAAAAAAAGAAATAAAACACAGAAAAAAAAAGGAAATAGTTTTCAACTTAGTGGAGTGGTGGGTGGTGGTGTATACCTTTAATTTCAGCTCTGGTTAGGCAGAGGCAGGCGTATCTGTGAGTTCAAGGCCAGCCTGGACTACAGATTTAGTTTCAGCACAGCCAGGGCTACACAGAAAAATGAGAAATCTTGTCTTGAAAAACAAACAAACAAAAAACAAAAGGTTGGTGGGATTTGTCTATGGTTAAAAACACAGTGTTCTGCAGTTCCAGAGAATCTGAGTTCAATTCCCAGCAACCACATGGCAGCTCACAACCACCTGTAAAGGGATCTGATTTCCTCTTCTGGCATGTAGGTGTACATGGAGACAGAATAGTCCTACATTTAAATAATAAATACATAAATAAGTTAGAAAGAGAACAACAAATTTTTTTCAACTCATGCTATCAAATTTTGCTGCATATCAAGAACAAAGACATGAAGAGGAAACTGTGAATTCTGGATATAGGTCAGCATTCTGGATATAGGTCAGCCTGGATATAGTGCTTGCCTGGTGTGCATGGACACCAGCACAGAAAGAGAGATAAGAAATAAGAAATAAGGGAAGCAAGCAGGCTAGCTATAGACCAATATCTCTTAAAAATATATAGACAAAATCCTCAGCAAATTATTAGCCAGTAAGTCCTTACAACAGATGGAACGAGTTCTATACCACAATCAAGTGACATTATCCCAGGAATGCAAGGTTGGCTCAATATCAAGAGAATCGATGTATGTAACAAATTATAGGGGCAGAAATCTTTAGGTCTGTGGTGGTTTGAATAAGATGGTTCCCATAGGCTCATCTGTATGAATACTTAGTCATCAGGGAGGGGCACTATTGAGACGGATTAGAAGGATTAGGGAGTATGGCCTGGTTTGAGGAAGTGTGTCACTGGGGTGGGCTTTAAGGCTTCATGAGTCCATGCCAGGACCAGTCTCTCACCCTGCTTGCAGATCAGGATGTAGCTCTCAGCTACTGTTCTAATGCCATGCCAGGAGCCAAGCTCCCCGCCACAATGATAACGGACTAAACTTCTAAAACTCTAAGCCCACCCCATTTTTTTATAGGAGCTGCAGTGATCATGGTACCTCTTGACTAAGACAAGGTGGTACTGGGGTTCAAACCCAGGGGCTTGTATAAGCCAAGCATACAGTTATTACTGAACTATAACCCCTACTCTCCAAAAGAAAACTTTAAAAAGTCCTATCAATGAGGCACTGAACAAATGTAACACTTTCATTTCAAAAGGAAACTTCTTCATTTGATAGAGAGTATCCCAGAACCTCATAATTAGTATTAGGTAATGATGAGACTGAATATTTGTTCTTTAGGCTGACAGTCAAGGTGCTTGCTACTTCTAATTAACACTGTACTGGAAGTCCTAGCTGGAAACCTTAGGGAAGCAAAAGAAAGACATCTATATTGAAAAGAAACAAGAAAAACTCTATTTGTCCATATGCTTTTATATAGTAAAGCTATTGAGGCTGGAGAGACGGCTCCTTCATAAGAGTACTTCTGCTCTACTACAGTGTGAGAATTTGGACTCTGGTACCCATATAAGGCAGCTACACATGCCTGCCACTCCATCTCCAAGGACTCTGACAACCTCCTCCCGGCCCCCTCAGGCAGTGCACACACATGGTGCACATACACATGGAAGCACACACACACACGGTGCACATACACATGCAAGCACACACACATGGTGCACATACACATGGAAGCACACACACATGGTGCACACACACATGGAAGCACACACATATGGTGCACACACACATGAAAGCACACACACATGGTGCACACACACATGGAAGCACATACATGGTGCACACACACATGGAAGCACACACACATGGAAGCACACACATGGTACACACACACACATGGTGCACACACACATGGAAGCACACACATGGTGCACACACACATGGTGCACACACACATGGAAGCACACACATGGTGCACACACACATGGTGCACACACACATGGAAGCACACACACATGGAAGCACACACATGGTGCACGCACATGGTTACACATACACATGGTGCACACACACATGGTGCACACACACATGGAAGCAAGCACTCTTTCCAAAACAGTCTTTAAGTATAAAGGAGTTTACTAAGTATCCAGTTGAAATAATGAGTACAGCAATGTTTCAGTATATGTGACCAATAGAATTATATTTTTATATTCACAATGAAGAAATCCATATTTTAAAAATGAGAGGTTGGAAAACAAATGAGAGGTTGGGTTGGGCAGTGGTATCACATGCCTTTAATCCCAGCACTTAGGAGGCAGAGGCAGGTGGATTTCCGAGTTCAGGGTTAGCCTGGTCTACAGAGTGAGTTCCAGGACAGCCAGGGCTACACAGAGAAACCCTGTCTCCAAAAACAAACAAAAACAAACAAACAAATAAATAGGTTGGAGAGATGGCTACGTGATTATGAGCATACGTTTCTCTTTTAGAGGACAAGGTTCCATTCCGAGTACCCACATGGTGGTTTACAACCATACTTGATTCTAGTTCCAGGGGACCCAACACCCTCTTCTGACCTTCAAGGATACTAGGAACATACATTGGTGTGTGCAACATAACACGCAAACAAAATGTTCTTACATAAAATAAAGCGTATAAATCTAATTTCTAAAAGTTCATGGACTAGCTAGATGGTGGTGGTGGATGCCTTTGATCCCAGCACTCAGGAGGCAAGCACAGGCAGAGCTCTGAGCTGGGGGCCAGCCTGGTCTATAGAATAAGTTTGAGGATATCCAGGACTACACAGAGGAAGGAGGGGGAAAAAAGAGCTGAGAAAATGGCTCAAGAAGAGAACCAAGGGCTGAAGAGATGGCTCAATGATTAAGAGCACTGACTGCTCTTCCTGAGTTCAAATCTCAGCAACCCCACATGGTGGCTCACAACCATCTGTAATGGAATCCAATGCCCTCTTCTGGTGTGTCTGAGGACAGCTACAGTACTCATATACATAAAATAAATAAATCTTAAAAAAGAGAAAGAGAACCAAATCCCAAAGGTTGCCCTCCAGATTCCATATATGTAACATGGAATGTCTGTGTGCATCTCTTTCCATCTCTCTCTCTCTCTCTCTCTCTCTCTCTCTCTCTCTCTCTCTCTCTCTCTCTCTCTCTCTCCACACATACATACACACACTGATAAATTTTTTAAAAAATTACAAAAATTATTACAAAACAGTCATTAAGACACTGAAGGAAGCCAGGCGTGGTGAGGTGGCTCACACCTTTAATCCCAGCATTTAGGAGGGAGGCAGAGGCAAGTGGATCTCTGTGAGTTCTAGACCAATCTTATCTACATAGTAAGCTCCAGGCTAGCCAAGTAAAAACCTGTCTCTTAAACAAACAACAACAAAACAAAGAAAAAAACACTAAAAGATGACTTACAGAAATGCCAACAGTAATTGCACATCACATGATCAATTTCTTAGAGAATATAAACTGCTATGTATGGCAGTCATGCCTGTAAGCCCAGCACTCAGGAGACAGACTAAGGATGGTTCCAAGTTTGAGGTCAGCTTGGTATTAAGAATAAGATCCGCCTTTAACCCCAGCACTCGGGAGGCAGAGGCAGGCGGATTTCTGAGTTCCAGGACAGCCTGGTCTACAGAGTGAGTTCCAGGACAGCCAGGGCTACACAGAGAAACCCTGTCTCGAAAAACCAAAAAAAAAAAAAAAAAAAAGATCCTGCCAGGCGTGGTGGCTCACGCCTTTAACCCCAGCACTCGGGAGGCAGAGGCGGGCGAATTTCTGAGTTCAAGGCCAGCTGGTCTACAGAGTGAGTTCCAGGACAGCCAGGGCTACACAGAGAAACCCTGTCTCAGAAAACAAAACAAAACAAAAAAATGGTCAACATCATTAGTCATTAGAGAGATGCCAATCAAAACCACAATGAGGTGTCACATCCTATCACCAAGCCTAGCTGGAATACAGAAATCAGAGAATGACCACACTGGAGCACTGGTGAGAGTGTAGAGGAACTGGAACCATCATACATTGCTGGGAGTAGGTAAGATGATCCTTGCCCGTTGGTAAGGCATTTCACCAAACAAAAAATACTGAGTTATTACATGATCCAGCAGTTCCATTCAAAGGCTAGGGATGCATCCAGGAGAAATGAAGGCACATGCTCACACAAAATTATATAAAAGTACATAGTATGATTATTCCTAATAGGCAAACAGCAGAAATAACCTAAAAGATGGAATTATATAAATAAATATAGAATAACTGTGAGGACTGGAGAGATGGCTCAGAAGGCAAGAGCATCTACCTCTGCTTTTGCAAGGGACTGGTGTCAATTCCCTGGACCTACATGGTTGCTTACAAGCATCTATTTCTCCAGTTCCAAGGACTCTGATGCCCTCTTCTGGTCCCCTTGGGCACTGCAGGCACATAGTACACATAGATCCAGGCAGGCACACCCCTCATATAATTATGGTATGTCCACACAATGCACTCAGCTATAAAAACAAATGAGGAGTTACCAGCTACAGTGACAGTTCGGATGAACCTTGAGAACATCCTAAAGTGAAATCAATACCCAAACAGCAACAGATTTGCAAATTCCAAATAGGGAGATCATTGGATATGTAGGCCTGGCTGAAGGGAGACTGCAGCTAAATGGTTACTTCTTGAAACAATAAATTTTTAAAAAGTTGTTGTGGGATGAGGGGGGTAAGGGTTGTGGGAGGGGATGATTGGGAGGGGGCAGTGAGCAGGATGTAAAGTGAATAAGTACAATAAGTAAATAAAAAATTTAGCCGGGTGCGGTGGCGCACGCCTTTAGTCCCAGCACTTGGGAGGCAGAGGCAGGCAGATTTCTGAGTTCAAGGCCAGCCTGGTCTACAGAGTGAGTTCCAGGACAGCCAGGGCTACACAGAGAAACCCTGTCTCGAAAAAAAAAATGTTGGGATGGCACATATGTTAATAGGAGCCATAGAACCCCTGCTCCTCAACCTAATCAGCCTCTAGTGATGCAGGGTCAGCCTCCCATGGGTGTCAGGGACCCTGTGGGCAGTGCTTTTATCAATGGTGGTTTACACTGAGCACGATGACACATACTTATAAAGGTACTCAGGATTTGAAGCAGGAGGGTCTCTGGTTCAAGACCAGCCTGGGCTACACAGTGAGACTGTCCGTAACTTTAAAAAAAAAAAAAAGTGTCTTCTTATCTCTCCTCCTTCCCCACCCATAGTACCAGGCCCCAACTGACCTCTCAAAGGCTACATTGCGAGTGTCCAGGTGGGTGGAGACAATAGGAGAGGTGAGCCGACTGGCCACGTGCTCCTCACTAGGCCGCATGGCAGCCAGCAGCGCTTCTGGTTCATGCAGAGCTGGAGCTAGGGTCTCTGTGTGCACCACCTGCCGGTCATGATCCACTTCCATCACCAAGGCTCCCGCCTCTGTCAGCCGCAGGGGTGTCACAGGAGGAGGCCATATTAGTGCCAGGTCCTACCAGTGAGCTCTCCTCAGCCAACTGTTGCTAAGTAGATAAACCCCCAGGCCCTGGATCCCCTCCACCCTCAGCTTCGGTCTCCACGTTCAGAGAGCACAGAGAGAGAAGGACACATGCTTAAAAGCCACCAGGGAATCTGAGGTGACAGACAGCTCACCCTGACCCCTGAAGATGAAGCTCCTTCGGCCACGCTGCCAGGTCATGTGCTCAAAGCCCAAGAGACTAGTGTCCACCCGCAGACTCTCACCCCGCTTCCACACACGGTACACATCGCTCGGGCACATCTTGGACACAAGAGGTACTGAAAGAAGTCTCAGAGTCATTGGGAATCTCCCCCCAAATGGCCCACTCCAAGTCTCTGCGGTCAACTGAGCCCCACTCACCCCAGCTAGTGAACTCCCATTTCATTTCCACGTAGAAATCAGGGGCCTAAGAAAAACCAGAGCTGCCTGTTAGGAGCCATGGCCTGGTGCCACAGCCAAGTAGGCCTTGGGCCTCACAACTACTCTTTGGGAGCCCACAAATTCTGATGCACTGCTGTGGCCCAGCTATACTCCCACTCCAAACAAACCATGCCAAGGAGAGAGCCCAAGTAGGCCCTAAAATGATCTACACATATAAAAGTTATAAGCATTGGGGGCCTAGAGCTAGTTTTGACATGGGCCATAGCCCACTGTGGGGCCCTACGAGGTCCTCTGTCTTTTCTGTGTCTGAGTCCTTTATCTGTAAAGAGAACACAATGATCCTTCCAGACCTTCCCACATGTGAGGAGCACAACTGTGCCTCTGTCCTTTGTGTGCTTCGGATGCACAGGACTAGGCACTCCAGGGTCCAGGCCATCTCTACCCAGTCACCTTTCTGGAAATTTACATTCTCTAGGTGACCCAAGGCCTACCATTCTATCCAAGAGATTCCTGGTATCAGGGACCCTTAGTGCTGGTGAATGTCTTCCTTGCAAAAGACCCAGTCTCATCTGCATGGGCCTGGGATCCCATATTTCTTACATGACCCTTGGCAGAGGTTGAGACACAGATGGTGGGAAAGCGTCTCGCACAACCTAGATACTCCTCCAAGGCCAGGCTTATCACAGGAAGACGGAGCGCCTGTTATACCCCACTTCTTTACTCTATGGTAATACCTGACGGAGTTTGTTGAGCAGTTCTGGAATGCCAGCCAACCTCTGTGTGGCCCTCTGGAAGTCCCGATACTGGAGTACCAACTGTACCATCTCAGGGTCTCCAGTGCTGACTGCCTCCTGCAGGACTGGAGATGAGCAACTGCTGGGGTAGCCCTCTTAGCGCCCCCAGGCACGGTTACTTACTCCCCCTGCCCCCCATTCACCAACCTGGAAGCTAGTCTCAAGGGAGGACCCTCTGCCCTGCACAGTACCTGCCCAGCCCTGGTGGCTCTCTTTGCCCACGTTGGCATTATGTCGGAGGAGGACTCTCACAGACTCCAAGTTCCCCAAGGTCACAGCAAGCTCCAGGGGGGTTCGCCCTTGGGGGTCCTCCTGCTCAATGTCGTGCTAAGGGAGATGGGTCACTCAATACAAGGCAAGAGAGGGCCAAAGCAAGGAGGTCACTGGATTGAAAAGGGCTGGAGTTACTATGGGTAACCAGGTCAGTGAGAAGATAAGAGTGTGGCCTATGTGGACTGGAAAGTGTCGGGGTAAAGGGGACAGTAAGGGCCAGTGGGAAGGAACTGCTCATTTCTTCTGCCCTCTGCTATCCAGAGTTGAGGGCCTGGTGGTGGAGTCTAGCAAGACAGATTCAGGCTAGGGATGCTGAGAGTTTAGACCAGCTTGAGGGCTAGAACACGGTTCTTGTCCTCATTCTAGCTCAGAGGTGATGAGGGTGAATCCTGAGCTTAACGCAATACGAAGGGGGCAGATAGCAGAGCAAGGCCCAACCAAGGGAGATGCGCTAAACAAATGCTCAAGCTCGAGGGCAGGTGACCAGGGATTTGGAAAGAGCTGGACCTAAGGAGTCAGGATGCAGCTGCGGAGCACAGCAGGGGCGGTGAGCTGCGGAGTAGATTCCGTACTTTGGCACCGGGGCTTGGGGAGGAAACCAACCGAATCGGATCCCCTTCAGGGCCTCACCTTGCGGCTGTGCAGTGCGGCCTCCAGTTCGCGGTGCCGGTTCGCCCAGACTAGCCGGTGCAGCGGGAAGGTGGGGCCCAGGCCGGCCATGCTGGGCTTCAGCACCGCATCCCGAGCGAAAGGCCCAGCCCTTCTTGGCCTGCGCCTGGCACGTCCCCTGCTCCTCCGCTCTGAGCCGCACCTCAGCCGCACCCGCTGCAGCCCCGCGGACCCCTGCTAGAAGCCGCCGCAGCAAGAGCGAAGGCGGCAGGGAGGGCGGGGCGGGGATCTGGGGGCGGGGCTACATGGAGTTAGGGCGTGGCGTCGGGCTTCGCACACCCTCGCCTCCCGTAGCTACGGCAACCACTGCAGGCCTGCGCGCTGGGGGCGGGCGGAGTGTGTGTGGGGTGCTGTCCAGTCTCCAGGGCAACCACATGCGCCCCAGGAACAGCCGGAACTTCATTTTGAAGCGCCATGGTCGGTGGGGTTGTTCCGGAGGGCGGGGCATAGCTGCAGCTCCACCCGTGCCCGCAGGGGGCGCCCCAGGCCCTGGGCAAATCTCTTAGTGGTCAGAAAGGTGAGGGAGGAGGGAACGGAAGGGGAGTGGGGTAGGCTCGGTGGCACTGGGATTGGGCCAGGGTCTGTTGTTCTTGCAGCCCCCCCCGCCCCCACCCCCCCCCACCCCCGCTGACAATGTGTCCTTCTGTCTAGCCCACTCCTGAGTTCCATCAGCACCGACTTGTCTTTTATAGGCGGGTGGGATGGGAAATCTTGACCTCATCCCTGCCAGCACAGGCGCTTAGCTTCTGGAGATGGGCACCCCGCAGCAACCCCTAATGCTGACCAGTCAAAGCTTTCTTTCCCGAGGATCTGTCTGGCCTTGATGCCTGGAAGACAGCAAGGAATCAGGAACAGGAATATTGTTGGGGTTGGGGGACATAAGCTCAGCTTCCTGGCTGGGTGATCGGCCAGGGTGCACGCTACCACCACAGGAGTCCATTTTGCAGAGGCTGCATTTTACTGCCAACAGGGAAGGAAGGAGAATTTCGAAACAAGGCTGGCACTTCCACTCACACAGGATCTAGGGTTCAAGCAGCCAGCCAGCTTAGTTGGGACCCTTGGTTATCTTCAGTCCTACCATGGGTTCTCTGATCCTGGTCTTGCTGGGTGGCGAGGGGGTAAACCAGACTTTCCAAAACTGACTCTGGTCTGTTTCTCTATTTTTAAATCTTACATTCATTTTTGTGTGGGGGTGCTCATGAGTGTGGAGGTGAAAAACCAACTTTTGAGAGTTGGTTCTCTCCCATCCTTTAACTCAGGTTGTCAGGTTTGGCAGCAAACACCTTCATCGGATGGCTCCACCTCCCTATCTGTTAAACTTAGTGTGATGGAGAAAGGCCATCTAACTGAGGTTCCCTTCCTGCCCAAGGATGTCCTCATCTCTTCAGCCTGATTGCCACCTTTCTCCCTGCGATCGGGTGGTTTATAGCAGTCCGGGATCTAGGCTACCCACCGTGTGTGCTGTGGTCAGGTCATCTACGATGTCTGGACTTTGGGAGGAACTCAAGGCCCTGAGCTTCTAAAGGTCCAGAGCTCTGCAGTTAGGTCCTGCTGGTCTCTGCTTCTGTCAGAGACTTCCTCCTCAGCATCGTCACCCTGGCCCTGGACGGCCTAGGACTTGCTGCAGTCTTGAGCATCTCTCCGCCAGTCTTTACTGCTCTGACATCGACCCTTCTTTCCACATGGACCTCCCTCTCCTAGCTGACAGCTTGTCCACTCCCATCTGATATCACTTCCAGGACACCTCTGGTCTTAGGTATTCCATGCTGCCATATTAGGGTGTCAGAAGCCAAGTCCAAACGCCTTTCTCTCTTCCTTCCAGGCCAGCTGTGCTCTGAGCTATCATCACCTCTTTTTTGTTGTTTTGTCTTTTGAGACAGGGTCTCACTAACTAGCCCAGACTGTCCAGGAACTCTCTCTCTGAGGACCAGACTAGACCCAAACTCACAAAAGTGCTGGGATTAAATGTGTGCTCTGCCATGTTCAGCTCCACCTTACCTCTTGACCAACAACATGGCCTCCCTCACACGCTCCCTCAGTGTGGCCTGGCTTACTACACTGTTCCATTTTTTCCTCTCTGGCGTCTTTCACCTCTTCCTTCACAATCACCAATTACAAGAACATCTTTCCTGGACAGAAGCAATGGTCCTATCTCCCCACTTCTTGCAGTGACCAGCTATTTGTTTTAGAGCCAGTTCTAATGACTGCAGCCTGCCCTAAAACTTGAGACCTAGCTAGACATGGTAGCAAACCCCTGTAATTCCAGCACTTGGGAAGTGGGGGCAGAAGGGCGAGGAGTTCAAGGCCATCCTTAGCTACACAGTGAGTCTGAGGCTAACATCTGCTAACCACCCAGAGCCAAGCAAGTTCAGCCCCCGGTCTGTTCAACGCTCCAGGATGCAGTCACTGAGTGATCTGGGACTGTGCTAAGTTAAGGCTGGCCTTTCAGGGCCCCAAGGCCTGGTTCCTTCCATTGCAGTTTGCTGTCTTAAGTGCTTGACCATTCCTGATCTTAGAAGCATCTCTACGAATGACTACACTAATGCTGGAGGTACAGCTCAAATGCCATTTCATCCAAGACCTCACAGCATCTGCCCCAGAATTCTCTCCTCCTCTGTGCACTGAACAGGAAGGGCAGTGGTGCTCACAGGCTGTCTCTGGCCAGGCCTGGAGCAGGGGCACAGGAAGAGGAAGGTCATTCCTGGGAGCACAGGCTTGATGCTGATGCTCAAGCCAGAGGCCAGGAGAGCTTACACAGTGAGGCCAGTGCCAGCCAGACACAGCCAAAGGCTCAAGAGATGCAGTGTGGAAGAGAAAACAGATGTGTGCCGAGAGGAGTGGGGATTAACACAGTGCTTGACGTGCAGGGGCAACTTGCTGAAACCAGTATACCCCCAGCCATTCCAACCATGACAGCTGACGAGAACTACTACGGCTACTCCTGCTTATGTGGGAGGCGAGCGGAATAATTACTCCACCAGGGAGGGGAGGACGGGTTACTAAGCTCCTCCCCTTTCAGGCCCCAGACTGAAGTGACTGAAAAATAGTCACCAGGCACAAAGAGTCTGAGACAGCGAGGAGTCAGGCACCATTTTTTATAAAAACGCATAGTCTCATTTTCCACTCTTTAAAATCACATTCAAAAATCGGCAAAGAAACGCCCTAGGAGTGAGTAGACAAGAGGGGAGGGTGTGCCCACCCAGCCCCCAAGGGGAGAGGGCGCGACACCACACACAGCTGCGCGACTGGCACAAGGGGTCATGCGGTGGGCAAGGTGGCACCTGTGGGCAGTGGCCACTGACATGACATGGGCTAAGGGGCTGGACAGTGTGGGTGGGGGCACACTGACCAGCCAGGACAGGGAGGGCTGGCCCCAGCTGGGTTCTTATGCTGTGCCACCCACCTGCCCAGGCTGTCCCACTGTGGTCCTGGGCAGGTGAGCCTCACCCAGCCCAGGGTTAGGGATCTAGGTTCAGGCTAGGCCAGTGTGGCCCAATCCACAATTGTCTTTTCTATGCTCCTGAGTCCAGGCACGCAACAGGAAGAAGAGGGGACTTGCAGGGAGGCCAGCAGCAGCCACTGCCAATGGCAGCCTCCTGATGAGGCAGTGGTAACACACAGGCTTTTCCTGAACAAGGACCCAGGAGCTGTCACTGTGGGAGACCTCCTAGTCTGAGGAGACAAGGGCCTTCTCTCACCAGTGGCAAGAGGGCAGGACAGCAGGGGTCTGTCCCTCTGTGGCATGGGAGCTGTGATAGGAAAGTTCAAGTAGTACCCTGTGTTGCCCCTTTCTAGGGCAGGGGTGCTGGGCCACAGACTGAGCACAGCCCACAGAGCCTGAAGTGACACACCCACTGAGTGTGGCTTCACCCCATGGAGGGGCAAGAGGGCTGCTGAGGGTTGCTCTTCTTCCCTGTAGGAAGATACTGGGAGCAAGGACCCTAGGGGGTGGGAGTGGGGACAGGGGAGGGGTGCTAGACAGTGGCTGGGTTGGTGGCAGCAGGAGCTGAGGCAAGCGGGCCCCTCCCTGGGGGCTGGGCCAGGCTGGGGCCACAGGAGATCACAATAATTACAAAATAAAACATTTTCCGCTTTGCGGGAAAACAAATAATAAAAATTCAACAAAATAAATTAGAGGTTTATAAAAGGCGGGTGGGCAGGCGGGCAGCACATGGGTGGATCAGAGGCCGTTGGCACTGCCACGCTGGATCAGCGGCACCTTGCTCAGCTCCACCACAGGCGAGCGTGGCTTGTTCTTCATCTTGGGTACTCGCTGTACCAGCTGCTGGGCCTCGCGGTAGGCATCACGCAGCTCCTTTTTCCATTGCACCAGCTCTGGATCACTCTGTAAACATCCAGGCTCTGTCAGCCTCTGCTGGTCAGGCACCCACCCCCCACCTGTACCCTAACCTCATCCCCTCACCCCCACTTACATCACACTGCAGGACAAACTGCTTGCCACCTCGGATCTTAAGCAGGAGACACTTGCGTTCCTTGATCTGTGTCTCTTCCACTGACTGGATCTCCTCCATGGTCAGGAGGCTCTGCTGCAGGGTGAGAAGACAGAGCAGGCTGTGAAGGAAGGTCCTGGGGCCCACCCTGGGGCCCACACCATGTCCCGCCAGAACCTTTTCTTACCGGAGCCTCGCCTTCACCCCTCCACTCGAGCCGGTTGGGGAACAAGTAGAAGTATCGCCGCTGCCACTGGGTCAGGAAGGGGTTGCCCATCTTGGACATGTAGCCATGCACGATGCAGTCCTTACCCAGGGCATAGTCTGTACAAGACATGGGATGCAGGCTCAGCACCCACCCTCACCCAGCCACTTTCTAGCTGGTCTTGGTCAGTTTCTTAGCAGAACCTGCTTTTCATTTCTGCAGTGTAAAACAGGCCGTAAGTCCTCACCCTCCTCGTGGCCCAGCTGTTTGTTTTTGGCCTTCTTTCGTGCCTCCAGCCGGTCTGTTTCAGCATTGATGGTATCAAAGACAGTCTCTGCCACCTCCTGTTGCCACCGCTCAGAGATGGTGAGAGGGAAGTTGCGGTACAGTTCCTGGTCACTGTCCAGTAACTTCACCAGGTGGACATGGCAGGGATACATGGGTAGACAAAGGGTGCCAGGACATTATCAGCCACAGGCCTGTGTAGGGCCCTAAGCTAGGCATGGTCACCTGTAACCACCATCCCCAGGGAGACTGGGGGATGAGGAAGTAAGACCCACAGTTCACAGGGTAGCCACAGGATCTCACAGGGGCAGAGGAGGGGCAAAGGGTCATCCAGACCAGGCTAGGCTCAGGGCTCAGGCTCAGGCTCAGGCTCAGGCTCAGGCTCAGGCTCAGGCTCAGGCTCAGGCTCAGGCTCAGGCTCAGGCTCAGGCTCAGGCTCAGGCTCAGGCTCAGGCTCAGGCTCAGGCTCAGGCTCAGGCTCAGGCTCAGGCTCAGGCTCAGGCTCAGGCTCAGGCTCAGGCTCAGGGCTCAGAGCCAAGCAGGTGCAGTACCTTGATTCCTTTTGTGTCCTCCTCATCAAAGGAGCCAATGTCGAAAGCGTCAGCTGCATTCACCTCCCCACGTGGGGGGATCAGTGGAGGAGGGTACTGCACAGAGCGGGGCTGGGCATCAGCATGGGTGAGGGAGGGGCAGCGGAGGAGATTCCCATCTACCCCTGGATAGATTTTTACCTTCTGTAAGAAGACCATCTGCCAGTCCAGGGAACGAAAGAAAGGACTTTCTTTTACCTCCTGAGCCCTGTGGAGAGACATACCTGTCACCTGGGCTCTGCACCATTCAAGTTGAGCTATGTCCAAACTGTGGGGTCATTAGCTTAGATTTGACTTCTGACTCAGTCACCTTTTGGCTGTGACCTTAAGCAAGTTTCATTACTCTCAGTCAGTTTGCTATCTCTAAATGGGAGAAGAAGTTCTCACATCCTGGGGCTGATGTGGGTTTTAATACTACTTTGTCTGGTAATTAACAGATATCCCAGTAGACCTACAAAGTTGCTATTAACCTGGGTGTGGTGGTACATGCCTTTAATCAGAAGTAGAAGTGTTCAAGGCCAGCCTCAGCTACAGAGTAAGGCTAACCTGGTTTATATGAGACCTCGTCTCAAAAAATAGCCCCCTCCTCCACCTCATACAAAAAAAAAAAATCTTTGCTACAAAGATTGTTTCTGGACCCTTTGAAAGCTGACTCAGGTGGTTCCAACTGTGACACACCCAGCCAGCCCTGCCACCCTGAGGACATAGGGCCAGGACCTCCCTGTGAGCTCTGAGGAGGGTTCAAATGATGCGACACAACCACTGTTCTAAGGGGGCACAGCCAGAGGCCCAGGCAGGCTGGCCCAGCAGAGCCCAGCAAAGACTGAGTATGGTCACATGGTGGAGAGGCCAGGATACTCACCCACGGCCCAGACAGCCTAGTCTCCGATTGACGTCCCTCTGCAACAAACCTTCCAGCAGGGATCGGAGTTCAGGGGAGAAGGAGTCAGGCAGCTCTACAGCCTTTCAGGACAAAGAGGAGGAGTCAACAGAAGCCAGGAAGAGAGCCTGGCTCCGGGGGAGGGTTAGAGGCCAGCAGAAGGAGATGAGGCCCAGCTTCCCACTGGTCCTCAGCCAGTGTGAGCTCTGACAGCACAGGCAAGGCAAGAGGCTACAGGGCGGCAGCCCAGCCCTCAGGTACAGAGACGGGAGAGCCGGCAGAGAGAACCAGGAGTTTATGCTTCTGGCACCACGTAGGCCTCACTGCCACCGTTATACTTACCATCGTCAACGTCATGCGGTCAATCTCATGCTTGTCTTTGGTCTTGTGCTGCCGGAAGGGGCTGTGTCTGGACAAGAGGCAAAGAGCAAGGATGGGAAAAGTGAGGTGGACTGGTGGGCAGGGCTAGTGAGCGCTGAGGGAGGCTCCACCTCTTAACACCCAGGCTTTACAGGGCTCTCCTCCCCGCTTCCTATCTGGATTGCCCGTCTGGGCTAGCCTACTCACCCCCGCAACAACTTGAAGAGCATGCAGCCCAGGGAGAACCAGTCTGCACTGCTGTCATAGGCCACGCCCTTCTGTAGGACTTCGGGGGCCATGTACCCGTGTGTGCCCCTGTGGGAGCACAGGCTATAAGCGAAGTGGAGGAAGGTTGGGAATGGAGGGAATGGCTAGGCACTTACACACTGGCATGAGGCCTCTTCTTGGAGAAGTCACAGGCTAGGCCCAGGTCCGAGATTCTCACATGGCCATGTTCATCCAGGAGAATGTTGGCTGGCTGTGAAGGAAGCCCAGAGAGCTCACCAGGAGGCCAGCTTGGACCCTCACTGGAGGGAACTACATGGTTTTGGGACAAGGCCCCAGGTAGGGCATTCCGCCTCTCCCCTCCCCCCGCCCCATTCCCGCTCACTGCTCACCCCTCCATCACAACTGAACTCAGAAAGAGGCTAAGCTGGCCATGCTGCAGGCCTAGAGGCAGGAGGCAGGTGGCAGCAGCCCCTCACCTTCAGGTCCCTGTAGACTACAAAGCGATTGTGCATGTGTTCAAGGCCCAGGATGATCTCAGCGGCGTAGAAGCGCATGTCGGCTTCAGAGAAGACTCCATGCTGAGACAGGTGGTAGTGCAGGTCCCCACCTGAGGGGTAGCCCCCAGGTAAGACTCAGCTTCCTGCCCAGGTCCAGCCCTAGGTCCACCCCCTAGGGCCGAGCTCACCGTTCATGAGGTCCAGGATGAAGCTGAGCTTGTCTGGTGTGTGGAATGCATATGACATGCACACGATGAAGGGGCAGTCCTAGGATGGAGGGGAAGGTGAGTGAGGGAAGGCTGGCCGAGGCTGGGGTCAGAGGTCACTACGGAGGCCCGCTTGGCCACCCAACTCACCCCGGTGCTGACGAGGGAAAGCATGATCCGCTCGTTCAGAGCCAGGGTCTCTCCCTGCTTCATCTTGATGCGTTTCTTGTCCAGACACTTCATGGCGTACCTATGATGGAGGAGTAGGTCAGCAGTGTCAGCGAGCCCTGCAGGGGAGAGCCCCAGCTGCTTCAGCAGGCTGCTGCTGCAGACCAGATGCAAGACAAACCACGTGACACAACCAGTGCTTTAGAGAGCGCAGGAGGTGCCGGCAAGTGAGTCTCCGAGGAGCCCGAGGGAGACAGGACAGCCAGAGCGAAACAGGGAGGAGGGGACAGGGGCAGGAGTCACTTGTAGGCAGAGACTCAGGGATGGCAAGCTTGGGACACTGATCCCCGGAACAGTTCTTTAAAAGGTCCCAGTCCCTCATGGTACCTCGAGAAGCCTGACTCCTCCCTCGGGCACCCCACCCAGTGCCAGCTGATCAGGGTGCTCACATCTTGCCTGTGTCTGCTTTCCGGCACCCATAGACCTCACCGAAGCCCCCACGCCCGATGATTCGATGCACACTGAAGTCATTCATGGTCAGCTGCAGAGTGGTAACAGCCAGGGTCACTGCCTCCCCAGCCCCACAGCAGAGGCATGTGGGCAGCAGGGACAGGCCCTGCTACCGGGGTCTCCTACTCCTGTGATCTAGACACACACTCACCGTTCTCCAGCCTCTCCTACTGGGATCCCAGCACTGGCCCTCCTCCCCCCAGAGTCACCTTTGTGGGGCCGACGGCAAAGCCCTGGCCACTGCATTTCCCCAGGGTCCCCTGGCATGCCAGCTCCCTGAACCCACTCACGTGGATGTTGAGCTCAACATTCTTCCACTGGCAGAACCGTGTGAACTTGTCACTGGGGAAGAAGGAGAAGACACACTCAAGCAAGCATCAAGGCACTGGGCCGTCATCAGAGTCCGATCCACCCACTGCCCTTCCAGGGTCCTGACACGTGGACATAGAGACCTCCTGAGCCTATGGTTAGCTCAGGCCAACAAGCCTCTGCAGCCTGAACCATGTTGTCCTGCTGCAATCAGAGAAATGCTCGCCAGTCAGACCTCCACCAGGGTACAGCACCTGCTGCTCACTCACATTCCCAGTGATGTCACCTACTCAGCCCGCTGTACCTCCCATGGCTGGGTGGCGGTGACTGAAAGAGCTGTTCCTAGCGTTCTGCCTAGACACTGGTGGTTCTCACCACAGAGGGAAGCGTGTACTTCAGGTACAGCCCTGCTAGACCCTGACACTCCATAGCACAGGGAGATACAGGGTGGGAGAAGAGGACGTTGGATCTATGTGACCTCTCAAGAGTCCCTGTGATGGGACAGAGACAGACCCCACACCTGGCTGCTCAGAGCCAGGGCAGGCTGCTTCTCCTACTTACCTCTCTATGAACTTCTGGAACACGTCCCCTCGGAGGTTCTGACAAATCTCCTCAATGTATGGCTGTGGGGAGAGAGCTGGGAATTGGTGACTAAGTCTGCGGTGCCCCAGGCTCCAGGGCCCCAGCTGACTTAAGGCGGGAGGGCCTGATCTGGGCAGAATGGGGGCAAGAGGAGAAGCACCCAGCACGAACCTGGAAGAGATCTGGAGGCACCTGCTTCTTCACCAGGTGGCCCTGGACATGCTCCGTAGCATTCTTTGAAAAGGGCTGGAGAGGACAGAGGTGGCTGTGAATCTTATATAAGGCTCTTTCTTTCCTTCTAATCCCACGTTGCTGGGATCAACACATGAGTTCACACCCCACAGGACTCTTACATGTGAGCAGGCCAGCAGTTCTTTCATAATATAGGAGTCAAAGATCTCTCGGCTGCGGACCACACGTTCCTCCTCTGTCTCCAGCTTCTCATATTTCTTGATCTGGTAGAAGGAATACCTATAGATGATTGTCTGTGGCCACGGCATGAAGCTAGATGCCAGGGGCCTCAGACACAGCAAGGTGCTTACGCACCTTTATCTCAGTAGACTTCGCCCATCTTACCTCTTCGTAGAACTCCACCAAGGGCTTGGCCTCTTCCAGATGGTTCAGGCAGAAGTCCCGGAAAAGCAGGTACCCTGAAAGCAAGCAAGTCTGGTTACGCTGAGCCACGTACACCCTCCTCTTAGGGGCCTTCTCATCACTGAGTGGAGTGAGCTTGAAGTTCCTGAACAAAGCTAGCCAGGGCAGGAGCAGAGATGGTCTGTACCACCGGAAGGGTCTAGGCGATGTGGCCACTTAGGCTGCCACCAGCCTAACAAGTCCCAGATTCCAGGTTAGGGTGCGTGTGCTTCTGCCCTGTCCCCAGCATCTGCCTCTGCAGAGGATGGCTAAAAAATGCTGGTGCTGAGGCGAGGTATGGAGGAGAGTGAGGCTGGCTCTGGCATGACCCCATCTGTGCAGGCAGTATCTACTATGGGCAGTAGTAAGGCTCTTGGTGGAGACAGCAGGATGGACAGGTCAGGCTGTAACAGGAGGGAGATGGCAACCAAGACAGAGTCCCTCCCTACCCTCTCCTTCACATCCAGGCGGTTTTCACAGTATCTCTGATCAGAAAGGCAAGTCCAGTTGGCAAAAGTGAGGCTCAGGGATACCTGTCATAAGAACTTAGAGCTCAACCGGGCGTGGTGGCGCACGCCTTTAATCCCAGCACTCGGGAGGCAGAGGCAGGCTGATTTCTGAGTTTGAGGCCAGCCTGGTCTACAGAGTGAGTTCCAGGACAGCCAGGGCTATACAGAGAAACCCTGTCTCGAAAAAAACAAAAAAACAAACAAACAAAAAAAAGGAACTCAGAGCTCTTCAATCCATTGGAGGATCCCTTGGAAAGCTAGGCTGAGGGTGGAGGTCTCAGAGCAGCTTCCAGATGGCAAAGCTGAGAATGGCTCCCCCCTCAGGCCTCTAGTCCAGCAGGAATGCCTGAGGGTTTTGTTGTTTTGTTTTGGAGACAGGGTTTCTCTGTGCATCCCTAGCTGTCCTAAAACTTACTCTGTAGACCAGGCAGGCCTAAAACTCAGAGATCTGCCTGGCCTGCCTCTACCTCCTAAGTGCTAGGTTAAAGGCGTGTGATACCACAGCCTAGATGGGTGCTTGAGTCATGCTGGGTGGCTTTCTATGCTCTTAGGAGCACTGATGGCCAATGTTATTAATGGCCCCTAGTCAGGTTTCTCTGCTAATGCTTAAAGCCATTAATTCTTCTAAGGGCGGTCGGGTGGAAGCTTCCAGTGACTTGTGAACAAGGTTAGTGGAGAGAGGCTTGCGATTATAAAGCACTCTTCCTGACATCACCGACTCGGTCCATCCTGTCTGCCGTGGGCAATTGGACTCAAGGTCCCATTCCTGAGATCTGAAGAGTATGAGGCTCAGGGAGGAGAGGTAACTTGCCCAAAGCCAGATAGTACAGACCTGTACCCCCAGGCTGTGTTCTTTCTGGCCTATTGCTGAACTAAAGCTGACTTCCAATGCCTGATCCTTCCAGGACACCCTCAGTTCCATACTGAGACCCCACCCTCGGGAAGCCCAAATCCGAGGCCCTGAGTGACTACAGTGGCTTCCTGGGATATCACCCCAAGTTTTCCCTCTAGGCTGAGCATTGGGGTGCATAGCATAATACTAAGACAACCCAAATTTACAAACACACACACACACACCAGAGGAAGAAGGATGGAGGGGCCAGCGCCAAGGCAGGTTGCGTACTTAGGGCCTGGGGGGTGTAGGTGGAGGCGGGGCCAACCACAGCTCCACAGGCACCACAGGAAGGGCCCCGCCTCTTCCTGTCAGTTCTACCAACGGCCCAAAGCAGCTGTGGCTGCGCCAAGGGGAAGCTGCAACTTTCAAAAACAAAAACCCCAAAGGAGGAACTTCCCTGGCGCCTGGGGAAGACTGATGGGTCCCCACCCCCACCACAGGGTTCCCTGGGCAGAAGCCAGGGGCTGGGAGTCACAAAGGGTCACCATTCTTTACTGGAGGGGGAGCCTGAGTAGTGGGGACACTTCTGGGGCACATGGCACAAGCAGAGGCAGAAGGACAGGAAGCTGACCCTGGAGTCCTCCTGGAGAGACCTCAGGCTGGGAGAGGTGCCTGCACTTACCTAACTTCTGCGAAAAGATCTTTTCAAAGGTCACTTCTCCTCGGTCCTCCAGATACTTCTGCATGACGCTGCGGATGCTGCAAGCCAAGGGGTGCAGTGAGCAGGTGCTGCCCACAGGGGCCTGGAGCCACAAGCCCAAGGCACTCATTTTCTAAAACAAATGTATTATTTTGTATGTGTGTGTGTGTGTGTGTGTGTGTGTGTGTGTGTGTGTGTGTGTACTCGCAAGCACTCCCGCAAGTGCCACGGTGTGTAGAGGTCAGAGTTCATGGGAGTCGGTTCGCTCCTTCAGTGTGAGTCCCAGGTATCAGACTTAGGTCCTCAGCTTAGCAGTAACACTTTACCCCCTGCTCCCACCTTTTTTTTAAAAGATGGGCAGGCCAGGCAGTGGTGGCGCACACCTTTAACCCAGCACTTGGGAGGCTGAGGCAGGCGGATTTCTGAGTTCGAGTCCAGCCTGGTCTACAGAGGGAGTTCCAGGACAGCCAGGCCTATATTGAGAAACCCTATCTAAAATCAAACAAGCAAGCAAACAAACAATGCTAGAATGACGCACTATAGCCCAGGCTAGACCCACAGGAGCCCTACTTCAGCCTCTCTAGTGTTGAGATTACAGATGAGTGCCATCATGTCTGTTTTGAGTGGAACCACTCTAACTCAACGTTACCATGTCTCTAGGGAACTCCCAGCCCCTCAGCTGGCCTGATCACCCATTCTGACCACAGGTTACGTCAGAGGAATCCAAAGTTATAATGGCCAGCAAATCCTCATCTGTGCCTACTGCTTGCAGAGGTGTGTGTCACACATTGCCATGTGCCGACTCTGGAAAAGCCAGGACTTGTCTATTGTTTGGCTGATGGACAGAACAGACTGTGGCCATGTTATGGTCTGGCAATAAGAAGAATGAAACACTCACACTTGACAAGTTCAGGACCAGGTAATGAATGGCGGGCGGCCTCAGGGCACTCGATCTATATGAACCCATCTACATGACTCCATGACAGGCTCCAGGCTCACTGACAGAAAATCAGGTTTGTGGGTACAAGAGACTTGGGGGAAACTGCAAAGGGGCCATGGCTTCTCTTGTTGTTTGGTTGGTTTGTGTGGAGGTCAGAGGACAGCTTTCAGGAGTCGGTTCTCTCTTCCAGTTATGTGGGTCCCAGGGTTAAACTTGGGCTGTAAACCTTGGTGTCCTTTTGTTGTTTGTTTCTGTGTTTTGCTAGCTGAGCTATGTCAATAGCGAGACAGGTTTTGCTGCTGTCGTAGGACCTGTAGCCTCAGACAGGTAGCAGTCCTTCAGAGTGCTGGGATTACACACATATGTTACCACACTTAGTTTCGAACTGTATTCCTTAACAAATTTATATTGTATTTCATCTTCACCCCAGTGCTCAGGTATATCAGGGGTTCAAGGCCAGCCTGGGTTATGTGACACCCTATCTCAGGAAAGGACAGTTCAAGCCTCAGGGTGTGTGTCTCTAACACTTGGATAAAAGCATGCTCCCTGCCTAGACCACCTGGTAAGACCACAGCAGAAAACCTGGTCACCAAAGCTCCTGAGACAATCGCCACAGCACCACCTTGTTTATTCTCTGCAGCACTGCCCGGCCTGGGGAGATCTCACTGAGCTGCATTCCAGACCTCAGATGCCTCCTTGTCTCCACCTTCCTCTTCTGGGCCACTTGCACCCTAGACCTGCCAACCTGCCCCAACAGCCAGCTCTGGTCACATCTGGCCCCACCAGCCTGGTCTCTTCAGAGAACACACAGCTGCCCAACTGAGGGCACCAGAAGCCAGGGGATGTGCTAGACCAAATCCTAGGGAACATGTGCAACCCCAGCAGGTCTCTGCCCAGGAAACAGAGGCTCCACACCATAGCCCGGCTTTCTGTGCTCACCCCTGCTGCCCTTAGAATCCCTAGCAGGTTAAGCGTAGGCTAGCCTGATCACTCAGGCTAGAGTCAGGCACTGTTCATGGCATGAGACCCACACCTACTTCCAGGCAGGCCTTTCTCTGGTGTAGGCCCCTGGAATGTGTCATCAGTGGGAGCTGAAGCCTTGGGGGCCAGTGGTCAGATCAGTCTGGGTGGTGGGGAGCTGTTGTATGGAGATGTGGACCTTTGCTGGCTTCCTGAAGTGCAAACAGGATGTCACCAGGTGGTGAAGCCCAGGGCAAAGGGCTGGGGGTATTAAGACAGGTGAGGAAAAACTGGCCCAGCAACAAGTGGCCCACAAGACAGAGAAGGTAGAACAAAACCACAAGGAGGGAGGACAGGAACAGGGTGCTGGGGGGCGGGGGTGGGTGGGTGGGGTGGGGCTCAAAGCCAGAGCACAGTCTGAAGGTATGGCCCTTAGGAGGCTGGATGGAAGACTGAGCAGAGACCTCATGGGGTCACTATGTAACAAAGTCCAGGTAGACACTGCTAAGGTGAGAGGGACGTGGGGTGGGGAGGTGGCACAGGCTGCTGGGCTGTGGATGCAGGAAGGGTGTCTGCCAGCCCTACCTTACACTCTGAGCTTCCAAGTTTTTGAAAAAAAGTAAAACTGGGGCAAATGGTACCAGGGCACCAGCCTCCAGGCCCAGCCCTTCCAGGATGGATCTAGCTTTGTTGGCCTCTCAAGATAGCATGCTGAGCTGCCCAGGGCCAATCCTGAAACTGTGACCCTTTAAGGGCTAGGAGAAACCACAGGTCCACCAAAAGTTGTTTCTGACAGGAAGTGGGGCTCTGATGACCAGTCCAGGCCTTGGTGATTCTGGGCTTCCACCCTGCAACTCCTACCCAAACTCAGGCTCTCCCGTACTGTTGCCTCAGAGCTGTCCCCTCTGGGACAGCAAGACCATTCCCTGGTAACTGACAGCGGCACCAAGGTTACATGTGCCCTTCATCTACACTGGGCCAGCTCCTCCCCCTGGGGACCACCCACCACCTGTTTTCTGAAGACTCAGAGGGACTTGGGATAAGACAGACTAAGCCTCACAGACACGTATGAACAACAGGAACTTGGAGAAAAGCTGTTAGTCCGAGAGAGAGTCCAGCTGGGTGGTCTGTACCTAAAATCCCAGCACCCAGGAGGCTGAGGCAGGAGGTTTTCTCAAAGCTGAAATAAAGAACTAAATCAGACACCGCCCACGCTCTGCCTGTAGAGGGCTGCCTAACCAGGCAGCCCTCCACAAAGGAGGCTGATCTCTCACATCTTACAGGAGAGTGGCACTCCTGAAAAACCGGCAGGAGGACACAGAGCTCAAGAACCTGCACAACCAGGTGCCTGGACCTCACCTGGAAGGCAGCCCAGAAGGGTGAGACCGTCACCACCCCCAAGTCCTGGTCCTGGGTGCTCTGCTTGTCACATAGTCTTTACATTCTGGAACATTTTGGTCCACAGACAGACAGACAGGATATGAAGCAGTGAAGTGATGGGAGGGGGAGGTCAGCGTGTCAGTTCTCCATGTAGTGGGGAGTCAGACAGGTTCAGGCGGTAGGATGTATGGACAGAAGATGTAGATGACAGGCAAAGACCCCAGCTGTTACACAGGAGGGCAGGGCACCGGGGATGGGGGTCCTGAGTACCCCTGGGGTACCCTCCTAACCCTATACTGGCTTCCTGAGAACCGACAAAACAGGCAGTCTTGGCCTGTCCGTGCAGGGTGAGGGGACACGGCCTAGAGCAGCCAAGATGTGGGTGTGCAAAGGTGCCTAACGGAGGCAGTGTTGGTAAAGACCCTGCCTTAGACAGCCAGGGGGCCAACAAGGCAGGGCTTTCTAGTGTTCCACCTGAGCCTGGAACCCAACAGGAAGTAGGACCTCAGGCAAGAGACTGTCCCTCCAACGAAGGGCGACACCTAGGGATGGTTATATCATCCTTCCCAGCCCGTAGTATCTCTCTCTTTTTTTTTTTTCCTTAAAAGAAAAAAGTCTTTTTAAAATAAAATAAGTACTACCCCAAAACCAAAGCTAAGGTCAGCCTTAAGCAGAGCCCTTGAACAGAAGGCCCTCCGGCATGTGCCAGTCTGTCCTCACGGACTCTGAGGCTACGGAGCCTGGCAGGTTAGAAAATGTGTCAATGGACGAAACTCCCGGCCAGGAAGCAAGTGCAGGCTTGCACGTGAGGCAGCAGCAGTCTCCTGGATGGGTCCCTGATGCTGGCAGTGCCTGGACATGTGACATGCTCTGAGTGGCACCTCTATCCCCACCCATGCCGATAGCCCACGTCCATCCAGGAGTATGTGGTTCTCAAAGTCCCCATTTAGGAAGCTGAGGCCAGCACATTGTAAATTTCAGTTTGTCTGAGCTACAGAATGAAGGGCAGTTAAGACTACCATTACTGTGTGTGGGAGACATCACAGCCCCTTGTGCCTTAGCAGCTGGAAGGATACCCTAGCCAGGTTTCAAACAGATCTTCCCAGACCCCAGGAGGTCATCACAAACTGTGCTTCTTTACTCTGAATTTTGGCACATGTGCATGCAGACGCAGACAGATGTGCACATGTGCATGCAGACGCAGACAGATGTGCACACGTGCATGCAGATGCAGACAGATGTGTTCATGCTTACAGAAGACAGAGGCAGCCATCAGATGTCCCCCTTAGTTACTATCCATGCCGTTTACCAAGATAGAGACTTTTGTGGAACCCAGAGCCGGTGGCTGAGCTTCCCGGCTTGCCCGAGACCCCAAGTCCTGGAATTACAGGTGAGCCACAAGCCAGCCTGGCCCTTATGTAGGTCTCTAGACCTCACGTGTATAAAGCACACAACTCTATCCACTGAGCCATCTCTCCAGCCCTATTTTAGTTTTCTGATATAAGGGCTTGCTCTGTAGCCCAGGCTGCCCTTAAAACTAGCTATTTCCTGCCTCAGTCTCCAGAGTGCTAGAGCAGGCGCCACCATGCTCACTCAGCCGAGTCACACTTTAATGCTGGTTTCCTCTTTTGCAAAACAAGAGTGTCAAGGAAATGGACTTGTTACTTCTGTACTGCATAGTAGAAAGCTTGAAAGATCTAAAGGGGAAGGGGTGCTCCTGGGGTGCCACTGTTAGCCTGTGTTTTTCCTCTTAGACACTAAGACATGGTTGCCCTAAGCTTTATTATCTGGCACACCACAACTCCTAACTGCCTGCCCTTAACAGAACACGAGTCTATGCTAACCAGTCCACGCTTGTTCTGAACTCAAAGGAAGGGGCCATGGCCAGGCAGTCTCTGAGGCAGAGCAGTGGCCAGAGCCAGTCCCATTGGCAGGAGAGGAACTAAACAGAGTGGCTGCCACTCCTCTAACCTGCCTGGTGCTTAGCAG
The DNA here is from genome assembly GCF_000001635.26 of Mus musculus. Classification (NCBI taxonomy): domain Eukaryota; kingdom Metazoa; phylum Chordata; class Mammalia; order Rodentia; family Muridae; genus Mus; species Mus musculus. The sequence goes on from NC_000085.6 coordinate 4,300,137, forward strand.
CTCTAAGCACTCCCATGGCTCCACCCTAGAGTACAGCAGAGAGAGAGAGAGCTACCTGCTCTGCCAAAGAATTGAGGGCATCTAGGCACTGACAGGTTTCGTGCCAGGGCAACCTACCCCATCCCCATCCCTAGCTTCCTTGCACCTCTGACAGCTAGGGTGTTCACACAGTTTGAGGGGCAGGGCTGGCCTGAGTTCAGGAGTAGGAAGAGGGAACTTCCTCTCTGTTCAGTGACTAAGGTGAGAGGACAGCAGGCGGGGAGGGAGTGGCGTCCTCGGAAGAGAACTTCTCATATGAAAGGTCCCACGTGCTTCAGCATGAGAGCAAGCCCACACTCTGGCACAGGCCTAGCATGTCGGGCCTGCCCTCACAGATGGTTCCCCAATAGGGGCAAGGGAGCTCAGCTGTATGGGCTGGGAGGGCCTGCAGGAAGGAGTCTGCCGCAAACACGCCCATTTTGATGGTAAGAAGACTAGGCCACCAGTCTGGAGGCCCACAGTAAGCCTGTAAACATCCAAATGGCTTTGAGTAATGTCTCAGCAGGGGATGGGAGGGATGGGCCTCAGAGGACCAGAGCAGCATCCAGCCTTTCCACCCCACCGGGGCATTAAAACAGGGTAGCACACCTCCCAGAAGCCTGCCAGGCTGGAAGGAATAGTCTTGTCTGGTACCGAGTTCTGGTGTTTGTGTGATGGTGACACTGATACTGTGACACCCCCCCCCCCCACACACACACACACACTCCCCGAGAAGCTGGTGAAGAGGCTACAGGTCTCTGGGCTGGTATGTCTCAGATGACCACCTTGGGAACTGCCACACTCTGGCAGGCAACAGCTAGCACACTGTGGCTGTAGCTGAGGCATTCCCTGGTGGCATTTCCAGGAACCTGGCACCGAGGTGGCAACAGCAGGAGGAAATCCCCTGGGGCTTCTTATTAATATTTCTCAACGACTCTCCCAGGGGCTCAACAATGTTCTCAGAGCTCAAGGGGCCACTACCAAAGGGGAAAGACCAATTGTAACCACCATGTCCACTAAACCCAATGAAGGCCAACACTGGTTGACCCAGAACCAATGGTCAATGCCAGGAAGCCCCGACCTCCAGGTTCTCTTGCAGGATGCTCAGGAAGAAACACTTCAGGCATCACAAACAAGATGTAAGCAGGCACCCTGCACCTCACGCCTACAAGGGCATCAGGAGCTGACGTCCTGTCAGTGTGCACTGAGAACACCATTCTAGGGGCCCTTGTCCAGCAGTCACTGGAAGGGGGTTGTCCCCATCCCAATTCTGGGGCAGCTTCCACCCCCAGAGAAGTGACCCCCATTTTATCACTGAACACCCACGCCTGCATCACCAAAGCCGCCCTCTTCAGTAAGCAGTGATGCAAGCCAGACAAGATGTCGGTACAGAAAAATGCTGTTGCCAAACGCCTTACTTTTGGGATCTCATCTGAAGTGGGCCTGAAATAACCTAAGTGTAACTATCCAGAAGAAATGGCCTTAGGAGCCAGTGGGGAGTAGGGAAGGGGCCCAGAGAGGAACAGCAGGTATGATGGAGGCTGTGCATTCCTCAAAACCCATCACATGCTCTCGGCTCCTGCTGTTTATTCCATAATATCCCGAGAACAGCAGCCATGTGCAGGCAGCTGGAACTCCCTGGGGCCCCTAGGGCTCTCAGCTTCCTACACAGCAACCTGGGCACAGGAGAAGCTGCGGCAGAGTCTATGCCTGCTCTTGACGTCACCCAGGGTTTACTACAAGCGTGGATTGTGCATTAATAGGACACATCATTCCCAGGCTGACAGAGCCCAGATGCCTGTGAGCGCGTGGATCCTGACCTGTGATGCGCGTGCTCCCTTCAAACCCATTTACTGAGTGCACGGTGGAGAAGAGAGCAGAGCTGAGCAACTTAATAGCAAATCCGTGAGATGAGAGCCTCACTCCGGAGAGGAGGGCAGATGGGAACAGGCATCTCAGAGAGCCATTCCCAGGGAGTGGTAGCAGTTTCAAAGGCCCGCAGGGATAGACTGCAGAAAAGATAATCTTGTTTTCAGGGGCAGGAGGTGGGGGGGCGCTGCGAATGGAGTGGAATGTTCTGGTAAGGGGTAAAGGCTGGCAACCGCAGGCTTTCTGCTGGCGATGGAGAAGTGGAGGGAGGAAGAAGAGCAAAAGCCTTCTCAGCTCGCCTGCTCAGCCCTCCTTCCCCCACCAATCTAGGCAGGAAGTCCTGGCTGTAATGAGTTAACAGGAACGAAGAAGCAGAGAAGGAAGAGTAGCAGGGTCTGGGGAGAGGGGGGAAACAAGAATGGGGCGGGCAGCATCTGAGGAAGCTCGTGGTGGGGGAGGGACCAGGAAATAGCCCAGAGAACCAGAAGGCTGCAAGAGGCACCCAGCTCCCACATGCTGCTGCTGGGGCTGCCACTGTCACTGGGGAGAGCAGGGACATCTCCTGGGACCGCCCAGGCAGGGCTCCTCACCCAGGAGCCCTGAGATTAATTACACAGGGCCTCAGTGGTCATATTAAGCAAATGATGATAATTATAAGACTGCAGCAGCTGCTGGAAACAACTTCTGTAGGGCGAGGACCAGACCTCAGTCCCACAGTCTCGGGAGGTCATTGGCGAAGGACCAGCCCCCTTGTTTTACCAAAGCAGATAAACTGAGGCAAGTCCATTCAGGATAAGTGTGCCTGGGTCCAGTGTGAGCCAGAATTGCAGGAGTAAGAATCTATCCATACAGCGCCCCTCCTGAGAGAGAAGCCAGGACCCCCATGTCCCCTCCTGAGAGAGAAGCCAGGACCCCCGTGTGTCCCCTCCTGAGAGAAGGTTGGGTGAGTCTGCTTCCCCAGATCCTCTAGGTGACAGAAGGAAGGGGAGATGCTTCTGCCAAGTTACAGTGGCACAAAGCCCAACAGTTCCCAGTCCCCAGCCCTGGGAAATAAGAGCTGTGATGCCAGCCAAGCTCAGCCAAGCCACAACCCTGGGCACCAGTCACAGAGAGGCTGCCAAGATGGCCTACCCTAAAGTGGAAACAACTCCTATTGGCATACTGGCACAGGAACGAACCCCATTGCTTCTTTACCTGACGCTGGCTTTAGGGTGGGGAAGGAAGCAGGGCCCTGTATGTGATGGAGGCCCTGACATGGAGCTGTCCCTCCTATCTACACACTAGCTTTGCCAGGGCAGCCTGTGTTTCAGCAAATGGCAGAAGGGTTGGGTCTTGTATACCGTGACAGCTGATGATGCCAGAAACTGCCCTGCTACTTTCAGGCCACCACCCCAGACCCACAGCTCCCACGACAAGTGGTTTCAGCCATCCCATCCCACAAACCAATTATATGGGAGTGGGGGAAAGAGACAAAGCACTGACAGGAAGAGACTGTGGTTGGGACTCCAAGGACCTGTGACCCAATCCCAGATCTTCTGTGTGACAAGCCTCAAAGCTCGGTTAGTAAATGAAGAAATACCACCTGCTGGGTCAGCCAGCGTCCCAGAGTTGTGAAGACAAGACACTTCACAGATTGGGATATATTGGGCACACATGAGACACGATCACAACTACCTTCAAGGGTGAGAGATACCTGCCTCAATAGTGTGCAGAGCGCGTCACCACGTAGGGAACCTGCCTTCCATCATGAGAGGCTTGCATGCCTAGGGCCACAGCACTGCAGGGTGACTGTCTGAGCATACCAGTGGGCAGAGTTAGAGGCTCCTAACCATTCACAGACTGAGCAGTTGGCCCAACAACATCCTACTGATGGTGACCCTGCACCTGTGGTATCGCTTCCTAAAACTCACAGCCTGCTGCAATTTTGTTCACAGCTATTACCCCATCCTGGTACTGTTGGCCTTGCCAACTTCACATGTTGGTTTTTGGATCAACTGAGATGACAGATGTCAAAATAAATAATGAATTATTAAACTTTCCATTCTTATTCAATCACATCACATCACAACTGCCACCATATGAAAAGGTAAAAAGAAAGAGGTACAGCTCGTTTTTCAGGGTTCTTGAACACCAGCAAGGAGACGACCGGAGGTAGGGTCTATTAGGAGCAATGCATTCTGGGGAAAGATTGTCCAGACACAGAGAGTTCTAGAAAAGGCACCACCTTAAACTTTGCAGACCTCCACCTGCAGAAGAACCCCATGGCTGTGGCCGCCCAGGAGAGCACTACAAGCCCAAGATGCGGACTGCCCCTCCCCCACTCTTCCCTTTAAGTTTTGTCATTTCTGAACTCATTTTCATCCTAACTGCTGCTGCCCCTAGACAGCCCCAGCTGACACTCAGTCTAGTTCCTGTTTTGAGAAATCTGATTGCAAATGTCTTAGAAAAAAGGGGGGCCCAACGGCCTCTTCAAAACACAGACCAATTTTTCCTCTACAGGGCTTGGTTCTCAGTCAAACTGAAACCCAGTGTGCAGCCACTGGAGGAGGGGGCACGGTGACAGGCACAGCAGCAAGCCCGCAACCTGCCCACCTGGCTCTAAGGACAGAGGACACCAGAGGCCTATTTCACACTGCCCACTGGGGGTAGAGCATGTTCTACCACAGAGAATGACAGTAAAATCAAGGCCAACTCTTGGCTGTTAAAGGAGTTGGCATGGGAGGCTACTGGGACTGGCCTCACCACCCACCAGGAGGCATCCTGGTGGGTGGACACATCTCCTCTTCCAGATGCAGGACAGACGTCCAGGCCACCCTTCAGGTCAGGACAAAACATAAAACTCGAAGCTGAGAGCCCTGATGTGGAGGCCAGGTGACACTGCACAAGCCATTCCAGTCTGAGTTGTTTCCCCTCTCACACACACACACCTTGTTCTATGGGAACAAAACTACACCTGTCTCACTCGCTCTCTGGTCTCCTGTGCAGCTCAAATAGGAAGATAAGTCTATTTACCATAATATACTGGACAAGCCCCAGCTACACCTCTCACATCCTGCCCTGTTCTGCACCCACATCCTGGACAGTTTAAACTTTGATACCAGGTGCGATGACATCAGTTGTCTTGTAGAGAGGTGGCAGCATGGTCCATCTGCTGTAGGATGGGAGGTCCCCTGGTCAAAAGTACCCATAAGGAACCACAAGTGGGGAAAAGGGTAAAGTAGGGACTTCCCTCACCCACCGGAGCGCAGCCCTCAGGAATGGTACACTGCACTGTCCCCAGAAAGCACTCTCAAACCCAATCCCATAGTGACCCCACCATAGGGGAAGGCAAAATAAATAAATAAATAAATAAATAAATAAAAGTCTTCAAATTGGTCCTCTTCACTCCACAAACCTCACAAGAGTGTTACCCACTCCACGGGGAGTGGATAGGGTAGTGGAATACCAACGGGAGCAACAGACTGTGTGATACAATCGGGTAAACAGAGGCAGACTTGAGGAAGGGAACCACAAGGGAACACGAGAGGGTAGAGGGCAGAGCCAAGCATCAGGGTGGAAAGAAGGCTGCAGCAGAGTCAGGGGCTGACAGCGACCAGGCCGGGCAGTGAGATACAGGAAGCGGCAGGGCGGCCCAGGGCTAGGAGCTTGGACTTGGGGCGCCCAGGGCTTGCGGACACCAAGCCTTGCGGCGGCAGGGACAGAGGAAGTCTCCGGGTCCTGGGGCGGCCAGAATAATGGGGTCTCCGGGGCAGAAGGTCCCCGGAGTAGAAGGGGTTCCCGGGTCCTGGGGCAGAAGGTCCCCGGAACCTGGGGCGGAGGGGGTCCCTAGGGCACGGGATCCCGGGGCGGCGCGTGGGGCCCGGCACAGGCGGGCTCACCTGGGCTCTGGCAGCAGGATCTTCTTGCTGGCGCGCGCGGCCGGCGTGGCCTTGCTCTTCTCCATGGCCATCAGGTAGCTCACATCGGCCAGCACCGCCTCCAGGTCGGCCATCTTGGCGGCGGCGGCGGCGCTGTTCCTCCCGCCGCCCGAGGCTCCGCTCCGCTCCCGCTCGCTCGGCCCGGCCCGGCCCGCGCGGCTTGTGGGCCTCGGCGCCGCCGCCGCCCCGCCCGGTCCTCGCTCGTCGCCGGCTCACAGGCGGCGCCGCCCCATGGCGCCGGCTCGGGCCCGGCCCGGCTCGCGCTCCGCTCCCGCCGGGACTGCAGTCGGGGCGCCGCCGCCGCCGCCACCACCACCACCACCCGCTCGCCCGCGCCCCGGAGCTGCCGCCGCCGCCTCCGGCCCCGCCTGCCGCGCACAGCGCCAGCGAGCCGCCGAGGGGCCGAGCCGGGCGGGCGGCGGGCGGGCGGGCAGGCGACAGCGCCCCCTAGAGGCTGCACCGCTCGGGTCCGAGACACGGGTCTCAGTCCTGGTTTGTTACCTGAGTCTTCCACCAAGGACTCTAGGATGACCTCAGACCCCAAGCCATGACCACAAACGCGGATCCCATCTCAGCATGCTAGACTGCACGCTCCACTAGGGCCAAGACCGTGGGTCCTAACAAGAATCCTGACACCGACCAAGACTCCTATACTCAAATTTCTGAACATTCTCTCAGAGTCACACCATCATTACCACCCCTGACTCCTGACCTGACCAGATGACAATCCTGACTTCAAACTCCCAACAGGACCCCAGACTCAGAGCTTGGGCCGCACTCCTGACATGAACGTTTGTTGTTGTTCTTGTTTTAGAGAGGGTATCCCCGTGTAGCCTTGGCTAGTCTGTAACTCACTATGTAGACCAGGCAGACCACTAATTCACAGCGATCTGCTTTCCTCTGCCTCCCAAGTGCTGAAATGGATTAAAGGCATAGTCCATTAAACCACACTCTGATGAACGCCGAACTCATTAATTGATCGATCGATTGACTGATCAGTTGATTGATTGTGTATGCACATGTGGAGGTTAGAGGACAGACAATTTGACCATCAGTTCTCTCTTTTTACCACATGGGTCTCTAGGGATGGAACTCAAGGTCCTCAGGCTTGGTGGCAAACATTTTACCCACTGAGCCCTTCTGTGCCTTCTTCCTTGGCCAACTCCTGTCTACTTTACCTGGCTAGCACACGAGAGGCAAAAGCAGGTGTCTTTCTGTAAAGTCAAAGCCAACCAGGGCTATAGAGTGAGACCCCGTCTTAAGCAAATGAGTGAAAGCAATTTAAACTGCACACCTCTCTAGAGCACCTCTTTGCTTTCCAGGCTGCCAGGACACTCCCACCCCAGGCATGGACACTTAGAACCTGATTCTCCTGCCAGTTCGTGTCCAGCAAAGCAAGTATCCCGACTCCCCTGACTTCTTGACTCCTTCAGAAGAAAACAAATCCTATTAGGGGAGAAAGGTTGTCAGCGGACGACATCTCTAGACAGATCCTGCCTCTACTTCTCCTTTCCTAGGTCACCACTACAGCCTCCTGAGAGTCCTCTGACCTGTCCATTTCTCAGGGTTCCTAAAACTGCCCTCTGATACAGGCTCTGACCAGAATGGCTGTCCCCAAATCTAGATCTGATGGGATTACTGTACATTCAAGGCCAAACAACAGCTGTCTAGTGCCCCAGAGCTACCAAGAGTGAAAAGTCCTGTTTTTGTTTCTGGTTTTGGTTTTTCCAGACAAGGTTTCTCTGTGTAACCCTTGCTGCCCTGGAACTCACTCTGTAGACCAGGATGACTTTGAACTCAGAAATCTGCTTGCCTTTGTCTTCCAAGCGCTGGGGTCAAAGGTGTGTGCCACTATACCCACCTGAGACTGCCAAGTCTCCTTTGGTTTTGTTTGTTTGTTTGTTTGTTTTTTTTGAGACAGGGTTTCCTTGTGTATCCCTGTCTTGGAACAGGGTGTAGACCAGGCTGGCCTTGAACTTGAACTCAGAGATTAACTTGCTTCTGCCTCCCAAGTACTGAGATTAAAGGCATGAGCCACCACCACCTGTCAAAAGTGTAAAATCTTAAGGGGACATTTTGGACCCCAATTTTCTGCTGCCCAAGCCAGGTTCGGTTGAACAGTAACCTGTGCTTAGCTTTTTTGAAACAGAGTCTCACCATGTAGCCTTTGGTTAGTTTGAAACTTAACTATGTAAACCAGGCTAGCCTTGAACTTATAGAGATTTATACCACCCTAGTGGCCTAGGTGAACAGTCTCTCTCTCTCTCTCTCTCTCTCTCTCTCTCTCTCTCTCTCTCTCTCTCTCTCTCTCGTTTTTGAGACAGGGCTATGGAGCTGTGGCTGTGCAAGAATTCACTATGTAGACCAGGCTGGCCTCAAACTCACAGAGTTTGCCTGCCTCTGCCTCCTGAGTGCTGGGATTAAAGGCGTGCACTACCAGCGCCAGGCTGGCGAGTCTCTTAAACTGAAGCATGAATGGTAGAGTCCTGTTGCCCTCTTTAGCTTGGTTCCTGCCATCCCCTAAGAATCTCCTCTCTCTGTTAGTTCTTCACTTTGGGCTTCTGCTTTTCCATGGACCTGGAAGCCCCTTTATGTGCCTTCTTCCATAACCAATCCTGCTGTTCCTTTCAGACCCACGCCCTGATGCCCTGACCCCAACTGTATGCATGTTCCATTCTACATTTAACACTACCAGGCCATATTGCTTTCATTTAAAACCATCGTCAATCAAAACATTCATTGTTGTACATATAAATTGGGGGAAGGCAGCCATTACATCATAACATCTCTACACCTGAATGTCAGGCATGTTGATATATGAGGAGAGATACCCACTGACTTCCACTGTAATTGATGCTCCATGGTCATCTCTCTCTTTTTTTTGTTTTGTTTTTGGTTTTTGGTTTTTCGAGACATGGTTTCTCTGTGTAGCCCTGGCTGTCCTGGCACTCACTTTGTAGACCAGGCTGGCCTTGAACTCAGAAATCTGCCTGCCTCTGCCTCCCGAGTGCTGGGATTAAAGGCATGCGTCACCACGCCCGGCGGTCATCTCTCTCTTGTGTGCATATGAACATATGTGTTACAAGTATGTGTGCATATTCTGTGAGTATGAGTGCATGCATGCTATGTGCAGGTATGTGTCTGGTCAATCTTATATATAATTTTTCAGGATCCATCTATATACTCATTTTAATTAATTTTAAGATTATTATTATTATTAGTTAATTAGTTAGTTAGTTAGTTAGGTTTTTTTTTTCGAGACAGGGTTTCTCTGTATAGCCCTGGCTGTCCAGGAACTCACTTTGTAGACCAGGCTGGCCTCGAACTCAGAAATCCGGCTGCCTCTGCCTCCCGAGTGCTGGGATTAAAGGCATGTGCCACCATGCCTGCCTTCACGTACATGTTCTGAACACTTAACCACCGAGCCATCTCTCCAACCACCCAGTTCATTTATTTTGAGACAGAGTCTCTCAAGTGGGACATGAAGCCTCATAAATCCACCTATCTCCACCACCCCAGTGCTGGGACCGTAACTGTGTGTCACAGACCGGCTTTTTATGTGGGTATGAGGGACTGAAGTAAGATTGAAGGAAGCACTTAGCCAACTGAATCATCTCTCCATTGTTCCTGGCTCATTTCAGGCCTAGACTCAGACAAGCATTGATGTTTGATGAATGAATGAATGAGTGACCACACTCCTGAACACATGAAATGTGAAGCAGAAGAGGGCTAGCAGCTACAGCAGAAGCAGTGCCCCTGACCTTCACACAAGCACTGCCCTGACTCTCTGAGACTGGGCCTAAGAGCACAGCCCCACCCTGGCCTGGGTTTTCTGGAACAGTTCCTATTTAAAAAAAAAAAAAAAAAAAAATCTGCCTGAAGAACTTGTCAGAGCAGAGTCTGAGTGTGGGTTTGGAGATGCCAGCCATCCTTTCAGTACCTGGAAACCCAGATGGACCATCCCACCCACAGCCCCACCCACTGTCCCAGCCAGACCTTGTTCCCAGGGGCAGGTCTCCTGGGCATCCTTCATGGATTCTTGAGACCTGAGAAAGCAGTTTCAGTCTGCCAGGGGACCAGATAGTGTGAAGAGGCCTCTGGGCTGCTAAGGCTGGTCTTTGAGGTGGTGCTGCCACCTAGTGGTGTATAGGAGGAAGGTAAACTTGTAAACTTGACCTTTCAGGCCAGCTTCAATCATTTCCTTCTTCCTTTTCTTTTCTTTTTTCTTTTTTTTTTTTTTTTTTTAAAGATTTTTTTATTTATTATATGTAAGTACACTGTAGCTGTCTTCAGACACTCCAGAAGAGGGCATCAGATCTTGATCTTGTTACAGATGGTTGTGAGCCACCATGTGGTTGCTGGGATTTGAACTCCGGACCTTCGGAAGAGCAGTCGGGTGCTCTTTCCCACTGAGCCATCTCACCAGCCCTTCTTTTCTTTTCTCTTCTCTTCTCTTCTCTTCTCTTCTCTTCTCTTCTCTTCTCTTCTCTTCTCTTCTCTTCTCTTCTCTTCTCTTCTCTTCTTTCTTTTCTTTTCTCTTCTTTTCTTTTCTTTTTCTTTCTCTTTTTTTTTAGATTTTTATTTATTCATTATTATGAGTAAGTACACTGTAGCTGTCTTCAGACACACCAGAAGAGGGTGTCAGATTATGGGTGGTTATGAGCCACCATGTTGCTGGGATTTGAACTCAGAACCTTCGGAAGAGCAGTCAGTGTTCTTACCCCCTGAGCCATCTCACCAGCCCCTTTTCTTTTCTTTTCTTTTCTTTTCTTTTCTTTTCTTTTCTTCTCTTCTCTTCTCTTAATTTTTGGTTTTTCGAGACAGGGTTTCATAGCCCTGCCTGTCCTGGAACTCACTCTGTAGACCAGGCTAGCCTCGAACTCAGAAATCCGCCTGCCTCTGCCTCCCGAGTGCATTTCCTTCTTTCTACAAACCAAGTCCCATATCCAGATTGTGCTGGACTGGGCCAGGATGCTGGCAGTGCAAAGAGGAGAGGACCACCATTTCTGCTCACGGTGATGGTAAGTGCTGAAAACTTAGTCCACACTGAGCTCCTGATCCCACCACTGTAACCTGCTCCCTCCTCCCCTTGAAGTCTCCATCTTCTAAAACATGATGAGTCTTCTTCAACTCCTTACCTGTCTGATTCCCTTAGATGCACCAGCACCATCTGTGTGAAGCACAGTAGCCTCTTCTCAGGCTCCCTGTCTTTCTATTGTGGCTTTCACTGCTTAAACTCTACCTCGACTGGTCTAGGGCCTAGGATGACACTCATTTGCTTCCAGTGGCCTGTGAGACTTAAGAGCCCTGCCTGGCCTCTGCATCTCTCAGTTAGGTACCCTCCCTCCACATCTCTGCTCTTCAGCCTCTCTGTATCTTGAACAAAAAAATTTTTTTAAGATTTATTTATTATATGCAAGTACACTGTAGCTGTCTTCAGACACCCCAGAAGAGGGCATCAGATCTCGTTAAGGATGGTTGTGAGCCGCCATGTGGTGCTCTTAACCACTGAGCCATCTCTCCAGCCCACAAATGTGTTATATTATCTATCTCTCCAGCCTAAGCTGGGCTGTGCACCTTTCCTCCATATGGCAGGCTCTTGCTCAGCCTGTTCTTTTCTGAACCTTTATGTTCAGAGGGCAACTGTTCCCGTGTGTGCTGATCAGTAGTACGTCCCTCGTGGCCAGCATGCAACTTGGGTTGGCCCTGAACTTGTGTGACAACTTTCCTGGTTCTGTTTCCCCAGAGATAGAAACTAGCTACTACCTTCCTTCTCTTCCAGTTCAGGGGATAGAATTCAGGACATTTCAGTGATGGAGAGATGGTTCAGCAGTTAAAAGCACTCACTGCAGTCTTTTAGAGAACCTGGGTTTGATTGCTGGCACCCACATTGCAGTTTACAACTTTTTGTAACTGCAGGAAGTTAATACCATTTTCTGACTTCCACAAGCACCAACCACTCATGGTACACATACATAATGTAGGCAAAACATATATACACATGAAAGAAAATAAATTTAGGACCTTTCACATGCTAGGCAAGTGATCTAGCACTGAGAATTATTTCATGTGTGTGTGTGTGTATTTTTTTTTTTTTTTTTTTTTTTTGGTTTTTCGAGACAGGGTTTCTCTGTATAGCCCTGGCTGTCCTGGAGCTCATTTTGTAGACCAGGCTGGCCTCGAACTCAGAAATCCGCCTGCCTCTGCCTCCTGAGTGCTGGGATTAAAGGCATGCGCTACCATGCCCGGTGTGTGTGTGTATTTTAAAGGGTCTCACTATATTGCTTCGTTGTTTGGCCTGGAATTCACTATGTAGCAGGCTATCCTTGAACTCACAGAGAGCATCTTTCTTCTACCTCCCCAGTAGTGCTTGGAGAAAAAGGCGTGCTACCACTGGTGGTTTGCTAACTGCTCTTGTGTCAACTTGACACAAAGCAGAGTCATCTGAAAGGAGGGAATCTTACTGTAAGATCCAGCTCTAAGGCATTTTCTTAGTTTGCTTTTTACAGAGGAGGGCCCAGCTTTGTGGTCCTGAGCTCTATAAGAAAGCAGGCTGAGCAAGCTGAGCAAGCCAGTCAGCAGCCCTCTTTTATGGCCTCTGCATCAGTTCCTGCCTCTAGGCTCCTACCCTGTTTGAGTCCCTGTTCTGACTTCCTTCAATGATGAACAGTGCTGTCAAAGTGTAAGCTCAATAAACCCTTCCTCCCCAACTTGCTTTTGGTCATGGTGTTTTCTTCACAGCAACAGAAACCATAACTAGGAAACCTTGCCAAACAAACAAACAAACAACCAACCTTGTTTTTGAGATAGAGTTTTACCATATACCCTTGGCTGGTCTGGAACTTGCTATAGAGATCAAAGTGGTTTTGAACTTCCATTGATCCTCCTTCCTTAGCCTCTCAAGTCTGAGTTCCAGACACAAGTCATCATACTCTGTTTTGTTGTTATTGCTACTGTGTGTGTGCATGTTGTGCATGTGTGTGGCTACGTGTGCCATAACACATGTGTGAAGGTGAGCAGACAACTTTGAGGTTTGTTCTCTCATTCTACATTTACACTGGTTCCAGGACCTAACTTAGCTCTCCAGTCTGGAGGGTCCTATTTATTAGGGACAAAGTCAATATATATTCAGGCTGGTCTCAAACTCACCATCTTCTTGTTTCAGCTACTCAAGCACTGGGATTACAAGTTTCTGGCACCAGAATGAAGGTTGCAGGTTCTTACTTCCTTTCCAGATTCTCATGACCCTGTTCTGAGGAGCAGCACTTTTCCAGGGACCTTTAAGGTCGTGTAGTCCAGCCCTGTCCCAGCCCCAGCCGCAACCTGCTTTTCAGAGTTTTTGCAGAGGTTAAGATTCCAGCTTCAGTCTTCTGGACCTCAGCTACACCCACCCTCCCAGATGCAACGCGCATGTGTTCCTGTACCCTAAGTCAACCGCTTGTGAATTACAGCTTGTGATGTCTGGTAGTCCTCACGTTGGTACTGAAGTGTTGTATGACTGAATCTGAGAGCTACTTCTATTAATCCCGTCCAGTGCCTTGGGCAGGTTTCTTATCCTCTCTGGGCCAGCATTGGCGAACAAAGATGATGTGCAAAGCTCTGGAGTAGGGTAGAATCTTAGTCTGCTGACTCTACCATTCGCTGGAGTCTTCTGTCTCATTTGCTCTCCAGGCATCCTCTCAAGCCCTTTGTCTCATTTCTCTTCTGCCCTCTACCTGTTACCTTTCCTTTTCTGGTTTCTCAGGTGCACTACTGTCTTCCAGCACCTCCTGGCTTATAGCAGCTGCGCTCAGCCTCTAGAGAGGGATGGACAGGACAGGGAAAGTTAGGGGACTGGATCAGGCTTAGTGCTCTCTGGCTTTCAGCTTCCGTCCTAAGCTTGGACCGGACCTGTGGAAATACATAGGGAAAAGGAAGAACTGTGCATCCAGAGTGTGAAGCAGCCAATGTTCAAGCACATTTAGCAAAGTCGGCCTGGGGGAATAGGCACCCCCTCCCCAAAATACTTCTTTTGAAGGGCCCTATGCAAATAAAATAGAAAGATGGTTTCATTGGTTAACTTGCTATATAATCATGGGGTCCTAGTTCAGATTCCTGTACCTAGTAAGCCAGAGTCTTGTAAAGAGACTTTCTAAATACCTATAACTCCAGCTCCAAGGAATTTGATGTCTTCTCTGGATCCAAACCACACAGGCACATACACCTCCTTCCAGCTACACACACACACACACACACACACACACACACAGAAGGCTTTGAGCTAGACAGATGGCTCAGTTGTTAAGAGCACATATTGCTCTTATAGAGGACTAGATTTGATTCCCAGCATTCAAGTCCAATGGTCCATAAACTCCCATAACCCCAGTTCCAGGAGATCGAATGAATGCTTTCTTCTGGCCTGAGGGCACTGCCCTTGTGCACAAACCATACTCATCCACATACATAATACACATAACTAAAAAACAGAAATCAGGGGCTGGTGATATGGCTCAGCAGTTAAGAGCACTGGTTACTCTTCCTGAAGACCTGGTTTTAATTTCTAGTATGCATGTAGTGGCTTACATTTGTAACTCCAGTTCCAGGGGTCTGATTCCTCTTTGGCCTCTATGGACACCAAACATCCACATGGTACACAGACATATACACAGACAATGTATATACAACAAATTAGCCGGTTATAATGGTTCACACTCTTAATTCCAGCACTTGGCAAAGTAGAGGAAGGTGGATCTCTGAGTTTGAGGACAGCCTGGTCTATATGAAGGTTCTAGAATAGCCAAGGCTACATAAAGAGAACTCTCCAAATAAAAAAATAAAACCTTAAGTAAATTTAAAATTTGTATTTCTCGTTAAAGATAGGGTTTCTGTGAAGCTCTAGCTGTCCTTGAATCACTCTGTAGACCAGGTGGGCCTTGAACTCAAGAGATTAAAGGCATGCAAGCACCACTCCTAGCCCCCTGCATTATGAGTTTTAAGTATGAAACAGCACCTGGGTCGGTCAGTCATTAAAATATTCTTGCTCCTGATTTGGACTGAAGCCATGGTTCTCAACCTTACAAATGTTGCGCCCCTTTAATACAGTCCTCATGTTGTGGTGGTGCCTAACCTTAAATCTGTTTTTTTTGTTGCTACTTGAAAATAGTGACTTTAGTATTGTTATGAGTCATAATGTAAATATTCTTTTAGTGGTCTTAGGCAACCCCAAAGGGACTACAACCCCCGGTTAAGAAGCTCTGGACTAGAGGCTGTGCTGATTGAGGTCCTAAACAGGGGTGGCAAGGATGAGAACAGAGGCAAAGCTGACAATCCCCTCTTCTCTGCTAACACCCAAATAGCTCATCTTCAGGAAACGTAACCAGTGTTCCATCGGTTTCTAGAGCAGAGAGCAGGGCGTCAGCTTAGGGCAACAGGATGAGTAAGAATCCACTCCTCCTGAGATAGTGAGGATTTCTGGCAGCAGGCAGTACTTCTCTGGTCACATGGTTAACCTAGAGTTGGGACAAATGCCAGCCACAGGCCATCTGGAGGCTTCAGCATGGGAGGTTGGTCTTGGTTATTGGGGCCAAGAGGTCAGAGATGCCCAGGCTGTTCCCAGGAACTGCTCTAAGTCTGTTTACTTTTGGGGAGGTCCTTTAGCCTTACCACATAAAATACTTACACATCCATTAAAGTTTGCTTTGGGGATAGGGGTTGGAGGACTGTATAGATGGCTCACTGGTTAAGAGCACTGGCTCTTCCGAAGGTCCTCAGTTCAATTCCCAGCAACCACGTGGTGGCTCACAGCCATCTGCAATGGGATCAATGCCCTCTTTCTGGCATGCAAATATGACAGAGCACTTGTATACATAAAAAAGTGTCCAAAAACTACCCTCTGACCTTTACAAGCATGGAACTCCACATGGTTACAAAAACAAGAGACTCCTCCAAGCTGCCCTGTAACCTCCACAGGTCAGAAGTATGCCATGGTATATGTACACGCCTGCAATCACATGTAAAGTACTTTTAAAATTTAACTTCATCGAGCAAGTGTTGCTTTTTGACATTAAGAAAGCTAGTAAGTATACAGGCTTGTACCACAGATGTTTCTGTCCAGAGTGGTGGGGCAGGCACTTCCTAGTTTTAGCAAGACATCAGCATGTCTATATGACCTTCTGACATCCTCTTAGATAGACATACACATACACCAAAAATGAAAGGGGTTAGTTTTTGTTTTTAAAGTCTTTTTATTTAAAAACAAAAACAAAAAAGAAAACCAAATCAAAATATTTCCCATTGGAGGCTATTTCTTTTTTTGTCTTTTAAAAATTTTATTACACAAATATCTCCCATTCCCAAGTGTCAGAAGAAAGACATCTTTGCTCTTTCTAAAACCAAGTGGGAAACTTTTAGAAAACAAAGTCCAACTAGCTTTCTTCCTTCCCTGACCCAAAATAATGCCAATGTGTCAGCTGGTGGCCTAAGACTCATTCCCTTAATGCTTACATTTAATTTAAAAATCTTAGCACAACATTGGAGATCGACTCTAAATAAGCAACAAAAAATATATATTTACAATATTTCCCACCCACCCCCAAAAAACCAAACCCTTTAAACATAGTGACTTTAGGAGTTTTATTTATTGAGCAGTTATTTTTTTAATCACCAAGTGATTTTATATTATATATATATAATTATATATATATAATTTTCTTCCTTTCCTTTGTGTTTTTTTGCCCCAGTATGTGGAAAGATGAAGGCAGAGGTCAGGTCCTGCAGTCTGAGGCCAGGCTCTGGCAAGACTGCAGCTAAGAGTAGATGCAGGACTATGAACTCGCATGTTCTACGTCCTCGGAGACACTTCTCTCTTTTTGCAAGGACCAACTCTCACCTCTAAAAACCATTCTCCCTCATAGTCCTAAAGAAAAGACCCAGCAAGGGCGTCAGTCCATCTGCCACCACCCTGAGCTCCCTTTTCCACTGACAAATTTCTGTGCGGTAAAATGCTTGCTTTTTCTAAATTCAAATGCAAAGACCAAAACCCAGACAAGCCATCAGCTTAGAAATTTCTGTGGATGAACTGTCCCAAAGGGCAGAGGCACTCTCCCGGCACAATCCCTGCTCTGAAAGGGTCTCTCCACCTCCCCTTTCATAAAAAGACAACAAACAAAACTTAGTAATTTTAGTATTTTCCACAGGAGCAACCAAAAAGAAAAAAAGTCAGGAAGCTTCTAATTATAGGTCATTAATAGTATTAATAAGGTTTTTGCTCAACACCCAGGGTTCTTTACAGAAGTTCCCCCAACTGAGGCACTCTGGAATAAGTCACTGGCGTTTCCTCAACATTTCAGGCCCAGGATTCTGGGACCTGAAGACCAATGGAATGGCAGAGGGTCAAGGGAGCAGACTGCTGTTTTTAAGGTGCAGCCAAGAGAAATCAGCAGATTGGAAGAAACAATGCCATCCCTTGCCAGAAACCCAGTTTTCCTGGAAAAAGTCTGGTTATTGCCAGGGTCAAAGCTGGGCTGAGTGGCAGAGGGGACACTTCTGCCTCTATTGCTTTGGCAGTGGCAAGGGTACAGTTAGCATCTCTCCTTGGGCGGTTCACACTTCAGACTCATGGTGCCCGGGCTCTGTCCCCTCTTGATGGAGTTTAGGAAAGTCTGAGGCTAGATTCCAGGAAATGGGGTGGGAAGTGGGAAGGGATATGTTTGGGGCTAAGAGAAGGCGGGGCAAGGCTGTGCTATCAATTATCAATCTCCTATAGATGGGGAGCAGAGTGCAAATTTGCATGTATCACTGACAAACTCTGGCCACAGGCCTCTGCTGAGCATCTCCTCATACTCTAAATATTGACCCAGAACAGTTCCGACCATTTTCTTTCTTTCATTTTTTTTTTTTTTCTAAAGTGCAAAAAGCTCTCTGCTGCCCTAGAGAGAGGATCTTTGGACAGGCCGTTCAATGCAAAGTCAAAGGGGGCAGCTTGATGGGGCTTGAAGAAGGGCGATGAGGAGTGGGAGCCATCATGCTCCCCTCCTTCCCTGCACATATGTGCAGCACACTTAGCCAGACACACAGAGGCACATGCACACACACTTCCAAGGCTGCAGGCAGAGGGTAGGTTTTCAATCAGGACTCCCCTTAAAAGGCACCAGGTCAGTGAGCTGCTAGGTTATACACAGGCCTGGGCTCAGAGGGCCATGCTAAACCAGAGCCCAGAAAAGCCTGGCTTAGAGAGGCAGGTGGGGATTCAACCAGTCTTCTGTTTCCCCCACCTGGAGAAACATGCTGCTCCTTCTGAGGACACAAATTCTAGAAAAGCCCTGCTCAGGCAGAAAGAGGACAAATGGAAAAGGGCAGTTGGTGGGCAGCAATGGGTGGGGAGTATTAATGATGCCTGTCTTAGAATATGCCTGGGTAGCAATGATATGGGCATTTCGGGGGGGGGGGGGAGGGGCAGAGTTCCAGCTCCTCTGAAGAGCTTTTGATAACCCCAAGTAAGTGCAACAAAGGACAAGTGGGTGACTAGTGGAAAAGTTTAGGGGGTGATGGCAGAATGGGGACTGTATTATGAGTGTTGGACAGCATCAAGCTCAGGGACAAGAAAAAAGGGCTATGACAGACATGGAGCAAAGCTTCAGACAACTCACAGCACCATTGAGACCTGCCAGGCCTGGTGTTTCTAGGGCTGTTGGCTCCTCCTGCAGAAGCCGGGAGAGTTTAACGGAGGAGAGACACGCAACGGACACCATGAGGAGAATCTGGCCATGGAGGCAAGGCTGCCTTCCTCCCTAGAGTATGCTCAGAACCAGGCACTGCTAGGGACTATGGGTGAGAAGGTAGGGTTCTTGGCCCAGTGCAGGTGAAAGATGCACAAATTCCCCCAAACTGAGAGCCCAGCTTCCTAGCTGGCAGACGAGCAAGCAAGCAGGAACTGGGATAGCACAGCCTGTGCTTTCTCCTTGATCAACCTCTCCTTTCTTTTCCGTGGGAGGGAGAGGAGCAGGCAATAACCTTGGTGTCCACCAACCTCTCTGCCCCACCTGTGGGAGAAGGGCTCAGAGAAAAGAGAGCAGAGAGGGAATGTGTCGTTGGCCTCAGAGCCTGCGCAGGGTCAGGGAGAGACTCTCCTTGGTGGGAAGGCAGGGGAAGATTTTCCTGTTCAGTCTGGGCTGAGCATGTCTTAGCTAATCTTCTGTATCAGTTTCTCATCAGACAGGCAGTAGAGGCTGTTGATGGACAAGTCTGAGATGAAGTGCTCACAGGCTTTTCTCGTGATCTGTTTGCATCCTCGAAGGTCAATCAAGGTGACATTAGCAATTCGCCTTAGGAAGAACAGGGTCTGGTCTGTCAATTTATTGCAACCTGTAGGCAACATGGCCAAGAGAAAAAAAGATTACAAACATAGCCACAGAGGCCCATTTCTGCCACTCTGTTATCCCAGTATCTTTCTCCAATGCTCTGTCACCATGCAGAGATACTGGGGTTGCCATCAGTATTGTGGCCTCTTGCTGCCTGCCTCTAAGGACCATGGGCAAGTGAGCAGCACAAGAGCCATCTGGCTGACAAAACTACAGCTGGACAGCAGCCAAACATGCCGGCACCTGAGTTTACTACCCACCTCAGAGATCTTTGGTTTAAAAAGAAATAGAAAAGTCTCTTACGGCTGGAGAGACCCCAGCAACCACACGGTGGCTCACAACCACCCGTAACAAGATCTGATTCCCTCTTCTGGAGTCTCTGAAGACAGCTACAGTGTACTTACATGTAATAAATCAATCTTTAAAAAAAAAAGTCTCTTATCATGCAGATACAACTTTCTTGTTTTGAGAAAGTCTCTCTATAAAGGTCTGGCTGGCCTTGAACTTAGAGATATGCCTAAATCTGCATCTCAAGTGTTGTGATTTAAAAAGGTGTATGTGGTGAAAACTGGCCAGATGTAAATTTTTAAAATTTACTCTATCATTTATTTTTTTGAGATGGAGCCTCACAATATAGCCCTGGCTGACCTCAAACTCAAGAAATCTACCTTCTACTGCTTCCAAAACTCTGGGGTTAGATTAAAGGTGCTTGCCACCACGCCCAGCTGCAAATTAAAAATAAAGGTTGTTCTGTATTCATGTGTGTGCATGCTGACATGTGTTATCGATGCTAGATCCAGCTCTCTATCCCATGCAGATATGGACATGGTTCAAAAATCAGGGTCATCACCTCATATAAACAAAGATAGCATACCTGCCATATTGAGCTCTGTAAGGGAGTATCGAGTGGAAGACCCGACAGCAGTTAGTAGGTTGGAGGACTGATCTGTAAGGTGACTGCAGTGACTGAGGTCAAGTCGAGACAAAAGGGGCATGTGGCGAATGATGAGTCGGAGAGTAGCATCTGTGATGTCAAGGCCTGCCAGCCGGAAGTCAGTCATGTTCCGGAGTTTGCTTCGATTGTCTTGACCTGTACAGGCAAGAAAAGAACTTAGATTGAAACTTTGAATTTTTGACTAGAGCCCCAAGTGGAAGCACCTACGCACTGGTTAGGACCCCCTTGACAGGGTTAAGCAGAACTGCCCACACTCAACCCTTCCTGTAGGGAGTGAACAAGCTAAGTTTTCCGTCCTCTCAGTGCCAGAGTGTATGCCTCACTTCCAAAGTGATGTGTGTAGAAAAGGGCCTTCTTTCCTCATAGTCCTGTGATCCTGTTACCATCCAGCATTTGAAAAACTTTTAATGTCTTCCTTTGACTCAGAAGTCTTACAAGATTTGATCAGGTCTATTCTCTCTGGGACCAAATTCTTAAAATGTGTAGAATGGACTTCTTCCTGTTTGTTTGCTGAGTTATTTGCTTGTACATAACCAGCACGTGTACATGGATTACCACTGTATTTTAGCTTTGTTAATTCTGAGACCTTAAGTTTCAAGCTCCATCTAAAGGGAAAAAAAAAAAAAAAGGTCAAGATAGGTCAGTGAGGCAGACCCAGAACATACCTGGCTTATCTGTGGGTGGAGTCAGCAAGTCCCGAATTTGAGGGTCTTTAATTCCTACTGCCCACCGAAGATCAAGGGTCCTGAGAAGCGGGCAGCTGGAAGTGCTGAGGGCAGATACTGCAGACCAGGAACAGCCTGCTAGGAGGAGGTCTTTTAATCCTGTAACAAACGGAAACAGACATACAACATTTTCTACTTATAAAGAATTCAAATCCTCAGTTACCAGCTGTTCTGAGCAACACAAATGGGTCTCTAGTCTACTGGGAGAGACTATGTTCTAATCTAGTAACCAAGTCTAAAGATTTTCATGGTGTCAAGGCATCAAAGTTATAACGTTTACTTTGGTGTTAAAACCAATAGCTGGAACGCCAGATGGCACTGTCCCACATCTTTAATTCCAGCACTCAGGAGGCAGAGACAGGCAGAAAACCTAGTCTGTAAAGTGAGTTCCCAGACAGACAAACACACAAACAAAACAAAAAATCCAAATGCTGGAATTGGGTGTGATGGCACATATTCCATTCCAGCATTCAGAAAGAATAGGAAGGCTGATCTTTTTGATTTCTAAAGAGTTCAAGGCCACAAAGTGGCCATTTCAAGACAAAGTACACATGCAGGCACGTACAACAACTGCTGGGCACTTTAGGGAGATAGCTTAAGAAATTAAAAAAAAAAAAAAAAAAAAAAAGCCGGCGTGGTGGCGCATGCCTTTAATCCCAACACTTGGGAGGCAGAGGCAGGTGGATTTCTGAGTTCGAGGCCAGCCTGATCTACAAAGTGAGTTCCAGGACAGCCAGAGCTATACAGAGAAACCCTGTCTCAAAAAAAAAAAAAAAAAAAAGTATTTACATTCATTGAAAAGACCAGAATTCATATCCCCAGAAACCACATAATGCCAGGTGGACATGGCATCCTGCCAGTAATTACAGCACTGAAAGGAAGAGCAGGGGACCTCAACAAGCTGGACAGCAAGACTAGCCACATCAGATACAAGCTCTGTGGTGTCTGACAGACCCTGCCTCAACTTTTAAAGTAGATGAATGACCCAAGGTTCCTAATAATCACATATCCATCAATGCACACTTGCCTACATTCACACTCATGAAAAGAAGGAAAATAAAGACCCAGGCACTAAATTTCTGCCACAGCACTAGATGCTGTGTAGCTTGTCTTTCTGGGACCTTGAATGCTGAAGGGCTAACAAAGAGCTGATGGAAGCAAAATCTGACTTAAATTTCCTTTCTTTTTAATGCTCAGCAAAAGTACAGGGCTGGCAGCAGCAACCTAACCTCATTCTCTCTGTATCTAGTGCAGTAACCAATCCAGTAATGCCTTACACATTGGCAGTTACAATGGCCCCCAACAGCATGGCACAGGACTACTTCCCCAAACTGCATTGCATCAGTTCTAAGCAGCACTGACAACAGCCTAATGCTTCCTGCTGGTCCTCTGGGCCCTAGGTCAGAGGCAGGTCTGGCTGCTCACCTACCTGGCAGCCTATTGACCAGCCATGTCAGCTGCTTTTTGGAGATGTTAGTCCAGCTGAGGTCGAGGCTTACTGGCTGCCGCTTGATGATACCACTGAGAGCTTGTGGTACGATGGCCTTACACCTACTCAAGTCAATTTTTGTCCAAAGTCGTTTATCACAGCACCTGTAAGACAGAAGAGAATTTAACTAACTTGCTATTCCTGTCAAAGACGCTCCCAAGGTACTGTGCTGGAAAATTTCTAGCAAAGTCTCAATACCTGAAGGTCATTCCTGTTAAGTTCTCTAGAAAACCAGAAATCTCTGTCATTTTCTACCTCAGAGTCAGGCAAAAACTGCCCCCACCCCTTTATAACTAGACACTTTACAAATCCAGGATAGGTTGGGCATGGTTTGGCAAGTCTACACAATAGTATGCTGTATTCTCTTCCTTTGTACTAAAGTGGTATGGCTCCTATTATACAGTGTAAAAAAAAGAAAACATTTAAATAATTTTTAGATATAGACTTTAATCTTTAACTTGGTTACAAGATTTTTGACTTCTTACTGCCTAGAATTTCTTAGCTTGCTTCTTTCCCTTGTTAGTTATAGTTACATGGAGCTGAGGGAGATGAAGGATGCTACCCAACATCACCACATCTTGCCGTGAGCTTACTACTGTCTCAGGCCAAGTGAGGTTTCTATCAATCTAGACAGCTCTCTTTCACACTAAGTCATTTGGTTCCCTGCTAGCTTAACATCTAGCCAGTCCATCCAAAACTGAAAGTGAGAGGCCTTCCCACTCTACAATGTTATAGTCTCCAGGTCAGCCTGCCTGGCAGGACACAAGGAAATATGTATTGGGAGTCTCATGTGCCTTGGCCTGGAAACCAAGGATTAGAGACTAGGAAGCCTACTTGCTTGACAAAAAGAAATTAAGATAATCTGGGTAGATCACATAAATTTCAAGTCAAGAAATAAGATTTGTACTGATAAAGGTATTACAATTGACAGAAGTCTCACTGATAGCACACCAAATGTTGATGGTAGGAGTCCTTAAATAAAAAAACAACAAAAACAAAACAAAACAAAAACAAAACAACAAAACCCAAAACCTAACATGCATACACACTCCATCCCCGAGGCTCTGATTTAGCAGCCTGGGGTCTGCTTTTCCGTCCTTCTCATGCTTTAGCAGACTGGTCTGCAGCTATGCAGCCTTTGCTCACCCCAAACTGCAGATCTTTCTGCCTGTGTCTCATGGACGCTGGGATCATACCTGTAACACTACACTCTGGCACTACCATACTATGACAAGTTTCTAGACATATTTTGCTGGTCAAGACACCAAATTTTAGGAACAACAGTAATAGTGTGTAACCAAAATAAAAATTATACACCCTTCTAGAAAACCTCACAATGCTCCATAGCAATCTCTTCATTAGTTCTTGGGATTTCCCTACTAAATGTCTGTTAAACTGGAGGAGAAATGTTCCATTAGGAAGGACAATTAAGTCTCAGCTTCAGAACTGGGCTCCACTTGTTGAAGAAAGGAATAATTCAAGTTTGGGGGATGATTAAACTGGAGCGAACACTGAAGGGAAGGCCAAGGAGTACTAGAACCAGAATATTAGAACACCTTCAAGTTTAGAAAGTTTGCCCACTCCTCTTGGTGCAATAACAGCTTGTCACAGATTCTCCACCAGCACAAGGTTAGTTAGGAGGGGAAGACAAGCTCACAACCTGTAAGACTGTACAAAAATCCATTCCTTAAATTGGTTTCCCTCCCCGCAGCTGAGACAGGGAAACAAAGGGCAGGCAGAAGAGGCAAAGGCTCCAATTCCCCTAACATCTGCAGGTACAATGGACTCATTTTTAACGGTACCCACAGAGCAGGTCTATTTATGACTGACAATATCAAGGTGCACATAGAAGCCCTGTCACCTACCCCCTGCCCCTGCATCCCTGCTCACCATTTATACCATGTCTTGCACACTCGCATACATTCACAAAGTTCTTTGCGGCTGAGGTAGCGGAAGACAGACATCCAGACCTCCCGCTGCATCCAGCTTTCGTCTCCATCCTGAGCCCAACTGCCCCGGCCATTCAGCCTGGCTGCACCCCCCTCCTCTGCACTGTCATCTTCCTCCTCCTCCTCCTCTTCCTCCTCCTCTCCCCCAAGCCCCTCCTCATCCCCATGCTGGGGGTTTCGGGCTGGGCAGTGCTGCATTAGCACGCGGGGGTTAGGGCGAAGGTTGGCAGAGGAGGCCGTGATGGCCTGCAGCTTGGGCACAATGGATGTCCCGTGGAGCTCTTTGGTGGGCCTCTGTAGAGTGACAGTGAGGTACGATCCCCGGATCTTGGCTTTCTCAACTTCAGACAGCTCCTTTTTGCCGCTGGGATTGTTCTCCTTTTCCCGTACCATGGTGCGCTCGGTGGCTTGTAGCCGCAGCAACTGCCGCCGTTTGAAGCGTTCATCACGGCTGGCACTGTGGTGGTCGCTGGGGCCAGCCCCAGGGGATGACCGAGTCACCATACCCCGGGGAGAAACCGGGTCGTGGATGAGCTGCAGCATGGAAGTAGGTGAGTGAGGCGGGGGTGTGAGAGGCTCCTCGCAGCTCCTCAGGGGCCGTAAGACTTTGGCTTGTACAGCTTCTTCATCACTCTCTTCTATTTTCCGCTTCTGCAAAATGCATAGAAAAGAAACACCACTGCTTTTTTCCCCCTAAACTCTTTAAATAATACGTAGAATCTGAGAGAAGCCATGTCACTGCTACTTAAGGGGTCTGTTTCCTCTAAGCTGGTGATTCAGACTGCCAAGATCAGCAACTGAGCTCACATGTGAACCCAGGCCATAGAATGGTAATTTCAGTACACAAAATCCTTAAATGGTCACTTGGGAAACCTACCCATGAGAAAAGGTTTGTGGCCACGTACAGAGGAATGAAATCTAGAATACAAGGCTCTGATTCTACATTCTATCATATTCACTGCACCTCAATTTTTTGGTAACTCTGGTAAAAAGGTTATTTTAGCGTTACAACTCTACCACTTGTGTACATTCTGCAGTATCTCAATCCAGCTTTCTGTCAGGAACCAAGCCACCGCAGAGACTTCATTATGATTATGGTGAAGAATCCTGCTAGGTCCAGACCTCATCCTGTAGTACCCGTGCTTTTCTGAAACCTGTCCTTTCCTGCGACCACCCTTGACTATGCTGAGACAAAACTCAATCAACATATGCCACTAAATATTCTGTTAATAAGTAAGATTTTCCATAAGGAGACATTCTGTCACCAGCAACACTCTTGGTCTATATTTCTTTTGTTCTTTACATTCTTGGTTAATATTGAGGCAATGACCATCTTTGTTCTAGAGGCTATTTTGCACAGAATATTAAAACGTAGCAAAGCCACAGCATCTGCCATTCTCAACAGCACCAGTAAAGACAAATTTAAAAGTTGCTAGTCCAAGAATGTGGAATAAGAACCCTCATTCTCAAAAATATTTCAACCAGCCAGGCATGGTACACACACCTTGATTTTCAGCACCGGGGAGGCAGAGGCAGTTGGATCTCTTTGAGTTCAAAGCCAACCTGATCTACATAGTTGAATTCGAGACCAGCTAAGGTTACACAGTGAGACTTTGTCTCAAAATAGCAAACAAGAAATGTTAACTAAAAGTTCTACTGCCCCAGAACCCAAGTGGAAGAAATAAAGATAAAGATAATCAATTTCCTTTAGGCTTCTTCCTCGTGCCTGTGCAGGATCCCTGAAGAACTGACAGGAGGCAGCCATCTTCTACTGTCTGTTGCTCTTAGCAGATCTAGCCTTGCCAGCTTGAGTAACCAGAGTCCTTTTGGCATACTGATGCTACTGGTAACCATTAGGGCAACAACCTTAGATGTCCTGGGCTAAGGTCATGAAGCTGGTCTCTATTCTCTCTAGTAGAATGTCTGCTTCTGAATTGCACATTTGGGTGCACGGGGCAAGTAAGGACAAAGAGCTAAAGATGACCCAAAAAGAAAAAAAGTAAACCTGCTTAACCGGATACTCTAGTATATGAATCCAGTAAGTAACAGCACCATAGGCCAAGCCTGGCTCCCCTCTAGTTACATAGTTACATTCCTCAGGACAAAGTTGCATACCTAATTCTCCAACTCAATAGCCCAGGGATGGTTCCTGCCTTTCTAGTACCCTAAAGAATAAAAAGGACATCAGGACTCCTAAGTGGAACAGTTAATTAGTAATATAAAAATCAAAACTAAAGACAAAACAAAAATACAAAAGCAAAACAAACAAACAAACCCCAACAAACTGGAGGGGGAAGGGGAATAACCAGAAAGGGAGGATAAAAAGATATCAAATAAATAAAACCAAAATAATCGTGGGTCAGAGAAAGCCCTTGGATACTACTGCAAAGGCCAGACTGAACATTTCCTTTACCTGGGCTTTGTCCGAGCTGTCTTCCTGGTAACACTTTGGACACTCCCAGCAATTTGGCAATTCCTCGTTCAGCAACCCCTCTCCATCCATCTATAGGCAGATAGGGATGTTTTAAAAAGTTAGTCACTTCTGCCTTCTACATCACACAGTAAAACAGGTAGGAAAAAACTGAAAGAGTTGTCCATTTCTAAACATACTGGTCTACATGGGAATAAAGACTGAGATCTAATGAGCAACAAACAGTCCTAATATTGGCTTTCAGCCACCTTGATTCTTGGCTGCTTGACCAAAGCTAGGCTCCCTGAAGACTTTTCAGGGTCTGGGCCAGTTTAGATTTGAATTTCTTCTCCTAAATATCTCATGTCAACGTCATCAGGCTTGATCTTGCTATTTGGGCAAACTAATGAGATTCAGAGATCAATATTACAGTGACTCAGTGTTCTCAACTGTAAAATGTAAATTCATGTAACAAGATATGAACTCAATTGCTTGAGAACAAACCCTGGTTTGTTCAAAGTGTTTATGGCTAGATACAGTGGCATTTGCTTGTAATTTCAACACTTGGGAGACAGAGGCAGAAGTAAATTTAAGGGCAGCCTAATTTACAAACTGAGTTCTGAATGAGCCAGTACTACACAGGGAGAATGTCTCAATATAAAAGCATATCCACCCACCCACCCATCAACCTACCCACCTTTGAGATGGGGAAGGGTGGGGTGTCTTACTATGTTACCAACGCTGATTTCAAACTAAAGGTATTTTCCCACCTCTGAGTAACTGGGATACAGGCATGTCATCATGCTAGTCACTCATGTACCTGAAACCTAAATTTGACAGACCCAGTCTCACAGGCATGTTCCACCTGGGGCATTTTAGGAATATATAATTTAAATCATATCATATGACTCCACCTTTGAGGTTGCATTCTAAATATCCCACCCCTACCCCAATCACCTTTGCCACCATCCCTTTAAGCTTATATTCTGAGATATAATGAGGGATACAGCGGGGACACCTAGGAGCTTGAAGCATCCTCAAACATTTCTTCAAGTTTCATTACAACGGCCTTAAGATTTCCAACACACTCTCCAGGGCCCTCTGGGATATGTCCCATGACCACTGGGACATTAACTGGTCTGTTTTGTATACCATTCTCTCCTCAGAAATTACTAGATAGCCTGATACACAGGAGACACCTGAACAATGGGCTACTATTCTCCTCTGTGACAAGGCAGCTCAAAGTCCACAGTAGGGATAGTACCAGCCTCTACTGATAGGTGTTCCACTCTCTTGTCAAGGGCCTTTAGGCATCTATTTACCTGGAGGCAGCCAGGATGAACTATCTCGTTGCAGATGCAGCATTCCATGAGTTTCTTTTCAAAGTCCTGGGTCTCTTCATTCTGATCTACTTCTCCACAGAGAGAACACGTAACTGAATGAGGCAGTCTGGGCTACAAAAAGACAAAGATCAGAAGACCAGATTTTGAACCTTTAAATTTCATAGTCCCTTTAAATGAAGATAGGAGACTTGGTTCACTTGGGGTGTACAAAGACAAGATAGTAATGACTGACAAAGACTTGGGACTGAACTGCCTAGAAACTAGACCATCAAAGGCAATTAATTCACTCTTTGTTGGCTTGTCTTTTCTTATTAAGATAACTTCCTTCAGGGGGCTGGAGAGATGGCTCAGCAGTTACGAGCACTGACTGCTCTTATAGAGGTTCTGAGTTCAAATCCCAGCAACCATATGGTGGCTCACAACCATCCGTAATGGGACTCAATGTGCTCTTCTGGTGTGTCTGAAGACAGCTACAGTGTACTACTCATATACATAAAATAAATTTTTTTTGTTTGTTTGTTTTCGAGACAGGGTTTCTCTGTATAGCCCTGGCTGTCCTGGAATTCACTTTGTAGACCAGGCTGGCCTCTGCCTCCCCAGTGCTGGGATTAAAGGCGTGTGCCACCACGCCCTGCAACATAAATAATTCTTAAAAAAAAAAAAAAAAAAAAAAAAAACCCAAAAAAACCAAAAAAGACATCTTCCTTCTAAACCCATCTCAGTTAAGTCTCCCTGACTTTACATATACACAATTTCTCTGGCACCAATACCAAGCCTTGCAAAATTTTCACTCGGATCACTTACTGCTAAGCACTGTCGGAGGACACAGGATTGCTTCATGCGTCCAGGTCCACCAAATTTCTTCATGTCCCTGCAGTAGTGGCAGACTCCACATTCTCCTTGCACACAAGCTTTGCATTTCCTGCACCGCACTCTTCTCCGCCTGGCTCCTGACACAATGGGGGAGGCTGCAGCAGGCCTTACAGGTGTTAAGCGTGGAGCTGGCTTCATGGTGTGAGGCTTTGTGATGGGAATTGTAGGAACCCTCACCTTTGGCCTGGTAGGGAATTTAAGCTGGAAAAAGAAAAGCATGGTCAACTATATCCAGCTGCTTTAAAACTGAAGAGGGCAGAAGACTGCTCTGTAATGTACCTGGCCTAGGACTGGCAAAGAGATGTCTGTAGGCAAAACTGGCCACAGTAGATTTTTTTTTTTTTTTTGGGGTTTTCGAGACAGGGTTTCTCTGTATAGCCCTGGCTGTCCTGGAACTCACTCTGTAGACCAGGCTGGCCTCGAGCTCAGAAATCCACCTGCCTCTGCCTCCCAAGTGCTGGGATTAAAGGCATGCGCCACCACCGCCCGGCACAGTAGATTTTTATAAATAAATCTTTATAAATAAATTTTTACTGGAACAAAGCCATGCTTTATTTATGTATGTACTATCTATGGCCATTTTCAAATGCTATATAATATGACCATTTTTGTCTGTGTGGCATACAAACACACAGAATCTCCACAGAAAAATATGCTAACTTCTGTCTTAACACTGCTATCTCTTTTAATTTAGAGAGCTGTAAGACTTGCTCCTCCCTAAAGCTTTCTGGGTTAAGTCTGATGGTACTTATGACAAACCCCTAAACAGGCTGACAAAGTCCTAGATGCCTTATTCATTTATCACTCCAAATGGAAGTTCACATGACTTGTTATTCTGCATCTAATAACATTTAAGTGTGGAATAAATTTCAATGTTTATAATTTTGATACATGTTTATTTACCCTGCTAGAAACCTTTTCAAGGATAAGAACCATATCTTATATTCCTTTAGTTTCTCACTATTTCTTAAATAATTTTCTGCCATGAAATATCTAACAGCCATAAATGACTGATTTGTTTTGAGGCAGTCTCTCATGGCAAGTGAGATTCCTAGACCCAGGAAGAGGGAGGTGGCTCTTTAAAGATACTATTCAAGTTGGGTAGTGAAGGCCCAGAGGCAAGTGGATCTTTTGAATGCAAAGGCATCCGTCTATAGAGTGAGTTCCATGACAGCCAGGGCTACACAGAGAAACCCTGTCTCAAAAAAAAAACCAAGAATATTCAACCTAACACTTTAACATTCTGCCTAATACGGCTTTGCTGGAGAGAAGCTTAGTCTGGCTCACAGTCAGGACAGAAGACCCTGTCACAGACAGCAAGGTAGAAAGTTACACAGGAAGTAAGCTATGAAGTATGTAAAACAAAGGACAGACAATGTATCTGCTGATGGAAATTCTTTTTAATCTTAGCTGGGTGTGATAGCAATCTACCTGTAATCCTAGCAAATAGGAGGTAGAAGCAGATCATGAATTCAAGGTCAGCTCTGGAAACTTGCTGAGACCCTGTTTCAAAAAGGGCAGAGTGGTAAACTCTTAAGCTCACGGTCTCACCGTATCAACAACAACACCTCCCAGTTATGAGATACATATGGACAGGTTTAAACTAGCTTTCCCTCATATTTAGCTGAGTTTCTGCATCAGGAGAATAATGATATCTATTTTGGTCAACAATGCAGCAAAGCATCTGAACCCGGTGATAGTTTTGTTAAGTCAACTTCAAAGAGAGACAATTACCCTGAACTATGAGTCAGGACAAAACCAAGTAATGATTAACCATCCGTATTTTATTTATTTCCTCATTTTTTGAGATAAGGTTTTGCTATGCAGCCCTGACTGGCCTGGAACTTACAACAATTTTTCTCCCTCTATTTTCTGAGTGCTGGGATCAAAGAAAGGCCTGTACCATATGCAGGCCCATTGAGGAGTTGTTGTTGTTTTTGTGAGACAGGGTCTCATTCTGTAGCTCTGGCTGTCCTAAAGTCACAATATAGTCCAGGATACTCTCAAATTTGTAGAGATCTACCAGCTTCTGCACAGCCTTTCCTGAGTATCAAGGCATCAACCAAAACCTATCTGTGTCTAGCTGTCTTTTAATTCCAGAATGCTAATGACAAATTGGCAATAAACTTAAGTGGCTTGAATATCAAGCAGAAGGTTCTCTTACCTTATCCCTTTTTGGCCACTGTACTATAGGGACTCCAGTGAGGGCTAACTTGGGATCGCTACTGGCAAGTTCTTCCAGCAAAATCTAAAAATCAAAGAGAATAAGCTGAGTATGGTCAACACAAAAGCCAAGCACCCTCAACAGCATTCAGACTCAGCCTCCACAAGATGGACAGGATAGGTTGGCTGCATTTCCCCTTCATACACACTTAGAGCAAATCACATACATCAACAATAAAAAGAGAAACCTCAGACTACTGCTATCTGCTACTGAGACTTTAACCTTTGAACGCCAATAATTCTAGGTCGAAGGAAGCAGATCTATTCTCAGCTCCAGGCCAGCCTGGGCTACACAGTGAGGCTTTATCTCAAACAATGACAGAGACCTCTTTGCTCAACTCCGTATCTATATATTTCTAAGAAATAAAAGCAACTAGATACTATAGTGTTACAGTGTTATTTATGAAGCAATTTTATAAAGGTACAGGATAGTAAAACTTTTCATTACTTCTGCACTTTTCTGGTTTTTTGTTTGTGTTTTGTTTTTCAAGACAATGTTTCCCCACACAGTCCTGGCTATCTGGGAAGTCTCACTGTAGACCAGGCTGGCCTCACCCTCATAGAGATCTGCCTGTTTGTGCCTCCCTGTTTATACTGGAGTTAGAATGCAGCTTCTTCTGCACTTTTCAATAGCAGCCATTATTATCAGTTTTTGTTTTTATTTTGTAGATGTGGGCAAAGGGGCATCAAAATAAATGGCTAATATTAAGTTTGCAGCACAGTATAACCTTAATGTCCTGGTTCAACAGAAGATTTAATTCTGGGGGAGAAGAGGAAGCAGTCCTGGGGATTAAACCCACAATCTCACACATGCACATTCTAGGCTAATGTTCTACCAATGAGTTATATATCCCCAGATACAGACAGGTTCCAAAGCTGTTACAGCTGCATGCCCTCTGGGAGTTCACAGTGCCCCCACACACAGGTAAGCAGAGTTTGCTTTGCATTTATAGCTATTAATAGGAAAAGAACAGTCTTAGATCAATGGTTCTTATGACTTTAATAAATATGCATGGCTTAGTTATAATGTGATAGTAAGAAGCTGCCAGTGAATCATATTGGTTGACTTTACTTTGAGACATTTTAAGTCTGAAAGAGACTCTGAGCCACAAACCACCTAGTAATAAATATTCTCTTTGACTGCATGGATGGCAAAGTAATGAATGCTACAGCAAAAGAACTTAAGAGACGGTTACCTTTTAAGTGTATACACTAGCTTTCAGCAAAAACTAATCTTTGACCTAGAAGGAATCAGAACTTTTAATTACTTTTATCCTTAACTTACAGATTATGCTCTAAATTCCAGAATTAGGGCTCACAAAACCTCTTTACATTCTGAAAAAGTCCTCTATTAAGATCCCCTTTTACCAAAACTCCAGATGCCTCACACCTTCCCCCAAACGATCTCATTTTCAGTCATTTTATTTACTTCAAGTTGCTATGGCACCCTATTCTAGAGCCTCAAGCTAGCACCATACTGTGTGGGGGTGAAGAGGCTGGGTGTGGTGCCACATGGGAAAAGGTTCTGGTCTCAGCTCCTAATCTTTCTAGAGTGAAAAATTCAGGTCCATTCAAAAAGCGCACCGAGGAGTGCATGGCTCCCCTCCCCCACTTTGCATACGGGAGGAGTAGGACTCTGCCCATTTCCTCTGCGGGAGAGAACTGAGCTGTCCACAAACAGGGACTTTCCACTTTCAGCAAAGCAGACTGCACAGAAAGACCTATGGTTAAGAGAGTAGAAAAGGAACTTAAGTTCACTGGAACAGTTTAATTCCACCTGCAAGACTTTTGTAGGGGGCACAGAGAAGGGCAGAGAGACAAACTGTGGGCTGCGCTGGGTGGGGGCAGTTAACACACACACCACTCAATTACTGGGGTGTGTGTGGGTGTGGAGGGAAATGCAGATTTCCTTCCTAGCCTAAATTCGGTGGGGCCAAGTCCGCAATGGTTTCATTAAAAAAAAGAAAAAAAAAAAAAAAGACAAGACTGTAGCTGAGGTCCTAGGAGAAATCATAAAAAAGCCACCACCACTCACCAGTAGGGATTTAGGATCAGGGAGCGGGGGTGGGGGTGGGTGGAGTGCGGAAAGGCTCTGCCTATCTAGGTTCCAGGCTTTTGGGAGAACATTCAAACACAGGCCCACACCCCAGAGAACAGAGAAGGGAAGGAGAACGGAGGGCCCTCTGATCAAGCTGTAAGTACTCCCCAAAGCCAAGCACCCCAGTTCCAAAGCACATCCCACCAGCTAGAGAACAAGTGTTAACAACGGCTCAAACACAACTAACACACGCATTGTCCTGGACTTGCCCAGCAGGCAGTTCTGCCTTCTGCTAGAGACAAAGTCTCTACAGTTATACACACCCCAAACCAGAAAAGGCTTGCCAACCGACCGCCTGACCTTGCATTTCTTGTTGCTCTGGAGCTGCGGAGGCTCTTGGGTGAAGTTTCCCCAGCGCCTTTGTTTTGTTTTCTGTGTTGAAGTTGTGCGGAAGGAGTTAGCTTTTCTGCTTCTAGGAAAATCCTGATTTTCGTGAAAATCCCGAATCTCCCAGAGCATGTAAGGTAGGGCAGTCCTGCTATAGCCCGTCAGGCTACTCAGAACAGCGTGGAGCACTCTGAGCTCCTTCTAAAGCCCTTCAGCTCAGCCGCGGCTTCCTGTGCCTGCGAACAATGCTGCTGCGTCACCCACATGCAGCTCCCAGAAATGCTTTGCAACGGAAGATGGCAGGAGGGGGAGCGCAGCTCGAGCGAGCCAGCCAGGCAGAGGGCCTGGCCGTTCTGCTGCAGCACCCAGAGGGGAGGTGTTTGGCAGCCGCTCACCTCCTCGTGATTGGAGGAAGCATAGCTGGGGGAGGGAGCTTGGCCAGCTAAAGCCCCAGATCCTTCGCTCCAACACTGCAACAGGAGAACCCAGGGCGAGCCCCGGGAGGGCTCTTGGCAGCAGACTTCAGGAGGCGGCTGTGGAAGGGAAGGCTTTAACCCGATCCACAGGCTATGTATACCTAGATACCTTGACAGTAGCCTCATCCCATTCCACTCGTTGTCACTTATTGCTATAACCAGAGCTCTCTCACTGACAGTTCACAGATTTCATTCCTCTCTGGGATCCCAACAAGAGTCCTGCCTTTGAGGAGGAAGCTGCCAGCAGCTTGCTTTCCCCCAGCCCTTCCTAAGTTAACTGTCTGTTTCACACCTGTCCACACTCACATAGCTCCATCCCACCAGCAAGTATTTATATCAACACCTTCAGAAATGGTATTACAGGTTACACAAAGATAAAATATGGCTGTTCCCATCAACCACAAATACAGTACATGCCTACTTTTGGTTGTGACAGGGAACCATCAGCATATTTTAACTCTACACAATCTGCAGCAATCTTTTAGCAACTCCACTGTGAACAAATCAAGCTTCTCTGGTCAGAACACTTGATCCTCTTGACTCTATACAAGATACAGGGAGTCAGGGAATAGGCCTTCCTTCCCAGCAGCAGTAGTCTCCTCTGCCCAAGAGAATGCCTCACATTCCAGACACCACTCTGCCAGATTTCTGTTTCTAAATCAGCTTTGCCTGCCTCATTCTTAATCCTACTGTCTCAGTTTTTAGGTGCAGGAAATATAGGTGTGACTACGTTATTGATATTCCCCATGAAGCAAACAGCCCTTCACCCTATTGACACTTCACATCATCTATTCTGTCTAGAGGTCCTCGAGCCAGACTGAAGCTCAAAACGTGCTCACTTACTCATGGGCTACAGCAGAAAGGGGAGCTTCACTTAGGCCAGAGGCCTACACACGAGTGTCAGCATAGGAAGAGAAGCCGAGCAGGAAAAGGAGGCGAA
Organism: Mus musculus; assembly: GCF_000001635.26. Taxonomy (NCBI): domain Eukaryota; kingdom Metazoa; phylum Chordata; class Mammalia; order Rodentia; family Muridae; genus Mus; species Mus musculus. The sequence continues at coordinate 4,335,086 of NC_000085.6, forward strand.
GGAGCAGCAGAATTCGCATTTTCCAGATCCTCTTAATATAACTGCTGGTACTATTTTGACATAAATAAACATCTAGCTTTCACTACCATTCTGGTTTTTTAAAATTATATTTATTTATGTGTGCGGTGGATGTCAGAGGACAACTTTTATCATATGGGTCCCTGAATGGAGGTTGTCAAGTTTGGCAGAAAGCATCATTATCGTGAGTTTCTGGAATAAAGTGGCCTAACAGGCTTTCTGGGATCTGAGCTAGCATCAAGGGCTGTGTTTGTGAATGTACTTTCTGCCAGACCGTTTCCCTCCATGTTGCCTACCCAGGCTTAGCTCCAACCCGTGGGGGCTTAGAGTGATCCTCCTGGACCCTTAACATGTGGCATGTGCTTATTCTCATAGTAGTTTACAGAATCAAAGAGATACTTCTGTGTTCTTGATTGAGTTCTTCCAGGAAATGCTCACATGGGCATGCTGACCTCAGACTGCTTCTTTGCATTTTCATTTTAAGATTCCAGTTCCAAGTATATTCAGTTTATTTCATATGAAAAGTTTTGTTTAATAATGATCTAGCTGGGGCTAGAGAGACGGCTCAGTGGTTAAGAGCACTGACTGCTCTTCCAGAAGTCCCGAGTTCAATTCCCAGCAACCACATGGTAGCTCACGACCATCTATAATGGGGTCTGATGCCCTCTTCTGGTGTGTCTGAAGACAGTCACAGTGTACCCATATATATAAATAATTCTAAAAAAGAAAAAGCAAATAACAACCCCCCCAACACACTGATCTAGCTATTGAGAAGTTTCTTTAAAAATGCTTATCTTCAGTGCTATCTATCCTAGAAGAATGCTAAAGTACTTTAGAAAAACATATTACCTCAAGGAAAATTGGTTATAGCAAAATCTACCTGAAAAAAATTAAAAAAAAAAAAAAAAAAAAGGAAAAAGACATGCCACTTCGAAACTTACTTCAATTAATTTTCAAGTTACATATTTAATGGCCTAATTTGCCCTCTTCTGTAATTAACAATAAACGGTGGCTGACAAAAAAAAAATGAGTAAACTAGGCATGGTGGCAAATACGTGCAATGCTTGCATTTAAGAAGATGAAACAAGGGCTGGCGAGATGGCTCAGTGGTTAAGAGCACCGACTGCTCTTCCGAAGGTCCCAAGTTCAAATCCCAGCAACCACATGGTGGCTCACAACCATCCTTAACGAAATCTGATGCCCTCTTCTGGAGTATCTGAAGACAGCTACAGTGTACTTACATATAATAATAAATAAATCTTTAAAAAAAAAAAAGATGAAACGAGAATGTACTTCAGGGCCTACTTAGGCTTCACAATGAGACCCTACCTCAAAAGCTAAGGAGGAGCTGGCAGTGGTGGCATACTTCTTTAATCTCAACACTTGGGAGGCAGAGGCAGGAGGATCTCTGTGAGTTCAAGGCTAGCCTGGTCTACCTAGTGAGTTTCAGGACAGTCAGGGCTATACAGAGAAACCCTGTCTTGGAAACCACCACCACCACCACCACCACCACAAAACAGCCCAGGAAGAAGAACATAACCTTTTAAAACACACACATAGCATCTTGTTAGTGAAAATTGCAAATGAAAATTTGTTGTATTTTGTTTTATTTTACTTTTACTTTGTGTATACATGCTTTCCCTGTATGTATATACACCTACTACATGCCTGGTAATTGAGGTAAACAGAAGCCATTGGATTCCCTGGAATTGGAATTACAAATGTGGTTGTGAGTTGCCTTATGGGTGCTGGTACTGGAACCTGGGTTCTCTGAAACAGCAGTCAGTGCTCCTAAAAACTGAGCCATTTCTCCAGCCCCAGATAACTACTATTTCCGTGGTTATTTGCTACCACCATTCTGATTCAGTAATGGGGTAGAGCTTAGTGTAAATTTTTAGATAAAAGATAAACTTTTAAAAGCTTAGAGTAGCATGGATTTACCACAAAGAATGATTTCCCAATTAATAAACTGAAAGCTGTTAGTATTTATGGAATGTTATTATAATCAATTTGATTCATCTACCAGGACAGTTTTAGCTGGTGAAATGAGAAGACTGGTACTTCCTCCTTATTTAGGATAAACTCTCTCATCTTCCCTCAGAGTTTGCTCTGAGCCTTGTGCATAGGAAATGCACAATATATGTACTTAGCCTACTTGAATGCCCATTCTACAAATGGACTTGAAGGCCCCAGGGAACAAGACTAGTACCAGAATAAATGAATTTCATAGATTTGTGACTAGCTACTATGTTTGAAATCCACTTTCAGTCTTATTATTAATTTTAACAATTTGATAGATATATTTTATATAATATATAATTTAACTTAATGTTGCAAAGTATGATTGGTTCATATGTGTATACACACTGAGGATTCTTTATCAGCAAAATAAACCAAAACAGATATAAACAAAGCAATAAAGTCCAATTAAATTCTTCCAGTTGATTGTCATCATCTTTCTAGTGTTCTGTTCACAGCAGCTTAGAATGTACTTTTAAGAACTCTTTGCGCCAGGCAGTGGTGGCACAGAGTGAGTTCCAGGACAGTCAGGGCAAACAGAGAAACTCTGTCTGGAAAAAAACAAAACAAAACAAAACAAAAAACAAACAAACAAACCCCCAAAACAAAAAACAAAAGCCCTTTGCAATAAGCTACTTCTATGAATGGAGCCATACTATACAGTTTCACCTTCTGCCTTTTTGTTATATATATTCCATGCTGATTTACTTTATCCATAAACTCATACTCTTTAAATGCTCTAGTTTTTTCCCCAATTAATCCCATTCTAACTCTATACTCTATGATTCTTCAACACTGTAAAACTTAACATTTTAGAATGTTGAAAGTTCTTCATCACCGCACTAAAATGGACTTTTCTTCAAGGAAATATGTAGTTATGGCTATAGCATCATTCACTATTTCTGAGAAGCAGATAGATTGTAACAATATATAATTTCTTTCTGCATAAAAGAATAAACTGCTTCCTTTTGATTCCACCTGCAACTTAGCCACTAGGACATACGTGCTAAGTTCTCCAGTGTTGCAGAGTTCCAATCAGTATAGTGTTTTGACACCTACCCAACCAAATTATTCTATTTTGTCAGTGGTGTTGTTTGAGACAAGGTCTTACTCTATAGCCCAGACTGCTCTCAAACTCGACCTTGTTCCAGCCTTCTGAGTGCTTGGCATTTATAGGCAGGAACTGTCACCTTGCCTTAAAAAGAAAGGGGTGGGGCACCTTATTTTTAATTGTGTATAAGGGCATGTGTATGAGTAGTGCAGAGTTTAGGCCAGAAGAGGGAGCCAGACTGCTAGAGACAGGCTTAGCCGGAGTAAGCCAATCAACATGGATGCTGACTACCAAACTTGGATTCTCTTGAAAGAATAGGCAAAGTGGCAAGTGCTTTTAACTGCTGGGTCACCAATCTAGCCCCTTCAAATGCCTTAAAAAAGGGAGGGTTGGACTAAAACTCTGCCAGACTCAATGCTTTTTTGTTGTTGTTCTTGTTGATGCTCAGATTATTAAATTTAAGCTCTGAACTTTGTAAAACTCTCATTACACACAACTGATGGATATAACTGTTCTCTAAGACTGGATTCAGTATTTTCTTTGTATTTTTGAAAGGGATCCTATTTTGTTGACCAGACTGATCTGCAACTCCTAGGCTCAACCGACCCTCTACCTTTTGAGTAGATATTTCAGGTGAGCAACATGCCATGCCCAGCTCTATAAAGGCTGCATTTTTATTTTATTTTATTTTAAAGATTTATTGATTTATTATATGTAAGTACACTGTAGCTGTCTTCAGACACCCCAGAAGAGGGCATTAGATCTCATTACGGATGGTTGTGAGCCATCATGTGGTTGCTGGGATTTGAACTCAGGGCCTTCAGACTCACAACCTTCAGAAGAGCAATCAGTGCTCTTAACTGCTGAGCCATCTCTCCAGCCCCAAGGCTGCATTAAAAAAAAAAAAAGATTGATTGATTGATTGATTTAATATATGTGAGTGCACTGTCACTCTCTTCAGACATACCAGAAGAGGGCATTAGATTCCATTACAGATGGTTGCGAGCCACCATATGGTTGCTGGGAATTGAACTCAGGACCTCTGGAAGCACAGTCAGAGCCATCTCTCCAGACCCCCAGAGGCTGCATTTTAACATCTCATTTGAGGTAAACAAGAGGAGGTATGAATGAAGTCCTGAAACAAGAATCTAAACACTGTCAGTCTATTCAGACATAGGCCACAATGTGTCTCAGCCAGTATTGACAGCTATAGTTCCTAGTAATTCTTGATAAATAGAAGTTCTGTGTGATTTTCATACGATTGGAGTCCTTTGGAAGCCTCCCCTTAACTCACCCGCTTGCTTTACTGCTGCTTCCTTTTATTTTTTCTACATTCTCTCCTGATCTCCATACAAAGGCCAAGCATGGCAGCTGATACACACTTGTGATCCTAGTACCTGGGACACTCAAATAGGAAGATTCCTAATTCGAGGTCAGCCTGGGTTCCCCAGCAAGACTCTCCCTAAAAACCAAACCAAATAAATTTTCTTTAAGCTATATTAAATTATTTACTTAAGCAAGTTTTTCTATTTCTAGCAGGAACTTTGACCTTGAACAGTAAAATACTGTAGTATAATAGGGTATCTATAACTGGATTTAGTTAAAATTAGATCCATAGACTTAGAACTTAAAAAGTTTTTTTTTTTTTTTTTTTTTTTTGGTTTTTCGAGACAGGGTTTCTCTGTATAGCCCAGGCTGTTCTGGAACTCACTTTGTAAACCAGGCTAGCCTCGAACACAGAAATCCGCCTGCCTCTGCCTCCCAAGTGCTGGGACCAAAGGTGTGCGCCACCACGCCCAGCAGAGATACTCATTTTTATGAACTAGAAACACACAGACCAGAAGAATGTTGTATGATAATCTTTGGAATTGTTTTCTTTTATAGATTTTTCTAAAGATAATTATTCAAGTTAAACAAGTCTCCAAAGTCAAAATTTATTGTTTCCCACATGCACTTGAGATGGAATAGCTGCAAAAAAGAGGTTGTTGTAGATATAGGTACAGACACCTAATTTCTGACAAAGGCATTAAAATATACATTGAAAAAAAGACAGCTTCACCAAATGATATTTCAAAAACTAGCTTAGACTATCTATGTAAAAGATCAGACTCTTTTACTCTAAATACAAATAAATTCAAATCGGGTCAAAGATCTGTAACATCAAAATTGACCGAAGAAAACAGGATGAAGGCTAGTGAGGCCATTCAGTGGGAAAAGGGCACCTGCTGCTAAGTCTGGAAACCTGAGCCTGATCCCTGAAACCCATGTCATAGAAAGAGAGAACTAATTCCACACTAAAACACTATGTTTTTTTAAAAAAATTAGAAGCTGAGTTTACTAGCAGATACCTTTAATCCCAGAACACAGGAGGAAGAGGCAGAGGAAGGCAGCTCTCTGAATTTGAGGCCAGCTTAGTCCATATAGTGAGTTCCAGGATAGCTAGAGCTATGTTGAGAGATCCAGTTTCAAAACCAAGCCTACCCCCAATAACAGGGAGGAGCCTGGGGGCTAGAGAGATGGCTCAGTGGTTAGAAGCTCTTGTGGCTCCTTTAGAGGACAGCAGTTTGGTTGTTCAGCTCACTATACGTGGCTCAGGAATACCTGTAACTCCAGTTCCAGGAATCTATCACTTTCCTCTGACCTCAACAGGCAGGCACACGCATATAAGTAACATTTTATTTTATTTTAAGACATGGTATCTCTGTGTAGCCTTAGCTTTTCTGGTATTCACTCTGATCAGGCTGACCTGGAAAGGTGTGAGCCATCACCACCACCTGGCTAAAATTAAAAAACAAAAAACCCTCAAAAAATTCAGGATGTATTTGTAAGCCAGGTATGGTAGCATCCACCTTTAATCCCAACAACTAAAGAGGCAGAAGTAGGAGAATATTTGTGAGTTTAAGACTGTCCAGGTCTACACAGGAAATTCCAAGACAGTCAAGGCAACATAGAAAAGACCTGATTTGGAGAGAGAACCCAGTGGTTGAGAGCATGTATCCAGAGAACCAGAATTCAATTCCCAGCATCTGTATTATGCAACTCAACACACAAAAGCTTCAGCTCCAAGAGACTCTGATAGCCCTGGTCTCTGCAAACACCTGTACTCATGTGTACATACCCCACACAAAGATACACATTACCATTTATTAAAAAATAAAACAAAGCCAGGTGGTGATGGTGGTGCAGACCTTTAATCCCAGTGCTTCTGAGGCAGAGGCAGGCAGATCTCTAGGAGTTTGAGGCTGCTTTGGCTTACAGAGTGAGTTCTAGGACAGCTAGGACTATAAACAGAGACCAAATCTCAAAAAACAATAAACAAAAGAAATACAAATGCTCAATGAATATCTGAAAAGGTGTATTCAGACATCAATACAAAGCAAACTAAAGCTGCTGTGAGATTTCATCTCATTCTGGTTCAAATACTGACAAAGACAATCAATGACTGGAGCTGGTTATAGTAAAGAGTTTGCCATGCAACCCTAAGGACCTGAGTTCAATCTCTATCTCACTGCAATTCATAGGCCTTCGTCCAATCATGATAATAATGATAGTAAAGAAAAAAAGAAATCTAGTGATAATGCTAGTGAGCACCTGTGTAAAAAGGAATTCTTATACTTTCCTGGTAGAAATGCAACTTGATACAGGAATTGTTGAAGTCAGTACGATAGTTCCTCAAAAAACTAAAAGAAGAGCTACTACATAATCCAGCTACAATACTGGGTATATGTACTTGAAAGATTCCAATTCACCAATCAATCCACAGATATTTGGATAGACATTTTTATTGCTGGACTATTCATAATAGCTAAGAAATGTAACCAGTTGAGGTGCTTATTAACAGATAAATGGGTAATGAAAGCGTGGCTCATAATTATACAATAAAGTTTTTGAAAAATAAAACCATGGCATTTCAAGAAAATGGATGGAACGGCAGGATATTACTGCAGTAGAATCTGTATGTGTGTGTGTGGGGGGGGGAGAATGGGGTAGAAGGGAAATCATAGGAGGAAAGAACACAGGGTAAAGAAATACATGTGACATGAAGGCAGAAAGGGGGACTATTTAGGGTAGGAAGGGAAGCACAGGGAATATGATTAGGCAGGCAGTCCCCGTCTCACGGTAGGAATGTTAGGGTCACAGGTGGACACCACTGCATTAACTTTTGCCTTTGTTTTTGTTCTTTTTTAAAAAATACAGGCCCTAGGAACTAAAGCAAGGTTCCCATGCTTATGACTGATAAGGAGAGCAGAAGGGTCTCAGGGAGTCCCAGGCTAGACTGGTCTACATAGTGGTTCCAGACCAGTTAGAGTGAGATCCTGCCTCAGAAAACAAAAATAAAAATATATATGAATGTACCTGATATACCATCTCCAGGAATTATACTCAGGCAATCAGGTCTACTCACAGAGCCATCTTACCTGCTCTGTCCACCCAACACTCTTAGTGGTAAGCTTCGTTTTTAGCACTAAGTTTAAATCAACACTAGATACATGTATGTTCCCATTTCCAAAAGAGTGACTCAATGTCACTCTAGAAATTGAAACACTGGGCAGCACTTACTTACACAGGCACATATTAATTAACTTCCTTGTAATTGAAGCATCCATACCTGTACTTTTTCTCCCTCCAAATCAAGAAACTTGACTTTTCTGCACACGTCAATGGCTGCTTACCTTTACATCAGCAATCAGAGCATCTTCGTCTTCTATTCCTGTGGGGACACACTTCTTGTGCAGTGGCAGTGACTCTAACTTATCTACAAGACATCGAAGACCTTCAAGTTCAAAATGGGTGAGATGCACTTGCCTATCCTTTTTAGGGCTACATTGGGGATCCCAAACTTGGCCATTGTGGGATCCCCGGGTAGAGTCTGAGGATGAGTCTCCAGACAAAGTTTTCTTCAGACTTGGAAGACTTCGGCAGGCTTTGCCAAGTCCATCGTAATCCAGGTTCACTCCATTAGCAACAGGGCTGGTAAGCACAGATCGCTTATTGTTCATGCGTCGGGCTTCTCTGTCCACCCCTTCCTCATCACCATTTCCAGACTCCAACTCATTTAACTCCATATCTACCAATGCAAAGAAGATAAACGCTAGTTGTCTAGTTTATCAAAAAGAGGAAAAGCTTTGTCCAAAGTTATAGATGACAAGACCAATGTTTCTGAAAATCATAGTTACAAACAGAAATAACCCTGTAGGAGTTGGGTGGGGTGGTGCACACCTCTACCCCCAGTGTACTGATAAGGAGAGCAGAAGGGTCTCAGTGAGTCCCAGGCTAGACTGGACTACATAGTGAGTTTCAGACCAGTTAGAGTGAGACCCTGCCTCAGAAAACAAAAATAAAAATGTATATGAAACTACCATGTCAAGGCTGGAGAAATGGCTTAGTGGTTAAGAACACTTGCACTTGCAAAGGATCCAGGTTTGATTCCCAATACCCATAGATGGTTCACAACAACCTACAACTCCAGATCCATGGGATCTGATACCATTTTCTAACCACCACAGGCACCAAACACGTGTATGGTACAAATGCATACATACATTCCCATAATAAAATTTTAAAAAGAAGAAACTACTATTGATACAATTAGACATTTCTTTTGCTAATACGTAAATGTTAAGGCACAGAGCTTAAAAACAAAGAGATTAGAGTCTGATCAGACTAGTCTAAGGTGTCACTTTATCAGTTATTAACTCTAGTATGATAAAAAAATTTAAAAATCGTGAAAGTTTAACTTCTCGTTTGTGCCAAATGATGGTGGTGCATGCCTTCAATCCCACCATTTGGGAGGCAGGAGTAGAGGACTCTTTTCTCTCATTTGTGCCACACTGAGAAACCCTGTCTAGAAAAATAAATAAATAGATAAAACTTACTTTAAAAAAAAATAAAAGGAAGCCAGGCGTGGTGGTGCACGCCTTTGATCCTAGCACTCGGGAGGCAGAGGCAGGCGGATTTCTGAGTTCGAGGCCAGCCTGGTCTACAAAGTGAGTTCCAGGACAGCCAGGGCTATACAGAGAAACCCTGTCTCAAAAAAAAGGTTTCTCATTTGTAAAATCAGGTATATGGTGATATTATATATGCATGTCATATATAATAAGAATTTAAACTATATAAACTACTTAATATCAGAAGATTTTAACCACCTGTATATAATAAAACCTATTTAACTGATCAAAGGTTTGAATGTTCAACCCTAAATGGGATAAGTATACATCACCTCTTCCAAGGCTCAAGAACCAGAAGAGACAGAAAGAATATAATGGCTGAAGGAAGGGATAGTGTGTTTGTTATTCAATGCTACATTTCAGGAATAAAACAGGAATCTTGAATTTTAAGTGGCTTTGATTGTTTAGGATGCACAGAACTGCCTAAAATTGGGTCATCAATTTCCATCACAGATGAGGGGGGATCATAAGGCCCTGATGCTCCCATAAGTGTATTGACAGTCAAGTACTGCTAGGCAAGTATTGCTCATAGTCCTTCTCCTCCCTGGACCTTTTGGCAGTTCCTGGTTGTCAAGAGAGGCAGAGAAATTTTCTTAAATGGTGCAGCCACTTAAATAATCCATCACACAGAATTCTATGGTAACTCTAATTGTACTTATTAGTTGATAATCCTCTAAAGAGATTATAGAGATAGCTCAACAGTTAAGAGAACTGGCTGTTCTTCCACATGACTCAGGTTCAATACACGCATGCGCTCAACACAGTCTATAACTCCAGTTCCAGAGGCTCTTCTAACACCCTCACATAGACATGCATGCAGGCACCAATGCACATAAAATAAAAATGAATTAATTAAATTCTCTTTAAAAAAGAAAAAGGAAGAAAACCTCCCTTTAAGAAAATGAAAGTAGACAGGCACTAGATAGGAAGAAGAAAAGAGATCTGCATGCAGGGGAGATAAGACTTGAGAGTAATGAGGGATAGATGTTTGAATGTATCTTAAGGAAATCAATATGTATATAAATACACACACACACACACACACACACACACACACACACACACACATATAAAACACACACATATATATACACACACCTACACACACACACACACGTATGTATATATATGTATGTTAATAAAAAACAAAAACAATGTAACACTTATCTTGAGGAGATGAATATAGCAACCTAATCAAAGATCAGATCACAGTATTTCATTCAGCCCGGTAATTCATATCTATTTGTGTATTTAGTGTTCAATCGCAGTTATAAATGAATTTGTAATTTTCAAACATACAAATACAAAACCAACAAAACAAAAAACCCCAAACTGTAACTACAGTATATTGTCAGCTCTAGTGTGTCTTAAAAGTTCATGGAATCAAGATACTTACCCATGCTAAGGGATTCTTTCTGAAAATCCTTAGTTAGGTGGGATCGGTTGGTTATGCAGTATACATAGCGCTCCAACACATACCAACACATTTCATAGTAAAATGGGTAACGGAATTTATTTGGAACCTACACAGAAAAAGAATAATGAGAAAACGAGGCAATGACAATTTTCAAGGGAAGAGATATGAAAGACAATTTATAACTGCAATGATTAACCCAGGGAAAATTCTTTGTTAGTCAATCTATAAATTCAAGCTGGCATCTGAGGCAAGAACTCAAAAGTCAATCTGTCAATTTTGAGAGACAGGAATGGTAGCTTGTAACTGCAATCCCAACACTCAAGAGGCTGAGACAAGGGCTGGAGAGATGGCTCAGTGGGTAAGAGCACCCGACTGCTCTTCCGAAGGTCCAGAGTTCAAATCCCAGCAACCACATGGTGGCTCACAACCATCCCTCTTCTGGAGTGTCTGAAGACAGCTACAGTGTACTTACACATAATCAATAAATAAATCTTTAAAAAAAAAAAAAAAAAAAAAGAGGCTGAGACAAGAAGCAAGGTCAAGGCAAGGCTTGCACTACATAGAGACCCTGTCTCAAAAAGGGAAAAAATATTGCTTTAGAGTAAGTATGAAGGCATCCCACCCTTGGCTTTGTTTTTTTTCTGAATCTTAGAACATAGGACAAAGAATCTAATGAATGACAGACAGGACATAGAGCTACACTTACAGTAAGTCTATCACTGTATCTCTATATGAAAGTATAACTTTAAACTCATTCTCAAGCTGCATCTGTTTACAACACTGAGCCTTTGTCCAACGTCTACCTTCAGTTTCCCTGGCTTGTCCTCTGTAGTATACCCACCAACCAGACTAGTCTGTGTGGCTTTATCTGTCACTATCTTTGTAGCATAAGCGCTCTTTTCAATTCAGAGCATCTTAAAAATTATTTCAGAAATATAAAGAATGCCCCTTAGATATACCATTGCCAAGGATAAGATAAATTAAAAAAAACAAAACAAAACCATATATCAATGAACAAGGAAGATGAGTGCCAGATGCCATTCTAAACTATTATCTGCTGCCCTCTGGATACTATCTTTACTCCTAGCACTCAGGGAGCAGAGACAAACAGATTTCTGTGAGTTTGAGGCCAGTCTAATCTACATTGTTAAGTTCCAGAGCAGCCAGAATTACATAGATAAGCCCTGTCTTAAAAAATAAAATTAAACTAGGTGTGGTTCATGCCTTTAATCCCAGCACCAGGGACCCAGAGGAAGGTGGATCTCTGTGAGTTTAAGACCAGACAGGGTTATTTTTGTTTATTTTGGTTTTAGTTTTTTCCAAACAAGGCTTCACGTAGCCTTGGCTGTCCTAGTAGACCAAGCTAGCTTCAAACTCAGAGATGTGCCTGCATCTGCCTTTGGAATTAACGGCACAGGACCAGTACCGGCCACTGACAGCCAGGGCTGTTGTATACAAGAGAAACCCTGTCTTGAAAAACAAAAGAATTGAATTAATTCTTTGTTTCTCTTCTCTTCTCTTCTCTTCTCTTCTCTTCTCTTCTCTTCTCTTCTCTTCTCTTCTCTTCCTTCCTTTCTATTACCCTCCTTTTAGAATGGCTACTTATTAAGGCCAAATAGCACCCCCTATGATGTCCATCTGTCTTCATGAATTTAAAATGAAAGGGGGTCCCTTTTCAAAACCGTTCACCAGATCACAGGGTATTATTATGAAGTGACAAAATCACTTTATCATTAGACAAGAAGCATACAACCAATGAAGCATATGGCCAGACCCAGATCTGGATCTCTTATATGATTATGGCTTTAACCAGAAGTTTCTTCTTTCTCATTTAAAACCCAATTTCTTTCTGGCAAAAGAGTAGAGAGCTAAGAACTAACAGATATTGGGCCTCCTTAAACTAAGTACAATATACCACACTTCTTGATTAGCCTTTGAAGTATATTAATACTTTTTGGGACAGTTCTTGAGTTCAGGTCAAGTATAAATTATATTAAAAAAAACCTCAATTTTTATGAGAGCTGATTAATACTGACACTTATGATGGGGAGGGAAGGCCCCAACAAGATGGCCGTTACCAATGGCTAAAGACACATGCTGTCAAGCTGGATGGCCTCAATGACATTTCTAGGACATGGTGAAAATAGAGAATCTGACTTGTGCAAGTTGTCTTCTAAGCTCTGTTCATATGCCTTGGCATAGCAACCCAAAATACATGCACAAAATAAATAAAATTTAGTTTTAAAAAGATGTTTGTATTTTTACAATGGGAAAGTGAAGAAGGGGAGAACTGGTAATCAAAATAAAGACAAAAAAAACCTCAAAGGTGTGAAATTTGAAGTGATCATTCCCATTCCACAAATTATTCATCAGGATAAAAATGAAAAACATGTTTCAAGGGATTATACAAACATTGGGATAACAGCTTCACAGACTTAAAAGTCCCCCAAGCCGGGTGTGGTGGCGCACGCTTTTAATCCCAGCACTCGGGGAGGCAGAGGCAGGCGGATTTCTGAGTTCAAGGCCAGCTTGGTCTACAAAGTGAGTTCCAAGACAACCAGGGCTACACAAAGAAACCCTGTCTCAAAAAAACCCAAAAAACAAACAAACAAACAAACAAACAAACAAAAAGTCCCCCAAAACAAGACTCAAGCATCCAGTAAATTTTTTTATTATATTCTCAATATGTGAAAACATTTTAATGAAAAAAAAAATCAATCTGAAATTGTGACAAATTATCCACGAATCCCTATCTGATTCATTTAAGTCATTTGTTGGGGATGGAGGATAGCACTAGATGCATGAATATGAAGATTAGAAGGTAACCAGCAAGTGTCAATTCTATCCTTACACCACGTTCATTCTGAACTTTGTTATCAAATAGCATCAGTATCTTTACCTGCTAAGCCATCTCATCCCATCAATCTCTTTATTAAACCCATCTTTTTCTTTAAGACACGGTCTTGCTACATAGGCCAGGCTTCCCTTAAACTCACAATCTTCCTGTTCCTGAGTGCTTCAAAGATGAGAGGCAAGTGTAACCATGTTCATCTAACATCTGCCTTAAATGGGGAAACATCTACACATATAATTGTTACATTGCTTACCCGTGTTCGATCTTCAATGCTGTATATCTTTAATTGCATGGGGATGTTGAAGCTATGCAAAAAATTGCCTCCAAACACTAATGTGTCTGTAGGAGTATACACAGCATGAATCCAACCTGGAAAACAGGGAATAGAGTCAGGATTGAAAGCACATACTGCAATATACTTTCTTCAGAATAGTACAAGACTTTTAGATTATATTTTTCTCTTTTTTTTGGAAACATGTCCTTGATCCATAGCTCAGACTCCTTTATGGTTGGTTAAGTTACTTATCTCTCAAAGCCTTAATTTTCTCTTTAAAACTAGCATAGACTATATTTTATATATAATGGTGAGCATTAAATGAGAATATATATATATACACACACATATATATATGTGTGTGTGTGTATGTATATATACACATGGAACAAGTTTTATTTATTTTTAAGACAGGGCCATAAAATGCTGCTCATGCTGGTCTCAAACATGCAAATAGCTTGGACTGTAAGTGCATGATCCCATACTCGGTAAAAAATGTGAGAATTTTTAATTTTTTTTTATTGTTAGAGATAAAACCCAGGGTATTATGCATGCTAAGCAAATACTCTACCATCATGTTATTACTCCCTCAGTGCAAGAAACTTTTAAATAAATGCTGCTACCCTTTTTTTTGAAGCACCAATTATGTGCCAGCTCCACACAGGACAGCTTATTAATATTCTCATGTAGTTTTATCAAATAAAAACAGATTTAAGTATCTGACCAAAGTAGTACTGAGCAGGCAAATGCATAGCCAGAATTCTCAAAAAGATAGGGACTCCAAAATTTGTTCTTTTTATATGCATTTATTTAGAATTAAGATGCAATGAAAATATCTACAATTTACTCATACTTGGTGGTGTGCACCTTTAATCACAGCACTCAAGAGGCAAGGGCAGAGGCAGCCTATTTTACATAGCAAGCTCCAGGACAGCCGGAGCTACACAGAAACCCTGCCTAGAAAACAAAAACGCTGATTCAGCATTCCCCACTCAGGTGGGAAAAGTTGTTCTTCTCACTAGAGAGGACAGACACATCACATGTAAAAACTCTGGATTACTAGGCTTAATATTTAGTCCAAGTTAATACATTTGAGAAGCACTGTACCAGTATTAAGCACTGCTTTTGTTAAATTTTTCTTTTTTTAAGATTTACTTATTTTATTTACATGAGTACAGTATAGTTGTTTTCAGACACACCAGAAGAGGGCATCAGATCCCATTACAGATGGTTGTGAGCCACCATGTGGTTGCTGGGAATTGAACTCAGGACCTCTGGAAGAGCAGTTGGTGCTCTTAATCACTGAGCCGTCTCTCCAGGCCTTGTTATTTGTTTTTAAATACATATTCTCTGTGTGTACTTCATAACAACAGGAAAACACCATTGTTTGCTGCTGACTGTACAGTCATGCACATACATGCTTCACTGGACACTGAATTCAGAGCCTTGTTCATAATCGGCATTGTTTAAGAAACTTAGAAAGCAACCTACTTTCCCCTACTTTGCTTACCTGAGGGAATAACGAAGGTATAGCCCTGCTTGAGCTCAATTCGTTGGCAATCTGACACCCGGTCACCCAGAAAGATGTCTCCCTGTTTCCCTGATAGCAGCCAATTCTCGTACAGCTCCAGGTTGTGGGCTGTAGGGGGGATGAGCCAGAAGACCTGTGAGTTAAAAAACTTCAGTCTGTTAACAGCTATTGACATGATCCAGTCGTCTCCCTCAACTGATAAACAGGACAAAGAGGATTGGAAGGTAGAAGACTTGTCTATCTGGGTAGTTCAGGACCCAAAGAAACAGATCTTTCTTGCCAATCACTTGGTCTGACAGCATCTAGATTTCCTGGGACTGTGGCAGTAGAAGAATCCTGAACACTAAGAGAGAACAGTCTTGGGCTTATTATGTGGGTAACTTTTTTTTTTTTTTTTTTCTTTTTGAAACAGGGTTTTTTTGTTTAGCCCTGGCTGTCCTGGAACTTACTCTACAGACTAGGCTGGCCTTGAACTCAGAAATCCACCTCCCTCTGCCTCCCAAGTGCTGGGATTAAAGGCGTGAGCCACCACTGCCTGGAGGTTAATTTCTTAATAACTAGCTAGAGGTTTAAACAGCTCAGTTATTTAGACATAATTAATTAACTCTAAGATATTGTTCTAGGCTGCTCTTTTTTTTTTTTTTAAGATTTTTAAAAAAAATTATTATTATATGTAAGTACACTGTAGCTGTCTTCAGACACACCAGAGGAGGGCATCAGATCTCATTATGGATGGTTGTGTGCCACTATGTGGTTGCTGGGATTTGAACTCAGGACCTTTGAAGAGCAGTCAGTGTTCTTAACCGCTGAGCCATCTCTCCAGCCCTAGGCTGCTCTGTCTTAATATAGTAACTAAGATCAATAGGACAAAATCATGATCCCATCTACACAAATTTAAGTAAACAAAAGAACTTTGGATACAGAGGTCCAGATGTTCTATGTTAAGCTCTTGTTTTCATCCCCGCTCTGTTTCTGCTAACAGATGTAGTTCCTCCAAGTGGAGAAATGGCTAATACCACAAACCTCTGCTTTTAATTCTAGATTGTAATTCTGATATACTATTTAGAAAAACTCATTAGGAGATAGAATATATTTTATTATTATCAGAATGTAACTCTTTTATAATTGAAGGCACTTTTTCCAATCCTTAAAAAGACTTAATGCTCCCTTTGGTCACATTTCATAACAATACCTCCAGACAGGGAGAGGTGGCTGAATTCTAATTTGCTGGACTTTTGGTTAATATATCCAAAACTTATGCTCTCTTCCTCTACATTACTTTTCTTACAGATACAAAAATGATACTGTCCTCCTAAAACTCTCTTCAGCTTCACCTAGAAACCTTTTGCTTTAAGAACTGGCCAAATATTGGTAGAATGACACTGGCCTACTAAACTCCAGTTGAATAGCTACAAAAGGTAGCCATCTACAATTCTCTTCACATAGAATGGATGATGTCTCCTAGTACTATGTTACGAGGTTTCCAGAGTATATTAAGCATGCAAATCATTTCTAATTCCAATCCTACTATGACCATACCTTTCCACCTTGGTGGATGTGATACCAAACAGAAGTACCTCCAAAATCCACATGGAAGTCAGTATAGCAGCCTCGAACACTCATTAGACAGTACCTGACCCAAAGAGAAGCAGCAGCATTAATTAGTACACTGATAAAGAGACCTGCCCACCAAAAAGACATTCTCTTCCTAGTGAACCCCTCTATTTGGCATCTAATAAACTTCTAGTAGGTTATCTTTCTTTCCTTTTTGGAAGGTTTGAGGCAAGGTTTCCTGGCTGTCCTGAATTTGCTACTAGAGTAGGCTGGCCCTGAAACCAGGCATGACACACCATATCTTCTTAAAGGAATTCAGTTCTATGTCACATTTCCAGGACCATAAAATCTTTCCCCTTTATTATGAGATCATGTGCTATGTAATTTCTCACATACTCTTACCAATTTGATGATTAAAAACAGCAAAGCTACAAAAGGGATAGCCTATTCCTTGTTATCAATGAATGCTGTACCTCACAGAACACTGAGGAAAGTGCACAAGAACAAGTCACTTACTTTTGCACTTTAGGGTACTGCATCTCTAAGATGGCATTTGTTGATTCTGTCTGACTTTCTTTCAAGTGCCTTGGCCACATGTTATCTACCCAGTCAATGAAATCCACCTTTAAAAAAAGAAAGAGAGAGACATTTAGGGTTCAAGAAAAGCAGTGAGGTTCCAGAGATTTTTTTTTTTTTTTAGTACAGAATAGTTCAGGGCATGGGAGGGGAGTTAAGAGAGTAGCAGAGGC